>NC_138303.1:115470000-116070000 GCF_965601325.2 Salmo salar | reverse complement strand
TGGCCATAATGACCATCGTTATGTTTGGAGGAAAAAGGGGGAGGCATGCAAGCCAAAGAATACCATCCCAACCGTGAAGCACGGGGGTGGCAGCATCATGTTGTGGGGCTGCTTTGCTGCATGAAGGACTGGTGCACTTCACAAAATAAATGGCATCATGAGGAGGGAAAATTAGGTGGATATATTGAAGCAAAATCTCATGACATCAGTCAGGAAGTTAAAGCTTGGTCGCAAATGGGTCTTGCAATTGGACAAAGACCCACAAGCATACTTCCAAAGTTGTGGCAAAATGGCTTAAGGGCAAGAAAGTCAATGTATTGCAGAGACCATCACAAAGCCTTGACCTCAATCCTATAGAAAATTTGTGGGCAGAACTGAAAAAGTGTGTGCGAGCAAGGAGGCCTTCAAACCTGACTCAGTTACACCAGCTCTGTCAGGAGGAATGGGACAAAATTCACCCAACTTATTGTGGGAAGGTTGTGGAAGGCTACCCGAAACGTTTGACCCAAGTTAAACAATTTAAAGACAATGCTACCAAATACTAATTGAGTGTATGTCAACTTCTGACCCACTGGGAATGTGATGAAAGAAATAAAAGCTGAAATAAATTCTCTCTGCTATTATTCTGACATTTCACATTCTAAATATAAAGTGGTGATCCTAACTGACCTAAGACAGGGACATTTTACTGGGATTAAATGTCAGGAATTGGGAAAACTGAGTTTAAATGTTTTTGGCTAAGGTGTATATACACTTCTGACTTCAACTATATATACATCACAACAATTAAATAACACACATGGAATCATGTAGTAACCAAAAAAGTGTTAAACAAATCAAAACATATTTTATATTTTGAGTATTCTTCAAAGTAGATCACTTAATCCATCACTTAATCCAAGGTGGCGTAGCAGTCAGACGTCTTTGTCTTTGTCCTGTCGTGTCCCTTGTATATATCTTTTATATCTTTTTCTACACATATCTTTTAAAAATATTTTCCTAAACCTCAACTTCTAAATATTCTCCTGCAACCCGCCTCACCCAATGTGGCGTGGATCTGTTTTTTTCTAAAGTATTTCTATTTACTTCGGATCTGGAATCCCTCAACTGAAGCTAGCCAGCGAACTAGCTACCAGCTATCAGTCAGCAAACCACTGCTAGCAGTCATCAGCTAACCTTTAGCTCGGAAAGCTCTCGCCAGTTCGTACAACTTGACTCAAACCAGAGCATAACGGACCTATTTTTCTCTCCATATCCCAGGATTCCTACCGCAAACTATGAACCTTTTCATCTGGATCTTCGCAACTAGCTAACTGTAATCCCGGGTGACCTGACTAGCGTTTCCATCCCAGAGCAAGCACCAATTAGCCTGTAGCTAGCCCGGCTAGGGCTCCTGGGCTACCACCGAAGCCCACTCCCGGGCTACAATATCCGGACCCCTTCTACTGCCGGTACGGGGCACGGAACCCTGCCGATCCTCTACGACTGGAATACCCACATAATCTGCCCGAGGATTCCAACAGGCCCCTCAGGCGTGACGTCTGCTGAAGGCCCATTCTGCTAACCGCGGCCTGCAAGCTATCTAGAGCTACTTGGAACCCTCCTCTTCAAAGGGGGTGACACTCTAGACCCAAACTGCTACAGACCTATATCTATCCTACCCTGTCTTCTAAGGTCTTTGAAAGCCAAGTTAACTTCACTAGGATAGGTGGCAGCATTCGGAATTTTGGATGAAAAGTGTGCCCAAATTAAACTGCCTGCTACTCAGGCTCAGAAGCTAGGATATGCATATAATTGGTAGATTTGGCTGGAAAACACTATTTTCCAAAACTGTTACAATAATGTCTGTGAGTATAACAGAACTCATATGGCAGGAAAAAACCTGAGAAAAATCCAACCAGGAAGTGGGAAATCTGAGGTTTGTAGTTTTTTTAAGTGATTGCCTATCCAATATCCTGTGTCTGTGGGGTCAGATTGCACTTCCTAAGGCTTCCAGTACATGTCAATAGTCTTTAGAACGTTGTTTCATGCTTCTATTGTGAAAGGGGAGAGAATAAGACCACCTAGGGGGCTCAGCTGAAAGCCATGAGTTGTTTATCGTGCGTGGCCGTGCGCACGGCGTTCGTTCCCTTTCTGTTCTAATGACAAAGGAATTGTCCGGTTGGCATATTATTGAAGATTTATGATAAAAACATGCTAAAGATTGATTATATACATCGTTTAACATGTTTCTATGAACTTTAATTTACTTTAATTTACTTTTCGTCTTGACTTTGTGCCTGCGCTTTGTACATTTGGATAACTGGACTAAACGCACGAACAAAGATTGCACTTCCTAAGGCTTCCATTAGATGTCAACAGTCTTTACAAGTTGTTTCAGGCTTATATTGTGAAAGGGGATCGAATAAGAGCTGTTTCAACAAGTTGTCAAGTTGAAAGACAATAGTTTAGTCTCGCGCGTGGCCGTGCGCACGACGCTCGTTCTCTTTCCTTTCTAATGACAATGGAATTGTCTGGTTGGAATATTGTTGAAGATTTATGATAAAAACATCCTAAAGATTGATTATATACATCATTTGACATGTTTCTAAGAACTTTAATGGAAGTTTTTTTACTTTTCGTCTGGACTTTGTGCCCGCGCTTTGTGCATTTGGATTACTGGAGTAAACGTGCAAACAAAAAGGAGGTATTTGGACATAAAGATGAACTTTATCGAACAAAACAAACATTTATTTTCTAACATGGAGACCTGGGAGTGCCATCAGATGAAGATCATCAAAGGTAAGTGATTTAACGCTATTTCTGACTTTTGTGAAACGTCTCCTTGTTGGAAAATGGCTGTATGGTTTTCTGTGGCTAGGCGCTGTCCTAACATAATTGCATGGTGTGCTTTCGCCGTAAAGCCTTTTTGAAATCGGACACAGCGGCTGGAGTAACAAGAAGTGCATATTTAACCCTATGTATAACACTTCTATCTTTCATCAATGTTTATGATGAGTATTTGTGTAATTTGATGTGGCTCTCTGCAATTTCACCCTGATGTTTGTTTGAGACAATGCATTTCTGAACATATTGCGCCAATTTCTAATTAGGTTTTTGGACATAAAGATTAACTTCATCGAACAAAACACACATTTATTGTCTAACATGGAGTCCTGGGAGTGTCATCTGGTGAAGATCATCAAAGGTTAAAGATTAATTTTAACGACATTTCTGACATTTGTGACACCTCTCCTTGTTGGAAAATGGCTGCATGGTTTTCTGTGGCTAGGCGCTGACCTAACATAATCACATGGTGTGCTTTCGCCGTAAAGCCTTTTTGAAACCGGACACTGTGACTGGATTAACAAGAACTTTATCTTAAAAATGGTGTATAATACTTGTATGTTTGAGGAATTTTAATTATGAGATTTCTGTTGTTTGAATTTGGCGCCCTGCAATTTCACTGGCTGTTGCGAGGTGGGACACACGTCCCGAACAATCCCAGAGTGGTTAAGCGACTCCTGTGGCCTCCCACGCGCTTGCAGGTTCAGCGTGTGTGATAAAGAAAGAAAGGGTTGATGCTGTAAATCTCCCACGCTGTCTCCTAGATCTGCCACCTCAGTGGTAGGTGGAAACTGGAAGGTGACCATGTTAGGAGGGGCGTAGCTGCAACAACTCAGGACAATTCCATTGCAGTCAGCTGCGGGGCATCCCTCTAACCATGGCGATGCATTGATTGCAGGAAGGAGTTTTCTGGGTACAAAGGGGAAGCAGCTACGTCAGTACCTCTCCTTGTGCTAGAAAGTAGAACGACCGGCCGAAGCTGGTGTTTGCTTTAGTTTGAATTACCTGTTTTTGTTTGTGTTTTCATAGTGCAGCCGGAGGACAGGAGGCTGTAGCCAGAGAGCCAGCACTTAGGGTTAGGGTTATTTAGTTGGTTGTCAACTTTCACCCTGTGAAGAGCTTTGTCTGATTGGAGTTAGAAATAGTAAATAAAAATATAGAGAAAGTCAATTGGAAGTCCCCACAAATATAGGAATACAAACGTGTGCGTTTCCGTGTCCGTGTGTGTGTGCCTGTGTGTGCTAGGGAGAGTGTGTGCTTTGTCTCATCGCTCACTGGGAGTTGTTGGGGTGAGCTGACTTGATTTGAATCGCAGATTCCAAATTTGGTGAAACGGGGGAAAATAAATTGACAAGTTTCAATATTAAAAAAGCTACCGATTTGTGCACACAGCTCATTCAAGTCAACAAAACAATACTTGTTCTCTCACAAAGGTTGTGACACTGGCCCAAATTTCCCATGCAAATTCCACACTGGCCAATGGGACTGCTATGAGTGTCCCTGCATCTGGGCTGTGTGCCGGACTGGACTGTATATATATACAGGTCACATCCTGAAGAGTTTCAGCACACTTCTCTGTGAGGCCTGGCTTCCAGTTTCCATTCGGTCTTCACTGACAGAGACAGAGAGAGAAAGAGACAGAGACAGACAATGGGGTTTGTGTGTGGGGTGTTTCTCCTGCTCACTCTGCCTGCACTGGCTTGGACAAAAGTAGTAAACGATTTCAGCGAGTGTGAAAAATACTTTTTGGATAGGAAGCCTCCGACGGTGCTCCCTGATCAGAATCGTTACAAACGGATCTGTCAGAGTCCTGAAAATAATTATGAATTTGCGACTCTTTACGATATAAGAAAACGTATTCCAGTGTATTCGGCGTACACATATAAAATCTGTGGGACGGGTAGTAGAGGAAAAAAGTGGGTCACCGAAAAAGATGTGAGTAGTATTTAAAAAAATATTTTTACAAATTATTTCAATAAATTAATATTAACTATTCTGTGTATCTTCTTTTAACCTTCAGTTACAAATAACTTTAAATGTTATTTTTTAGTTTATTGAGCACTGAAGCAGTCACTGCTAATTCTTGAGCAGAGTTCTGTTTCTTTCTAACAGTCATGTGGTGGATACGAGCTGTGTATGTTTCATTGCAATGTTTCCACAGCTTGATGAAACATCTCAAGCTCTGGACAAAGACTACAAAACTATAGAAGATTCCCAGAAAGTTCACGGATATAACAGAGGCCACCTGTTTCCTGTGTGCCATGCAGAGTCACAGTCTGCTAAGGACGCAACCTTCACTCTGACCAACATTGTTCCACAGAATGTACAGTTTAATAACTTTGGCTGGGGTCAAATGGAACTTGATGTTCGTTCGGTTATGGACCAGAAGTGCAGCCCTAGTGTTACCTATATTGTTACTGGAGCTGTGCCCAGCACGAACAATTTGGTGAACAGCAAGGTGAACATACCTGATTATATGTGGACGGCTTTTTGCTGCATAAAGGATGACAGGTCGGTGTCAATGGCTCACTATGGGAAGAATGCTATGGGAGAAGTTCCTGTTCCAGTGAGTCTGGAGAAGCTTGAAGAACAGCTAACAATAGATTATAAAGTGAGTTTCCTTGTATTCGGAGGAAAGTGCTATGAAGACAAACCATTTACATAAAAATATTTAGATTATTCTACGAATTTATTTAAACATTACGTTGACAGACTATGTGGAAATAGAGTGATAAAAACTGAACAAGGTTAAATGGGAATAAATCATGTATTGACCATTTATAAAAAATGTTGAATCAGATTTGCTTGATTGCGATTATTGCTAGCGCTGCTTAAAGCATAAATAAAAAATTAAAGAAGCAAAAGATTCTCAGCATAAAGCATCACTTAGATTTCCCCCTAGTTTCTCTCTCAGCACAGAGACACAGGTCACCTTCTCAATCACCGAAGCCCTCACACACAGCTCCCATACAGTGTGTGCGAGTGCATCATTATATTATTCTCAATGTATAATCTGGTATTATTAACCTGTGTGTTTGTTGATCATTTATAAAAGTTTATTAGCAATCCCTCAACTCAGATGTTACTGACAGGCATTTTAAAGGTCAGAGTGAAATGTACCAGCTGTTGTAACCTAGGCTTGATATAGGTATGCTTGGCAGGTTTGGATTTTTTTTTACCTCAATGGATCGGACCCTTTTTTTCAATTTTCTCCTAAAATGACATACCCAAATCTAACTGCCGGTAGCTCTGGACCTGAAGCAAGGATATGCATATTATTGATACCATTTGAAAGGAAACACTTTGAAGTTTGTGGAAATGTTAAAATAATGTAGGAGAATATAACACATTAGATCTGGTTAAAGCATAAATAAAAAATTAAAGAAGCAAAAGATTCTCAGCATAAAGCATCACTTAGATTTCCCCCTAGTTTCTCTCTCAGCACAGAGACACAGGTCACCTTCTCAATCACCGAAGCCCTCACACACAGCTCCCATACAGTGTGTGCGAGTGCATCATTATATTATTCTCAATGTATAATCTGGTATTATTAACCTGTGTGTTTGTTGATCATTTATAAAAGTTTATTAGCAATCCCTCAACTCAGATGTTACTGACAGGCATTTTAAAGGTCAGAGTGAAATGTACCAGCTGTTGTAACCTAGGCTTGATATAGGTATGCTTGGCAGGTTTGGATTTTTTTTTACCTCAATGGATCGGACCCTTTTTTTCAATTTTCTCCTAAAATGACATACCCAAATCTAACTGCCTGTAGCTCTGGACCTGAAGCAAGGATATGCATATTATTGATACCATTTGAAAGGAAACACTTTGAAGTTTGTGGAAATGTTAAAATAATGTAGGAGATTATTACACATTAGATCTGGTTAACCTGTTAGGGCTAGGGGGCAGTATTGACACGGCTGGATAAAAAAACATACCCGATTTAATCTGGTTACCACTCCTACCCAGTAACTAGAATATGCATATACTTATTACATATGGATAGAAAACACCCTAAATTTTCTAAAACTGTTTGAATGGTGTCTGTGAGTATAACAGAACTCATTTGGCAGGCAAAACCCTGAGACATTTTCTGACAGGAAGTGGATACCTGATGTGTTGTATTGCCTTTAAACCTATCCCATTGAAAAACACAGGGGCTGAGGAATATTTTGGCACTTCCTATTGCTTCCACTAGATGTCACCAGCCTTTACAAAGTGTTTTGAGTCTTCTGGAGGGAGATCTGACCGAACAAGAGCCATGGAACGATGATGTCCCATTAGACACCTGGCGCGCGAGTTCATGTTGGGTACCCTCGTTCCAATACGTTATAAAAGAGTATGCATTCGTCCACCTTGAATATTATTCATGTTCTGGTTAAAAAAGGCCCTAATGATTTATGCTATACAACGTTTGACATGTTTGAACGAACGTAAATATATTTTTTCCCCTCGTTCATGACGAGAAGTCCGGCTGGCTTAGATCATGTGCTAACAAGACGGATATTTTTGGACATAAATGATGAGCTTTTTTGAACAAAACTACATTCGTTATGGACCTGTGATACCTGGAAGTGACATCTGATGAAGAGAATCAAAGGTAATGGATTATTTACATAGTATTTTCGATTTTAGATCTCCCCAACATGACGTCTAGTCTGTATCGCAACGCGTATTTTTCTGGGCGCAGTGCTCAGATTATTGCAAAGTGTGATTTCCCAGTAAGGTTATTTTTAAATCTGGCAAGTTGATTGCGTTCAAGAGATGTAAATCTATAATTCTTTAAATGACAATATAATATTTTACCAATGTTTTCTAATTTTAATTATTTAATTTGTGAGGCTGACTTGACTGCCGGTTATTGGAGGGAAACGATTTCCTCAACATCAATGCCATAGTAAAACGCTGTTTTTGGATATAAATATGAACTTGATAGAACTAAAAATGCATGCATTGTCTAACATAATGTCCTAGGAGTGTCATCTGATGGAGATTGTAAAAGGTTAGTGCATCATTTTAGCTGGTTTTATGGTTTTGGTGACCCAGTCTTTGAATTGACAAAACATTACACACAACTCTTGTAAATGTACTGTCCTAACATACTCTAAATTTATGCTTTCGCCGTAAAACCTTTTTGAAATCGTAAAACCTGGTTAGATTAAGGAGATGTTTATCTTTCAAAGGGTGTAAAATAGTTGTATGTTTGAAAAATTTGAATTTTGACATTTATTTGGATTCAAATTTGCCGCTCTTGAAATGCACCTGCTGTTGATGGAGTGCACCACGGGTGGCACGCTAGCGTCCCACCTAGCCCATAGAGGTTAAAGATAATGTTTTTTTTGTACCTTCATCTTTGAAATGCAAGAGAAAGGCCATAATGTATTATTCCAGCCCAATTTAGATTTTGGCCACTAGATGGCAGCAGTGTATGTGCAAGGTTTTAGACTGATCCAATGAACCATTGCACTTCTGTTAAAAATGTTGTATCAAGACTGCCCAAATGTGCCTAATTGGTTTATTAATAAATGTTCAAGTTCAAAACTGTGCACACTCATCAGTAATTACGAACCAATTTCCTCATTTTAGTTTTTTTATTTGTTTCACATTCTGGAGCTTCATTTTTGATTATCTAAAAACTTGTTTCTCTGTTCTATGTGAACTGAGTTGCCTATGGAGCTTGGGCTGGCAGTTGATTTATGATGGCTAGGTGAGAAAACCTACAGCCTGCATTCCATTCTATGATTACTGTCTGTATGTGAGGTACCAGGGAGGAGATGGCTTCAGTCTGGCTGGGGGCTAATCATTTATCTTATACAAACCCCAACCTTTTGACCCATTCCAGCATATCTGTTTTTTGTCAGGTACTCAGGAGGATGTTCTTAGTCTATAAAGGTTGTAAACCCTACTTTGCTCGGTTCTCAACAACTACCTCCGGGTGGCCGCTGACCAGCTCCATAATTATTGCAATAATGAATTAATACTTAAATTGTTTTGATGAAATCTAAAAGTCTCTCTCCTTTGGTTAGAATAATTTCATGACATGTTATTTCATTTCTAAACAATACACCATTTTTATTTTCCTCAAGCTGCAACTCCCTCTCATGACATGACATCGACATCCCGACAATAGTGCTGCTCCCACCGCACCGCCGATATTTCCCGAACGCTTTTCCCGAAAGAGGACCCAAGAAACAAGTTTTTAAATAATTACAAATTAAGCTCCAGAATTTAAAATGTAATTTCATATCTTTAAATCTATAAATATAATATTTTAAAATGTGGTATGTTATCCTATGTACTAAAACTTTTCAATCTTTAAAGGTTTTCTGTAGTTTGTTTTACATTTTTTATTATTATAATTGTAATTACACACACACACAGTTACAGTGTACTGACACACACACATCCTCCTAATTTAATTGTGGGTTAGGGTTAGGGGTTAGGGGTTAGGGTTAGGGGTTAGGGGTTAGTTTGGGGACAAATTCTTAATACCGAATAGGTATTAAGTGTGCACGGGCACAGGGGCTATATATATCCTCCAATGTATTTTATATACACTGTGTGCACAATTATTAGGCAAGTGAGTATTCTGATCTTATCATTGTTTCTATTCACATTTTCGAACTAAATATGAGCCCTTTGATCCCTTTAGATGACCCGCGTTACAGGGAGGGTGTGGCGAAAGTGAATAACACCTTATTTCAAGGTGTGCATAATTATTAGGCAGCCTCATTACCTCAGGTAAAATGGGCCAAAAAAGAAATTTAACTGACACTGAAAAGCCAAAAATGTAAAATGCCTTTTAGACGGATGCGACACTCTTTAAATAGCTAAACTATTGAGGTGTGACCACCGGACATTCAAACGTTTTGTTGCGAATAGTCAACTGGGGCGCAAAAAACACATGGGGAAGAAAAGGCGCAAATTAACTTCTTATGGGTAGGGGGCAGTATTTTGACATCCGGATGAAAGGCGTGCCCGTAGTAAACTGCCTGCTACTCAGGCTCAGAAGGTAGGGCATGCATATTATTAGTAGATTTGGATAGAAAATACTCTGAAGTTTCTAAAACTGTTTGAATGATGTCTGTGAGTATAACAGAACTCATATGGCAGGCAAAAACCTGAGAAAACATCCAACCAGGAAGTGTGGACATCTGAGGATTGTAGTTTTTCAAGCCTAGGCCTATTCAGTATACAGTGACTTAGGGTTAATTTTGCACTTCCTAAGGCTTCCACTAGATGTCAACAGTCTTTAGAACGTTGTTTCATGCTTCTACTGTTAATAGGGGGAGAATAAGAGCTCATGGAATTACATTACTGAGGAAATGACATGACTTCAGTGGTGCACACTCCCGTGAGAGTTAGCTGCGTTCCTTTAATTTTTTGAAGTCATTGGAATCGTCCGGTTGGAATATTATGGAAGATTTATGATAAAAACATCCTAATGATTGATGCTATACATCGTTTGACATGTTTCTACGAACTGTAATATAACTATTTTGACTTTTCGTCTGAAATTAATGCGCGAGCACAGTGCATTTGGAGTACTCGACCGAACGCGCAAACAAAAAGGAGGTATTTGGACATATATATGGACTTTATCGAAACAAATGAACATTTATTGTGGAACTGGGATTCCTGGGAGTGCATTCTGATGAAGATCTTCAAAGGTAAGTGAATATTTATAATGTTATATCTGAGTTTTGTTGACACCGCAAAATGGCGGGTTTGGTTTGGTGTCTGAGCGCCATACTCAGATTATTGCAAAGTGTGCTTTCGCTGTAAAGTTTTTTTGAAATCTTTCTTTGAAACTCCCACCATACCCGGGGACCCAGAGACCCGGCCATACCCCGACCAGGGTGGCACAGGGAGGGCTCCTTTTGGGGAAAACAAGGACGATTGAGGGAGAGGAGCAGAGGTAGAGTGTTAGGGTGGGCTCTGAACTTTCATTTCCATCCCATACCCAGACCAGGGTGGTATGGAATGAAAATCAGCAGGAGCAGGTTACAACTCCCCAACCATCTATTTCCATATACTCTTCAAAGTCAACAAAATTATAACAATCATCATGACCTACAACTCATCAAGCTGCCGGGTGGTGACCCTTCCATGTTCACTCCCCAAATCCTTATGGGACCTGGTTGACCAGAGACCTGAGTAAATTTAAACCACCACTCACCCGTAGCCCAACGGGTAGCCAAAAGGAGGAGGATGAGGAGAAACCAGCAACCAACATTGAGACAACATCATCACCACATCCACTCCACAAACTAACTGACCTACAACTCACCAAGCTGCCGGGTGGCGACCCGAATTAAGAAGAGGCTACTCTCAAAGTAACTACTTCCTCTCCACACACCCATCATGACCTCCAATAGAAATACCAACCTGAGGGATTCCTTGGTACGCAGCCATCTCCAAAGGTCTCACAAAGAACCAAAGAATCCCAAATATTTCACCAACTTACAGAGACTGATGACACTGAGCAATCCGATTACAAAACCCCAACATCATCTAAAAATTGGATGGAAGAAAGAAAAACGGAAAGACCTCCCCAGTTGGCAACAGGACCCCACAGCAAATGTATGCAGCCACCTATAAAGCTCCAACAAAAAAACAAAGAATCTCACCGGGACCTACAGGCCTAGGAGGGTCCTCCTATATCCCTTTGGATATTATTATCACTACCACAAACTGGATCATCACCAAAGAACTAAAGAATCTAAACCAGGACCTACAGGCTTAATTTAAAGACCCTTGCTCCCTTCGGTCTCAACATAGACTTTGATCTGAAGCCATTCTTGTGATAATTGTGATTTTGCCATTGTAATTGTTTGTTAGATACATTTTAGACTACAAATGCTATGATCGTATGCTATCCATTTGTTTGTCTTTTTGTATGTTCTTTGTATGCCATTTTTTTAAATATTTGAGTTAACCAATGATATTAGGCCCTACTTGGCCATGATTACAAACACCTGTGTGTCTCTTGACACTATATAAATGACTCATCTCGCAGTGTTTGATGATACCCTGATGAAGACAGCTTCGCTGTCGAAACGTTGGTGATTAAATTTTTGCATCTGAGCTCTTAGAGTGTGCGGCTTTCCTTTATTTTCTAGTATTTGAATAACGCGCCACGGGATTACACTGGCTGTTGAGTAGGTTGGACGCAAGCGTCCCACCTAGCCCATAGAGGTTAAGAGGGTCCTCTTACATCTCCTTGGACATTAATACCATCAACACAACCGGATCATCACCAAAAACTCCTAAACAACAAAGCCTCCTGGAAACACACTACACCTTCACAACCCATACTCCACACCTCATACAAAAGAAAGGGGGTCATTAGGACAATAACAACAGATCTGTAAATAGCCAGAGTTACCGTGACCATGGACTCTTAAAAAGTATAGTTCTGATTGATCAATTGGATCTTTTAAAAAAATAAAATAATAATAAAAACAACTTTTTTCAGTTTCTTCACTTGGGGTTACCATGACCATGGACCCTTGGATAAATAGGATAATATAATATTAACCTAAAATATCCTCTCAACAACCTACCATCTTCAGAAAACATTTTTTTAAACTTCTTTTTTGATATACCCACCTACACCCCCAACGGACGAGAAATATTTTTTCTCCAACAACTCTGGGGACCCCGACCTTGGGGACTCCCCCGCAGTGATTTCTCTCCTAAGCAAAATAGGCCCTTCCACGCCCTGAAGGACATTGCAGGTTAAAGTGGATAGACCGGAATCCTTCGGGACCTCTCCGGGCCCCGTTGTGCAGACCAACAGGCCAACAATCTCCACCCCGCCAAATGAGGGCTCACGTACCACGCTGGACGACTACCTACCCCAGTTTAGAATTGGATTGGTAGTATGTTCAGTAGTGCGTGTTTACGTCGAGTGGATAGAGTTCTTTTAAGTTAAGGTAAAATTGTGCTTTGGGAGGTGGGCGGTGCCGCTGGAATCATCCCCGGGCCGGGAGATCCCTGGGGTGCCCAGATTATGTCTGGCGGAGCGTTTGATCCCAAAGAACAATTTTCCACTGTTGGAGACCTCGCCCCGCCGTACTCAGCCTGGACAACCGAACCACTTTTTGACCTTTCTGACTATGATACAATTCACTCTCTAGGGATGACATACCACTGGTACACTACGATCCTGGAAGGGAGTAGCCCAATTGGTCACTGCCACCCGAACCACCGGATGACCCAGGAATACACTTGGGGCGGATGCACGACAACTGTATGGGAGGTCTCCTCCTTGAGGCTTTTTTGTCTGCGGAAACTCACAAGTATGACAGACTGACATGGCTGGTATGGACACATGGCAACCAACCGAGAAACCAGACCATCATATGGTAAGCGACTCAAGGGTTTTGCCTGATCCTAAACCTACCATGTATCTACAAGGACGCTGGACGGAACTCCAAGGGCGGATGCATGACAACCGTAGAGAGGGCTTGCCCTTTGGGTATTTGTCTGCTCAAACCAATGGAAGTTCAATGACTTACCACTCGACAGGGACGCATGGCAACCAACTGAGGGCCGGACCTGCATAAGGTACGCAACTCGAGGGCCTTTGCCTGATCCTACGCCGAGTATACCCAAACAGACCAGCTGGATTCTACTAGACATGGGTTGATTGCAAGTTAGGTTCCTGGAAGGGAATACCTCTTAATTATACCAATGATTGAAAACATCCAGGACAAAAAGACAGAAGGACACGGAAGTAAATACATAGACAACGTGGATACAAAAAAAAGAAGGATCAGATGGGGAGTAACTCCTAGGTTGAACAATGCTTTCCACATCCGTTGACAAGCGTACCTAGACACCAATGACTACTAGTCGACAGGGACACATGGCAACCAACTGAGGGCCGGACCTGCACAAGGTACGCAACTCAAGGGATTTTGCCTGATCCTACATCGAGTTTACCCATACAGACTAGCTGGATTTGATTAGACATGGGATAATTGGGAGTTAGGATCCTGGAAGGGAATAACTCTTAATTCTACTTATGATTGAAAACATCCAGGACTACAGACAAGAAGAACACGGAGTGAATACATAGACAACATGGAGATAAAAAGAAGGATCCGATGGGGAGTAACTCCTAGGTTGAACTATGCTTTCCACTTCCGTTGACAAACAGACCTTGAAAAGACTCACTTAACCTCTTATGGCTAGGGGGCAGTATTTTCACGGCTGGATAAAAAACGTACCCGATTTAATCTGGTTACTAATCCTACCCAGTAACTAGAATATGCATATACTTATTCTATATGGATAGAAAACACCCTAAAGTTTCTAAAACTGTTTGAATGGTGTCTGTGAGTATAACAGAACTCAAATGGCAGGTCAAAACCTGAGAGATTCCTTTACAGGAAGTGGCCTGTCTGACCATTTCTGGAACTTCTTTGCCATCTCTATCTTTTACAAAGGATCTCTGCTCTAACGTGACACTTCCTACGTCGTCCATAGGCGCTCAGAGCCCGGGAAAAAACAGTATGTCGTCATCCCAGCCCCAGGCTGAAACACATTATCGCCTTTCTCAAGTGGCCGATCAAGGGACTGTGGGCTTAGGCGCGTGACCTGGCTGCCCCCGTCTTTGTGATTTTTTCCTCTGTTTGCCGAAAAGGAGATTCCCGGTCAGGATATTATCGCTTTTCTACGAGAAAAATGGCATAAAAATTGATTTTAAACAGCGGGTGACATGCTTCGAAGTACGGTAATGGAATATTTAGAATTTTTTTGTCACGAATTGCGCCATGCGCACGACCCTTATTTACGATTTCAGATAGTGTCTGGGACGCACGAACAAAACGCCGCTATTCGGATATAACGATGGATTATTTTGGACCAAACCAACATTTGTTATTGAAGTGGCAGTCCTGGGAGTGCATTCTGACGAAGACAACAAAAGGTAATCAAACTTTTATAATAGTAAATATGATATTGGTGAGTGCTAAACTTGCCGGGTGTCTAAATAGCTAGCCCGTGATGGCTGGGCTATGTACTTAGAATATTGCAAAATGTGCTTTCACCAAAAAGCTATTTTAAAATCGGACATATCGAGTGCATAGAGGAGTTCTGTATCTATAATTCTTAAAATAATTGTTATGCTTTTTGTGAACGTTTATCGTGAGTAATTTAGTAAATTGTTAGCAAATTCCTCCGGAAGTTTACTAGTATGCTAGTTCTGAACGTCTAAAACATTAGATTATGTCAGCAGAGTACCAAGCCAGAAATAATCAGACACCCATTTTTCAAGCCAGCATATAATGTCACAAAAACCCAGAAGACAGCTAAATGCAGCACTCACCTTTGATGATCTTCATCAGATGACAACCCTAGGACATTATGTTATACAATACATGCATGTTTTGTTCAATCAAGTTCATATTTATATCAAAAACCAGCTTTTTACATTAGCATGTGACGTTCAGAACTAGCATACCCCCCGCAAACTTCCGGGGAATTCGCTAACATTTTACTAAATTACTCACGATAAACGTTCACAAAAAGCATAACAATTATTTTAAGAATTATAGATACAGACCTCCTCTATGCACTCGATATGTCCGATTTTAAAATAGCTTTTTGGTGAAAGCACATTTTGCAATATTCTAAGTACATAGCCCAGGCATCACGGGCTCGCTATTTAGACACCCGGCAAGTTTAGCACTCACCATAATCATATTTACTATTATAAAAGTTTGATTACCTTTTGTTGTCTTCGTCAGAATACACACCCAGGACTGCTACTTCAATAACAAATGTTGGTTTGGTCCAAAATAATCCATCGTTATATCCGAATAGCGGCGTTTTGTTCGTGCGTTCCAGACACTATCCGAAATAGTAAAGAAGTGTCGCGCGCATGGCGCAATTCGTGACAATAAAATTCTAAGTATTCCATTACCGTACTTCGAAGCATGTCAACCGCTGTTTAAAATCAATTTTTACGACATTTTTCTCGTAGAAAAGCGATAATATTCCGACAGGGAATCTCCTTTTCGGCAAACAGAGGAAAAAATCCCAAAGGCGGGGGCGGTCGGGGTCACGTGCATAAGCCAGTGTCCCTTGATCGGCCACTTGAGAAAGGCGATAATGTGTTTCAGCCTGGGGCTGGAATGACGACATTCTGTTTTTTCCCGGGCTCTGAGCGCCTATGGACGACGTGGGAAGTGTCACGTTAGAGCAGAGATCCTTAGTAAATGATAGAGATGGAAAACAAGTTCAAGAAATGGTCAGACAGGCCACTTCCTGTAAAGGAATCTCTCAGGTTTTGACCTGCCATTTGAGTTCTGTTATACTCACAGACACCATTCAAACAGTTTTAGAAAATTTAGGGTGTTTTCTATCCATATGTAATACGTATATGCATATTCTAGTTACTGGGTAGGAGTGGTAACCAGATTAAATCGGGTATGTTTTTTATCCAGCCGTGTCAATACTGCCCCCTATCCTAAACAGGTTAAAATCGGACATATCGAGTGCATAGAGGAGTTCTGTATCTATAATTCTTAAAATATTTGTTATGCTTTTTGTGAACATTTATCGTGAGTAATTTAGTAAATTCTTAGCAAATTCCTCCGGAAGTTTGCGGGGGGTATGCTAGTTCTGAACGTCACATGCTAATGTAAAAAGCTGTTTTTTGATATAAATATGAACTTGATTGAACAAAACGTGCATGTATTGTTTAACATAATGTCCTAGGTGTGTCATCTGATGAAGATCATCAAAGGTTAGTGGTGCATTTAGCTGTCTTCTGGGTTTTTGTGACATTATATACTAGCTTGAAAAATGGGCGTCTGATTATTTCTGGCTTGGTACTCTGCTGACATAATCTAATGTTTTGCTTTCGCTGTAAAGCCTTTTTGAAATCGGACAGTGTGGTTAGATAAAGGAGAGTCTTGTCTTTAAAATGCTGTGAAATAGTCATATGTTTGAAAAATTGAAGTTTTTGTATTTTTGAGGAATTTGTCATTCGCGCCACACCTATCATTGGATATTGGAGCAGGTGTTCCGCTAGCGGAACGTCTAGATGTAAGAGGTTAAACCAACCCTAACCTTAACCTTACCCTTACCCTTACCCTTACCCTAACCCTTACCCTAACCCTAACCCTAACCTTAACCCTGACCCTAACCCCAACCCTAACCCTAACCCCTAACCCTAACCCTAACCTGAACCTCTCCCCAAACCCCACGCCTAACCTTAACCTCTCCCCAAACCCTAACCCTAACCTTAACCTCTCCCCAAACCCCACGCCTAACCTTAACCTCTCCCCAAACCCCACGCCTAACCTTAACCTCTCCCCAAACCCCACGCCTAACCTTAACCTCTCCCCAAACCCCACGCCTAACCTTAACCTCTCCCCAAACCCCACACCTAACCTCAACCTCACCCCAAACCCCACACCTAACCTTAACCTCTCTCCAAACCCCACACCTAACCTTAACCTCTCCCCAAACCCCACACCTAACCTTAACCTCTCCCCAAACCTCCGCCTAAGCTTAACCTCTCCCCAAACCCCACACCTAACCTTAACCTCTCCCCAAACCCCCGCCTAAGCTTAACCTCTCCCCAAACCCCACGCCTAACCTTAATGTTCACCATTACCCTAACCAGGTTTCTCATTCTAACTTAACCCCTATCTCCCTCCCTCACCCTAATACTGACTCCCCTATGGGGAGTGATCTGCACCAATCACTAAACCGCAACACTTCCTCTGTCTCTTCTCCTTTGTCGTCAATACTCAATCAACAGACAATTATCATCCCCTAGTAACCACATTTTCACATAGAATCAGATCCCTACATCAATCAATCAAACACAACTTCTCTATAGTTCAGCACACTTACATACCACTTAAACCATACAGAATAATTTCAGCATTCAGAAAGAACAAAAATTTAAAGGACCTCCTCACCAAAGCAAGATTCAGTAGTAAGCCACCACAAGACCCCAAATCTCACAATTCCCATTTTCAACAGATAAAGTTCATTACAAACGTACACATCCATACATCAGCACCAGTACAAGAATCCTATTCATTGAACACACATAACGCCATTTATATCATTACATGCACACTCTGCAATAAACAATACATTGGAGAAACCAAACACACCATAGAAACCAGACTCAAACAACACCTGTATAACATTAAAAGGGCACACCTACAAACGGCGCTAATAACCCACTTCCAGGATCACCCCATCACTCACCTCACCATATCAGGGTTACAGTCGTATATAGGCTGGACCTGTGGGCAGCGAAAGAGGGCAGAACGGGAGTGGATCCAGCACCTACAGACAATAACACCAAATGGCCTGAACGAGAGGTTTTAGAAAATGGGTTTTAACAGACAGGAAAATGGATGCAGAAGAACATGGTTTTATTTATACTCTATGTATTTATGCTTTGTTCGGTGTTAGTTTGGCATCTTCCTTTTTAGGTTTTTCCTTTCTTTTAACAGAATAAAACAATAAAACCAACTAAATGCACAATATTGCTTTTATGTTCATATTTAACAACACTATGGTTGAATGAATCTCTCACCACATCGGCTCCTGCACTGTCACCCAGAAAAATAGGCATTTTAGAACTTACTTCAGTTTATTTTATGATCTTAGGAGGACACCTACAGGCCTTTTTAAGTACTACACCTAATATAACAGATCATCAGGAAAGGGATAAACAGGAGATAGGCCTGTGCACCGTAAAAGAAACTAGCTGACACAAAACACAATTATATTCAAAACCTAACCCTAACCCTAACCCCTGACCCTAACCCTAACCCCTAACCCTAACCCTACTGGACCACACAATGACAACTATCCCACCAAGAACACTGGATAACCCAACTGGGCACAGACACCCCACCTCTCGGACTCAATACAAGACTCCATCCCATCTAGGCGATCCCCACCCCACTTTCAACAAAGACAAAACACAACCATCAACATCATCATCACCCCCAAGGCACTAGCCATCGAGGGAGCAACTTTTACACATGGAGGCAACAGCCCTCCCTTGTTTAAAACCATCCACTCTCCAATCAAGCTTCTCATCAACTTCAACTACAATCAACCCACTACAATCCACCAACAAACCCTACAACAGAGAGGACCTAAACACTCCTCCAACCTTCGGTCCCTTGGCCCGTCCCAACGAGCCGTCTGTGCGCTGAGCCTCCCTAGCAAATCAAGCCCGTCCAAATCCTAACTCCAAAGGGCGAAGACTACGGTTAAAAGGTAACCATCCAAACACGCCTGTGGGACTCTTATTTTCTTGCCCAGAAACGAGAATATGCATATAAATAGTAGATTTGGATAGAAAACACTCTAAAGTTTCTAAAACTGTTTGAATGGTGTCTGTGAGTATAACAGAACTCATATGGCAGGACAAAACCTGAGAAGATTCCATACAGGAAGTGCCCTATCTGACAATTTGTTGTCCTTCTGTTGGATTATTTGGACTATGGATTATTTGGAACCAAAACAACATTTGGTGTTGAAGTAGAAGTCCTGGGAGTGCAATCTGATGAAGAACAGCAAAGGTAATCCAATTTTTCTTATAGTAAATCTGAGTTTGGTGAGGGCCAAACTTGGTAGGTGTCAAATTAGCTAGCCGTGATGGCCGGGCTATCTACTCCGAATTTTGCAAAATGTGCTTTCGCCGAAAAGCTATTTTAAAATCAGACACTGCAATTGCATAAAGGAGTTCTGTATCTATAATTCTTAAAATAATTGTTATATATTTTGTCAACGTTTATCATGAGTAATTTAGTAAATTCACCGGAAGTTTGCGGTGGGTATGCTAGTTCTGAACATCACATGCTAATGTAAAAAGCTGTTTTTTGATATAAATATGAACGTGATTGAACAAAACATGCATGTATTGTATAACATAATGTCCTAGGAGTGTCATCTGATGAAGATCATCAAAGGTTAGTGCTGCATTTAGCTGTGGTTTTGGTTTTTGTGACATATATGCATGCTTTGAAAATGGCTGTGTGATTAGGGTTAGGGTTAGCAAGCGTCCCACCTTGGGGATAAGCTTGGCACATCTAGCCACTAGGATTTTGGCCCATTCTTCAAGGCAAAACTGCTCCAGCTCCTTCAAGTTGGATGGGTTCTGCTGGTGTACAGCAATCTTTAAGTCATACCACAGATTCTCAATTGGATTGAGGTCTGGGCTTTGACCAGGCCATTCCAAGACATTTAAATGTTTCCCCATAAACATCTCGACTCTTGCTTTAGCAGTATGCTTAGGTGTAACGGCTGTCTGAGGAAGAAGTAGACCAAAATGCGGCGGAGTTAGGGTTCGTCATATTTAATTTACGAACACTATGCATTTCACAAAAACAACAAAAACTGACAGCCAACACAGTCCTGTCAGGTACTATCACAATGACAAGAACAATTACCCACCCCACACAACGGAAACGTAGGCAACTTATGTGTGACTCCCAATCAACCACAACCCTCTACAGCTGTGCTTGATTGGAAGTCACACGGCCAAAATTAAATGAAACAATAAAACACTTACTCCCTTCTGCCACGTCCTGACCCAACTACACCCTCTACTGGTCAGGACGTGACAGTACCCCCCCCCTCAAGGTGCAGACCCCGGGATGCACCTAAAAAAAGGAAAACACAAAAAAAATCCCCAACAAAAAGGAACACCTAAACAATAAGGGAGGGAAGGGAGGGTGGCTGCCGTCACCGACGGCACTGTGCTACACCCTCCCTCCCCAACCCACCTATCCTGGAGGTGGCTCCGGTGCAGGACGTGGACCCTGCTCCACCCTCGGCGTCGCCCACTTTGGTGGAGCCGATAGCTGCACCAGGCAGACGGACCCCCCGAGCCGGGCCGGAGGACAGGAGGGCCCCTCGGGCCGGGCCGGAGAGCAGGAGGGCCCCTCGGGCCGGGCCGGAGAGCATGCGGGCCCCTCGGGCCGGGCCGGAAGGCATGCGGGCCACTCGGGCCGGGCCAGAAGGCATGCGGGCCCCTCGGGCCGGGCCGGAAGGCATGCGGGCCCCTCGGGCCGGGCCGGAAGGCATGCGGGCCCCTCGGGCCGGGCCGGAAGGCATGCGGGCCCCTCGGGCCGGGCCGGAAGGCATGCGGGCCCCTCGGGCCGGACCGGAAGGCATGCGGGCCCCTCGGGCTGGGCCGGAAGGCATGCGGGCCCCTCGGGCTGGGCCGGAAGGCATGCGGGCCCCTCGGGCTGGGCCGGAAGGCATGCGGGCCACTCGGGCTGGGCCGGAAGGCATGCGGGCCACTCGGGCTGGGCCGGAAGGCATGCGGGCCACTCGGGCTGGGCCGGAAGGCATGCGGGCCACTCGGGCTGGGCCGGAAGGCATGCGGGCCACTCGGGCTGGGCCGGAAGGCATGCGGGCCACTCGGGCTGGGCCGGAAGGCATGCGGGCCACTCGGGCTGGGCCGGAAGGCATGCGGGCCACTCGGGCTGGGCCGGAAGGCATGCGGACCACTCGGGCTGGACCGGAGGGCAGGAGGACCACTCGGGCTGGACCGGAGGGCAGGAGGACCACTCGGGCTGGACCGGAGGGCAGGAGGACCACTCGGGCTGATCCTGACAGGCCGGGCACCCTGGCAGATCAGGGCAGGCGGGCACCTCTGGCAGAACAGGGCAGTCCGGCCACTCCGGCAGAACAGGGCAGTCCGGCCACTCCGGCAGAACAGGGCAGTCCGGCCACTCCGGCAGAACAGGGCAGTCCGGCCACTCCGGCAGAACAGGGCAGTCCGGCCACTCCGGCAGAACAGGGCAGTCCGGCCACTCCGGCAGAACAGGGCAGTCCGGCCACTCCGGCAGAACAGGGCAGTCCGGCCACTCTGGCAGTTCAGGGCAGTCCGGCCACTCTGGCAGTTCAGGGCAGTCCGGCCACTCCGGCAGTTCAGGGCAGTCTGACCTCTCTGGCGACTGTTGACTGGCGGGCAGCTCTGACGACTGTTGACTGGCGGGCAGCTCCGACGACTGTTGACTGGCGGGCAGCTCCGACGACTGTTGACTGGCGGGCAGCTCCGACGACTGTTGACTGGCGGGCAGCTCCGACTCAGGATTCACCAGGCTGGGGAGACATAACGGAGGCCTGGCTTGAGGAGGTGGCACAGGAGAGACCAGGGTGGAGAGACCCACTGGAGGACCGGTCCGTGGAGGAGACACGGGCTTGACCAGGATAGGGAGATCCACTGGAGGACTGGTCCGTGGAGGAGACACGGGCTTGACCAGGATAGAGAGACCCACTGGAGTACTGGTCCGTGGAGGAGGCACGGGCTTGAACAGGATAGAGAGACCCACTGGAGTACTGGTCCGTGGAGGAGGCACGGGCTTGACCAGGATAGGAAGACATGCAGGAGGCTTGGTTCTGGGCGTAGGTACAGGATGTGCAGGGCTGGGAAGACATGGAGGAGGCCTGTTTCTGGGCGCAGGCACAGTCTTTACCAGACAACCAGCACGCACCTCAGGACGAGTATGGAGAGCTGCCTCAGGTGACATCATACCCACGACACGCTCATTAGGGCGAATGCCGTACTTTATGCACCACACTAGCAGCTCTCTCATCTCTCTCTCTCCTAATTTTCCCATTAACCCCGTCACAGTCTCTGTCTCATAGCCCTCGCTCACCTCCAATGTCATCCCGACTGGCTCTGGTTCCGACCTCAGCTCCACCGACTGTCCCGTGTGCCCCCCCCCAAAAAAATATTGGGACTGCCTCTCGCGCTCGTTGCGCTCTCTCTCCTCGTAGTATCGCCTCTCCGCTCTCGCCGCTTCAATCTCCCACTGCGGGAGGCGATAATCCCCAGCCTGAGTCCATGGTCCCTCTCCGTCCAGGATCTGTTCCCATGTCCATTTGTCCATAACGCTGTAGTCCTGCAGCTCCTTCCTCTTCCGCCGCTTGGTCCTGGTTTGGTGGGTAATTCTGTAACGGCTGTCTGAGGAAGAAGTAGACCAAAATGCGGCGGAGTTAGGGTTCGTCATATTTAATTTACGAACACTATGCATTTCACAAAAACAACAAAAACTGACAGCCAACACAGTCCTGTCAGGTACTATCACAATGACAAGAACAATTACCCACCCCACACAACGGAAACGTAGGCAACTTATGTGTGACTCCCAATCAACCACAACCCTCTACAGCTGTGCTTGATTGGAAGTCACACGGCCAAAATTAAATGAAACAATAAAACACTTACTCCCTTCTGCCACGTCCTGACCCAACTACACCCTCTACTGGTCAGGACGTGACAGTACCCCCCCCCCTCAAGGTGCAGACCCCGGGATGCACCTAAAAAAAGGAAAACACAAAAAAAATCCCCAACAAAAAGGAACACCTAAACAATAAGGGAGGGAAGGGAGGGTGGCTGCCGTTACCCTTACCCTTACCCTAACCCTTACCCTAACCCTAACCCTAACCTTAACCCTGACCCTAACCCCAACCCTAACCCTAACCCCTAACCCTAACCCTAACCTGAACCTCTCCCCAAACCCCACGCCTAACCTTAACCTCTCCCCAAACCCTAACCCTAACCTTAACCTCTCCCCAAACCCCACGCCTAACCTTAACCTCTCCCCAAACCCCACGCCTAACCTTAACCTCTCCCCAAACCCCACGCCTAACCTTAACCTCTCCCCAAACCCCACGCCTAACCTTAACCTCTCCCCAAACCCCACACCTAACCTCAACCTCACCCCAAACCCCACACCTAACCTTAACCTCTCTCCAAACCCCACACCTAACCTTAACCTCTCCCCAAACCCCACACCTAACCTTAACCTCTCCCCAAACCTCCGCCTAAGCTTAACCTCTCCCCAAACCCCACACCTAACCTTAACCTCTCCCCAAACCCCCGCCTAAGCTTAACCTCTCCCCAAACCCCACGCCTAACCTTAATGTTCACCATTACCCTAACCAGGTTTCTCATTCTAACTTAACCCCTATCTCCCTCCCTCACCCTAATACTGACTCCCCTATGGGGAGTGATCTGCACCAATCACTAAACCGCAACACTTCCTCTGTCTCTTCTCCTTTGTCGTCAATACTCAATCAACAGACAATTATCATCCCCTAGTAACCACATTTTCACATAGAATCAGATCCCTACATCAATCAATCAAACACAACTTCTCTATAGTTCAGCACACTTACATACCACTTAAACCATACAGAATAATTTCAGCATTCAGAAAGAACAAAAATTTAAAGGACCTCCTCACCAAAGCAAGATTCAGTAGTAAGCCACCACAAGACCCCAAATCTCACAATTCCCATTTTCAACAGATAAAGTTCATTACAAACGTACACATCCATACATCAGCACCAGTACAAGAATCCTATTCATTGAACACACATAACGCCATTTATATCATTACATGCACACTCTGCAATAAACAATACATTGGAGAAACCAAACACACCATAGAAACCAGACTCAAACAACACCTGTATAACATTAAAAGGGCACACCTACAAACGGCGCTAATAACCCACTTCCAGGATCACCCCATCACTCACCTCACCATATCAGGGTTACAGTCGTATATAGGCTGGACCTGTGGGCAGCGAAAGAGGGCAGAACGGGAGTGGATCCAGCACCTACAGACAATAACACCAAATGGCCTGAACGAGAGGTTTTAGAAAATGGGTTTTAACAGACAGGAAAATGGATGCAGAAGAACATGGTTTTATTTATACTCTATGTATTTATGCTTTGTTCGGTGTTAGTTTGGCATCTTCCTTTTTAGGTTTTTCCTTTCTTTTAACAGAATAAAACAATAAAACCAACTAAATGCACAATATTGCTTTTATGTTCATATTTAACAACACTATGGTTGAATGAATCTCTCACCACATCGGCTCCTGCACTGTCACCCAGAAAAATAGGCATTTTAGAACTTACTTCAGTTTATTTTATGATCTTAGGAGGACACCTACAGGCCTTTTTAAGTACTACACCTAATATAACAGATCATCAGGAAAGGGATAAACAGGAGATAGGCCTGTGCACCGTAAAAGAAACTAGCTGACACAAAACACAATTATATTCAAAACCTAACCCTAACCCTAACCCCTGACCCTAACCCTAACCCCTAACCCTAACCCTACTGGACCACACAATGACAACTATCCCACCAAGAACACTGGATAACCCAACTGGGCACAGACACCCCACCTCTCGGACTCAATACAAGACTCCATCCCATCTAGGCGATCCCCACCCCACTTTCAACAAAGACAAAACACAACCATCAACATCATCATCACCCCCAAGGCACTAGCCATCGAGGGAGCAACTTTTACACATGGAGGCAACAGCCCTCCCTTGTTTAAAACCATCCACTCTCCAATCAAGCTTCTCATCAACTTCAACTACAATCAACCCACTACAATCCACCAACAAACCCTACAACAGAGAGGACCTAAACACTCCTCCAACCTTCGGTCCCTTGGCCCGTCCCAACGAGCCGTCTGTGCGCTGAGCCTCCCTAGCAAATCAGGCCCGTCCAAATCCTAACTCCAAAGGGCGAAGACTACGGTTAAAAGGTAACCATCCAAACACGCCTGTGGGACTCTTATTTTCTTGCCCAGAAACGAGAATATGCATATAAATAGTAGATTTGGATAGAAAACACTCTAAAGTTTCTAAAACTGTTTGAATGGTGTCTGTGAGTATAACAGAACTCATATGGCAGGACAAAACCTGAGAAGATTCCATACAGGAAGTGCCCTATCTGACAATTTGTTGTCCTTCTGTTGGATTATTTGGACTATGGATTATTTGGAACCAAAACAACATTTGGTGTTGAAGTAGAAGTCCTGGGAGTGCAATCTGATGAAGAACAGCAAAGGTAATCCAATTTTTCTTATAGTAAATCTGAGTTTGGTGAGGGCCAAACTTGGTAGGTGTCAAATTAGCTAGCCGTGATGGCCGGGCTATCTACTCCGAATTTTGCAAAATGTGCTTTCGCCGAAAAGCTATTTTAAAATCAGACACTGCAATTGCATAAAGGAGTTCTGTATCTATAATTCTTAAAATAATTGTTATATATTTTGTCAACGTTTATCATGAGTAATTTAGTAAATTCACCGGAAGTTTGCGGTGGGTATGCTAGTTCTGAACATCACATGCTAATGTAAAAAGCTGTTTTTTGATATAAATATGAACGTGATTGAACAAAACATGCATGTATTGTATAACATAATGTCCTAGGAGTGTCATCTGATGAAGATCATCAAAGGTTAGTGCTGCATTTAGCTGTGGTTTTGGTTTTTGTGACATATATGCATGCTTTGAAAATGGCTGTGTGATTAGGGTTAGGGTTAGCAAGCGTCCCACCTTGGGGATAAGCTTGGCACATCTAGCCACTAGGATTTTGGCCCATTCTTCAAGGCAAAACTGCTCCAGCTCCTTCAAGTTGGATGGGTTCTGCTGGTGTACAGCAATCTTTAAGTCATACCACAGATTCTCAATTGGATTGAGGTCTGGGCTTTGACCAGGCCATTCCAAGACATTTAAATGTTTCCCCATAAACATCTCGACTCTTGCTTTAGCAGTATGCTTAGGTGTAACGGCTGTCTGAGGAAGAAGTAGACCAAAATGCGGCGGAGTTAGGGTTCGTCATATTTAATTTACGAACACTATGCATTTCACAAAAACAACAAAAACTGACAGCCAACACAGTCCTGTCAGGTACTATCACAATGACAAGAACAATTACCCACCCCACACAACGGAAACGTAGGCAACTTATGTGTGACTCCCAATCAACCACAACCCTCTACAGCTGTGCTTGATTGGAAGTCACACGGCCAAAATTAAATGAAACAATAAAACACTTACTCCCTTCTGCCACGTCCTGACCCAACTACACCCTCTACTGGTCAGGACGTGACAGTACCCCCCCCCCTCAAGGTGCAGACCCCGGGATGCACCTAAAAAAAGGAAAACACAAAAAAAATCCCCAACAAAAAGGAACACCTAAACAATAAGGGAGGGAAGGGAGGGTGGCTGCCGTTACCCTTACCCTTACCCTAACCCTTACCCTAACCCTAACCCTAACCTTAACCCTGACCCTAACCCCAACCCTAACCCTAACCCCTAACCCTAACCCTAACCTGAACCTCTCCCCAAACCCCACGCCTAACCTTAACCTCTCCCCAAACCCTAACCCTAACCTTAACCTCTCCCCAAACCCCACGCCTAACCTTAACCTCTCCCCAAACCCCACGCCTAACCTTAACCTCTCCCCAAACCCCACGCCTAACCTTAACCTCTCCCCAAACCCCACGCCTAACCTTAACCTCTCCCCAAACCCCACACCTAACCTCAACCTCACCCCAAACCCCACACCTAACCTTAACCTCTCTCCAAACCCCACACCTAACCTTAACCTCTCCCCAAACCCCACACCTAACCTTAACCTCTCCCCAAACCTCCGCCTAAGCTTAACCTCTCCCCAAACCCCACACCTAACCTTAACCTCTCCCCAAACCCCCGCCTAAGCTTAACCTCTCCCCAAACCCCACGCCTAACCTTAATGTTCACCATTACCCTAACCAGGTTTCTCATTCTAACTTAACCCCTATCTCCCTCCCTCACCCTAATACTGACTCCCCTATGGGGAGTGATCTGCACCAATCACTAAACCGCAACACTTCCTCTGTCTCTTCTCCTTTGTCGTCAATACTCAATCAACAGACAATTATCATCCCCTAGTAACCACATTTTCACATAGAATCAGATCCCTACATCAATCAATCAAACACAACTTCTCTATAGTTCAGCACACTTACATACCACTTAAACCATACAGAATAATTTCAGCATTCAGAAAGAACAAAAATTTAAAGGACCTCCTCACCAAAGCAAGATTCAGTAGTAAGCCACCACAAGACCCCAAATCTCACAATTCCCATTTTCAACAGATAAAGTTCATTACAAACGTACACATCCATACATCAGCACCAGTACAAGAATCCTATTCATTGAACACACATAACGCCATTTATATCATTACATGCACACTCTGCAATAAACAATACATTGGAGAAACCAAACACACCATAGAAACCAGACTCAAACAACACCTGTATAACATTAAAAGGGCACACCTACAAACGGCGCTAATAACCCACTTCCAGGATCACCCCATCACTCACCTCACCATATCAGGGTTACAGTCGTATATAGGCTGGACCTGTGGGCAGCGAAAGAGGGCAGAACGGGAGTGGATCCAGCACCTACAGACAATAACACCAAATGGCCTGAACGAGAGGTTTTAGAAAATGGGTTTTAACAGACAGGAAAATGGATGCAGAAGAACATGGTTTTATTTATACTCTATGTATTTATGCTTTGTTCGGTGTTAGTTTGGCATCTTCCTTTTTAGGTTTTTCCTTTCTTTTAACAGAATAAAACAATAAAACCAACTAAATGCACAATATTGCTTTTATGTTCATATTTAACAACACTATGGTTGAATGAATCTCTCACCACATCGGCTCCTGCACTGTCACCCAGAAAAATAGGCATTTTAGAACTTACTTCAGTTTATTTTATGATCTTAGGAGGACACCTACAGGCCTTTTTAAGTACTACACCTAATATAACAGATCATCAGGAAAGGGATAAACAGGAGATAGGCCTGTGCACCGTAAAAGAAACTAGCTGACACAAAACACAATTATATTCAAAACCTAACCCTAACCCTAACCCCTGACCCTAACCCTAACCCCTAACCCTAACCCTACTGGACCACACAATGACAACTATCCCACCAAGAACACTGGATAACCCAACTGGGCACAGACACCCCACCTCTCGGACTCAATACAAGACTCCATCCCATCTAGGCGATCCCCACCCCACTTTCAACAAAGACAAAACACAACCATCAACATCATCATCACCCCCAAGGCACTAGCCATCGAGGGAGCAACTTTTACACATGGAGGCAACAGCCCTCCCTTGTTTAAAACCATCCACTCTCCAATCAAGCTTCTCATCAACTTCAACTACAATCAACCCACTACAATCCACCAACAAACCCTACAACAGAGAGGACCTAAACACTCCTCCAACCTTCGGTCCCTTGGCCCGTCCCAACGAGCCGTCTGTGCGCTGAGCCTCCCTAGCAAATCAGGCCCGTCCAAATCCTAACTCCAAAGGGCGAAGACTACGGTTAAAAGGTAACCATCCAAACACGCCTGTGGGACTCTTATTTTCTTGCCCAGAAACGAGAATATGCATATAAATAGTAGATTTGGATAGAAAACACTCTAAAGTTTCTAAAACTGTTTGAATGGTGTCTGTGAGTATAACAGAACTCATATGGCAGGACAAAACCTGAGAAGATTCCATACAGGAAGTGCCCTATCTGACAATTTGTTGTCCTTCTGTTGGATTATTTGGACTATGGATTATTTGGAACCAAAACAACATTTGGTGTTGAAGTAGAAGTCCTGGGAGTGCAATCTGATGAAGAACAGCAAAGGTAATCCAATTTTTCTTATAGTAAATCTGAGTTTGGTGAGGGCCAAACTTGGTAGGTGTCAAATTAGCTAGCCGTGATGGCCGGGCTATCTACTCCGAATTTTGCAAAATGTGCTTTCGCCGAAAAGCTATTTTAAAATCAGACACTGCAATTGCATAAAGGAGTTCTGTATCTATAATTCTTAAAATAATTGTTATATATTTTGTCAACGTTTATCATGAGTAATTTAGTAAATTCACCGGAAGTTTGCGGTGGGTATGCTAGTTCTGAACATCACATGCTAATGTAAAAAGCTGTTTTTTGATATAAATATGAACGTGATTGAACAAAACATGCATGTATTGTATAACATAATGTCCTAGGAGTGTCATCTGATGAAGATCATCAAAGGTTAGTGCTGCATTTAGCTGTGGTTTTGGTTTTTGTGACATATATGCATGCTTTGAAAATGGCTGTGTGATTAGGGTTAGGGTTAGCAAGCGTCCCACCTTGGGGATAAGCTTGGCACATCTAGCCACTAGGATTTTGGCCCATTCTTCAAGGCAAAACTGCTCCAGCTCCTTCAAGTTGGATGGGTTCTGCTGGTGTACAGCAATCTTTAAGTCATACCACAGATTCTCAATTGGATTGAGGTCTGGGCTTTGACCAGGCCATTCCAAGACATTTAAATGTTTCCCCATAAACATCTCGACTCTTGCTTTAGCAGTATGCTTAGGTGTAACGGCTGTCTGAGGAAGAAGTAGACCAAAATGCGGCGGAGTTAGGGTTCGTCATATTTAATTTACGAACACTATGCATTTCACAAAAACAACAAAAACTGACAGCCAACACAGTCCTGTCAGGTACTATCACAATGACAAGAACAATTACCCACCCCACACAACGGAAACGTAGGCAACTTATGTGTGACTCCCAATCAACCACAACCCTCTACAGCTGTGCTTGATTGGAAGTCACACGGCCAAAATTAAATGAAACAATAAAACACTTACTCCCTTCTGCCACGTCCTGACCCAACTACACCCTCTACTGGTCAGGACGTGACAGTACCCCCCCCCTCAAGGTGCAGACCCCGGGATGCACCTAAAAAAAGGAAAACACAAAAAAAATCCCCAACAAAAAGGAACACCTAAACAATAAGGGAGGGAAGGGAGGGTGGCTGCCGTCACCGACGGCACTGTGCTACACCCTCCCTCCCCAACCCACCTATCCTGGAGGTGGCTCCGGTGCAGGACGTGGACCCTGCTCCACCCTCGGCGTCGCCCACTTTGGTGGAGCCGATAGCTGCACCAGGCAGACGGACCCCCCGAGCCGGGCCGGAGGACAGGAGGGCCCCTCGGGCCGGGCCGGAGAGCAGGAGGGCCCCTCGGGCCGGGCCGGAGAGCATGCGGGCCCCTCGGGCCGGGCCGGAAGGCATGCGGGCCACTCGGGCCGGGCCAGAAGGCATGCGGGCCCCTCGGGCCGGGCCGGAAGGCATGCGGGCCCCTCGGGCCGGGCCGGAAGGCATGCGGGCCCCTCGGGCCGGGCCGGAAGGCATGCGGGCCCCTCGGGCCGGGCCGGAAGGCATGCGGGCCCCTCGGGCCGGACCGGAAGGCATGCGGGCCCCTCGGGCTGGGCCGGAAGGCATGCGGGCCCCTCGGGCTGGGCCGGAAGGCATGCGGGCCCCTCGGGCTGGGCCGGAAGGCATGCGGGCCACTCGGGCTGGGCCGGAAGGCATGCGGGCCACTCGGGCTGGGCCGGAAGGCATGCGGGCCACTCGGGCTGGGCCGGAAGGCATGCGGGCCACTCGGGCTGGGCCGGAAGGCATGCGGGCCACTCGGGCTGGGCCGGAAGGCATGCGGGCCACTCGGGCTGGGCCGGAAGGCATGCGGACCACTCGGGCTGGACCGGAGGGCAGGAGGACCACTCGGGCTGGACCGGAGGGCAGGAGGACCACTCGGGCTGGACCGGAGGGCAGGAGGACCACTCGGGCTGATCCTGACAGGCCGGGCACCCTGGCAGATCAGGGCAGGCGGGCACCTCTGGCAGAACAGGGCAGTCCGGCCACTCCGGCAGAACAGGGCAGTCCGGCCACTCCGGCAGAACAGGGCAGTCCGGCCACTCCGGCAGAACAGGGCAGTCCGGCCACTCCGGCAGAACAGGGCAGTCCGGCCACTCCGGCAGAACAGGGCAGTCCGGCCACTCCGGCAGAACAGGGCAGTCCGGCCACTCCGGCAGAACAGGGCAGTCCGGCCACTCTGGCAGTTCAGGGCAGTCCGGCCACTCTGGCAGTTCAGGGCAGTCCGGCCACTCCGGCAGTTCAGGGCAGTCTGACCTCTCTGGCGACTGTTGACTGGCGGGCAGCTCTGACGACTGTTGACTGGCGGGCAGCTCCGACGACTGTTGACTGGCGGGCAGCTCCGACGACTGTTGACTGGCGGGCAGCTCCGACGACTGTTGACTGGCGGGCAGCTCCGACTCAGGATTCACCAGGCTGGGGAGACATAACGGAGGCCTGGCTTGAGGAGGTGGCACAGGAGAGACCAGGGTGGAGAGACCCACTGGAGGACCGGTCCGTGGAGGAGACACGGGCTTGACCAGGATAGGGAGATCCACTGGAGGACTGGTCCGTGGAGGAGACACGGGCTTGACCAGGATAGAGAGACCCACTGGAGTACTGGTCCGTGGAGGAGGCACGGGCTTGAACAGGATAGAGAGACCCACTGGAGTACTGGTCCGTGGAGGAGGCACGGGCTTGACCAGGATAGGAAGACATGCAGGAGGCTTGGTTCTGGGCGTAGGTACAGGATGTGCAGGGCTGGGAAGACATGGAGGAGGCCTGTTTCTGGGCGCAGGCACAGTCTTTACCAGACAACCAGCACGCACCTCAGGACGAGTATGGAGAGCTGCCTCAGGTGACATCATACCCACGACACGCTCATTAGGGCGAATGCCGTACTTTATGCACCACACTAGCAGCTCTCTCATCTCTCTCTCTCCTAATTTTCCCATTAACCCCGTCACAGTCTCTGTCTCATAGCCCTCGCTCACCTCCAATGTCATCCCGACTGGCTCTGGTTCCGACCTCAGCTCCACCGACTGTCCCGTGTGCCCCCCCCAAAAAAAATATTGGGGCTGCCTCTCGCGCTCGTTGCGCTCTCTCTCCTCGTAGTATCGCCTCTCCGCTCTCGCCGCTTCAATCTCCCACTGCGGGAGGCGATAATCCCCAGCCTGAGTCCATGGTCCCTCTCCGTCCAGGATCTGTTCCCATGTCCATTTGTCCATAACGCTGTAGTCCTGCAGCTCCTTCCTCTTCCGCCGCTTGGTCCTGGTTTGGTGGGTAATTCTGTAACGGCTGTCTGAGGAAGAAGTAGACCAAAATGCGGCGGAGTTAGGGTTCGTCATATTTAATTTACGAACACTATGCATTTCACAAAAACAACAAAAACTGACAGCCAACACAGTCCTGTCAGGTACTATCACAATGACAAGAACAATTACCCACCCCACACAACGGAAACGTAGGCAACTTATGTGTGACTCCCAATCAACCACAACCCTCTACAGCTGTGCTTGATTGGAAGTCACACGGCCAAAATTAAATGAAACAATAAAACACTTACTCCCTTCTGCCACGTCCTGACCCAACTACACCCTCTACTGGTCAGGACGTGACATTAGGATCAGTGATCATCAATCCATTTTACCAAATTTCCACCAGCATGTTAAATGTGCAAACAGAAGGAAAAACACTCTAGACCACCTTTATTCCACACACAGAGATGCGTACAAAGCTCTCCCTTGCCCTCCAATGGGCAAATCTGACCATAATTCTATCCTCCTGCTTACAAGCAAAAATTAAAGCAGGAAGCACCAGTGACTCGGTCAATAAAAAAGTGGTCATATGAAGCAGGTGCTAAGCTACAGGACTGTTTTGCTAGCACAGATTGGAATATGTTCCGGGATTCTTCCGATGATATTGAGGAGTACACCACATCAGTCACTGGCTTTATCAATAAGTGCATCGTCCCCACAGTGACTGTACGTACATACCCCAACCAGAAGCCATGGATTACAGGCAACATCCGAACTGAGCTAAAGGGTAGACCTGCCGCTTTCAAGGAGCAGGACTCTAACCCGGAAGCTTATAAGAAATCCCGCTATGCCCTTCGACAAACCTTCAAACAGGCAAAGCGTCAATACAGGACTAAGATTGAATCATACTGCACCGGCTCAGACGCTCGTCAGATGTTGCAGGGCTACAAAGGGAAGCACAGCCGAGAGCTGCCCAATGACACGAGCCTACCAGATGAGATAAATTACTTCTATGCTTGCTTCGAGGTAAGTAACACTGAAGCGTGCATGAGAGCATCAGCTGTTACGGATGACTGTGTGATCACGCTCTCCGCAGCCGTGAGTAAGACCTTTAAACATGTCAACATTCACAAGGCCGCAGGGCCAGACGAATTACCAGGACGTGTACTCCAAGCATGCGCTGACCAACTGGCAAGTGACTTCACTGACATTATCAACCTCTCCCTGTCTGAGTCTATAATACCAACATGTTTCAAGCAGACCACCAGGTTCCCTGTGCCCAAGAACACTAAGGTAACCTGCCTAAATGACTACCGACCCGTAGCACTCACGTCTGTAGCCATGAAGTGCTTTGAAAGGCTAATCATGGCTCACATCAACACCATTATCCCAGAAACCCTAGACCCACTCCAATTTGCGTACCGCCCCACAGATGATGCAATCTCTATTGCACTCCACACTGCCATTTCCCACCTGGACAAAAGGAACAAGAATGCCACTCATCGATTACAGCTCAGCGTTCAACACCAAATGCCCTCAAAGCTCATCACTAAGCTAAGGACCCTGGGACTAAACACCTCCCTCTGCAACTGGATCCTGGACTTCCTGATGGGCCGCCCCCAGGTGGTAAGGGTAGGTAACAACACATCCGCCACACTGATCCTCAACACGGGGGCCCCTCAGGGGTGCATGCTCAGTCCCCTCTTGAACTCCCTGTTCACTCATGATTGCATGGCCAGGCATAACTCCAACACCATCATTAAGTTTGCCAATGACACAACAGTGGTAGGCCTGATCACCGACAATGATGAGACAGCCTATATGGCGGAGGTCAGAGATCTGGCCATGTGGTGCAAGGGCAACAACCTCTCCCTCACCGTGATCAAGACAAAGGAGATGATTGTGGACTACAGGAAAAGGAGGACCAAGCACGCCCCCATTCTCATTGACGAGGCTGTAGTGGAGCAGGTTCAGAGCTTCAAGTTCCTTGGTGTCCACATCACCAATAAGCTAACATGGTCCAAGCACACCAAGATAGTCGTGAAGAGGGCACGACACAACCTATTCCCCCTCAGGAGACTGAAAAGAGTTGGCATGGGTCCTCAGATCCTCAAAAGGTTCTACAGCTGCACCATTGAGAGCATCCTGAATGGTTGCATCACTGCCTGGTATGGCAACTTCTCAGCCTCCGACCGCAAGGCACTACAGAGGGTAGTGCGTACGACCCAGTACCTCACTGTTGCCAAGCTTCCTGCAATCCAGGACCTCTATACCAGGTGGTGTCAGAGGAAGGCCCTAATAACTGTCAAAGACTCCAGCCACCCTAGTCATAGATTGTTCTCTCTGCTACCGCATTGCAAGCGGTACCGGAGCGCCAAGTCTAGGTCCAAGAGACTTCTAAACAGCTTCTACCCCAAGCCATAAGACTGCGGAACAATTAATCTCCTGAACTTCTACCCCCTCTTCTACACCGCTGCTACTCCCTGTTATTATCTATGCATTGTCACTTTAATAACTCTACCTACATGTACATATTACCTCAATTACCTTGACTAACCGGTGCCCCCACACATTGACTCTGTACCAGTACCCCCTGTATATAGCCTCAATATTGTTATTTTACTGCTGCTCTTTAATTATTAGTTACTTTTATCTCTTTTTCTTATTTTTTAAGGTATTTTTCTTTTAACTGCATTGTTGGTTAAGGGCTTGTAAGTAAGCACTTCACTGTAAGGTCTACACCTGTTGTATTCGGCGCATGTGACAAATAAAATGTCATTTGATTTGAGGCTGATTGGTCCGCTATTTGAGCCAGTAAAGGGGGCTTTCCTATTCTTAGGTAGGGGAATGACTTTTGCTTCCCTCCAGGCCTGAGTGCAGCCACTTTCTAGTAGGCTTAAATTAAAGATTTGGCAAATAGGAGTGGCAATATCGTCCGCTATTATTATCCTCAGTAATTTTCCATTCAAGTTGTCAGATCCCTGGTGTGTAAATATAATTTCATTTTCATTTTTCATTTTTGGCAAAGCATTTAATAATGGGTGAGCCTGTATTACATTACAGCTGTACTGGTAGGACATGCAATTCAGAAAATAAGCTTTTTAGTTGTGTTGTAATTCTCATGACCATGCTTGTCTGACTATTCTTCTGTTATGTTTAATGAGGTTACAAACTAAATACTGCTACAGTACTATTGTGACTTATTGTTAGAATAATATTATACTACTGCTGAATACTGTCTTGATAGATGTTTTAACATTACTCCTGTCTGGCCACTAAAGGGAGCCACAGATCCACTTACCAGCTGCCTTACTGTCCTCTGGTTGACCAGCCCATTAGACCATGTGTCTCAGTATACTGTCCTCTGGTTGACCAGCCCAGTAGACCATATGTCTCAGTATACTGTCCTCTGGTTGACCAGCCCATTAGACCATGTGTCTCAGTATACTGTCCTCTGGTTGACCAGCCCATTAGACCATGTGTCTCAGTATACTGTCCTCTGGTTGACCAGCCCATTAGACCATGTGTCTCAGTATACTGTCCTCTGGTTGACCAGCCCATTAGACCATGTGTCTCAGTATACTGTCCTCTGGTTGACCAGCCCAGTAGACCATATGTCTCAGTATACTGTCCTCTGGTTGACCAGCCCATTAGACCATGTGTCTCAGTATACTGTCCTCTGGTTGACCAGCCCAGTAGACCATATGTCTCAGTATACTGTCCTCTGGTTGACCAGCCCATTAGACCATGTGTCTCAGTATACTGTCCTCTGGTTGACCAGCCCATTAGACCATGTGTCTCAGTATACTGTCCTCTGGTTGACCAGCCCATTAGACCATGTGTCTCAGTATACTGTCCTCTGGTTGACCAGCCCATTAGACCATGTGTCTCAGTATACTGTCCTCTGGTTGACCAGCCCATTAGACCATATGTCTCAGTATACTGTCCTCTGGTTGACCAGCCCATTAGACCATATGTCTCAGTATACTGTCCTCTGGTTGACCAGCCCATTAGACCATATGTCTCAGTATACTGTCCTCTGGTTGACCAGCCCATTAGACCATGTGTCTCAGTATACTGTCCTCTGGTTGACCAGCCCATTAGACCATGTGTCTCAGTATACTGTCCTCTGGTTGACCAGCCCATTAGATCATGTGTCTCAGTATACTGTCCTCTGGTTGACCAGCCCATTAGACCATGTGTCTCAGTATACTGTCCTCTGGTTGACCAGCCCATTAGACCATGTGTCTTTTTTAAACCAGGATTTATCAGGAATAAGGTCTAGGCTATCTTAGTGAATGCAAGGTCACTGCTAGAATGGCCATGCTTAGGCCTGCTGCCTTTCTTCCTAATGTTACCCTTTAAGGCCTACTGTATAATGTAGGCCTATCTCTGAGGCCAGGATAGTGGTTTCCTAAAGCTACATAGTATTTCCCAGCCATCTTTGTCCTGGGCCTGTTCCTCTGAATGTACTGTTAAACATCCTGGCACATTAAAAGCCTCTCTGAGGTTGAGTAAGAGTAAGTGGTTTCTGTGAGTTACATCATTATGGTTAATAATTTATGCACCATTTAGGCTGGCTGCTCCTTATGGTTTGGCAGTGTTTCACATCGTTCCCCTTGTGACACATTAACGCAGACCAGTAAGAATTCCCAAAACCAATTCATGTTTCTAGAAGTTAAATCCAGATGCACTAAAAGCATTAAGGATATTTCTCCATTTGAGAAAGGTATCCAGAAATAGTCACATATTTTATGTGGTCTAGGTCTATAGACCTAGCTAAATGTATACATGTCTAGTCCAACGTTTGTCATAAACTGAACAGAATCCCCTCTGATATTGCACAGTATTTATGTTTACATTAGAGATGAGCTTGACCTTGTGCTTGGTTCACTAGGTTTCTAATGTGGCATTGATAGAACATGTCAACTGTTCCTGGGTAGGGTTTTGTTAAGAGTCCTTTACATCTTACTGCCTTGATCCTACACTAAACCAAGAATTTTCTTTGTGTGTTTTGTAAGGGTTAATCATGTATAAGTTATAGCAGCTAATTAAGACGCTGTCATAAACTATACCTGACCCTGAGAGCATCACAATAGGCCTGAGGAATCCTTTGTGTTTGTCCTCTTGACATGTCCAGAGTGGCGTGTTGGATGTCCTGGGGGAATCTCTCCTCCGCGAAGTGCCGTGCTATACCGGCCTGGTCTGGTCTGGCATGGAGGACAGAAAGTAACTGGAGTCAAATGAATTAGCCTCAGATGAGTTTTCCACTCACAGTAAGCAGCGACAAAGACCAAGGGAGCATGGAGTTAGGGCCATACAGCCAGCCTTGAGGTGACCCCACCTTACACAGCCAGGCCCAGCCATGAAACAATCATCACCCAGCCAGCCTAAACCTCAACCCAAACTCCAGAGAACACAGCCATCCTCAACCATGGATAGACAATCAGCACCCAGGCAGCCTAAACCTCAACCCTTACCCCCAGAGAAACCCACAGAAACACAGCTAGCCTCAGCCATGGATAGACAAACATCAGACAGCAGGTCTAGAGTCAGTTTGCTCTTTTGTCTTCTGAACCAGGGAAGAGGGCTACTGCCATGAGAATTGGACAGTGGTCAGTGATACGATATTTCTATATAGAGCTGAATATCTCACCACTGATATATACAGTCTGACATGCTGTAAAATACACAGGCAGATCTTGTAAAGGACCTACTGTAAATTGTAATGAACAATGGCTGCTTGCGCTTCTTGTTAAATCCAGCAAGTGGCAGCAGCTAAGCGCAGGGAAGCTCTCCAAGATAGCAGCTGTTCAGAGAGGTGTTATTGTAATGGATCTCTTCATTCAAATGATGAGGCATCACTACATACCCTGGTTCGATTCCAAGCTGAGTCACAACCGGCCGTGATTGGGAGTCCCACAGGGCGGTGCATTATTTGCGCACCAAAATAATTTGTTCTGAACTGACTTACCTAGTTAACTTGTCTAGTTAAAAAAGGTTAAACAAAATGTAACAAAAAAAAGATTCAAATCAAAAGATAATACCAATGACACAGATCCTTATTGTTTTCCTAACGGGAGCTGGTCTGAGTGAGGCAAAGCATGTTGTGTTGACATCATTTGGAAATATTGAACTGTCTTACTGTATCTATGGGCCTACTACTGTCATATCCCCTGAGGACTACTGAAGTTCTACAGATGATCTAATGTCAGATCCATAACTGAAGTTCTACTGAAGATCTACTGTCATATCACCTACTGAAGAACTACTGTCATATCCCCTACTGAAGATCTACTGTCATATCCCCTACTGAAGATCTAATGAAGATCTACTGTCTTATCCCTTACTGAAGTTATACTGAAGATCTACTGTTATATCCCCTACTGAAGATCTACTGTCATATCCCCTACTGAAGATCTACTGAAGTCCTACTGTCATATCCCCTACTGAAGATCCAATGAAGATCTACTGTCATATCCCCTAATGAAGATCTACTGTCATATCCCCTAATGAAGATCTAATGAAGATCTACTGTCATATCCCCTGAGGACTACTGAAGTTCTACAGATGATCTAATGTCAGATCCATAACTGAAGTTATACTGAAGATCTACTGTTATATCCCCTACTGAAGATCTACTGTCATATCCCCTACTGAAGATCTACTGAAGTCCTACTGTCATATCCCCTACTGAAGATCCAATGAAGATCTACTGTCATATCCCCTACTGAAAATCTACGTCATATCCTCTACTGAAGATCTACTGTCATATCCCCTACTGAAGATCTACTGTCATATCCCCTACTGAAGATCTACTGAAGATCTACTGTCATATCCCCTACTGAAGATCTACTGTCATATCCCCTACTGAAGATCTACTGTCATATCACCTACAGAAGATCTACTGTCATATCCCCTACTGAAGATCTACTGTCAAATCATCTACTGAAGATCTACTGTCATATTCCCTACTGAAGATCTACTGAAGATCTACTGTCATATCCCCTACTGAAGATCTACTGTCATATCACCTACAGAAGATCTACTGTCATATCCCCTACTGAAGATCTACTGTCAAATCATCTACTGAAGATCTACTGTCATATTCCCTACTGAAGATCTACTGAAGATCTACTGTCATATCCCCTACTGAAGATCTAATGAAGATCTACTGTCATATCCCCTACTGAAGATCTACTGTCATATTCCCTACTGAAGATCTACTGAAGATCTACTGTCATATCCCCTACTGAAGATCTACTGAAGATCTACTGTCATATCACCTACTGAAGATCTACTGTCATATCCCCTACTGAAGATCTACTGTCAAATCTTCTACTGAAGATCTACTGTCATATTCCCTACTGAAGATCTACTGAAGATCTACTGTCATATCCCCTACTGAAGATCTAATGAAAATCTACTGTCATATCCCTTACTGAAGATCTACTGTCAAATCATCTACTGAAGATCTACTGAAGATCTACTGTCATATCCCCTACTGAAGATCTACTGTCATATCCCCTACTGAAGATCTACTGTCATATCCCCTACTGAATATCTACTGTCATATCCCCTACTGAAGATCTACTGTCATATCCCCTACTGAAGATCTACTGTCATATCCTCTACTGAAGATCTACTGTCATATCCCCTACTGAAGATCTACTGAAGATCTACTGTCATATCCCCTACTGAAGATCTACTGTCATATCCTCTACTGAAGATCTACTGTCATATCCCCTACTGAAAATCTACTGTCATATCCTCTAATGAAGATCTACTGTCATATCCCCTACTGAAGATCTACTGTCATATCCCCTACTGAAGATCTACTGCCATATCCCCTACTGAAAATCTATTGTCATATCCCTTACTGAAATTCTACTGAAGATCTACTGTCAATTACTCTATTGAAGTTCAACTGAAGATCTATTGTCATATCCCTTACTGAAATTCTACTGAAGATCTACTGTCATATCCCCTACTGAAAATCTATTGACTGTCTACTCCTCTCAGCACAGGCCACACAAACGCTTCACACCGCATGGCCGCTGCCACTCTAACCTGGTGGTCCCAGCGCGCACGACCCACGTGGAGTTCCAGGTCTCCGGCAGCCTCTGGAACTGCCGGTCTGCGGCCAACAAGGCAGAGTTCATCTCAGCCTATGCTACCCTCCAGTCCCTCGACTTCTTGGCACTGACGGAAACATGGATTACCACAGAAAACATTGCTACTCCTACTGCTCTCTCCTCGTCTGACCACGTGTTCTCGCATACCCTGAGAGCATCTGGTCAGCGGGGTGGTGGCACTGGAATCCTCATCTCTCCCAAGTGGACATTCTCTCTTTCTCCCCTGACTCATCTGTCTATCTCCTCCTTTGAATTCCATGCTGTCACAGTCACTAGCCCATTCAAGCTTAACTTCTCTAGGGCCGGCGGGACGAAATCGTCCCACCTACGTAACAGCCAGTGGAATCCTGTGGCGCGTTATTCAAATACCTTAGAAATGCTATTACTTCAATTTCTCAAACATATTACTATTTTACAGCATTTTAAAGACAAGACTCTTGTTAATCTAACCACACTGTCCGATTTCAAAAAGGCTTTACAACGAAAGCAAAACATTAGATTATGTCAGCAGAGTACCCAGCCAGAAATAATCAGACACCCATTTTTCAAGCTAGCACATAATGTCACAAAAACCCAGAAGACAGCTAAATGCAGCACTAACCTTTGATGATCTTCATCAGATGACACACCTAGGACATTATGTTATACAATACATGCATGTTTTGTTCAATCAAGTTCATATTTATATCAAAAACCAGCTTTTTACATTAGCATGTGACGTTCAGAACTAGCATACCCCCCGCAAACTTCCGGTGAATTAACTAAAAATGTACTAAATTACTCACAATAAACGTTCACAAAAAGCATAACAATTATTTTAAGAATTATAGATACAGAACTGCTCTATGCACTCGATATGTCTGATTTTAAAATAGCTTTTTGGTGAAAGCACATTTTGCAATATTCTCAGTAGATAGCCCGGCATCACAGGGCTAGCTATTTAGCCTCTCTAGGCTAGGCGGGACGAATTCGTCCCACCTACGTAACAGCCACGGCTATCCTGTGGCGCGATTTTCAAAACCTTAAAAATCCTATTACTTCAATTTCTCAAACATATGACTATTTTACAGCCATTTAAAGATAAGACTCTCGTTAATCTAACCACACTGTCCGATTTCAAAAAGGCTTTACAACGAAAGCAAAACATTAGATTATGTCAGCAGAGTACCAAGCCAGAAATAATCAGACACCCATTTTTCAAGCCAGCATATAATGTCACCAAAACCCAGAAGACAGCTAAATGCAGCACTCACCTTTGATGATCTTCATCAGATGACAACCCTAGGACATTATGTTATACAATACATGCATGTTTTGTTCAATCAAGTTCATATTTATATCAAAAACCAGCTTTTTACATTAGCATGTGACGTTCAGAACTAGCATACCCCCCGCAAACTTCCGGGGAATTCGCTAACATTTTACTAAATTACTCACGATAAACGTTCACAAAAAGCATAACAATTATTTTAAGAATTATAGATACAGACCTCCTCTATGCACTGGATATGTCCGATTTTAAAATAGCTTTTTGGTGAAAGCACATTTTGCAATATTCTAAGTACATAGCCCAGGCATCACGGGCTCGCTATTTAGACACCCGGCAAGTTTAGCACTCACCATAATCATATTTACTATTATAAAAATGTCATTACCTTTTGTTGTCTTCGTCAGAATACACACCCAGGACAGCTACTTCAATAACAAATGTTGGTTTGGTCCAACATAATCCATCGTTATATCCGAATAGCGGCGTTTTGTTCGTGCGTTCCAGACACTATCCGAAATAGTAAAGAAGTGTCACGCGCTTGGCGCAATTCGTGACAATAAAATTCTAAGTATTCCATTGACCGTACTTCGAAGCATGTCAACCGCTGTTTAAAATCAATTTTTACGACATTTTTCTCGTAGAAAAGCGATAATATTCCGACAGGGAATCTCCTTTTCGGCATACAGAGGAAAAAATCCCAAAGGCGGGGGCGGTCGGGGTCACGCGCATAAGCTAGTGTCTCTTGATGGGCCACTTGAGAAAGGCGATAATGTGTTTCAGCCTGGGGCTGGAATGACGACATTCTGTTTTTTCCCGGGCTCTGAGCGCCTATGGACGACGTGGGAAGTGTCACGTTAGAGCAGAGATCCTTAGTAAATGATAGAGATGGAAAAGAAGTTCAACAAATGGTCAGACAGGCCACTTCCTGTAAAGGAATCTCTCAGGTTTTGACCTGCCATTTGAGTTCTGTTATACTCACAGACACCATTCAAACAGTTTTAGAAAATTTAGGGTGTTTTCTATCCATATGTAATAAGTATATGCATATTCTAGTTACTGAGTAGGAGTGGTAACCAGATTAAATCGGGTATGTTTTTTATCCAGCCGTGTCAATGCTGCCCCCTAGCCCTAACAGGTTAGACACCCAGCAAGTTTAGCACTCACCAAAGTCAGATTTACTATAAGAAAAATGTTATTACCTTTGGTGTCTTCGTCAGAATGCACTCCCAGGACTTCTACTTCAATAACAAATGTTGGTTTGGTCCCAAATAATCCATAGTTTATCCAAACAGCGGCGTTTTGTTCGTGCGTTCAAGACACTATCCGAAAGGGTAAAGAAGGGTGACGAGCATGGCGCAATTCGTGACAAAAGAATTCTAAATATTCCATTACCGTACTTCGAAGCATGTCAACCGCTGTTTAAAATCAATTTTTATGCCATTTTTCTCGTAAAAAAGCGATAATATTCCGACCGGGAATCTGCATTTAGGTAAACAGACGAAAGAAAATAAAGCACGGGGTCGACTCGGGCACGCGCCTAAGCCCATTGTCCTCTGATCGGCCACTTGCCAAAAGCGTAAATGTGTTTCAGCCTGGTGCTGCCTCGATATCATTCAGCTTTTTCCCGGGCTCTGAGAGCCTATGGGAGCCGTAGGAAGTGTCACGTTACAGCAAAGATCCTCAGTCTTCAATAAAAAGAGCCAAGATGAACAACAACTTGTCAGACAGGCCACTTCCTGTACAGAATCTTCTCAGGTTTTGGCCTGCCATTTGAGTTCTGTTATACTCACAGACACCATTCAAACAGTTTTAGAAACTTTAGGGTGTTTTCTATCCAAAGCCAATAATTATATGCATATTCTAGTTACTGGGCAGGAGTAGTAACCAGATTAAATTGGGTACATTTTTTATCCGGCCGTGTCAATACTGTCCCCTACCCCCAACAGGTTAACATCCTTATCATTTATCGCCCTCCAGGTTCCCTTGGAGAGTTCATCAATGAGCTTGACGCCTTGATAAGTTCCTTTCGTGAGGATGGCTCACCCCTCACAATTCTGGGTGACTTTAACCTCCCTACGTCTACCTTTGACTCATTTCTCTCTGCCTCCTTTCCACTCCTCTCCTCTTTTGACCTCACCCTCTCACCGTCCCCCCCTACTCACAAGGCAGGCAATACGTTTGACCTCATCTTTACTAGATGCCGTTCTTCTACTAATCTCACTGCAACTCCCCTCCAAGTCTCCGACCACTACCTTGTATCCTTTTCCCTCTCGCTCGCCTCCAACACTACTCACTTTGCCCCTACTCAGATGGTATTACGCCGTCGCAACCTTCGCTCTCTCTCTCCTGCTACTCTCTCCTCTTCCATCCTATCATCTCTTCCCTCTGCTCAATCCTTCTCCAACCAATCTCCTGATTCTGCCTCCTCAACCCTCCTCTCCTCCCTTTCTGCATCCTTTGACTCTCTATGTCCCCTATCCTCCCGGCCGGCTCGGTCCTCCCCTCCTGCTCCGTGGCTTGATGACTCATTGCGAGCTCACAGAACAGGGCTCCGGGCAGCCGAGCGGAAATGGAGGAAAACTAGCCTCCCTGCGGACCTGGCGTCTTTTCACTCCCTCCTCTCCACATTTTCTTCCTCTGTTTCTGCTGCTAAAGCCACTTTCTACCACTCTAAATTCCATGCATCTGCCTCTAACCCTAGGAAGCTCTTTGCCACCTTCTCCTCCCTCCTGAATCCTCCTCCCCCTCCCCCCTCCTCCCTCTCTGCGGATTACTTCGTCAACCATTTTGAAAAGAAGGTTGACGACATCCGATCCTCATTTGTTAAGTCAAACTTGTTTCAAAAAATGAGATCCCCCCACCCCTGAAAAGTGGTGTGTTCATATGTATTCACCCCCTTTGCTATGAAGGCCCTAAAAAATATCTAGTGCAACCAACTACCTTCAGAAGTCACATTATTAGTAAAATAAAGTCCACCTGTGTACAATCTAAGTGTCACATGATCTCAGTATATATATATATACCTGTTCTGAAAGGCCACAGAGTCTGCAACACCACTAAGCAAGGGGCACCACCAAGAAAGCGGCTCCATGAAGCCCAAGGAGCTCTCACAACAGGTCAGGGACAAAGTTGTGGAGAAGTACAGACCAGGGTTGAATTATAATAAAATATCCGAAACTTTAAACATCCCATGGAGCACCATTAAATCCGTTGTTAAAAAATTGAAAGAATATGGCACCACAACAAACCTGCCAAGAGAGGGCCGCCCACCAAAACTCACAGACCAGGCAAGGAGGGAATTAATCAGAGGGGCAACAAAGAGACCAAAGATACAATTTTTACATTTTAGTCATTTTAGCAGATGCTCTTATCCAGAGCGACTTACAGTAGTGAATGCATACATTTCATACATTTTCTTCTCTGTACTGGTCCCCCGTGGGAACCCCGAAGGAGCTGCAAAGCTCGACAGTGGAGATTGGACTATCTGTCCATAGGACCACTTTAAGCCATACACTCCACAGAGCTGGACTTTACGGAAGAGTGGCCAGAAAAAAGCCATTGCTTAAAGAAAAAAAATATGCAAGCACGTTTGGTGTTCCAAAATATGGAAGGTCAGATGAGACTAAAATTGAGATTTTTGTCCATCAAGGAAAGCGCTATGTCTGGTGCAAACCCAACACCTCTCATCACCCAGAGAACACCATCCCCACAGAAAAGCATGGTGGTGGCAGCATCATGCTGTGGGGATGTTTTTCATCAGCAGGGACTGGGAAACTGGTCAGAATTGAAGGAATGATGGATGGCATTAAATACAGGGAAATTCTTGAGGGAAACCTGTTTCAGTCTTCTAGAGATTTGAGACTGGGACAGAGGTTTACCTTCCAGCAGGACAATGACCCTAAGCATACTGCTAAAGCAACACTTGAGTGGTTTATGGGGAAACATTTAACCTGTTATGGCTAGGGGGCAGTATTTTCACGGCTGGATAAAAAACGTACCCGATTTAATCTGGTTACTACTCCTGCCCAGTAACTAGAATATGCATATAATTATTGGCTTTGGATAGAAAAGACTCCAAAGTTTCTAAAACTGTTTGAATGGTGTCTGTGAGTATAACAGAACTCAAATGGCAGGTCAAAACCTGGTGCGTATCAAGAAGGGAGACGAGTGGAAAACCGCCTTTAGTACCACATCAGGCCATTATGAGTACCTCATCATGCCGTATGGGTTGAAAAATGCTCCAGCAGTCTTTCAATCCTTTGTTGACGAGATTCTCAGGGACCTGCACGGGCAGGGCGTGATTGTCTATATCGATGACATTCTGATATATTCCGCCACCCGCTCCGCGCATGTGTCCCTGGTGCGCAAGGTGCTTGGTAGACTGCTGGAGCATGACCTATACGTTAAGGCTGAGAAATGTGTGTTTTCCAAACGAGCCGTTTCCTTTCTGGGTTATCGCATTTCCACCACGGGGGTGGTGATGGAGTGTGACCGCGTTAAGGCTGTGCGTAATTGGCCGACTACAACCACGGTGAAGGAAGTGCAGTGGTTCTTAGGCTTTGCCAATTACTACCGGAGGTTTATCTGGGGTTTTGGCCAGGTAGTGGCTCCCATTACCTCACTGCTGAAGGGGGGGCCGGTGCGTTTGCGATGGTCGACGGAGGCGGACGGAGCCTTCAAGAAGTTGAAGACGCTGTTCACCGACGCACCCGTGTTGACGCACCCGGACCCGTCTCTAGCATTCATAGTGGAGGTGGACGCATCCGAGGCTGGGGTGGGTGCCGTGCTATCACAGCGCTCGGGTATGCCATCGAAACTCCGCCCCTGCGCTTTCTTTCCGAAGAAGCTCAGTTCGGCGGAGCGTAACTATGATGTGGGGGACAGGGAGTTGCTAGCGGTGGTAAAAGCCTTGAGGGTGTGGCGGCACTGGCTTGAGGGGGCTAAACACCCCTTTCTCATCTGGACCGACCACCGAAACCTGGAGTACATCCGGGCAGCGAGGAGACTGAATCCACGTCAGGCAAGGTGGGCCATGTTCTTCGCCCGGTTTAGTTTCACTATCTCCTATAGACCGGGTTGCCTGAACACTAGAGCCGACACGCTGTCCTGTCTGTATGACACTGAGGACCGGCCCATCGATCCAACTCCCATCATTCCAGCGTCTAGGCTGGTGGCACCGGTGGTATGGGAGGTGGACGCGGACATCGAGCGGGCATTAGTGTTGGAACCTGCACCTGCGCAGGTTCCCGTGGGTCGCATGTATGTGCCGCTCGGTGTTCGTGATCGATAGATTCGATGGGCGCACACGCTTCCTACTGCGGGTCATCCTGGTGTGGCGAGGACAGTGCGGAGTCTCAGGGGGAAGTACTGGTGGCCCACCTTGGCTAAGGACATGAGGTCCTATGTCTCTTCCTGTTCGGTGTGTGCTCAGAGTAAGGCTCCTAGGCATCTAGTTACAGCCCCTCCCCGTTCCACAACGGCCATGGTCGCACCTGTCTATAGATTTCTTGACAGATCTTCCCCCCTCTCAGGGGAACACTGCGATTCTGGTGGTTGTGGATCGGTTCTCTAAGTCCTGCCGTCTCCTCCCGTTGCCCGGTCTCCCTATGGCCCTGCAGACTGCGGAGGCCCTATTTACCCACGTCTTCCGGCACTACGGGGTGCCGGAGGACATTGTCTCTGATCGAGGTTCCCAGTTCACATCCAGGGTCTGGAAGGCGTTTATGGAGCGGTTGTGGGTCTCGGTCAGTTTGACCTCCGCTTATCACCCCGAGAGCAATGGGCAGGCGGAGAGGGTGAACCAGGAGGTGGGCAGGTTTCTGAGGTCGTATTGCCAGGACCAGCCAGGGGAGTGAGCGAGGTACATTCCCTGGGCTAAGTTAGCCCATAACTCACTTTGCCACTCCTCTACTAACATGTCACCCTTTCAGTGTGTTTTGGGTTACCAGCCGGTCCTGGCACCATGGCACCGGAGCCAGACCGAGGCTCCTGCGGTGGAGGACTGGGTACAGCACTCCAAGGAGACCTGGAGAGCCGTCCAGGACTCCCTAAAGGAGGCCAGTGGACGGCAGAAGAGGAGTGCTGACCGCCACCGCAGTGAGGCACCCGTGTTCGTACCGGGAGACAGGGTCTGGCTCTCGACCCGGAACCTGCCCCTCCTCGTGCCCTGCCGGAAGCTGTGGCCGCAGTGTGTGGGGCCCTTTAAAGTCCTGAGGAGGATAAACGAGGTGTGTTATCGGTTACAACTCCCTTCCTATTACCGTAATAACCCCTCGTTTCATGTGTCTCTCCTCAGGCTGGTGGTAGCTGGTCCCCTGCAGGAAGGTGAGGTGCCGGAGGTACTTCCACCCCCTCTGGAGATCGGGGGGTCCCCGGCGTACAGCATACGGGCCATTCTGGACTCGAGATGCCGGGCGAGGGGCCTGCAGTACCTCGTGGACTGGGAGGGGTACGGCCCGGAGGAGAGGTGCTGGGTGCCGGCGGAGGACGTCTTTGACCCATCCATATTGAAGGATTTCCATCGCCTCCGTCCGGATCGCCCTGCGCCTCGCCCTCCGGGTCGTCCTCGAGGCCGGTGTCAGCGCACTGCGGGAGCCGCGCGTCAGGAGGGGGGTACTGTCATGATTCCCACCAATGGTGGCGCCCCCTCCTGCTCGGGTGGCGCTCGGCGGTCGTCGTCACCGGCCTATTAGTTACCACTGATTCCCCTTTTGGTTTTCCCTTTTTTTTGGTTTTGTGCACCTGTGTTTAGTGTGGGTAATTAGTGGGGCTATTTAATTTAGCTGGTCCGTGTTGTGCGGGATTATTTCAGTACTGACTGCTCAGGTTCGTGTCGGCGCTGTTTTACGCCGTGTGTGTTTTCTCCCCTGTTTTTGGGAATATTTGTTTTATGTGTGAGTGTACATTAAATACGCCACTACCCTGTGCTCGCTGCTTCCTGTGCCTCATTCCTTCACCACGACTACCAACCCGTTACAATAGTGTCACGGTCGTCGTCGGTTAAGGAGGACCAATACGCAGCAAGTATGTGTATGCTCATCTTGCTGTTTATTTAACTTTCCAAAATGAATGCCAAAATAACAAACCACGGGAATGAACGAACAACCAACAGTCTGGCAAAGCATAGGCTCAACACAGAACAATCACCCACAAATAACAAACACACCCTAATATATGGGACTCTCAATCAAAGGCAGATAGACAACACCTGCCTTCAACTGAGAGTCCCAACCCTAATTAACCAAACATAGAACCAGACATACTAGACTAAACATAGAATACCAGAAAACCAAACAGTGCCCAAAAACCCCGGAATACTTAAACCAAATGCCCCTTCAACAAAACACACCACCCCGAACCACATAAAACGAATACCCTCTGCCACGTCCTGACCAAACTACAATACCAATTAACCTTATACTGGCCAGGACGTGACAAATAGATAATATCACCATAATCTAAAACGGACATAAAAGTAGCCTGCACAATTTGTTTTCTTTTTACGGAGGACAGACAAGCCCTGTTTCTGTAAAGGAACCCTATCTTGAATTTGAGCTTTTTTCCCAATTCAGTAACATGTTTTTTAAAAGAAAGCCTTTCATCTAACCATACCCCTAAGTATTTATATGCAGAGACCTGTTTGATTTGAGTACCATCCAAGCTAGTGATTACAAAAGTGTTTCTAACTGAGAGTTTAGACCTAGAAAAAAACATGACATTTGTTTTCTTAGCGTTTAAAACAAGTTTAAGCTGTAAAAGAGACCCCTGTAGTATCCTAAAATCAGACTCCAACTGCATTAAAGCTTGGTCCACTGTTGGAGCAATAGAGTACATCACTGTGTCATCTGCATATAAATGGAATTTACAATATCTGACATCATCACCAATGTTGTTTATATAAAGTGAGAACAATAGTTGGCCAATTATTGAACCCTGAGGGACCCCTTTAAGTAACTGTAGGGGGTCAGACTTGACCCCGTCGACCATGACGGCCTGAGTTCTATCTTTAAGATAGTCATAAAACCATCGGCAGGCATCAGTGCCCAGTCCTATAGATGCCAGCTTACTCAAAAGGATAGCATGGTCTACAGTGTCAAAAGCTTTTGACAAATTTACAAACAACGCAGCACAGTGCTTTCTATCATCTAAGGCATTTGCAATATCATTTACAACAAGCATAGTGGCCGATGTGGTACTGTGTTTAGATCTAAAACCAGATTGATTGGTGCTAAGAATACTGTCAGCAGAAAGAAAAGATTGTAACTGTTTGTTGACTATAGATCCTAGAATCTTTGCCAGACAAGGGAGCCTAGAGATGGGTCGATAGTTATCCAAATCACTACCGTCACCTCCCTTATGTAATGGCAGAACAAAAGCTGCTTTCCACACCTTAGGGATATTTCCTGTGCTTAATGTTAGATTAAAAATGTGTGTCACTGAACCAGCAATGATAGGTGCAGCACACTTAAGTAAGTACGGGTTTAAATTGTCAGCGCCTAAGGATTTCTTAGTATCAATGGCACACAGGGCAGCTAGAACCTCTGCTTCGGTTATTTTCTGGAAACTAAAAACAGGGTTACCATTGTTCAGAGTAACGGTTGAAAAGCAAGACGAAAAATCAACTAACTGGCCAGTACCACAATGGCCACTTTTCCTTTCAAATACAAAACCAGCAGAGATTAAATGCTTATTAAAAGCATCACAAATATCATTTTTTTCACTTAGGATACAGGAGACTGAGGTAATTTGCTTAGGAAGAGAAACAGCAGAATTCCCCCGTTTCAGTGAATTAACGGTTTTCCAGAATTTTGCAGGATCTCCTACAGAATCTGTCATAGCATTAAGGAAGTAATTTGATTTTGCCTTTTTGACAGCTGCAGTACATTTATTTCTCAATTGCCTAAAAAACAGCCAATCAGCTGGAATACCTGTTTTACTCGCCAAGGCCCAGGCCCGATTCTTTTACAGGAAAAGACCTGACAATTCAGGGGAGAACCAACAACTGGTTCGGTTTCTTACTCTGTGATTCTTAAGCGGGGCATGTTTATCAGACATAGAGGTAACAATAGAAGATAAAAAAACAAGGAGGGCGAGGGAGTTAGAGTAGCAATGATACAGAATGCTGCCAGCCCGGGTCGCGCATTCGATATGCTGATCAAATTTAAGGAGCCTTATTTACAGATTAGCTTTGTTAAAATCCCCAGCTACAATAAATGCAGCCTCAGGATATGTGGTTTCCAGTTTACATAGAGTCCAGTGAAGTTCTTTCAGGGCCGTCGAGGTGTCTGCTTGGGGGGGATATACACGCTGTGATTATAATCAAAGAAAATTCACTTGGTAGATAATGCAGTCAGCATTTGATTGTAAGGAATTCCTGATTATTACCTGATACCCCTGCACCCTGACTCAGTACTGGTCCTACCTGTATATAGCAATGTTATTTCCTCATACCCCTGCATATCAACTCAGTACTGGTAGTACCTGTATATAGCCATGTTATTAGGAATGGGGGATACCTAGTCAGTTGTTCAACTGAATGTGTCTTCCTCAATTAACTCAACCCCTCTGAATCAGAGAGGTGCGGGGGGCTGCCTTAATCAACATCCACGTCTTCAACGCCTGGGGAACAGTGAGTTAACTGCCTTGCTCAGGGGCAGAACGACAGATTTTTACATTGTCAGGGGATTCAATCCAGCAACCTCCCGTTTACTGGCCCAACGCTCTAACCACTAGGCTACCTGGTACTCCTGACTTGCTACTGGTGTTCCCTCTATATAGCCATGTTGTTAGCTGGTACCCCTGACTCGGTTCTGGTACTCCCTGTATATAGACATGTTCTTTTTACTAGTTATTGTTATTCGTCATTCCCTGTGTATTTATTCCCCATGTCACTATTTGTATTTATCTAATATAATATATATCTGTTTTTAACTCTACATTATTGGAAAAGGACCAGTAAGTAAGCATTTCAATGTTAGTCTACATCTGTTGTTTACGAAGAATGTGACAACTAAAATGTGATTCGATTTTGATTAGCCTGGGATGAAAGTGGTCTTGGGTCGGGGGGGGATGAGGAATGGGGAGCTTTAATGGTGCAGGGGTTACATGGGGGGTTGAAGGGGGAGGAGGGGGCAAGGGCCCCAGGGCAGTGTGCTGTGTGTTACGATGTGGTATCCTCTCCTCATCCCTCTCCCTCCTCTCGGCTGGCCGGTGTTATTGATGCTCCTGCCTGGGGGTCGACTGGGGAAATTGATGTGGGAGGCGGCAGTGTTCTGTCATCAAACAGGGAGGTTGAACGATGGGTAGCCATGATATGATCACTCATCTGTTGATCAAGATCTAATACAACTCTATCTCTCCATCCCTCCTTCTATCTTTCCATCCCTCCTTCTCTCTTTCATCCCTCCTTCTCTCTTTCATCCCTCCTCTCTCCATCCCTTCTCTCTCTCCATCCCTCCTCCTCTCTTTCATCCATTCTCTCTCTCATCCATTCTCTCTCATCCCTTCTCTCTCTCCATCCCTTCTTCTGTCTCTCATCCCTCCTTCTCTCTCCATCCCTTCTTCTGTCTCTCATCCCTCCTTCTCTCTCTTATCCTTCTGCTGTCTCTCATCCCTCCTTCTCTCTCTCCATCCCTCCTTCTCTATTTCATTCCTTCGTCTGCCTCTCATCTCTCCTTCTCTCTCTCCATCCCTCCTTCTCTCTCTCCATCCCTCCTTCTCTCTCTCCATCCCTCCTTCTCTCTCTCCATCCCTTCATCTCTCTCATCTCTCGCCATCCCTCCTTCTATTTCTCTCCATCCCTCCTCATGTCTCTCCATCCCTCCTCTCTCGCCATCCCTCATTCTCTCTCTCCATCCATCCTTATGTCACATGTCCTTTGCTTTCCTTTTCTCTCGGTGGTGTCGGGTGACTGTGGCCTCTGAGATCCTGATGTGGACACAACCATCTACTCTTCTCCTATCCTCTCATCTCTGCTCTCCTCTCTTCTGCTCTGTCTCTGTGGTAAATAGGTAGAGTTTGTGAAGTGTAGTGTAAAGCAGTCCTGTGGTCAAAATATATAATGCAACAACTGTTAGCACAGCCTACTATTAATGCTTTAAACTGTTCCCACAGCCTACTATTAATGCTTTAAACTGTTCCCACAGCCTACTATTAATGCTTTAAACTGTTCCCACAGCCTACTATTAATGCTTTAAACTGTTCCCACAGCCTACTATTAATGTGTTAAACTGTTCGCACAGCCTACTATTAATGCTTTAAACTGTTCCCACAGCCTACTATTAATGCTTTAAACAGTTCCCACAACCTACTTTTAATGTGTTAAACTGTTCCCACAGCCTACTATTATTGCTTTAAACTGTTCCCACAGCCTACTATTAATGCTTTAAACTGTTCCCACAGCCTACTATTAATGCTTTAAACTGTTCCCACAGCCTACTATTAATGCTTTAAACTGTTCCCACAGCCTACTATTAATGCTTTAAACTGTTCCCACAGCCTACTATTAATGCTTTAAACTGTTCCCACAGCCTACTATTAATGCTTTAAACTGTTCCCACAACCTACTATTAATGCTTTAAACTGTTCCCACAACCTACTATTAATGCTTTAAACTGTTCCCACAGCCTACTATTAATGTGTTAAACTGTTCCCACAGCCTACTATTAATGTGTTAAACTGTTCCCACAGCCTACTATTAATGTGTTAAACTGTTCCCACAACCTACTATTAATGCTTTAAACTGTTCCCACAACCTACTATTAATGCTTTAAACTGTTCCCACAGCCTACTATTAATGCTTTAAACTGTTCGCACAGCCTACTATTAATGCTTTAAACTGTTCCCACAGCCTACTATTAATGCTTTAAACAGTTCCCACAACCTACTTTTAATGTGTTAAACTGTTCCCACAGCCTACTATTATTGCTTTAAACTGTTCCCACAGCCTACTATTAATGCTTTAAACTGTTCCCACAGCCTACTATTAATGCTTTAAACTGTTCCCACAGCCTACTATTAATGCTTTAAACTGTTCCCACAGCCTACTATTAATGCTTTAAACTGTTCCCACAGCCTACTATTAATGCTTTAAACTGTTCCCACAACCTACTATTAATGCTTTAAACTGTTCCCACAACCTACTATTAATGCTTTAAACTGTTCCCACAGCCTACTATTAATGTGTTAAACTGTTCCCACAGCCTACTATTAATGTGTTAAACTGTTCCCACAACCTACTATTAATGCTTTAAACTGTTCCCACAACCTACTATTAATGCTTTAAACTGTTCCCACAGCCTACTATTAATGCTTTAAACTGTTCCCACAGCCTACTATTAATGCTTTAAACTGTTCCCACAACCTACTATTAATGCTTTAAACTGTTCGCACAGCCTACTATTAATGCTTTAAACTGTTCCCACAGCCTACTATTAATGCTTTAAACTGTTCCCACAACCTACTATTAATGCTTTAAACTGTTCCCACAGCCTACTATTAATGCTTTAAACTGTTCCCACAGCCTACTATTAATGCTTTAAACTGTTCCCACAGCCTACTATTAATGCTTTAAACTGTTCCCACAACCTACTATTAATGCTTTAAACTGTTCCCACAACCTACTATTAATGCTTTAAACTGTTCCCACAGCCTACTATTAATGTGTTAAACTGTTCCCACAGCCTACTATTAATGTGTTAAACTGTTCCCACAACCTACTATTAATGTGTTAAACTGTTCCCACAGCCTACTATTAATGCTTTAAACTGTTCCCACAACCTACTATTAATGCTTTAAACTGTTCCCACAACCTACTATTAATGCTTTAAACTGTTCCCACAGCCTACTATTAATGCTTTAAACTGTTCCCACAACCTACTATTAATGCTTTAAACTGTTCCCACAGCCTACTATTAATGCTTTAAACTGTTCCCACAGCCTACTATTAATGTTTTAAACTGTTCCCACAGCCTACTATTAATGTGTTAAACTGTTCCCACAGCCTACTATTAATGTGTTAAACTGTTCCCACAGCCTACTATTAATGCTTTAAACTGTTCCCACAGCCTACTATTAATGCTTTAAACTGTTCCCACAACCTACTATTAATGTGTTAAACTGTTCCCACAGCCTACTATTAATGTGTTAAACTGTTCCCACAGCCTACTATTAATGTGTTAAACTGTTCCCACAGCGTACATTAATGTGTTAAACTGTTCCCACAGCCTACTATTAATGCTTTAAACTGTTCCCACAGCCTACTATTAATGTGTTAAACTGTTCCCACAGCCTACTATTAATGCTTTAAACTGTTCCCACAGCCTACTATTAATGTGTTAAACTGTTCCCACAGCCTACTATTAATGCTTTAAACTGTTCCCACAGTCTACTATTAATGTGTTAAACTGTTCCCACAGCCTACTATTAATGTGTTAAACTGTTCCCACAGCCTACTATTAATGCTTTAAACTGTTCCCACAGCCTACTATTAATGCTTTAAACTGTTCCCACAGCCTAATATTAATGCTTTAAACTGTTCCCACAGCCTACTATTCATGTGTTAAACTGTTCCCACAGCCTACTATTAATGTGTTAAACTGTTCCCTCAGTCTACTATGAATGTGTTAAACTGTTCCCACAGCCTACTATTAATTTGTTAAACTGTTCCCACAGCCTACTATTAATGTGTTAAACTGTTCCCACAGCCTAGTATTAATGCTTTAAACTGTTCCCACAACCTACTATTAATGTGTTAAACTGTTCCCACAGCCTACTATTAATGTGTTAAACTGTTCCCACAGCCTACTATTAATGTGTTAAACTGTTCCCACAGCCTACTATTAATGTGTTAAACTGTTCCCACAGCCTAGGTAGTATTGCTTTAACTTCTATGGGCTACGTGGCACGCTAGCGCCCCACCTGCGGGACACAGCCAATGAAATATCAGGGCGGCAAATTCAAAAACAACAAAATGTCATAATTCAACTTTCTCAACATACAACTATTTTACACCATTTTAAAGATAGACTTCTCCTTGATGTAACCACATTGTCCGATTTCAAAAAGGCTTTACAGCGAAAGCAAAACATTAGATTATGTTAGGAGAGTACATAGACAAAAATAATCACACAGCCATTTTCCAAGCAAGGACATGTGTCAATAAAACCCAAAACACAGCTAAATGAAGCACTAACCTTTGACGATCTTCATCAGGTGACACTCCTAGGACATTATGTTACACAATACATGTATGTTTTGTTCGATAAAGTTCAAATTTATATCCAAAAACAGCATTTTACATTGGCGCGTGATGTTCACAAAATGTATTCCCAACAAAACGTATTATCTGCCCAGAAACAGGAGAATGCTCAAACCACTTTCTGAAGGCTTTTGACAGCCAATGGAAGCCTTAGGAAGTGCAACGTAACCCCACAGATACTGTAGTTTCAAAAGGGACTAGAAAGAAGAACTACAATTCTCAGATCCTCCACTTCCTGGTTGACTTTTACTCAGGTTTTTGCCTGCCATATGAGTTCTGTTATACTCACAGACACCATTCAAACAGTTTTAGAAGCTTCAGAGTGTTTTCTATCCAAATCTACTAATAATAGGCATATTCTAGTTTCTGGGCCAGAGTAGTAACCTGTTTAAATTGGGTACGTTTTTCATCCGGCCGTGAAAATACTGCCCCCTAGCCCAGACAGGTTAAACTGTTACAACAGCCAAGTATTAATGCTTTAACCTGTTGGGGATAGGGGGCAGTATTTGCACGGTTGGATAAAAAACGTACCCGATTTAATCTGGTTACTACTCCTGCCCAGAAACTAGAATATGCATATAATTATTAGCTTTGGATAGAAAACACCCTAAAGTTTCTAAAACTGTTTGAATGGTGTCTGTGAGTATAACAGAACTCATATGGCAGGCCAAAACCTGAGAAGATTCCAAACAGGAAGTACCCTCTCTGACCATTCCTTGGGCTTCTTGCCTCTGTTTATTGAACATTTAGGATCTTTGCTGTAACGTGACACTTCCTACGGCTCCCATAGGCTCTCAGAACCCGGGAAAAAACTGAATGATATCGAGGCAGCTCCTGGTTGAAACACATTAGCGCGTTTGGATAGTGGCCTGTCAGAGGACCATCAGACTGGGGCTCGTGCACGAGGGCACGAGATGTTTTTATTTTCTCTCTCTTTGAACGAAAACCACCACTCCCGGTCAGAATATTATCGCTTTTTTACGAGAAAAATGGCATAAAAATTGATTTTAAACAGCGGTTGACATGCTTCGAAGTACGGTAATGGAATACTTAGAAATGTTTTGTCACGAAATGCGTCGTGCTCGTCACCCTTCTTTACCATTCGGATAGTGTCTTGAACGCACGAACAAAACGCCGCTATTAACCTCTCTAGGGTAGATGGCACCAAATCGTCCCACCTACGTAACAGCCAGTGTAATCCCGTGGCGCGTTATTCAAAAACCTCAAAAATGCAAAAACTTCAATTTTTCAAACATATGACTATTTTACAGCTATTTGAAGACAAGACTCTCGTTAATCTAACCACACTGTCCAATTTCAAAAAGGCTTTACAACGAAAGCAAAACATTAGGTTATGTCAGCAGAGTACCCAGACAGAAATAATCAGACACCCATTTTTCAAGCTAGCATATAATGTCACATAAACCCAAACCACAGCTAAATGCAGCACTAACCTTTGATGATCTTCATCAGATGACAACCCTAGGACATTTTGTTATACAATACATGCATGTTTTGTTCAATCAAGTTCATATTTATATCAAAAACCAGCTTTTTACATTAGCATGTGACTAGCATGTGACTAGCATTCCCACCGAACACTGCTGGTGAATTTACTAAATTACTCACGCTAAACGTTCACAAAAAGCATAACAATTATTTTAAGAATTATAGATACAGAACTCCTCTATGCACTCGATATGTCCGATTTTAAAATAGCTTTTCGGTGAAAGCACATTTTGCAATATTCTCAGTAGATAGCCCGGCATCACAGGGCTAGCTATTTAGACACCCACCAAGTTTAGCCCTGACCAAACTTCGATTTACTATTACAAAAGTTTGATTACCTTTGATGTTCTTCGTCAGAATGCACTCCCAGGACTGCTACTTCAATAACAAATGTTGGTTTGGTCCAAAATAATCCATCGTTATATCCGTTATATCGTTATATCCAACCGGGCACGTGCCTGAGTCTCACAGTACTGTAACCAGCCACTACCCAAACTCGCTACTTTTTTTCAGCCAGAGCATGCAAAGCCACGATTCAGCTTTTTGCCGCCTTCTGAGAGCCCATGGGAGCCGTAGGAAGTGTCACGTAACAGCAGAGATCCTCTGTAATGGATAGAGATAATCAAGAAGGGCAAGAAATTGTCAGACAGGCCACTTCCTGCATGGAATCTTCTCAGGTTTTGGCCTGCTGAGTTCTGTTATACTCACAGACACCATTCAAACAGTTTTAGAAACTTTAGGGTGTTTTCTATCCAAAGCCAATAATGATATGCATATTCTAGTTACTGGGCAGGAGTAGTAACCAGATTAAATCGGGTACGTTTTTTATCCAGCCGTGTCAATACTGCCCCCTAGCCCTAACAGGTTAACCTGTTAGGGCTAGGGGGCAGCATTTGCACGTCTGGATAAAAAAAATGTACCCGATTTAATCTGGTTACTAATCCTACCCAGTAACTAGAATATGCATATACTTATTATATATGGATAGAAAACACTCTAAAGTTTCTAAAACTGTTTGAATGGTGTCTGTGAGTATAACAGAACTCATTTGGCAGGCAAAACCCTGAGACATTTTCTGACAGGAAGTGGATACCTGATGTGTTGTATTGACTTTAAACCTATCCCATTGAAAAACACAGGGGCTGAGGAATATTTTGGCACTTCCTATTGCTTCCACTAGATGTCACCAGCCTTTACAAAGTGTTTTGAGTCTTCTGGAGGGAGATCTGACCGAACAAGAGCCATGGAACGATGATGTCCCATTAGACACCTGGCGCGCGAGTTCATGTTGGGTACCCTCGTTCCAATACGTTATAAAAGAGTATGCATTCGTCCACCTTGAATATTATTCATGTTCTGGTTAAAAAAGGCCCTAATGATTTATGCTATACAACGTTTGACATGTTTGAACGAACGTAAATATATTTTTTCCCCTCGTTCATGACGAGAAGTCCGGCTGGCTTAGATCATGTGCTAACAAGACGGAGATTTTTGGACATAAATGATGAGCTTTTTTGAACAAAACTACATTCGTTATGGACCTGTGATACCTGGAAGTGACATCTGATGAAGAGAATCAAAGGTAATGGATTATTTACATAGTATTTTCGATTTTAGATCTCCCCAACATGACGTCTAGTCTGTATCGCAACGCGTATTTTTCTGGGCGCAGTGCTCAGATTATTGCAAAGTGTGATTTCCCAGTAAGGTTATTTTTAAATCTGGCAAGTTGATTGCGTTCAAGAGATGTAAATCTATAATTCTTTAAATGACAATATAATATTTTACCAATGTTTTCTAATTTTAATTATTTAATTTGTGACGCTGACTTGACTGCCGGTTATTGGAGGGAAACGATTTCCTCAACATCAATGCCATAGTAAAACGCTGTTTTTGGATATAAATATGAACTTGATAGAACTAAAAATGCATGCATTGTCTAACATAATGTCCTAGGAGTGTCATCTGATGGAGATTGTAAAAGGTTAGTGCATCATTTTAGCTGGTTTTATGGTTTTGGTGACCCTGTCTTTGACTTGACAAAACATTACACACAACTCTTGTAAATGTACTGTCCTAACATACTCTAAATTTATGCTTTCGCCGTAAAACCTTTTTGAAATCGTAAAACGTGGTTAGATTAAGGAGATGTTTATCTTTCAAAGGGTGTAAAATAGTTGTATGTTTGAAAAATTTGAATTTTGACATTTATTTGGATTCAAATTTGCCGCTCTTGAAATGCACCTGCTGTTGATGGAGTGCACCACGGGTGGCACGCTAGCGTCCCACCTAGCCCATAGAGGTTAACGAGAGTCTTGTCTTTAAATGGCTGTAAAATAGTCATATGTTTGAGAAATTGAAGTAATAGGATTTTTAACGTTTTGAAAATCGCGCCACTGGATTACACTGGCTGTTACGTATGTTGGACGAATTCGTCCCGCCTAGCCTAGAGAGGTTAAACAGCGTTTGACATGCTTCGAAGTACGGTAATGGAATATTTTGACATTTTTTGTCACGATACGCATCCGCGAGTCACCGTTCGGATAGTGTCTTGAACGCAAGAACAAAACAGAGGATATTTGAACATAACTATAGATTATTTTGAACCAAAAGAACATTTGTGGATGAAGTAGAAGTCCTGGGAGTGCATTCTGACGAAGAACAGCAAAGGTAATCCAATTTTTCTTATAGTAAATCTGAGTTTGGTGAGTGCCAAACTTGGTGGGTGTCAAAATAGCTAGCACGTGATGGCGAGCTATCTACTCAGAATATTGCAAAATGTGCTTTTGCCAAAAAGCTATTTTAAAATCGGACACCGCGATTGCATACAGGAGTTCTGTATCTATAATTCTTAAAATAATTGTTATGTTTTTTGTGAAGTTTATCGTGAGTAATTTAGTAAATTCCCCGGAAGTTTGCGGTGGGTATGCTAGTTCTGAACGTCACATGCTAATGTAAAAAGCTGGTTTTTGATATAAATATGAACTTGATTGAACAAAACATGCATGTATTGTATAACACAATGTCCTAGGAGTGTCATCTGATGAAGATCATCAAAGGTTAGTGCTGCATTTAGCTGTGGTTTTGGTTTTTGTGACATTATATGCTATCTTGAAAAATGGGTGTCTGATTATTTCTGGCTGGGTACTCTGCTGACATTATCTAATGTTTTGCTTTCTCTGTAAAGCCTTTTTGAAATCGGACAGTGTGGTTAGATTAACGAGAGTCTTGTCTTTAAAATGCTGAAAAATAGTCATATGTTTGAAAAATGGAAGTTTTCGGATTTTAGAGGAATTTGTATTTCGCGCCACGCCCATCATTGGATATTGGAGCAGGTGTTCCGCTAGCGGAACGTCTAGATGTAAAAGGTTAAACAGCGTTTGACATGCTTCGAAGTACGGTAATGGAATATTTTGAAATTTTTTGTCACGATACGCGTCCGCGCGTCACCCTTCGTTACCCTTCGGATAGTGTCTTGAACGCACAAACAAAACGCTGCTATTTGGAATTAACTATGGATTATTTGGAACCAAACCAACATTTGTTGTTGAAGTAGAAGTCCTGGGAGTGCATTCTGACGAAGAACAGCAAAGGTAATCCAATTTTTCTTATAGTAAATCTGAGTTTGGTGAGTACCAAACTTGGTGGGTGTCAAATTAGCTAGCCCGTGATGGCGAGCTATCTACTCAGAATATTGCAAAATGTGCTTTCACCGAAAAGCTATTTTAAAATCGGACACCGCGATTGCATAAAGGAGTTCTGTATCTATAATTCTTTAAATAATTGTTAACGTTTTTTGTGAACGTTTATCGTGAGTAATTTAGTAAATTCGGTGGGAATGCTAGTTCTGAACGTCACATGCTAATGTAAAAAGCTGTTTTTTTATATAAATATGTACTTGATTGAACAAAACATGCATGTATTGTATAACATAATGTCCTAGGAGTGTCAACTGATGAAGATCATCAAAGGTTAGTGCTGCATTTAGCTGTGGTTTTGGTTTTTGTGACATTATATGCTAGCTTGAAAAATGGGTGTCTGATTATTTCTGGCTGGGTACTCTGCTGACATAATCTAATGCTTTGCTTTCGTTGTAAAGCCTTTTTGAAATTGGACAGTGTGGTTAGATAAAGGAGAGTCTTGTCTTTAAAATTGTGTAAAATAGTCATATGTTTGAAAAATGGAAGTTTTCGGATTTTCGAGGAGTTTGTATTTCGCGCCACGCCCTATCATTGGATATTGGAGTGGTGTTCCGCTAGCGGAACGTCTAGATGTAAGAGGTTTTAAGAGCTTCAAGTTCCTTGGTTTCAACATCAACAACAAACTAGAATGGTCCAAACACACCAAGACAGTCGTGAAGAGGGCACGACAAAGCCTATTCCCCCTCAGGAAACAAAAAAGATTTGGCATGGGTCCTGAGATCCTCAAAAGGTTTTACAGCTGCAACATCGAGAGCATCCTGACTGGTTGCATCACTGCCTGGTACAGCAATTGCTCGGCCTCTGACCACAAGGCACTACAGAGGGTAGTGCGTACGTCCCAGTACATCACTGGGGCTAAGCTGCCTGCCATCCAGGACCTCTATACCAGGCGTTGTCAGAGGAAGGACCTAAAAATTGTCAAAGACCCCAGCCACCCCAGGCTTAGACGGTTCTCTCTACTACCGCATGGGAAGCGGTACTGGAGTGCCAAGTCTAGGACAAAAAGGCTTCTCAACAGTTTTTACCCCCAAGCCATAAAACCCCTGAACAGGTAATCAAATGGCTACCCGGACTATTTGCATTGTGTGTTCCCCCCAACCCCTCTTTTTACACTGCTGCTACTCTCTGTTTATCATATATGCACAGTCACTTTAACTATACATTCATCTACATACTACCTCAATTGGGCCGACCAACCAGTGCTCCCGCACATTGGCTAACCGGTCTATCTGCATTGTGTCCCACCCATCACCCGCCAACCCCTCTTTTACGCTACTGCTACTCTCTGTTCATCATATATGCATACTCACTTTAACCATATCTACATGTACACACTACATCAATAAGCCTGACTAACCGGTGTCTGTATGTAGCCTCGCTACTTTTATAGCCTTGCTACTGTATATAGCCTGTCTTTTTACTGTTGTTTTATTTCTTTACTTACCTATTGTTCACCTAATACCTTTTTGCACTATTGGTTAGAGCCTGTAAGTAAGCATTTCACTGTAAAGTCTACACCTGTTGTATTTAGCGCACGTGACAAATAAACTTTGATTTGATTTGATGAGTGTTTCTCACCCTGTGTTTCTGGCCATGTCATTCTGACCCCATGTATCTGACCCTGTTTTTCTGACCCTGTGTTTCTGGTTAATTCAAATTTCAAATGTATTTATAAAGCACTTCTTACATCAGCTGATATCACAAAGTGCTGTACAGAAACCCAGCATAAAACCCCAAACAGGACAAACACACATTGACACAGGACAAACATTCGCTGACACAGGACAAACATTCGCTAACTTCACAGACACTATAGGCCGTCACTCCAGACCTCTCAGAATCACACGTCTTACTTCAATGAATACAAAACAGGACGTCTTTGATGATAGGATGAGTTATTAACAACACACACTTGATGCCAAAACAACAATATACCTGGATACAATGTGCTATGGAAAACACTAACCCTAACCAAAACCCTTAGCCTTATTCTAACCCTAAACGTAACCTTAGCAATCAGTTGCTTATCAACAGATAATGAGTTGATAATATGACCTTCTAGGCAGAGTTGCAAAGAAAAAGCCATATCTCAGACTGGCCAATAAAAAGAAAAGATTAACTTCTATGGGCTAGGTGGGATGTTATTCAACAGCCAGTGGAAGAGTGTGGCGCGAAATACAAAAACCTAAAAAAATGCTATAATTTCAATATTTCAAACATACGACTATTTTACACCATTTGAAAGATAAGACTCTCGTTAACCTCTATGGGCTAGTGGGACGCAAGCGTCCCACCCCTGGTACACCCTATCAACAGCAGGTGAAATATCAAGGGCGCCAAATTTGAAAACAATTAAATGTCATAATTCAAATTTCTCAAACATACAACTATCTTACACCCTTTGAAAGATAAACATCTCCTTAATCTAACCACGTTGTCCGATTTCAAAAAGGCTTTACGGCGAAAGCATAAAGTTAGATTATGTTAGGACAGTACATTGAAAATAGCTGTGTGTAATGTTTTGTCAATGCAAAGACAGGCGTCACCAAAAGCAGAAAACCAGCTAAAATTAAGCACTAACCTTTGACAATCTTCATCAGATCACACTCCTAGGACATTATGTTAGGCAATACATGCATTTTTTGTTCTCAAGTTCATATTTATATCCAAAAACAGCGTTTTACTATGGCGTTGATGTTGAGGAAATATTTTCCCTCCAATACCGCCAGTCAATCAGCACAACAAATTAAATAATTACTATTCGAAAACATTGGTAAAATATTATATTGTCATTCAAAGAATTATAGATTAACATCTCGTGAACGCAACCGCATTGCCAGATTTAAAAATAACTTTACTGGGAAATCACACTTTGCAATAATCTGAGTACTGCGCCCAGAAAAACAGGCTTTGCGATACAGACTAGTCGCCATCTTGGAGTCATCTAAAATCAAAAATACTATGTAAATAATCCCTTACCTTTGATTATCTTCATCAGAAGGCACTTCCAGGAATCCCAGGTCCATAACAAATGTAGTTTTGTTCGAAAAAGCTCATCATTTATGTCCAAAAAAGCTCCGTGTTGTTAGCGCGTCCTGTAGGCTACTCAAAAACATGAACGTCGCCCGCCGGACTTGTCTTCATCAAAGAGGGGAAAAAAATATTTACGTTCGTTCAAACATGTCAAACGTTGTATAGCATAAATCATTAGGGCCTTTTTCAATCAGAACTTCAATAATATTCAAGGCGGACGATTGCATTCTCTTTTAAAACATATTGGAACGAGAGTACCCAAACATGCACTCGCGCGCCAGAGCAGTATCGGCCATCCGCTTATGACCAACGTTCCAAGTCTCTTGTTCGGTCAGTTTTCACAGTAGAAGACTTAAACCACTTTGTAAAGACTGGAGACATCTAGTGGATGGCGTAGGAAGTGCTCAATGATTAATACGTCCCTGTGTGTTTCAATGGCATAGGCTTAAAAGTAATTCAATTCATCAGATATCCACATCCTGTCAGAATGTGTCTCAGGGTTTTGACTGCCATATGAGTTCTGTTATACTTACAGACACCATTCAAACAGTTTTAGAAAATTCAGAGTGTTTTCTATCCAAATCTGTTAATAATATGCATATCCTAGCTTCTGAGTTGGTGTAGGAGGCAGTTAAAAATGGGCACATATTTATTTCACATATTTATTTCAAAATTCTCAATACTGCCCCCTAGCCCCAACAGGTCTAACCACATTGTCCGATTTCAAAAAGGCTTTACAGCGAAAGCAAAACATTACATTATGTTAGGAGAGTACATAGACACAAATAATCACACAGCCATTTTTCAAGCAAGCATATATGTCACAAAAACCCAAAACACAGCTAAATGCAGCACTAACCTTTGATGATCTTCATCAGATGACACTCCTAGGACATTATGTTATACAATACATGCATGTTTTGTTCAATCAAGTTCATATTTATATCAAAAAACTGCTTTTTAAATTGGCGTGTGATGTTCAGAAATTGTATTCCCACCGAAACTTCCGGTGAATGTGCACATCAATTTCCAAAAATACTCATCATAAACGTTGACAAAATATATAACAATTATTTAAAGAATTATAGATAGACTACTCCTGGATGCAACCACTTGGTCAGATTTTAAAATCAAATTTATTTACATAGCCCTTCTACATCAGCTGATATCTCAAAGTGCTGTACAGAAACCCAGCCTAAAACCCCAAACAGCAAGCAATGCAGGTGTAGAAGCACGGTGGCTAGGAAAAACTCCCTAGAAAGGCCAAAACCTAGGAAGAAACCTAGAGAGGAACCAGGCTATGAGGGGTGGCCAGTCCTCTTCTGGCTGTGCCGGGTGGAGATCTACTAATAATATGCATATTCTCATTTCTGGGAAAGAGTAGTAACCAGTTTAAATCGGGTACGTTTTTTATCCGGCCTTGAAAATACTTCCCCCTAGCCCAGACAGGTTAAGATGGGCAAAAGAACACAGACACTGGACAGAGGACCTCTGCCGAGAAGGCCAGCATCCCGGAGTCGCCTCTTCACTGTTGACATTGAGACTGGTATTTTGTGGGTACTATTTAATGAAGCTGCCATTTGAGGACTTGTGAGGTTTCTCAAACTAGACACGCTAATGTACTTGTCCTCTTGTTCAGTTGTGCACCGGGGCCTCCCACTCCTCTTTCTATTCTGGTTAGAGCCAGTTTGCGCTGATCTGTGAAGGGAGAAGTACACAGGGATGTACAAGATCTTCCGTTTATTGCCATTTTCTCGCATGGAATAGCCTTCATTTCTCAGAACAAGAATAGACTGACAAGTTTCAGAAGAAAGGTTTTTGTTTCTGGACGTTTTGAGCCTGTAATCGAACCCACAAATGCTGATGCTCCAGATACTCAACAGTCTAAAGAAGGACAGTTGTATTGCTTCTTTGATCAGAACAACAGTTTTCAGCTGTGCTAACTTAATTGCAAAAGGGTTTTCTAATGACAGGTAGCCTTTTAAAATTATAAACTTGGATTTGCTAACACAATGTGCCATTGGAACTCAGGAGTGATGGTTGCTGATAATTGGCGCTGTACGCTCTGTACGCCTTTGTAGATATTCCATAAAAAATCTGCCGTTTCCAGCTACAATAGTCATTTACAACATTAACAATGTCTACATTGTATTTCTGATCAATTAAATGTTAATTTAATGGACATAAAATGTGCTTTTCTTTCAAAAACAAGGGAGTGACCACAAACTTTTGAACGGTAGTGTATGTCTTTCCATTTTCACTCCATCTTATACGGTCTGATACTGTCTGTTAATGTCTCTGTCCATCTGATACTGTCTGATAATGTCTCTGTCCATCTGATACTGTCTGATACTGTCTGTCTGTCTGTCTGTCTGTCTGATACTGTCCGTCTGTCTGTCTGATACTGTCTGTCTGTCTGTCTGTCTGATACTGTCTGTCTGTCTGTCTGTCTGTCTGATACTGTCTGTCTGTCTGTCTGTCTGTCTGATACTGTCTGTCTGTCCATCTGATACTGTCTGATAATGTCTCTGTCTGTCTGATACTGTCTGTCTGTCTGTCTGTCTGATAATGTCTGTCTGTCTGTCTGATACTGTCTGTCTGTCTGTCTGATACTGTCTGTCTGATACTGTCTGTCTGTCTGTCTGTCTGTCTGTCTGTCTGTCTGTCTGTCTGTCTGTCTGTCTGTCTGTCTGTCTGATACTGTCTGTCTGTCTTTCTGTCTGATACTGTCTGATACTGTCTGTCTGTCTGATACTGTCTGTCTGTCTGTCTGTCTGTCTGTCTGTCTGTCTGTCTGTCTGTCTGTCTGTCTGTCTGTCTGTCTGATACTGTCTGTCTGATACTGTCTGTTAATGTCTCTGTCTGTCTGATACCGTCTGTTAATGTCTCTGTCAGGTCTGATACTCTCTGATAATGTCTGATAAAGTCTCTGTCTATCTGATACTGTCTGATACTGTCTGTCTGTCTGTCTGTCTGTCTGTCTGTCTGTCTGTCTGTCTGTCTGTCTGTCTGTCTGTCTGTCTGTCTGTCTGTCTGTCTGTCTGTCTGTCTGTCTGTCTGTCTGTCTGATACTGTCTGTCTGTCTGTCTGTCTGTCTGTCTGTCTGTCTGTCTGTCTGTCTGTCTGTCTGTCTGTCTGTCTGTCTGTCTGTCTGTCTGTCTGTCCCTCCCAGGTGAACCCTACATGTCTGTCTGTCTGTCTGTCTGATACTGTAGGTCTGTCTGATACTGTCTGTCTGTCTGTCTGTCTGTCTGTCTGTCTGTCTGTCTGTCTGTCTGTCTGTCTGTCTGTCTGTCTGTCTGTCTGTCTGACTGATACTGTCTGTCTGTCTGACTGATACTGTCTGTCTGTCTGTCTGTCTGTCTGTCTGTCTGTCTGTCTGTCTGTCTGTCTGTCGGTCTGTCTGTCTGTCTGTCTGATACTGTATATCTGTCTGATATTGTCTGTCTGTCTGTCTGTCTGTCTGTCTGATACTGTCTGTCTGTCCGACTGATACTGTCTGTCTGTCCGAGTGATACTGTCTGTCTGTCTGTCTGTCTGTCTGTCTGTCTGTCTGTCTGTCTGTCTGTCTGTCTGTCTGTCTGTCTGTCTGTCTGTAGGTCTGTCTGATACTGTAGGTCTGTCTGATACTCTGTCTGTCTGTCTGTCTGTCTGTCTGTCTGTCTGTCTGTCTGTCTGTCTGTCTGTCTGTCTGTCTGTCTGTCTGTCTGTCTGTCCGACTGATACTGTCTGTCTGTCTGTCTGTCGGTCTGTCTGATACTCTGTCTGTCTGTCTGTCTGATACTCTGTCTGTCTGTCTGTCTGTCTGTCTGTCTGTCTGTCTGTCTGTCTGTCTGTCTGTCTGTCTGTCTGTCTGTCTGTCTGTCTGTCTGTCTGTCTGTCTGTCTGTCTGTCTGTCTGATACTGTCGGGTCTGTCTGTCTGTCTGTCTATGGGATCCAGACATATCATCCGTAGAGTCATGTTTCGCCAAATAAAGATACCGGGATAGAAAATGATAATGAATATTGAAAAGCATCAGAAGTGTCTGCGAAGTATATTGCCAGACAGCCTAAAAGGCTTTCTCTCCACTCTGGCCTGGGGGCCTTTGAATAGACCTGTGTTCCTACCAACATCAGGGCCCCATCTGGTTCTCCTTTCAATCTGATTGGAGCTCTGCTGCTATTCTTCTCTGAGTGCGGCGCTCCCTTTCAATGCAGAGTGGTGGAGAGATGCATAAAGACCCTCTACTTCTCAGCCAGGCTCAGAGGCGTCTGAGACGTGAACTTTACAGTCAGGTATAGGGGATGGGGTTGTGAGGACTACAGTCAGGAGGAGAGTGAGGTAGTGAACATTGCAGAGGGGATGAGGGGGGATGCTGGCTGTGAACTGAGTCTATGAGACAGATGAAGGCTCTCTGAAGATATTAACATCATAATAGCAACAATAGCTCTGGGCTCTGCTGCACATACTTGGCCCCAGCGGGAATCAAAGCCACAATCCTTGGCATTGCAAGTGCCATGCTCTACCAACTGAGCCACACAGGACCATTTCATTTAACATGATCTCTCTTCAGTTGACATCAAACTGTTATCCTGTCTGTTGCCATCAGAAACTCAGAGGGACTATTGGCAGGCTGCTAACAAGGTAAATGGCATTCTGTATTGTGTCTGTGTCCATGAATAAATTAAGTAATTTTTGCATATGTTAAGTTGGGGTGGCAAAGCTCATCCCAAGTATTGAATTCCTAAAAAAGGGAAGAAAAAAATCATTGGCAACCCAAGGATACCTCACAATGAGCATGTGAAAGCAGTGTGTTCATGTTCATTTCCATTTGATTCATTGGACAGCTTCTTCAAGTTAATTTGGTGGGTCGTCAGGCAGACTGCTTTACATCTCTGACATATCCTCCTGAATGGACCCTGAAGGAAATGGAGGGTGACACCCTCTCCCCTCCCACAACTTCCCCAGTCTCTGTCAAACTGTAGCCATTAAACAGCTGAACATTGACCCGTCCTTCTAGTTCACAGATCAAGCCAACCACTGAAATTTCACTGACACAAAAAAAACTGAAACAAGACCAAGAGAGTGAAATAGTTTGAGAGGTAGTCAGACCTCAAGCAGAGAAAATTCCTGTTTCACATTGATATGTTTCCTACTTTGAGATTGATGCTCAATAATCATGCAAGAATACAAAGGGAACTACAGATGGTTTTCATCAAATATACTGACTATGTTTCCATCAATAAATTGAAAGAAAGATTTCTAAAACCAATAGGGCGTGAGTCCCACTGCTTCGATGGCAGAACATGACATGTGTTTTTGTAGAGTAGCGACATCACAGCTAAACAAAACCATTTGTCTCTGGTGTGTTTCCTGCTTCTGACATACATCTGCCTTGTCCCTACAGACCATCTGTCTAGTATGAGACAATACTACAGGAGAGGAGAGGTAGTCACACACAGACACACACACACACACAGGGTCTAGCATGTCTTTCCAAGCTGTCCCGAGGTGTTCACAGCAGCATTGTGTTTGTTGCCAAATTAATTGTAATCCGTCTCTGTGCTCCGCCCTCAGATCCTCCTATCTGTTCGTTCTTTGTATTAACTAGTACAGAGTGCCGCTATCCCCCCATGGCGACAGAGTTGCAGACATGAAAAGGAGAAATGTAATGGAAATTTTCATCTGAGGAGGAGGCAATCTTCAGCTCACCAAAATACATTTCAATTTGCTGAGCAATCGAGAGTTACCATTTAAACAGGAGGCCTCAGCGGCCTGCCCCCCCCCCCCCCCCCCCGGCCATGCAGAGACAGACAGACAGGGACTGAGTATCTGAGGATGCAAATACGGACTGCTGCATGGGAAATCTATCCTGGAATGAACGCTCCATTTGGAGAGCTTAAATCAAGAATCACTTTGGAAAAGCCAAACTTAATGAGCTGTTAGACTATACAGCCAGCAACTTTAACCAGACCATATGGGTCTACTCTTTACCACCACAAGCAACTCCTTCTCTATCCCTCAGACCCCTCCCAGCCCTGACTCTCTGTCCCTCAGACCCCTCCCAGCCCTGACTCTCTGTCATGTTGCATGGAGCACATGGAGCGTCCAACGACCCCTCTGAAACTAATGACAGGGTAGATAGTAACTCCTGTAGTATCCAACGACCCCTCTGAAACTAATGACAGGGTAGATAGTAACTCCTGTAGTATCCAACGACCCCTCTGAAACTAATGACAGGGTAGATAGTAACTCCTGTAGTATCCAACGACCCCTCTGAAACTAATGACAGGGTAGATAGTAACACCATCTTTTCAAAACAGGTTCCAACGTGGTTGGGCTGTAGAGAGCATTAGTGTGTTGAATACAGTATGTGACATTAATTTGATGAGGTTCTGCCCTTAATTCCAGTGTGGATAGAAAACCCCTTCTTTAGGAGGGTCCACTGAAATTGTATTGTGTCACCTACAGCGCATTCAGAAAGTACCTTAATCACTTCACTTTTTCCACATTTTATATCGTTACAGCCTTGTATTGTATTAAATTCATTTTTTTCCTCATCAATATACACACACACAATACCCCATCATTACATATCTTATTTACATAAGTATTCAGATTCTTTGCTATAAGACTCAGGTGCATCCTGTTTCCATTGATCATCCTCGAGATGTTTCTACAACTTCATTGGAGTCCACCTGTGGTAAATTCAATTGATTGGACATGATTTGGAAAGACACACACCTGTCTATAGAAGGTCCCCCAGTTGACAATGCGTGTCAGAGCAAAAACCAAGCCATGTGGTCGAAGGAATTGTACTTACAGCTCCGAGACAGGATTGTGTCCAGGCACAGATCTGGGGAAGGGTACCCAAGACATTCTGCAGCATTGAAGGTCCCCAAGAACACAGTGCCCTCCATCATTCTTAAATGGAAGAAGTTTGGAACCACCAAGACTCTTCCTAGAACTGGCCGCTCGGCCAAACTGAGCAATCGGAGGTGAAGGGCCTTGGTCAGGGAGGTGACCAAGAACCCAATGGTAGAGTTGCCAGACGGAAGCCACGCCTCAGTAAAAGGCACATGACAGACTGCTTGGTGACTCTAAGACCATGTAAGACCATGAAAACAAGATTCTCTGGTCAGATGACACCAAGATTGTGCTCTTTGGCTTGAATGCCAAGTGTCACGTCTGATGGAAACCTGGCCCCATCCATACGTTGAAGCATGGTGGTGGCAGCATCATGCTGTGGGGAAGTTTTTCAGCGGCAGGTACTGGGAGACTTGTCAGGATCGAGGCAAAGATTAACAGAGCAAAGTACAGAGATATCCTTGAGGTCCTGTTAAAGAGCACTCAGGACCTCAGACTCGGGCGAAGGTTCACCTTCCAACAGGACAATGACCCTAAGTACACACCCAAGATAATGCAGGAGTGGCTTCGGGGCGGTCTCTGAATGTCCTTGAGTGGCCCAGCCATAGCTCAGACTTGAACCCGATCAAACATCTCTGGAGAGACCTGAAAATAGCTGTGCAGCAATGCTTCCCATCCAACCTGACAGAGCTTGAGAGGATCTGCAGAGAAGAATGGGAGAAACTCCCCAAATACAGGTGTGTCAAGCTTGTAGCGTCATACCCAAGAAGACTCGAGGCTGTAATTTCTTCCAAAGGTGCTTCAACAAAGTACTGAGTAACGGTTCTGAATACTTATGTAAATGTGATATTTTTATACATTTGCAACAATTTCTAAAAAACTGTTTTTGCTTTGTCGTTGTGGGGCATTGTGTGTAGATTGATGGGGATTTTTTTTTATACATTATAGAATAAGGCTGTAACTTAACAAAATGCGGAAAATGTTAAGGGGTCTGAATACTTCCCGAAGGCATTGTAAGTGAGTCTGGATGGTAGACTACAGCAGATGAACAGTATATATCAGTCTGGATGGTAGACAACTGTGGATGAACATTATATATCAGTCTGAATGGTAGACTACAGCTGATGAACATTATACATCAGTCTGGATGGTACACTACAGTGGATGAACAGTATACATTACCAGTCAAAAGTTTGGACACACCTACTCATTTAAGGGTTTTCTTTATTGACTATTTTCTACATTTTCTACATCCCCCAAGTCATAGTTTTGCTCCGCCGGACTGAGCTTCTTCGAGAAGAAGGCACAGGGACGGAGCTTCGGTGGCGTACCCGAGCGTTGAGAGAGCACAGCTCCTATCCCTGCCTCGGACGCGTCCACCTCCCCTATGAACGCCAAAGAGGGATCCGGATGGGCCAGCACGGGAGCCGAGGGAAACTGAGCCCTCAGGTGACTAAAAGCCCTCTCCACCTCAGCTGTCCACTGCAAGCGCACCGGGCCCCCCTTCAGCAGTGAGGTAATGAGAGCCGCTACCTGACCAAAACCCCGGATAAACCCCGGATAGTAGTTGGCAAACCCTAAAAACCGCTGCACCTCCTTTAGGGTGGTGGGAGTCGGCCAATTACGCATGGCCGCAATGTGGTCACTTTCCATCTCCGCACCTGATGTGGAAATGCGGTACCCTAGGAAGGAGACAGACTGCTTGATGAACAGGCATTTCTCAGCCTTGACGTACAGGTCATGCTCCAACTGGCGACCAAGCACTCTCCGCACCAGGGACACATGCTCGGCGCGTGTAGCGAAGTATATCAGATTGTCATTAATGTACACCACTACACCCTGCCCGTGCAGGTCCCTGAAAATCTTGTCTACAAAGGCTTGGAAGACTGATGGCGCATTCATCAACCCGTACGGCATGACGAGGTACTCATAGTGTATAGTGCCCAGAGGTGGTACTGAAAGCTGTCTTCCACTCGTCTCCCTCTCGAATACGCACCAGGTTGTAAGCGCTCCTTTGATCTAATTTGGTGAAGAAGCACGCCCCGTGCATTGACTGTATCGCTGTGGCTATGAGCGGTAGCGGGTGACTATACCTCACAGTGATCTGATTCAGACCCCGATGGTCAATACACAGGCGCAGACCTCCCTCCTTCTTCTTCACAAAAAAGAAACTCAAGGAGGCGGGTGAAGTGGAGGACCGAATGTACCCCTGTAATGCTATTACTTAAATTTCTCAAACATATGACTATTTTACAGCATTTTAAAGACAAGACTCTCGTTAATCTAACCACACTGTCCGATTTCAAAAAGGCTTTACAACGAAAGCAAAACATTAGATTATGTCAGCAGAGTACCCAGCCAGAAATAATCAGACACCCATTTTTCAAGCTAGCATATAATGTCACAAAAACCCAAACCACAGCTAAATGCAGCACTAACCTTTGATGATCTTCATCAGATGACAACCCTAGGACATTATGTTATACAATACATGCATGTTTTGTTTTGTTCAATCAAGTTCATATTTTTATCAAAAAACAGCTTTTTACATTAGCATGTTTACATTAACGAGAGTCTTGTCTTCAAATAGCTGTAAAATAGTCATATGTTTGAGAAATTGAAGTAATAGCATTTCTAAGGTATTTGAAAATCGCGCCACAGGATTCAACTGGCTGTTACGTAGGTGGGACGATTTGGTGCCACCTGCCCTAGAGAGGTTAACCTGTTAGGGCTAGGGGGTAGTATTTGCACGGCTGGATAAAAAAAATTACCCGATTTAATCTGGTTACTAATCCTACCCAGTAACTAGAATATGCATATACTTATTATATATGGATAGAAAACACTCTAAAGTTTCTAAAACTGTTTGAATGGTGTCTGTGAGTATAACAGAACTCATTTGGCAGGCAAAACCCTGAGACATTTTCTGACAGGAAGTGGATACCTGATGTGTTGTATTACCTTTAAACCTATCCCATTGAAAAACACAGGGGCTGAGGAATATTTTGGCACTTCCTATTGCTTCCACTAGATGTCACCAGCCTTTACAAAGTGTTTTGAGTCTTCTGGAGGGAGATCTGACCGAACAAGAGCCATGGAACGATGATGGCCCATTAGACACCTGGCGCGCGAGTTCATGTTGGGTACCCTCGTTCCAATATGTTATAAAAGAGAATGCATTCGTCCACCTTGAATATTATTCATGTTCTGGTTAAAAAAGGCCCTAATGATTTATGCTATACAACGTTTGACATGTTTGAACGAACGTAAATATATTTTTTCCCCTCGTTCATGAAGTGAAGTCCGGCGGGCTTAGATCATGTGCTAACAAGACGGAGATTTTTGGACATAAATGATGAGCTTTTTTGAACAAAACTACATTCGTTATGGACCTGTGATTCCTGGAAGTGACATCTGATGAAGAGAATCAAAGGTAATGGATTATTTACATAGTATTTTCGATTTTAGATCTCTCCAACATGGCCGTTTGTCTGTATAGCAAAGCATAAGTGTGATTTCCCAGTAAGGTTATTTTTAAATCTGGCAAGTTGATTGCGTTCAAGAGATGTAAATCTATAATTATTATTCTTCATGGCAGTGGACGGTAGCTGTATTGTAACTGCTGCTATTTTGCTTCCGTCATATTCCTTCTCTGTTTTGTCAAAGGCTCCAGAGTGGGATCAATCTGGATGACAGTCACACTATTCCCTTCAGTCCATTTAGTGGTAACTATTTCTATTATATATTCTTCTCCTTCCTTTAGGTCATGCTTTTCCATGATAATCAGCCAACTAGCTTCTCCTTTGTTTATTTTTAGGTTGCACCCTTCTGAGTCCCAGATGGCTTCTCCCAATGTCTGATGATGGGTTCATCCACAGTGTGCTATTTCTGGAGGTCTGATTCTCCTGATTGAGAAGGACCTCTGAACCTCTGCTTCAGTTATTATTTGGGATGGAATGGGGATGGTAATCCTATTGTCTTTCAAAGGGGATTTAGTATAAATTTGTCTTCTTAATCTATTTCTGGCATACCTCATGGTTGTAGATTGGTCTGTTACCACGTTTTCTAGGTTCATTACTGTTGCTGTCAAAGCCATTTCACCGCACTTCAGTTGTTCTGGTTTCCTGTTTATTAACTTCACTAGGGTAGGGGGCAGCATTCAGAATATTGGATGAAATGCGTGCCCATAGTAAACTGCCTGCTACTCAGGCCCAGATGCTAGGATATGCATATAATTGGTAGATTTGGATAGAAAACACTCTAAAGTTTCCAAAACTGTTAAAATAATGTCTGTGAGTAAGAACTGATATGGCAGGTGAAAACCTGAGGAAAATCATCCAGGAAGTACTCATATTTTGAAAGGATGTTTTTCCATTGAAAGCCTATCCACCATACAAAGACTTAGGACCCAGTTCACGATCTCTATGGCTTCTTCTACATGTGTCCAGTCTTTTGGCATTGTTTCAGGCTTTTACTCTGAAAAATGAGGGAGATACAGCACTTTCAATGAGTGGACAGTGGACATTTCCAGACATGAGTTCAGCGCGCGATCGGGAGCGCGCCTTTCTTGTTTCTCCTTTTCTATTGACGAAGCTTTTGTCCGGTTGAAATATTATTGATTATTTATGACCAAAACAACCTGAGGATAGATTTTAAACATCGTTTGACATGTTTCTACAAACTTTAATTGTACTTTTTTGATTTTTCGTCTGTCTGTTGTGACTGTGCTTTATTCCAATGGATTTCTGAACGAAACGCACCAACAAAATTGAGGTTTTTGGACATAAAGAGGGACATTATCGAACAAAACAAACATTTATTGTGTAACATGGAGTCTTCGGAGTGCAACCATATGAAGATCATCAAAGGTAAGTGATAAATGTTATCGCTATTTCTGACTTTTGTTACTCTTCTTGGCTGCTAACTGTTTGTAATGATTTGTCTGCTGGTCACTGTTCTCATATAGTCGCATAGTTTGCTTTCGCCGTAAAGCCTTTTTGAAATCTGACACAACGGTTGGATTAACAAAAAGTTGATCTTTAAGCTGGTGTATAACATTTGTATCTTTTATGTATGTTTATTATGAGAATTTCTGTTTTGTTGAGTTTCACGCGCTGCAATTTCACCGGATGTTGTTTGAGACAGTGGATTATTGAACAAAACGCACTAACAAAACGGAGGTTTTTGGATATAAACATGGACTTTATCGAACAAAACAAACATTAATTGAGTAAATGGGAGTCTTGTGAGTGCAAACATATGAAGATCATCAAAGGTAAGTGCTTAATTCTACCATTATTTCTGACTTGTGTAACTCCTCTACTTGGCTTGTTACTGTTTGTAATGATTTGTCTGCTAGGCACTGTTCTCAGATAATCGCATGGTATGCTTTCGCCATGAAGCATTTTTTTAAATCTGACACCGTGGTTGGATTAACAAGAAGTTTATCTTTAAACCCATGTATAAAACGTGTATGTTTCATGAATGTTTATAATGAGTATTTCTGTTTTTGAATTTGGCGCTCTGCAATTTCACTGGATGATGGCCAGGTGGGACACTAGCGTCCCACACCCCCTAGTGAGGTTAAGGGGCCCATCCAAGAGCTGAGAAGTCGATTGTGGGGGAATCTCCCTCCCCTTCTTCCGGTGGTATTTCTCCCTCCAACCGGAACGGGCTTCTGTCAGAGAAAGCATTGATTTCAGGTAAGAGGACTTCCCATTCTTCTGCTGGCATTTCATGGTCCCATTGTAAAGGGCTTCCGTCAGGGATATCTGCCAGAGTAGGTATGTCGTCAGGCGTAAAAGGCATGTCACTCCCCACATTCCTGGACTCTCTGGTCCCTCTGGAGAGAATATCCATTGTTTGCAGGTTTTTTTGCACCTGCTTCGGCCCCTGCTTCCTTCTTCGTCCCGCTGGGCACATAAACATCCTGGCTCCTGCCTGGTGCATCAGCATCTTGGCTCCTTACTGGCGCACTGACCTCCTCTGCTCCCGTTCCCTCCGGACACCAGCCTGGTGTATCAGCATCCTCTGTGTCCTCATGGCCCAGTGGTCGTCTCCTTCACCCCACCGGGACTTTGGTGCAGTGGTTTAGATGGTACCACGTGTTGCTTCCTTTCACCTGGACAGCGGTTGACGTTGCTCGAGCCACCTCGTAGGAACTCTCTCTTCTTGGCTGGTTCCACTTCCCCCGGACCACTCAAAGGTAGACCAGATCCCATGGTATCACTGGACAAGGCCCCTCCAGTCCTGGTTCAGGCGCCTGCTTCTGTTCCTGGAGATACAAAGCTGTTGATCTCAGTTAGTTGTTTCACATATGCTTTTAACTCTTTGCAATTGTTCTGAGGTACCTTTATAGAGCCCTCCTAGAGTTGGTGCAGGCATGGGTCGACCCGTAAGCATTTAATGCGGAGTTAGATGCGTGCTTCTGTTAGTTTCCATGTGACAGCTCATTAACCTCTATGGGCTAGGTGGGACGCAAGCGTCACACCCGTGGTGCACTCCATCAACAGCCGTGCAAATACTGCCCCCTAGCCCTAACAGGTTAAAGCTTGGTCGCAAATGGGTCTTCCAAATGGACAATGACCCCAAGCATACTTCCAAATTTGTGGCAAAATGGCTTAAAGACAACAAAGGCAAGGTATTGGAGTGGCCATCACAAAGCCCTGACCTCAACCCTATAGAACAGTTGTGGAAATAACTGAAAAAGCGTGCGCGTGCAAGGAGTCCTACAAACCTGACTCAGTTACACCAGCTCTGTCAGGAGGAATGGGCCATAATTCACCCAGCTTATTGTGGGAAGCTTGTGGAAGGCTACCTGACACGCCTGGCTCAAGTTAAACAATTTAAAGGCAATGCTACCAAATACTAATTGAGTGTATTTAAACTTCTGACCCACTGGGAATGTGTTGAAAGAAATAAAAGCTGAAATAAATCACTCTACTATTATTCTGACATTTCACGTTCTTAAAATAAAGTGGTGATCCTAACTGACCCAAGTCAGGGAATTTTTACTAGGATTAAATGTCAGGAATTGTGAAAAACTGAGTTTAAATGTATTTGGCTAAGGTGTATGTAAACTTCCGACTTCAACTGTATGTGAGCTCTGGAACTCCACCTCCGACAGGCAGAGTTAACATACCTGGCGGGTTCGTCAGGCCGTCAGTTCACCCTGACATTTGCATTCCTCTTCTGACAACAGAACTTGACCAACTGCTCTGCAGGCACAGCAAGGGCTGTCCGGACCATTATGCTGTTCTGCTATTCCAAGGATGTGTAACCGAAGAGAGATACCACGAGTGGGCAAATAATACCAACTGGTATAAATCCCAAGGCAAATGTGGCTTACCAGTGAACCTCCGGGTGTTCATCATTAATACTGTGTCTTAGAAGTTTCTGTCCATGACTGATGCAACCCGAAAAAGCATTAAAGACAGAGTTAATGAGTACTTGAGGTCACCGAGAAAATCTGGGAATGGCCTGCTCTCCCTTACGTAAGGAATTAGGCACTTTCCCATGTTTACTACAGTATGTATTTTAGGCTATGTTTACTTGTCAGACTGCACTGTAGCGCAATAAACAAATGCAGATGGCTTAAATCTTCAAAATGCTTTATTATCCCAATGTAAAAGCATATACTATACAGCACTGTATTTCTTCATCAGCATCTTTATGCTTTCGTTAATGAAATAATGATAAAAATACTCTTTCAAACACACACGGTCACGTTGTACAGCGCCATTATGGCTATTAGCAGGGCTATATTTTGGCCTTTATGGGCGACACACAATTGGCCCAGCGTTTCTCTCCCTCTAAAAACAGAAATGAATGTTTTGGCCTTTACTAATATTATTTTGGCCTTTATTCAGATTACAATCGCTCTCTTTTGTTCTTTTGAAAATGAAATAACCTCCAAAATATCGTTATATTATCAAGTTGATGACACAGTCATATAGCAGCAGCTACATAAAGCTGAGTGACTCAGTCATATAGCGGCAGCTACATAAAGCTGAGTGACTCACTCATTCATGGCTTTGGATCAAAATAAATAAGTACCAACGTTCTTTCTGGTAGTCTTTAATTAAGAAATGTTTTGGTTATCCTGACCTGGACACCATGTACAGTATTATAATAGCCCACTATGGCCCATTAGCAGGAAAATGTACCATTACCAACACCTCTCTGTATTTTGATACTTTGGCTAAATAGCCCAGTGTTTATTTAGTAATGGATACATAATGAATTACTATTAGAATAAATATCACTGAATTACAGAAATGTCCTCCAATCCTCCAATCCTCTATACATATATATTTTTGTACCTTTATTTAACTGTGTATTGTACTGTATTATAGTATATTTTAATGTATTGTAGGATAATGTATTGCAGTAGTTTGTATTGTATTGTAGTATATTGTATTGAATTGTAGAATATTGTATATTGTATTGTAGTATCCCCCTTGGGTTCGTGCTGTGGGGGAGATCTTTGTGGGAAATACTCGGCCTTGTCTCAAGATAGTAAGTTGGTGGTTGACGATATCCCTCTATTGGTGTGGGGGCTGTGCTTTGGCAAAGTGGGTGGGGTTATATCCTGCCTGGTTGGCCCTGTCCGGGGGTATCATCGGACGGGGCCACAGTGTCTCCCAACCCCTCCTGTCTCAGCCTCCAGTATTTATGCTGCAATAGTTTGTGTCGGGGGGCTAGGGTCAGTCTGTTATATCTGGAGTATTTCTCCTGTCTTATCCGGGGTCCTGTGTGAATTTAAGCATGCTCTCTCTAATTGTATTCTAGTATATTGTATTTTATTTTATTGTAGTATAGTGTATTGTAGTATATTGTAGTGTAGTATCATGTTTTGTATTGTAGTTTACTTTATTGTATTGTACTTTAGTGTTTTGTATTGTAGTATATTGTATTATATTGTCGTATATTGTTTTGTAGTATATTGAATTGAAGTGTATTGCATTTTATTGTATTGTAGTTTATTGTATTGCTGTGTATCATATTGTACTGTAGTATATTGTTTTGAAATGTATTGCATTTTAGTATATTTTATTGTAGTGTAATGTAATCTATTGTTGTGTAGTATATTGTATTGCATTGTAGTGTATTGAATTGTATTGTCTCTTATTGTAGTGTTGTTGTATATTGTGGTGTATTGTAGTATAGCTATTTTATTGTAGTGTATTGTAGTATATTGTAGTGTATTGTAGTATATTACACTGTATTGTAGTATAGTGTTTTGCTTTGTATTGTAGTTTATTGTATGCAGTATATTGTAGTGTAGTATAGTGTATTTTATTGTAGAGTATTGTAGTGTAGTGTATTTTAGTTTATTTTATTGTATTTTAGTATATTGTATTGTATTGCATTACAGTATATTGTTTTGTAGTTTATTGTAGTATATTGACTTGTATGGTAGTATTTTGAATTGTATTTTATTGTATTGTAGTATATTGTATTATATTGTTTTGTAGTATATTGAATTGAAGTGTATTGCATTTTATTATATTGTAGTTTATTGTACTGCAGTGTATCATATTGTACTGTAGTATAGTGTATTGAAATGTATTGCATTTTAGTATATTGTAGTGTAGTATATTGTATTGCATTGTAGTGCAGTGTAGTGTATTGAATTGTCGCTTATTGTAGTGTGTTGTAATATATTGTAGTGTAATATATTGTAGTGTATTGTAGCATAGCTATTTTACTGTAGTGTATTGTAGTATATTGTAGTATATTATACTATATTGTAGTATAGTGTTTTGCATTGTATTGTAGTTTATTGTATTGCAGTATATTGTAGTGTAGTATAGTGTATTTTATTGTAGAGGAGTAGAGTATTGTATGAGTTTATTTTATTTATTTGTTATTTTTTTTATTTTTTATTATTGTATTGTATTACGTGTATTTTATTGTATTTTAGTATATTGTATTGCATTACAGTATATTGTTTTGTAGTGTATTGCAGTATATTGACTTGTATGTTAGTATTTTGAATTGTATTTTATTGTATTGTAGTATATTTTATTGTACTGTATTGCATTTTAGTATATTGTATTGTAATTTATTGTATTTTAGTATATTGTATTGTAGAATTATTTATTGTGTTTTGTAGTTTATTGTAGAACTTCCAGCGCCGACAGAGATGGCCGCCTCGCTTCGCGTTTCTAGGAAACTATGCAGTATTTTGTTTTTTTATGTGTTATTTCTTACATTGTTACCCCAGGACATCTGAGGTTTTATTACATACAGTCGGGAGGAGCTATTGGATATATGAGCAACGTCAACACACCAACATTACGACCAGGAATATGACTTTCCCGAAGCGGATCCTCTGTTTGGTCCACCACCCAGGAAAATGGATCGGATCCCAGCCGGCAACCTGAAACAACGGCGCTGCAGAAGGGGCAGATGGAGCGGTCTTCTGGACAGGGACATCGCGTACCGCTCCCGAGCATACTACTCGCCAATGTCCAGTCTCTTGACAACAAGGTAGACGAAATCCGAGCAAGGGTTGCCTTCCAGAGAGACATCAGCGATTATCCTGTTGGGGCTAGGGGGCTGTATTTTCACGGCTGGATAAAAAAACGTACCCGATTTAATCTGGTTACTAATCCTACCCAGTAACTAGAATATGCATATACTTATTATATATGGATAGAAAACACCCTAAAGTTTCTAAAACTGTTTGAATGGTGTCTGTGAGTATAACAGAACTCATTTGGCAGGCAAAACCCTGAGACATTTTCTGACAGGAAGTGGATACCTGATGTGTTGAATTACCTTTAAGCCTATGCCATTGAAACACACAGGGGTTGATTAATGTTTTGGCACTTCCTATTGCTTCCACTAGATGTCACCAGCATTTACAAAGTGTTTTGAGTCTTTTACTGTGAGATCTGACCGAACAAGAGCTTTGGAACGGTGATGGCCGATTAGACTCTGGCGCGCGAGTTCATGTTGGGTAACCTCGTTCCAATACGTTATAAAAGAGAATGCATTCGTCCACCTTGAATATTATTCATGTTCTGGTTATAAAAGGCACTAATGATTTATGCTATACAACGTTTGACATGTTTGAACGAACGTAAATATATTTTTTCCCCTCGTTCATGACGAGAAGTCCGGCTGGCTTAGATCATGTGCTAACAACACGGAGCTTTTTGGACATAAATGATGAGCTTTTTTGAACAAAACTACATTCGTTATGGACCTGGGATTCCTGGAAGTGACATCTGATGAAGAGAATCAAAGGTAATGGATTATTTACATAGTATTTTCGATTTTAGATCTCTCCAACATGGCCGTTTGTCTGTATAGCAAAGCGTATTTTTCTGGACGCAGTGCTCAGATTATTGCAAAGTGTGATTTCCCAGTAAGGTTATTTTTAAATCTGGCAAGTTGATTGCGTTCAAGAGATGTAAATCTATAATTCTTTAAATGACAATATAATATTATACCAATGTTTTCTAATTTTAATTATTTAATTTGTGGTGCTGACTTGACTGCCGGTTATTGGAGGGAAACGATTTCCTGAACATCAACGCCATAGTAAACCGCTGTTTTTGGATATAAATATGAACTTGATAGAACTAAAAATGCATTTATTGTCTAACATAATGTCCTAGGAGTGTCATCTGATGGAGATTGTTAAAGGTTAGTGCATCATTTTAGCTGGTTTTATGGTTTTGGTGACACCTGTCTTTGAATTGACAAAACATTACACACAGCTATTGTTAATGTACTCTCCTAACATAATCTAACTTTATGCTTTCGCCGTAAAACCTTTTTGAAATCGGACAACGTGGTTAGATTAAGGAGATGTTTATCTTTCAAAGGGTGTAAGATAGTTGTATGTTTGAAAAATTTGAATTTTTACATTTATTTGGTTTCAAATTTGCCGCTCTTGAAATGCACCTGCTGTTGATAGGGTGCACCACGGGTGGCACGCTAGCGTCCCACATAGCCCCAAGAAGTTATAACGTTCTTTGTTTCACGGAAACATGGCTCACTCGGGATACATCAGAGTCGATACAGCCACCTGGCTTCTTCACGTATCGCGCCGACAGAAACAAGCATCTCTCTGGTAAGAAGAAGGGCGGGGGTGTATGCCTTATGATTAACATACGTGGTGTGATCATAACAACATACAGGAACTCAAGTCCTTTTGTTCACCTGACTTAGAATTCCTCACTATCAAATGACGACCGCATTATCTACCGAGAGAATTCTCTTTGATCATATTCACAGTTGTGTATATCTCTCCCAAGCAGACACCTTGACGCCCTGAAAGAACTTCATTTGACTCAATGTAAACTGGAAACCACATATCCTGAGGCTGCATTTATTGTAGCTGGGGATTTTAACAAGGCTAATCTGAAAACAAAGCTCCCTAAATTTTATCAGCATATCGAATGCGTGACCCGGGCTGGCAAAACCCTGGATCATTATTATTCTAACTTCCGCGACACATATAAAGCCCTCCCCCGCCCTCCATTCGGAAAATCTGACCATGACTCCATTTTGTTGCTCCCATCCTATAGACAGAAACTAAAACAGGATGCGCCCGGGCTCAGGTCTGTTCAACGCTGGTCCGACCAATCTGATTCCACGCTTCAAGATTGCGTCGATCACGTGGACTGGGATATGTTCCGCATAGCGTCGGACAATAACATTGATGAATACGCTGATTCGGTGAGCGAGTTTATTAGTAAATGCATCAGTGATATTGTACCCACAGCGTCTATTAAAACATTTCCCAACCAGAAACCGTGGATTGATGACAGCATTCGCGCAAAACTGAAAGCGCGAACCACTGCTTTTAATCAGGGCAAGGTGACCGGAAACATGACCGAATACAAACAGTGTAGCTATTCCCTCCGCAAGGCAATCAAACAAGCTAAGCGTCAATATAGAGACAAAGTAGAGTCGGAATTCAACAGCTCAGACACGAGAGGTATGTGGCAGGGTCTACAGTCAATCACGGGCTACAAAAGGAAAACCAGCCCCGTCGCAGACCACGATGTCTTGCTCCCAGACAAACTAAACAACTTCTTTGCCCACTTTGAGGACAATACAGTGCCACTGACAAGGCCCGCTCCCAAAACCTGCGGGCTCTCCTTCACTGTGAGGAAAACATTTAAACGTGTTAACCCTTGCAAGGCTGCCGGCCCAGACGGCAACCCCGGCCGCGTCCTCAGAGCATGCGCAGACCAGTTGGCTGGTGTGTTTACGGACATATTCAATCAAGACTTATCCCAGTCTGCTGTTCCCACATGCTTCAAGAGGGCCACCATTGTTCCTGTTCCCAAGAAAGCTAAGGTAACTGAACAAAATGACTATCGCCCCGTAGCACTCACTTCCGCCCTGTGCAACTGGGTCCTGGACTTCCTGACGGGTCGCCCCCAGGTGGTGAGGGTAGGTAACAACAAACTTTTACAGATGCACAATCGAGAGCATCCTGTCAGGCTGTATCACCGCCTGGTATGGCAACTGCTCCGTCCACAACCGTAAGGCTCTCCAGAGGGTAGTGAGGTCTGCACAATGCATCACCGGGGGCAAACTACCTGCCCTCCAGGACACCTACACCACCCGATGTCACAGGAAGGCTAAAAAGATCATCAAGGACAACAACCACCCGAGCCACTGCCTGTTCACCCGCTATCATCCAGAAGCCGAGGTCAGTACAGGTGCATCAAAGCGGGGACCGAGAGACTGAAAAACAGCTTCTATCTCAAGGCCATCAGACTGTTAAACAGCCATCACTAACATTGAGTGGCTGCTGCCAACATACTGACTCATCTCTAGCCACTTTAATAATGAAAAAATTGATGTAATAAATGTATCACTAGCCACTTTAAACAATGCCACTTTATATAATGTTTACATACCCTACGTTACTCATCTCATATGTATATACTGTACTCTATACTATCTATTGCATCTTGCCTATGCCGTTCGGCCATCGCTCATTCATATATTTTATGTACATATTCCTATTCATTCCTTTACACTTGTGTGTATAAGGTAGTTGTTGTGAAATTGTTAGAATACTTGTTAGATATTACTGCGTAGTCGGAACTAGAAGCACAAGCATTTCGCTACACTCGCTTTAACATCTGCTAACCATGTGTATGTGACAAATACAATTGGATTTTGATTTGTACTTTAGTGTTTTGTTTTGTGTTGTAGTTTGCGGTGTTTTAGTGTATTGTATTGTAGTATAGTGCAATTTATTGTGTTGTAGTATATTGTCGTGTATTGTAGCATATTGTCTTGTATAGTGTATTGTAGTACATTATATTGTATTCTATTGTTTTGTATTGTAGTACATTGTTTTATATTGTAGTATAGTGTATTGTATGTTATTGTAGTATAATGTATTTTATTTTATTATAGTGTAGTATATTGTATTGGGATTGAGGTATGGAAACACAAGCCATTGACTCTTGACAATACAACAGTGAATATGATCATTATTGTTTGATATATCTTTGTGTGACTCTTACTGTAGTGAAAAAAATAGTAAAATAAACGTTGTTCTTGCTTGTTTTGTAAACAAAACATTCAGATAAAGTTATAGTATTACACTGATATTGGGACAGTCATGGAAAGATTGCTATCAAAATAAAACTGTAAATGTAGGAAGAAGGAAATAATGTGCATTAAATCTGTCTGTTCAACTGAAATAAGTAGGTTTCTTATTTTAAATGTAGCTTTACCAATCTGGCTGCAGTGAATCACCGGGCAGAGAGGTCTCAGAGCTGGTTTCAGAGTCTAGCTTGATAAAAAGAAGGTCCATTGATGAATGGAACCGTCACCTAATGTTCCATGAAACAGAGCAGGTACAACAGCCAATAAAGGAACCAATCAATCAAATGTATTTATAAAGCCCTTTTTACATCAGCCGATGTCACAAAGTGCTTTTCAGAAACCCAGTATAAAACCCCAAACAGCAAGCAATGCAGATGTTGAAGCACGGTGGCTAGGAAAAACTGCAGATGTTAACAGCTTTGTCTGGAGTTACTCGATTAAAGGCTGTTTCACACTGCACATATTCCTACTTAAATGTCTCAGGACCCATAATCATTTATTGATGTCTGTTTCAATCTACATCTGCTATTAGGAGGTCCACTGTGCCTAAAAGAGCCTTTTCTCCATGTGCACCCTTTCACCCTGCCTGATTAATAGACTCAGTGGGGAGGAGGTGAGCAGCCTGGTTAATAGACTCAGTGGGGAGGAGGTGAACAGCCCGGTTAATAGACTCAGTGGGGAGGAGGTGAACAGGAGAGAGGAATAGGCTGCAGAGACTGGAGGCCAGGTGAGAGGCTGTGGGTAGGAGAGCCTGCATACTGGAAGATGTGAGAATGAGAGAGGAATAGGCTGAACAGGAGAAAGGAACAAGCTGAACAGGGGAGAGGAATAGGCTGAACAGGGGAGAGGAATAGGCTGAACAGGGGAGAGGAATAGGCTGAACAGAGAAAGGGATAGGCTGAACATGGGAGAGAAGTAGAATGAACAAGAGAGAGCAATAGGCCGAACAGGAGAAAGGAATAGGCTGAACAAGGGAGATGAATAGGGGCTGAACAGGAGAGAAGAATAGGCTGAACAGGGGGGCGGAATAGGCTGAACAGGGGAGAGGAATAGAATGAACAGGAGAGAGGAATAGAATGAACAGGAGAGAGGAATAGGCTGAACAGGAGAGAGGAATAGGTTGAACAGGGGAGATGAATAGGCTGAACAGGGGAGATGAATAGGCTGAACGGGAGAGAGGAATAGACAGGAGAGAGGAACAGGCTGAACAGGAGAGAGGCGAGAGGCAGGAAAAAGGAACACTCTGAAACTGCATCAAGTCTCAGACTGCTGTTGCAGAAAATCCCACAGCTCTCCAAGAAAGACAAACAAGAAAACAGTAAACTATCAAATGAAACCTAGAGAACAAATTTAAGAGCACTGGATAATATCCTGGGCAAATAACACAGGGGACTGTCTATAATGTTAGAAACAAAACCAAAGCAGCTTACTGTGGATAGGTTGACCCAAGAGTCCATGTTGGAAGGTAGTGAAATTAAGTTTTGTGATTTAAAACAAAGCTATAACCCTATTCCCATATTAACCAAATGCAATAACGGAAGATCCTATATCCATATTAACGCCATTCATTAATGGAAGAGAAGGATGTTGTGAGTAATGGCCAAAACATATTAATAAGTCAAATACAAATAACAATAATCATAATCATATTTGCCATTTAGCAGATGCCTTTTTCCAAAGCAACTTACTGTCAGTCATGCGTGCATACATCTGCTAAACATGACAAAAACAATTTGATTTGATTTGTGTCGTCTGACTCTGAAATTGAGATTGAAACATTAGATCAAATTGAGATTGAATGTCACGCCCTGACCATAGAGAGCCCTTGGTTCTCTATGGTGTTTAGGTCAGAGCGTGACTAGGGTGTTGTTCTAGTCATTGTATTTCTATGTTGGTGAGTTGTAAGGTTCCCAATTAGAGGCAGCTGGTAATCATTGCCTCTAATTGGGGATCATATTTAGGTAGCCTTTTTCCCCACCTGTGTTTTGTGGGATATTGTTTTGAGTGAGTACATGCAGCACTACGGTACTTCATGATCGTTGTTTGTTTCTTGGTTTGTTTAAGTTTCATAGTAATAAAAGATGTGGAACTCCAATCACGCCGCGCCTTGGTTCGTCTCTCCTCACGATCGTGACATTGAAACATTAAATCAAGTTGAGATTGAAACATTAGATCAAATTGAGATTGAAACATTAGGTCAAATTGAGATTGAAACATTAAATCAAATTGAGATTGAAACATTGGATCAAAATGTGTTTGAAATATTGGATCAAGCACTGGTCAAACGTCATCTCTATCCTCCTCTCTTCTCTGCTCCCCACTCCTCCTCCCTACTTCTCCTCCTCTCCTCTCTCTTCTCCCCACTCCTCCCCACTCCTCCTCTCTCCTCTCCACTTCTCCTCCTCCACTCTCCTCCCCTCCTTTTCTCCTCACTCCTCCCCTCTCCTCCTCTCCCATCTCCTACCCTCTCCCCCTCTCCTCCTCTCCTGTTAAGATGCATGAGCAGAGAGGTCCTGTCAGAACTCTGCCACTCTATTTCATTTCCAGGCCAAGAAATGCTAGTCAGTCCATCAAACATTTTGTGCAAGTGGGTTGATTGTTCCCTGGTAGCTACATCGTGGTATAACTTCCAGGACTTTTGTCATGTTAACTGCAGCCGATCAATGGCTGGAGGTCAGAGCAATGATGTAGCACAGAGCTTAGAGACATCGAGACCAGGGTATTTTTTTCTCATCTCATAACCTAGCAGTCAGTTCTGTTTCTTCTCTTAGCCCTCACAGCTCTAAGTGGATATTGATCAGCTGCCTTAATGCAAACCTGTCAAATTAATTTTGTGTTGAGAAGGCTGGAAGGCTGTGACTGCAGTAGGATTGCCTCCTCTACTCGGCTTCCGATCTGCTAGAACACAATTTTTAATCATCATGGGCCCGATTAGAAAATGCACGCCTTTCCTACGCTATTCTCAGTATTTGGTATTCAGGGGCTCAGCCCTGAAGACCTGTGTCTGGGGGGGATTTGATCCCTGCACGACCGAAATGAAGCGTCCCGCACTCTTGGCCTCGCACGCTAGCAGTGAACATTTCTTCCATGCACTGTGCTCTCCTGATGTCACTTCTTAATATTAATTCAATGGATTGTGGTCACTAAACCAATGAAATATGGTGTTAATGGCGCCAGAGGAGATGGCCGTCGTTTTACGGACTCCTAAACAGTTGTGCTATTTTGTGTGTTTTTTCACATTGTTTGTAACTTATTTTGTTTACATACTGTTTCTGCCACCGTCTCTTATGACCGGAAAGAGCTTCTGGATATCAGAACAGCGATTACTCATCTCAAACTGGACAAAGATTTTTTCTTTAACGAGTCAAACGCAAAGGATTTACTCCAGATACCCGACCAGGCCCAGATCCCTGTCATTCACAAGAAGAGAATATGCCGATACAGGGGACCCTTGTGAGAATTCGTTGGCGAGTGGGTAACCTGCCTCTACCATCCATCCCTTTGGCCAACATGCAATCATTGGAGAATAAACTGGATGAGCTATGTTCAAGACTATCCTACCAACGGGACATTAAAAACTGTAAAATCTTACAGTGGATTTCTGCATAAATTGGTCATCAAATTTGATCTGATCTTCATCTAAGTCACAACAATAGACAAACATAATGTGCTTTAGCTAATAATTTCCTGTCTATATTGAATACATCAATTAAACATTCACAGTGTAGGTTGGGAAAAGTATGTGAACCCCTAGGCTAATGACTTGTTCAAAAGCTAATTGGAGTCAGAGGTCAGCTAACCTGGAGTCCAATCAATGAGACAATATTGGAGATTTTGGTTAGAGCTGCCTTGCCCTATAAAAAACACTCACAACATTTGATTTTTCTATTCACAAGAATCATTGCCTGATGTGAACCATGCCTTGAACAAAATAGATCTCAGAAGACCTGAGATTAAGTTGTTGACTTGCATAAAGCTGGAAAGGGTTACAAAAGTATCTCTAAAAGCCTTGATGTTCATCAGTCCACAGTAAGACAAATTGTCTAAAAATGTAGAATGTTCAGCACTTTTGCTACTCTCTCTAGGAGTCGCCGTACTGCAAAGATGACTGCAAGAGCACAGCGCAGAATGCTCAATGAGGTTGAGAAGAATCCAAGAATATCAGGTAAAGACTTACAGAAATCTTTGGAACATGCTAATATCTCTGTTGACGAGTCTATGATACGTAAAACATTACACAAGAATGGTGTTCATGGGAGGACACCACGGAAGAAGCCACTGCTGTCCAAAAAAAACATTGCTGCACGTCTGAAGTTTTCAAAAGTGCACCTGGATGTTCCACAGCGCTACTGGCAAAATATTCTGTGGACAGATGAAACTACAGTTGAGTTGTTTGGAAGGAACACACAACACTATGTGTGGAGAAAAAAAGGCACAGCACAGCACACTAAAATCAAAACCTCAACTGTAAAGTATGGTGGAGGGAGCATCATGGTTTGGGGCTGCTTTGCTGCCTCAGGGCCTAGACACCCTTCTATCATCGACGGAAAAATGAATTACCAAGTTAATCAAGACATTTTGCAGGAGAATGTTAGGCTATCTGTCTACCAATTGAAGCTCAACAGAAGTTGGGTGATGCAACAGGACAATGACCCAAAAACGCAGAAGTAAATCAACAACAGAATGGCTTCAACAGAAGAAAATACGCCTTCTGGAATGGCCCAGTCAGAGTCCTGACCTCAACCTGATTGAGATACTGTGGCATGACCTCAAGAGAGCAGTTCACACCAGACATCCCACGAATATTGCTGAACTGAAACAGTTTTGTAAAGAGGAATGATCCAAAAATCCTCCTTACCGTTGTGCAGGTCTGATCCGCAACTACAGAAAACGTTTGGTTGAGGTTATTGCTGTCAAAGGAGGGTCAAACAGTTATTAAATCCAAAGGTTCACATACTTTTTCAACCCTGCACTGTGGATGTTTACACGGTGTGTTCAATAAAGACATGAAATCGTATAATTGTTTGTGTGTTATTAGTTTAATCTCTCTGGGCCAGTGGGACGTTTGCTTCCCACCCTAGTCAACAGCCAGTGGAATCGCGTGGCGCGAAATACAAATACCTCAAAAATGCTATAACTTAAATTTCTCAAACATATGACTATTTTACACCATACACCATACACCACACAATAAAAGTCTAGAGTAGTCCTATAAGTCCACCCTAATAATCCTCACTAATCATGGAACAGTGATGACAACGGTCCAGTCATCGTGAACCGTGCTCCAGGCTCCAGGTTTAATCTGCTACGTATGGTCTGACTTCCATAATGATTCAAATAGGCTACATGTCCCAAATTATTCCATAACTTGTAATGTGTTAGCCTAATACGATCCACTACTGCAAGCGATCGTCAGGAACAACCACACAAACGTGACAGAGGAAAGAAAGTTAAACTTACAATGTAATGGAATGATGCAAAAAGCAAGGAAACTCACACTAAAGTTAGTTACAGCCTCAATTTGTTGGGGCATGGACTCTACAGGGGTTTGAAAGCATTCCACAGTGATACTGGCCCATGTTGACTCCAATGCTTACCACAGTTGTGTCAAATTGTCTGGATGTCCTTTGGGTGGAGAACCATTCTAGATACATAGGTATGATCTAAATGTGATATTTCAGTTTTTCATTTTTTATACACTTTCTGTCACGCCCTGATATGTTTCACCTGTCCTTGTGCTTGTCTCCACCCCACTTCAGGTGTCGCCCATCTCCCCATTATCCCCTGGGTATTTATACCTGTGTTCTCTGTTGCCAGTTGTGTAATCATTAGTCCAACAGTTGCAAATAAGAGTTTCTATTAGACTAATTTAAGTATGTTTATCCCCGTTTCGTTCCGTTTGCTTCCGTTTAACTTCTCAGGGCTACGTGGGATGCTACCGTCCCACCTGAGGGACACACTATTCAACAGCCAGTGAAATAGCATGGCGCGAAATACAAAACAACAAAAATCTCATAATTTAATTTTCTCAAACAATCAACTATTTTACACCATTTTAAAGATAAGTCTCTTGTTAATCTAACCACATTGTCCGATATCAAAAAAGCTTTACGGCGAAAGCATAAAATTAGATTATGTTAGGATATAAACTTCACAAGAAAAACCACACTGCCATTTTCCAAGCAAGGACATGCATCACAAAAACCAAAAGTACAGCTAGAATATTCTCTAACCTTTGATGATCTTCATCAGACGGCACTCATAGGACTTCATGTTATACAACACATGTATGTTTTGCTCGATAAAGTTCATATTTATATCCAAAAACAGCATTTTACATTGGTGCATGATGTTCAGAAAATGTATTCCCACCAAAACTTGCGGTGAATGTGCACATCAATTTACACAAATACTCATCATAAACGTTGATAAAATGTACAACAGTTATTGAAAGAATTATAGATACACTACTCCTTGACGCAACCGCTTTGTCAGATTTCAAAATAACTTTACGGAGAAAGCACATTGTTCAATATTCTGAGTACATAGCTCAGCCATCGAAGCAAGCTATACAGCTACCCGCCAAGTTCTGGCATCAACAAAACTCTGAATAAGTATTATAAATATTCTCTTACCTTTGCTGATCTTCGTCAGAATGCACTCCGAGGACTCCTACTTCCACAAGAAATGTTAGTTTTGTTCGAAATACTCCATATTTATGTCCAAATACCTCCGTTTTGTTTGTGCGTTCAGATCACTATCCAAAGGCATAACGCGCGAGCGTAGTACCAGAGACAAAAAGTAATTCGTAGAAACATGTCAAACGTTGTTTACAATCGATCCTTATGGTATTTTTAACATAAAACGTCGATAATATTCCAACTGGACAATAGCGTATTCATTCAAGAAGAAAAAGAAGGAGGGGCGCACTGGCGGGCTCGCGCATCACCAAGTCCTTTGTCCTCAGGCAGTCCACTCATTGACTGAGCTCCTATTTTCTGCCCAGTAACAGGAGAAGGATGAAAAAACTTTCTGAAGGCTGTTGACAGCCAATGGAAGCCTTAGGAAGTGCAACGTGACCCCACAGACACTATAGTTTTGATAGGGATTCAAAAGAAGAACTACAATTCTCAGATTTCCCACTTCCTGGTTGGATTTTTCTCAGGTTTTTGCCTGCCATATGAGTTCTGTTATACTCACAGACATCATTCAAACAGTTTTAGAAACTTCAGAGTGTTTTCTATCCAAATCTACTAATAATATGCAAATATTTGACTCTGAGCCCGAGTATTAGGCAGTTTACTCTGGGCATGCTTTTCATCCGAATATGAAAATACTGCCCCCTATACCTTAAAAAGTTAAGAAACGTTTTTCAACAAGATCTGCAGAATGAATACACCCCTGATCACGCTTAAACACACAGCCACGTTGCATTCTTTCTTGTATCCAGTGGCGGATCTAGGTATAGGCAACATGGGCAGCCGCCCAGGGCGGCATCTTGCCGGTGGCGGCACGGAACACCCGCACAAAAAAAATCGTAAAGGTGAGATTTGCGCGATCGGTTTTTATCGCTCATTTGCACGTCACGTCAATGATATCATGTCACCATGTGGGACTGTGGGTCAATTAACCTTGTCGGAGTGGGTGCCCTGATTCTAGTTTGTGAGCTAGGCAGGCTACTGCCTGGGAAGGTCTCCCCCTCAGAATTACGAGATTGGGAGGGGGCCGGGGGTAGGTTGACCTCAGGTCTCCCCACTGGAAGCACAAGGGTGGGGGAGCGGGGTAATCTATCAAATAGCGTACCTCTAACTTTGTACAGTGCTAATGCAATTAGTAAAATCAGTCACTACACAATGCTTCCAAATAAGCCACAATTCATTCATAATACTGTGAATATATAGTTTCACAGACATATTGTTGCATTTTTTTCTGGTTTGTATGAAATAGTTAAGAATAATATAAAACCAGTCTGCACACCACCAAGGTGAACTGGTTTAGTCTTGACTCTTGGTTGACAGTGTTGGGGGGATGGGTAATGTATTGATGCTCGAGTGCCAAATCAACACAAATTTGTTTATATTTGTCTTTGTTACTTTTGGATGTTTATGAGTCTTATTTTGTATAGATTTTTATATTTATATAGTTTTAAATGTTATGATTATTTATTTGTGTTGTTCCAAATATCTGAATAAAAATTACAGTTAGTGCAGAATGGTGCTCTTTTGGGGGGGGGGGGGGGGGTTCGCCCATGGAGCCATAGAACCGCCACTGCTTGTATCCATGCGCTCTACTCCTCTCACCTCTTTCCATAGTTTGTTGACTTCAATACACAAAACATCAGCTGTATGTGATCAGGCGAAAAACCTTTACAAGCCAAACCATATCATAACCGCTACACACAGCCTACATCGTTGTCACCATATTATCTAAAGTATCGTAACGTTTAGAAACTCTCGTTTCTAAAGTAACGCCATAGTCAGCATATCTAATAGAACTAACGCGTTAGTAAACCCGCTACGATCATGCAGTAACGTTACAGTGTACAGTCAGTAATCAGTTACACCAGCGGGCCCCGGTGGCAATAAATTAGTAAAACCAAAAGCTTACCTTGACTTCGGAGAGTTCCAGTGTTGTGTTGGAAAGTCCTAGCCAGCTGGCTAACATAGCATCCCTCTGTTTGAGCAGGGTGTTTCAGTAGGCTGAACTAGCAACTGCATTTAATAAGTGAAACTGAAAAAAAATGACAATCTCTCTATATATTTCTCTCTTGCTTCTCCTTCATTTTGGAACCAATGTATTTGCTCAAATCTGTTCAAATATTGTCTTTCTCTCTCTTTCATTCCACTATCCCATACTTTGATTGGGTGGACAACATGTCAGTCCATGCTGCAAGAGCTCTGATAGGATGGAGAACATCCTTCGGATATTGTCAGAATTACTGTGTAAGTCTATGGATGGGGGTGAGAACCATGAGCCTCTTAGGTTTTGTACTTAAATCATTGTACCCAAAGGAGGACGGAAAGCTAGCTGTTCTCCAGCTACACCATGGTGTTACCCTACTGAGTGCTGTTGAGGCTACTGTACTGTAGACCTTCATTGCAAAACAGTGTGTTTTAATCAATTATTAGTGACGTGATTATATTTAGTATAGTTGTATCTAAAAAGGATAAATGCTTTTAAATTTTTAAATGCTTTACCATTTTTATGAAATTCACTGAGGAGGACGGTCCTCCCCTTCCTCCTCTGAGGAGCCTCCACTGGTAGTCTACCATCCAGACTGATATATACTGTTCATCCACTGTAGTCTACCATCCAGACTGACATATACTGTTCATCCACTGTAGTCTACCATCCAGACTGATATATACGGTTCATCCACTGTAGTCCACCATCAAGACTCATATACAGTACCAGTCAAAAGCTTTGACACACCAACTCATTCCAGGGTTTTTCTTTATTTTGACTATTTTCTAAATTGTAGAATAATAGTGAAGACATGAAAACTATGAAATAACACATATGGAATCATGTAGTAACCAAAAAAGTTTTGAGATTCTTCAAAGTAGCCACCTTTTGCCTTGATGACAGCTTTGCACACTCTTAGCATTCTCTCAACCAGCTTCATGAGGTAGTCACCTGGAATACCTTTCAATTAAAAGGAGTGCCTTGTTTAATTTGTGGAATTTCTTTCCTTCTTAATGTGTTTGAGCCAATCAGTTGTGCTGTGACATGGTATGGGTGGTATACAGAATATAGCCCTATTTGGTACAAGACCAAGTCCATATTATGGCAAGAACAGCTCAAATAAGTAAAGAAAAACAACAGTCCATCATTACTTTAGAACATGAAGGTCAGTTCAAAATTTCAAGAACTTTGAAAGTTTCTTCAAGTGCAGTCGCAAAAACCATCAAGCGCTATGATGAAACTGGCTCTCATGAGGACCGCCACAGGAAAGGAAGACGCAGAGTTACCTCTGCTGCAGAGGACAAGTTCATTAGTGTTACCAGCCTCAGAAATTGCAGCCCAAATAAATGCTTCACTGAGTTTAAGTAACAGACACATCTCAACATCAGCTGCTCAGAGGAGACTGCATGAATCAGGCCTTCATGGTCGATTTTGCTGCAAAGAAACCAATACTAAAGGACACCAATAAGAAGAAGAGCCAAGAAACATGAGCAATGGACATTGGACCGGTGGAAATCTGTCTTTGGTCGGATGAGTCCATATTTCAGAGTTTTGGTTCCAACCGCTATGTCTTTGTGAGACACAGAGTAAGTAGTTGAACGGATGATTTCCGCATGTGTGGTTCCCACCGTGAAGCATGGAGGAGGAGGTGTGATGTGTGGGGGCGCTTTGCCGGTGACACTGTCTGTGATTTATTTAGAATTCAAGGCACACTTAACCAACATGGCTACCACAGCATTATGCACGCCATCCCATCTGGTTTGCGCTCAGTAGGACTATCATTTGTTTTTCATAAGGGCAATGATCCAACACACCTCTAGGCTGTGTAAGGGCTATTTGACCAAGAAGGAGAGTGATGGAGTGCTGCATCAGATGACCTGGCCTCCACAATCACCTGACCTCAACCCAATTGAGACAAAGGAGATGATTGGGGACTACAGAAAAAGGAGGACCAAGCACGCCCCCATTCTCATCGATGGGGCTGTAGTGGAGCAGGTTGAGAGCTTCAAGTTCCTTGGTGTCCACATCACCAACAAACTATCATGGTCCAAAACGCACCACGAGAGTCATGAAGAGGGCACAACAAAGCCTATTCCCCCTCAGGAGACTAAAAGATTTGGCGTGGGTCCCCAGATCCACAAAAAGTTCTACAGCTGCACCATCGAGAGCATCCTAACTGGTTGCTCTGGTATGCAATTGCTCAGCCTCCGACCGCAAAGCACTACAGAGGGTAGTGCGTACATCACTGGGGCCAAGCTTCCTGCCATCCAGGACCTCTATACCAGGTGGTGTCAGAGGAAGGCCCCAAAAATTGCCAAGGACTTCCCGCCTCCCAAGTCATAGACTGTTCTCTCTGCTACTGCATGGCAAGCAGTACCAGAGCGCCAAGTCTAGGTCAAAAAGGCTTCTTATTAAGGGTGTCACGACTTCCGCCGAAGTTGGTCCCTCTCCTTGTTCGGGCAGCGTTCGGCGGTCAAAGTCGCCGACCTTCTATCCATCGCTGATCCTCTTTTCCTTTTCCTTTGGTTTTGTCTTGTCTTGTATCACACCTAGTTCCAATCCCATTCATTACATGTTGTGTATTTAACCCTCTGTTCCCCCTCATTGTCCTTGTCGGTGATTGTTTGTTTTTAAGCTATGTGCAAAATATCTTCTGGTGTGGGACGGGTTTTGTACCCACTTGTATTATTTTGTACACTGCTCAAAAAAATAAAGGGAACACTTAAACGACACAATGTAACTCCAAGTCAATCACACTTCTGTGAAATCAAACTGTCCACTTAGGAAGCAACACTGATTGACAATAAATTTCACATGCTGTTGTGCAAATGGAATAGACAACAGGTGGAAATTATAGGCAATTAGCAAGACACCCCCAATAAAGGAGTGGTTCTGCAGGTGGGGACCACAGACCACTTCTCAGTTCCTATGCTTCCTGACTGATGTTTTGGTCACTTTTGAATGCTGGCGGTGCTTTCACTCTAGTGGTAGCATGAGACGGAGTCTACAACCCACACAAGTGGCTCAGGTAGTGCAGCTCATCCAGGATGGCACATCAATGCGAGCTGTGGCAAGAAGGTTTGCTGTGTCTGTCAGCGTAGTGTCCAGAGCATGGAGGCACTACCAGGAGACAGGCCAGTACATCAGGAAATGTGGAGGAGGCCGTAGGAGGGCAACAACCCAGCAGCAGGACCGCTACCTCCGCCTTTGTGCAAGGAGGAGCAGGAGAAGCACTGCCAGAGCCCTGCAAAATGACCTCCAGCAGGCCACAAATGTGCATGTGTCTGTTCAAACGGTCAGAAACAGACTCCATGAGGGTGGTATGAGGGCCCGACGTCCACAGGTGGGGGTTGTGCTTACAGCCCAACACCGTGCAGGACGTTTGGCATTTGCCAGAGAACACCAAGATTGGCAAATTCGCCACTGGCGCCCTGTGCTCTTCACAGATGAAAGCAGGTTCACACTGAGCACATGTGACAGACGTGACAGAGTCTGGAGACGCCGTGGAGAACGTTCTGCTGCCTGCAACATCCTCCAGCATGACCGGTTTGGCGGTGGGTCCGTCATGGTATGGGGTGGCATTTCTTTGGGGGGCCGCACAGCCCTCCATGTGCTCGCCAGAGGTATCCTGACTGCCATTAGGTACCAAGATGAGATCCTCAGATCCCTTGTGAGACCATATGCTGGTGCGGTTGGCCCTGGGTTCCTCCTAATGCAAGACAATGCTAGACCTCATGTGGCTGAAGTGTGTCAGCAGTTCCTGCAAGAGGAAGGCATTGATGCTCTGGACTGGCCCACCCGTTCCCCAGACCTGAATCCAATTGAGCACATCTGGGACATCATGTCTCGCTCCATCCACCAACGCCACGTTGCACCACAGTCTGTCCAGGAGTTGGCGGATGCTTTAGTCCAGGTCTGGGAGGAGATCCCTCAGGAGACCATCCGCCACCTCATCAGGAGCATGCCCAGGCGTTGTAGGGAGGTCATACAGGCACGTGGAGGCCACACACACTACTGAGCCTCATTTTGACTTGTTTTAACCTGTTAGGGCTAGGGGGCAGTATTGACACGGCTGGATAAAAAACATACCCGATTTAAACTGTTCATTCCGCTCTTGACAGAATCCCGCACCACTTATGGAGTCAGCAGGGACAGGAACATTGTCAATGGAGGAACAAGTCGGCCAACATGCCAGCCTCCTCCAGCGACTGGGCACGGCCATGGACAAGGTGCTGACCCGATTGGAGAGCTGGGAGCGAGTCGCTCCATCACCCCCACCAGGACCAATTCATCGCCCTGCGCCCCTACCGAATCCAAACGAACCCAGTACAAGCGGGATACGGATAATGGCTCCCAGGGAGTTCGATGGGACGGCCGCTGGTGCAAGGGGTTTTTGCTCCAGTTGGACCTGTACCTGGCGACCGTCCAGCCCTCTCCCTCCGATGAAGAGAGGGTGAGCGTCCTCGTCTCGTGCCTCACGGGTAGAGCCCTGGAATGGGCCAACGCCGTCTGGGAGGGCCCAGACTCAGCAAAGGACAACTACCCAGAGTTCGCTCGCCGCTTCCGGGCGGTATTCGATCATCCCCCGGAGGGCAAGGCGGCGGGCGAGCGATTATTTCATCTGAGGCAGGAGACGAGGAGCGCTCAGGACTTTGCGCTGGAGTTTCGGACTCTAGCCGCCGTATCGGGGTGGAATGAGCGGGCCCTGATTGACCACTACAGGTGTAGTCTACGTGAGGACGTCCACCGGGAACTGGCTTGCCGGGACCATACCATCACTCTGGACCAGTTGATTGATTTGTCCATCAGGCTGGACAACCTGCTAACTGCCCGGGGACGTTCCGATCGGGGCCTATTCATTCCACCTCCCATCCCTCCTGCTCCAACGCCCATGGAGCTTGGAGGGACCGCTGCTAGGAGGACCGGAGGGGGGGGCCTCTCCTGCACCCACTGTGGCCGTAGAGGACACACTGCGGACCGGTGCTGGAGAGGTTCTCCCGGGAACTCAGATGGCAGGCAGAGCACTCCATCGACCCCCCAGGTGAGTCCGCACCAGTCTCACCCAGACCCCCCTGTCGACCACATGTATGTCTCTGTTTTCTTCCCTGTTTTTTTCCCTCACTCCCAGTATAAGGCACTAGTCGATTCAGGCGCAGCTGGGAGTTTCATGGACCGAAGTGTTGCTGATAAGTTAGGGATCCCCCTGGTTAAACTGGACAAACCCTTCCCCGTGCACGCGTTAGATAGTCGACCACTAGGGTCTGGCCAAGTGAGGGAGGAAACAGTGCCACTGGTCATGGTAACGCAGGGGGGTCATGAGGAACGTATCAGCCTGTTCCTTATTGATTCCCCGGTGTTTCCGGTGGTGCTGGGACTTCCCTGGCTAGCCTCTCACAATCCTCTGATTTCGTGGGGGCAGAGGGCTCTTAAGGGGTGGTCGAGGGAGTGCTCAGGTAGGTGTATAGGAGTTTCCATCGGTGCAACCACGGTGGAGAGTCCAGACCAAGTCTCCACTGTACACATTCCCTCTGAATATGCCGATTTGGCTATCGCCTTCAGTAAAATTAAGGCGACTCAATTACCACCCCATCGACAAGGGGATTGTGTGATAAACCTCCAGGCTGGCGCGGCCCTTCCTAAAAGTCACGTGTACCCTCTGTCGCAGGAGGAGACAGTGGCAATGGAGACATACGTCACTGAATCCTTGAGATAGGGATACATTCGGCCATCTAAATCACCCGTCTCCTCGAGTTTCTTTTTTGTGAAGAAGAAGGGGGAGGCCTGCGCCCGTGCATTGACTATAGAGGTCTAAATTCTATCACAGTGGGGTTCAGTTACCCACTACCTCTCATTGCTACGGCCGTGGAGTCATTTCACGGGGCACACTTTTTCACCAAATTAGATCTCAGGAGCGCTTATAAATTGGTGCGTATCCGAGATGGAGACGAGTGGAAGACCGCATTTAGTACCACATCGGGCCATTATGAGTACCTCGTCATGCCATATGGGTTAAAGAATGCTCCCGCTGTCTTCCAATCCTTTGTGGACGAGGTTCTCAGGGACATGCTCGGGCAGGGGGTGGTGGTGTACATCGATGACATCTTGATCTACTCCGCAACTCGCGCCACGCATGTGGCTCTGGTGCGTAAAGTGCTTGGGCGGCTGCTGGAGCATAACCTATACGTCAAGGCTGAGAAATGTGAGTTCTTCCAACAAGCCGTTTCTTTTCTGGGATATCGCATTTCCACTACAGGGGTGGTGATGGAAGATGACCGCATTACGGCTGTGCGTAATTGGCCGACCCCTACCACTGTGAAGGAGGTGCAGTGGTTCTTGGGGTTCGCCAATTATTACCGGAGGTTTATCCGGGGTTTTGGCCAGGTGGCAGCTCCCATTACCTCACTGATGAAGGGGGGTCCGGTGCAATTGCGGTGGTCGGCAGAGGCGGACAGAGCCTTCCGTCGTCTGAAGGTTCTGTTTACCAACGCTCCGGTGCTGGCGCATCCGGATCCCTCTTTGCCATTCATAGTGGGTGTGGACGCGTCCGAGGCTGGGGTGGGAGCTGTGCTTTCGCAGCGTTCGGGCGCTCCTCCGAAGCTCCTGCGCTTTCTTTTCTAAGAAGCTGAGCCCGGCGGAGCGCAACTATGATGTGGGGGACAGGGAGTTGTTAGCCGTGGTCAAGGCTTTGACAGTGTGGAGACATTGGCTTGAGGGGGCACGTCATCCTTTTCTCATCTGGACCGACCACCGTAACCTGGAGTACATCCGGGCAGCGAGGAGACTTAATCCTCGTCAAGCCAGGTGGGCCATGTTCTTTATGAGGTTTCAGTTCACCCTTTCGTACATTCCGGGTTCTCGGAACCGGAAGGCCGACGCACTGTCACGTTTCTACGACACCGAGGAGCGGACCATCGATCCCACTCCCATACTCCCTGCGTCCTGTCTGGTGGCGCCGGTGGTGTGGGAGGTGGATGCGGACATCGAGCGGGTGGGTCGGCTCGAACCCACTCCACCTTAATGTCCCGCGGGTCGGAAGTTCGTTCCGCTGGGTGTTCGCGATCGTTTGATCCGATGGGCCCACACTCTACCCTCCTCGGGTCACCCTGGGGTGGAACGGACAGTGCGAGGCCTGAGGGGGAAGTACTGGTGGCCCACCTTGGTAGAGGATGTAACACACTATGTCTCTTCCTGTTCGGTGTGCGCCCAGTGTAAGGCTCCTAGGCACCTGCCTCGAGGGAAATTACAGCCCCTCCCCGTTCCACAACGACCTTGGTCTCACCTCTCGGTGGATTTCCTTACGGATCTCCCGCCATCTCAGGGAAATACTACGATCCTGGTTGTTGTGGATCGGTTCTCGAAGTCCTGCCGTCTGATTCCGTTGCCGGGTCTTCCTACGGCCCTACAGACCGCTGAGGCCCTATTCACCCACGTCTTCTGGCACTACCGGGTGCCCGAGGATATCGTATCTGATCGGGGTCCCCAGTTCACGTCCAGGGTGTGGAGGTCATTTATGGAGAGGCTGGGGGTCTCGGTCAGCCTGACCTCGGGTTTCCACCCCGAGAGTAATGGGCAGGTAGAGCGCATTAACCAGGATGTAGGCAGGTTCCTGCGGTCATATTGCCAGGACCGGCCAGGGGAGTGGGCGCGGTTCGTACCCTGGGCCGAGATGGCCCAGAATTCTCAGCGCCACTCCTCTACTAACCTGTCACCCTTCCAGGTCGTGTTGGGGTATCAGCCTGTCCTGGTGCCATGGCAACAGAGCCAGACAGAGGCTCCTGCGATGGAGGAATGGGTCCAGCGCTCTAGGGAGACCTGGCAGGCGGTCCAGGAGTGTATAAAGAAGGCTGGAGAACGACACAAAGAGAGCGCTGACCGCCACCGCAGTGAAGCCCCCGTGTTTAACCCGGGGGATAGAGTCTGGCTCTCGACCCGGAACCTGCCCCTCCGCCTGCCCTGCCGGAAGCTGGGTCCGCGATTTGTGGGGCCATTCAAAGTCCTGAGGAGAATAAACGAGGTGTGTTATAGGTTACAACTTCCTACATATTACCGTATTAACCCCTCGTTTCATGTGTCTCTCCTCAGGCCGGTGGTAGCTGGTCCGCTGCAGGACGCTGAGGTGCGGGAGGCCCCCCCGCCCCCCCTGGACATCGGAGGGGCCCCGGCGTACACAGTCCAGGCCATCTTGGACTCCCGACGTCGGGTGGGGGGCCTGCAGTACCTCGTGGACTGGGAGGGGTACGGTCCGGAGGAGAGGTGCTGGGTCACGGCAAGGGACATTCTGGATCCAGCCATGTTGCGGAATTTCCACAACCTCCGCCCGGATCGCCCAGCGCCTCGCCCTCCGGGTCGTCCTCGAGGCCGGCGTCAGCGCGCTGCGGGACCCGCGCGTCAGGGGAGGGGTACTGTCACAACATCCACAGAAGGGGGCACCTCTCCGCGGTCGTCGTCGCCGGCCTACTAGCTGCCACCGATCTGTGTTTCAGTGTCTATTAGTTATGTCTGGTTTTTGTTTGCACCTGTTTTGTGTTTTGTCATTAGTGGGGGGGTTATTTAGTCTGTCTGTGTTTAGCTAGGATTTGTGCGGGATTGTTCGTTGTTACGTGTGGTGTTACTTATATTATATAGGCATTAGGGTTGCTGGGCTGCGCCCCGTCTGCCTTTTGAGCGGAGCTTCTTTTTGTCATTTTTTCTGACTGTTATGCTCCCAGCCGTATGTGAAACTTACCTGTGGATTTATTAAATTAAGATTGTTCCAACGGACCTCAGTCTCCTGCGTTTGACTCACTCCTTAAACTGTTCATTCCGCTCGTGACATTATATATATTTTTTTTATTGAATATCCGAAACATACAATATACTTGCAGTGAAGCCGCCCAACAACTACACCACACCAGTGTTACGAACCGGCTCAGAGTTCGCAACAAAAGGGAGACAACGTGGAGACAAGGAGTATCAAAATATATATTTATTAAATAAAGTAAACTAAGTAATTGTGTGTAATCAGTAATCAGTAGTGTAAGTGAGTGTTTGCATGCATAAATGTAATAGTGATGGTGGTGTTGAAGGGTGCCAAAGCCTACAACCAAAAAGCCACAACTAGCACAACCAAAAACAACAAGGTGTCTGGATGGAGAGAGTCTCCCCAATGAATATGGAAGAGGTGCCTTTATCCTGGGACACACCCGGGCCCAGGTGTTTCCCATGTAGCTGACGACCCTCCCAACTCCGCCCACCGGCATCCTAATAAGGAAACAAGAGCAAAGAGAGAAAATACGGCAGACAGAGTGGGAGGGTCGTCACACCAGTCATCCAACAGACTCCCATTCAGAGTGACACACTGAAGCATCCAGGGTCAATGCCCTGCTCAAGGGCATGTTGACAGATCTCCCACCAGGCCAAAAAACGGGAACACGAACCCTCCAAGATCCCCCCCACAGTTCCTCAATAGCTGTACCTCAACCCTCCAAGACCCCTCCCACAGTCCCCCACAAGAAGAAAAATATTAATAAAATATACAATTAATTCCATTCCCCAAGAACCCCCCAATGCACCAACAACCAAGAGACTAAAGAGAAAAAAGAAAAAGACAGAAAACAGCAAACAACAATGCAAAGATGTCACAAAAACAACAACAAGGACAGCTAAAATCATAACAGCAATGCCAACTGTATATGTTTGAGTGCATGTCAGGCACTATTACATGTGTGTGTGTCCGTGTATGCGTGTATTTGAATGAGAGTGGGTGTATAAATGATCCTCAAAAGGTTCTACAGCTGCAACATCGAGAGCATCCTGACTGGTTGCATCACTGCCGGGTACGGCAATTGCTCGTTCTCCGACCGCAAGGCGCTACAAATCAAATCAAAATCAAATCAAATTTATTTTTATATAGCCCTTCGTACATCAGCTGATATTCTCAAAGTGCTGTACAGAAACCCAGCCTAAAACCCCAAACAGCAAGCAAAGCATGTGAAAGAAGCACGGTGGCTAGGAAAAACTCCCTAGGAAAAACTCCCTAGAAAGGCCAAAAACCTAGGAAGAAACCTAGAGAGGAACCAGGCTATGAGGGGTGGCCAGTCCTCTTCTGGCTGTGCAGGGTGGATATTAAAACAGAACATGGTCAAAATGTTAAAATGTTAAAATGTTCATAAATGACCAGCATGGTCAAATAATAATAATCATAGTAGTTGTCGAGGGTGCAACAAGCACGTCCGGTGAACAGGTCAGGGTTCCATAGCCGCAGGCAGAACAGTTGAAACTGGAGCAGCAGCACGGCCAGGTGGACTGGGGACAGCAAGGAGTCATCATACCAGGTAGTCCTGAGGCATGGTCCTAGGGCTCAGGTCCTCCGAGAGAAAGACAGAAAGAGAGAAAGAGAGAATTAGAGAGAGCATATTTAAATACACACAGGACACCGGATAAGACAAGAGAAATACTCCAGATGTAACAGACTGACCCTAGCCCCCCGACACATAAACTACTGCAGCATAAATACTGGAGGCTGAGACAGGAGGGATCAGAAGACACTGTGGCCCCATCCGATGATACCCCCGGACAGGGCCAAACAGGCAGGATATAACCCCACCCACTTTGCCAAAGCACAGCCCCCACACCACTAGAGGGATGTCTCCAACCACCAACTTACCGTCCTAAGACAAGGCCGAGTATAGCCCACAACGATCTCCGCCATGGCACAACCCAAGGGGGGGGGGGGGGGGGGCGCCAACCCAGACAGGAAGACCACGTCAGTGACTCAACCCACTCAAGTGACGCACCCCTCCCATGGACGGCATGGAAGAACACCAGTAGGCCAGTGACTCAGCCTCTGTAAAAGGGTTAGAGGCAGAGAATCCCAGTGGAAAGAGGGGAACCGGCAAGGCAGAGACAGCAAGGGCGGTTCGTTGCTCCAGCCTTTCCGTTCACCTTCACACTCCTGGGCCAGACTATACTTAATCATAGGACCTACTGAAGAGATAAGTCTTCAGTAAAGACTTAAAGGTTGAGACTGAGTCTGCGTCTCTCACATTGGTAGGCAGACCATTCCATAAAAATGGAGCTCTATAGGAGAAAGCCCTACCTCCAGCCGTTTGCTTAGAAATTCTAGGGACAATTAGGAGGCCTGCGTCTTGTGACCGTAGCGTACGTGTAGGTATGTACGGCAGGACCAAATCGGAAAGATAGGTAGGAGCAAGCCCATGTAATGCTTTGTAGGTTAGCAGTAAAACCTTGAAATCAGCCCTTGCCTTAACAGGAAGCCAGTGTAGGGAGGCTAACACTGGAGTAATATGATCAAATTTTTTGGTTCTAGTCAGGATTCTAGCAGCCGTATTTAGCACTAACTGAAGTTTATTTAGTGCTTTATCCGGGTAGCCGGAAAGTAGAGCATTGCAGTAGTCCAGCCTAGAAGTAACAAAAGCATGGATTAATTTTTCTGCGTCATTTTTGGACAGAAAATTTCTGATTTTTGCAATGTTACGTAGATGGAAAAAAGCTGTCCTTGAAACAGTCTTGATATGTTCTTCAAAAGAGAGATCAGGGTCCAGAGTAACGCCGAGGTCCTTCACAGTTTTATTTGAGACGACTGTACAACCATCCAGATTAATTGTCAGATTCAACAGAAGATCTCTTTGTTTCTTGGGACCTAGAACAAGCATCTCTGTTTTGTCCGAGTTTAAAAGTAGAAAGTTTGCAGCCATCCACTTCTTTATGTCTGAAACACAGGCTTCTAGCGAGGGCAATTTTGGGGCTTCACCATGTTTCATTGAAATGTACAGCTGTGTGTCGTCTGCATAGCAGTGAAATTTAACATTATGTTTTCGAATGACATCCCCAAGAGGTAAAATATATAGTGAAAACAATAGTGGTCCTAAAACGGAACCTTGAGGAACACCGAAATTTACAATTGATTTGTCAGAGGACAAACCATTCACAGAGACAAACTGATATCTTTCCGACAGATAAGATCTAAACCAGGCCAGAACTTGTCCATGTAGACCAATTTGGGTTTCCAATCTCTCCAAAAGAATGTGGTGATCGATGGTATCAAAAGCGGCACTAAGATCTAGGAGCACGAGGACAGATGCAGAGCCTCGGTCTGACGTCATTAAAAGGTCATTTACCACCTTCACAAGTGCAGTCTCAGTGCTATGATGGGGTCTAAAACCAGACTGAAGCGTTTCGTATACATTGTTTGTCTTCAGGAAGGCAGTCAGTTGCTGTGCAACAGCTTTTTCTAAAATTTTGGAGAGGAATGGAAGATTCGATATAGGCCGATAGTTTTTTATAATTTCTGGATCAAGATTCGGCTTTTTCAAGAGAGGCTTTATTACTGCCACTTTTAGTGAGCTTGGTACACATCCGGTGGATAGAGAGCCGTTTATTATGTTCAACATAGGAGGGCCAAGCACAGGAAGCAGCTCTTTCAGTAGTTTAGTTGGAATAGGGTCCAGTATGCAGCTTGAGGGTTTGGAGGCCATGATTATTTTCATCATTGCGTCAAGAGATATAGTACTAAAACACTTTAGTATCTCCCTTGATCCTAGGTCCTGGCAGAGTTGTGCAGACTCAGGACAATGGAGCTTTGGAGGAATACCCAGATTTAAAGAGGAGTCTGTAATTTGCTTTCTAATGATCATGATCTTTTCCTCAAAGAAGTTCATAAATTTATTACTGCTGAAGTGAAAGCCATCCTCCATTTGCGAAGGCTGCTTTTTAGTTAGCTTTGCGACAGTATCAAAAAGAAATTTCGGATTGTTCTTATTTTCCTCAATTAAGTTGGAAAAATAGGATGATCGAGCAGCAGTAAGGGCTCTTCGATACTGCACGGTACTGTCTTTCCAAGCTAGTCGGAAGACTTCCAGTTTGGTGTGGCGCCATTTCCGTTCCAATTTTCTGGAAGCTTGCTTCAGAGCTCGTGTATTTTCTGTATACCAGGGAGCTAGTTTCTTATGACAGATGTTTTTAGTTTTTAGGGGTGCAACTGCATCTAGGGTATTGCGCAAGGTTAAATTGAGTTCCTCGGTTAGGTGGTTAACTGATTTTTGTCCTCTGACGTCCTTGGGTAGGCAGAGGCAGTCTGGAAGGGCATCAAGGAATCTTTGGGTTGTCTGAGAATTTATAGCACGACTTTTAATGCTCCTTGGTTGGGGTCTGAGCAGATTATTTGTTGCAATTGCAAACGTAATAAAATGGTGGTCCGATAGTCCAGGATTATGAGGAAAAACATTTAGATCCACAACATTTATTCCATGGGACAAAACTAGGTCCAGAGTATGACTGTGGCAGTGAGTAGGTCCAGAGACATGTTGGACAAAACCCACTGAGTCGATGATGGCTCCGAAAGCCTTTTGGAGTGGGTCTGTGGACTTTTCCATGTGAATGTTAAAGTCACCAAAAATTAGAATATTATCTGCTATGACTACAAGATCCGATAGGAATTCAGGGAACTCAGTGAGGAACACTGCATATGGCCCAGGAGGCCTATAAACAGTAGCTATAAAAAGTGAGTGAGTAGGCTGCATAGATTTCATGACTAGAAGCTCAAAAGACGAAAACGTCATTGTTGTTTTTTTTTTTGTAAATTGAAATTTGCTATCGTAAATGTTAGCAACACCTCCGCCTTTGCCGGATGCACGGGGGGTATGGTCACTAATGTAACCTGGGGGTGAGGCCTCATTTAACACAGTAAATTCATCAGGCTTAAGCCATGTTTCAGTCAGGCCAATCACATCAAGATTATTATCAGTGATTAGTTCATTGACTATAACTGCCTTGGAAGTGAGGGATCTAACATTAAGTAACCCAATTTTGAGATGTGAGGTATCACAATCTCTTTCAATAATGGCAGGAATGGAGGAGGTCTTTATACTAGTGAGATTGCTAAAGCGAACACCGCCATTTTTAATTTTGCCCAACCTAGATCGAGGCACAGACACGGTCTCAATGGGGGAAGCTGAGCTGACTACACTGACTGTGCTAGTGGCAGACTCCACTAAGCTGGCAGGCTGGCTAACAGCCTGCTGCCTGGCCTGCACCCTATTTCATTGTGGAGCTAGAGGAGTTAGAGCCCTGTCTATGTTCGTAGATAAGATGAGAGCACCCCTCCAGCTAGGATGGAGTCCGTCACTCCTCAACAGGCCAGGCTTGGTCCTGTTTGTGGGTGAGTCCCAGAAAGAGGGCCAATTATCTACAAATTCTATCTTTTGGGAGGGGCAGAAAACAGTTTTCAACCAGCGATTGAGTTGTGAGACTCTGCTGTAGAGCTCATCACTCCCCCTAACTGGGAGGGGGCCAGAGACAATTAATCGATGCCGACACATCTTTCTAGCTGATTTACACGCTGAAGCTATGTTGCGCTTGGTGACCTCTGACTGTTTCATCCTAACATCGTTGGTGCCGACGTGGATAACAATATCTCTATACTCTCTACACTCGCCAGTTTTAGCTTTAGCCAGCACCGTCTTTAGATTAGCCTTAACGTCGGTAGCCCTGCCCCCTGGTAAACAGTGTATGATCGCTGGATGATTAGTTTTAAGTCTAATACTGCGGGTAATGGAGTCGCCAATGGGTAGTGCGGGTAGTGCGTACGGTAGTGCGTACGGCCCAGTGCATCACTGGGGCTACGCTGCCTGCCATCCAGGACCTCTACACCAGGTGGTGTCAGAGGAAGGCCCTAAAAATTGTCAAAGACCCCAGCCACCCCAGTCATAGATTGTTCTCTCTACTCTCGCATGGCAAGCGGTACCGTAGTGCCAAGTCTAGGATGAAAAAGGTTCTAAACAGTTTTTACCCCCAAACCATAAGACTCCTGAACAGGTAATCAAATGGCCCCCCCAACCCCTCTTTTACGCTGCTGCTACTCTGTTTATCATATATGCATAGTCACTTTAACTATACATTCATCTACATACTACCTCAATTGGGCAGACCAACCGATGCTCCCGCACATTGGCTAACCGGGCTATCTGCATTGTGTCCCACCCACCACCCGCCAACACCTCTTTTGCGCTACTACTACTCTCTGTTCATCATATATGCATAGTCACTTTAACCATATCTACATGTACATACTACCTCAATCAGCCTGACTAACCGGTGTCTTGTATGTAGCCTTGCTACTTTTATAGCCTCGCTACTGTATATAGCCTCGCTATTGTTTTTTTCACTGTATTTTTACTGTTGTTTTTATTTCTTTACTTACCTATTGTTCACCTAATACCTTTTTTGCACTATTGGTTAGAGCCTGTAAGTAAGCATTTCACTGTAAGGTCTACACCTGTTCTATTCGGTGCACGTGACAAATAAACTTTGATTTGATATGCATTTGTACAAACACCTGCACGGAATCAGCCTCAGGCAAACCGGCATTTGCTGTAAAAACACTGCCCCTCAGTGTCATTCAAACATACTTTTTATTATGTTTTATTCTGACTTTATTTTTTACTTTTATCTTTGACCATCATTCTATCTCGCACACAGCAACTCCACTCCCACTTGTCTCCAATTTCACATCCCAACCCTCAGCTTCCCTAAGCCCATCCCACATATCTCTGCTGGCCACCCTCTTCAGATTTCTACACAACATATATCTTTCATCACACCTTTTGAGTTCCTTTGTCCATGACCGAAAAGTATTTCAGCACCCCATTCCCTTTTCCATGCAACTTCATCTAAGGATGTAGAGTGAGTTTCCTGTAAACAGTATATGATATATTCCTTTTCTTTTAGCCACGTAAAGACTGATCTTCTTTTTTTAATAATCTGCTAAACCGTTACAATTATAACCTGCTATTTCACCCCTTACCATAACTAGATACTGTTCTCAGTCTAAACGGACCATAATTAGTGCTTGTAAAGTTACTGCCATCAGAGGTATTATGACGGTCAAAATTAGAGCTTTCAAATGTCTGATATTTAGAATTCAAGAAATAGGTTCTAGCAATATTTGTTTTATTCCCTTGCCTGTTTGCCTGTAAGCCAATGCCACAGATGTTAGAAAATTGAGACAAGATATTATGAGTGTAGTAAATCTGAGTAGGTTGATGTGTATGATTTTCGATGTGATTTAGTGAGAGTCTGTACTTTACATTTACATTTACGTCATTTAGCAGACGCTCTTATCCAGAGCGACTTACAAATTGGTGCATTCACCTTATGATATGTGTGCTGTCCAAATTAATAATAACTCAATTTGCATGGTTGAGTGTCTGTGTGTAACATGTAGTGCGTATAGCCTTAATATTCATGATGATAATTGTAATCCGTATCGTATCACCGGAATTAACCTGTCTGGGAACCTGGGACGTTTGCGTCCCACCCTAGTCAACAGCCAGTGGAATCGCGTCGCGCGAAATACAAATACCTCATAAATGCTATAACTTCAATTTCTCAAACATATGACTATTTTACACCATTTTATAGATACACCTCTCCTGAATCGAACCACGTTGTCCGATTTCAAAAAGGCTTTACAGCAAAAGCAAAACATTAGATTATGTTAGGAAAGTACCCTCCCAAAAATAATCACACTGCCATTTTCAAAGCAACTAGCATGCATCACAAATACCCAAAACACAGCTAAATGCAGCACTAACCTTTGACAATCTTCATCAGATGACACTCCTAGGACATCATGTTACACAATACATGCATTTTTTGTTCGATAAAGTTCATATATAGTTTATATATAAAAACAGCATTTTACATCGGCGTGTAACGTTCAGAAAATATTTTCCCTCAAATGCTTCCGGTGAATCAGCGCTAAAATTTACTAAATTACTATTCGAAAACATTGTTAAAATTGAATATTGTCATTCAAAGAATTATAGATTAACATCTCGTGAATGCAACCGCATTGCAAGATTTAAAAATAACTTTACTGGGAAATCACACTTTGCAATAAATGAGGTGCTATGCTCAGAAAAATAGGCTAGGCGATACAGGTTAGCGCCATCTTGGAACCATCTAAAAATAAAATATACTATTATAAATATTCCCTTACCTTTGATTATCTTCATCAGAAGGCACTTCCAGGAATCCCAGGTCCACAACAAATGTAGTTTTGTTCAAAAAAGTTAATAATTTATGTCCCAATAGCTCCTTCTTGTTAGCGCGTTCTGAAGGCTACTCATAATGTACGAGTCGCGCGGGACTTGTCGTCACGAATGTGCAAAAAATATATGTTTACGTTCGTTCAAACATGTCAAACGTTGTATAACATAAATCTTTAGGGCCTTTTTTAATCAGAGCTTCAATAATATTCAAGGCGGACGATTGCATTGTCTTACTAAACGTTTCGGAACGAAAGGGTACCCACGGGCGCCCGCATCATAGTAGTAATGGCCCTCCCCCTATGACCAACTTTCCAGGCCTCTCGTTCGGTCAGTTTCTACCGGAGAAGACTCAAACCACTTTGAATCCTAGCTCACGGTGTGTTTCATAGGCAAAGTGTTGAAGGTGATTCCACAAATCAGATTTCCACTTCCTGCATGGAATCTTCTCAGGTTTTTGCCTGCCATATGAGTTCTGTTATACTCACAGACACCATTCAAACAGTTTTAGAAACTGTAGAGTGTTTTCTATCCAAATCTACTAATTATATGCATATTCTAGTTACTGGGCAGGAGTAGTAACCAGATTAAATCGGGTACTTTTCTTTATCCGGCCATGCAAATACTGCCCCCTAGCCCCAACATTAACATTACCTTTAACTACCTTTACCTTAAAAACATACATAATTGAAAACACATACCAGCATTCCATAGCAATTGACGTTTCACATGATCATGAAAGAGACCTTGCATTACTATAGAGACGGCTTCAATACAGAACAAATGTATTCCGTACAATATGTTATTATTCCCCAATGCCCCTATTCTGATATCTTCCCCTTACTTGTTGCAAACATATATAAACATGTAGACAAATACATAAAAAAGATAGACAAACAAGAAACATATTCACTTTCAAAAGAGTTCTCGACAACAGAGAGAGGTGAGAGAGGGAGAGAAGAGAAAAGAGAGAAAGAGATCAGGTGTGTATGTATAAGCCCGTATGTGTATGTGAGCATGTAATTGAGTATGTGTGTGTTCATATCCACTTCCATAGTGTTCAGATATTTTTACAGTTCCCATACCTTCTTTTTTCGTAACCTGAAGTCCCTGCAGAATTGAGTACAGCCACGGTGTTATGGAGCTGTCTCGGAATAGCTGTCCATCTATAAAGAGTTTGTCCACAATGAAAAAGGCACGCTTACCCTTCTCCCTCTGTTGCCTCTGTACTGGATACAGTCTCTTACAACGCTCGTTTAACTCCCTTGGAAATTGGTAATTGAGACCGAATTTGGTCCCTTTAAGCTCCCTTCCCCTGATTTTGATCAGCTCCTTTTGTTGGTAGTGTTCAAATTTTGAGATGATCGGTTGGGGACCCTTGGTCTTGTCACTCCGAGCTCCAAGTCTGTGTACTCGGTGGAAAGCCACCTTGTTTACAGTCTCTATAGGAAGTTTCAAGGTGGATTGCATGAATTCTCTGATCGCGCCCTCTGGATTATTGGATGCGTCCTCAGGAATCCCAGAAAATATATATATTTTTATGCATGCTACGACTATGTCTAGTAGCATCTCCTTCGTCACCCTGTTTTCCCTGAGTAGACAATCCATGTTGCAATCGTGGAATTTTTCCTTGGCTGTGAGTGCCTTGTTCTCTCCTTGGAGCGTGAGAATTTCACTCTGGCTAAACTCCAAACTTCCCCTCAGCCCTGATACCTCCTTACTAAACTTTTCCAGTGTTGCATGGATTCCAGAAAGAGCACTAGCCTCTACTTCAACAGTAAGTAAATCATGTGTCTGTTGATTAATCTGTTTTTCTTTTTTTGTCAGGTTAGGGACAGACGTTCCGCTAGCGGAACGCCTCACCAATATCCAATGATAGGGCGTGGCGCGAATTACAAATACCTAAAAAATGCAAAAACTTCAATTTCTCAAACATATCACTATTTTAAAGACAAGACTCTCCTTTATCTAACCACATTGTCCGATTTCAAAAAGGCTTTACAACGAAAGCAAAACATTAGATTATGTCAGGAGAGTACCCTCCCAAAAATAATCACACAGCCATTTTCAAAGCATGCATATATGTCACAAAAACCAAAACCACAGCTAAATGCAGCACTAACCTTTGATGATCTTCATCAGATGACACTCCTAGGACATGATGTTATACAATACATGCATGTTTTGTTCAATCAAGTTCATATTTATATCAAAAACCAGCTTTTTACGTTAGCATGTGATGTTCAGAACTAGCATACCCACCGCAAACTTCCGGTGAATTTACTAAATTACTCACGATAAACGTTCAGAGAAAAATTAACAAATGTTGTTTTGGTTCGAAATAATCCATAGTTATATCCAAATAGCTCCGTTTTGTTCGTGCGTTGAAGTCACTATCCGAAGGGTGATGCGCCGGTGCATTTTGTGACAAAAAATGTCAAAATATTCCATTACCGTACTTCGAAGCACGTCAAACGCTGTTTGAAATACATTTTTATGCGATTTTTCTCGTAAAATAGCGATAATATTCCAACCGGGAGACGTTGTATCCGTTCAAACGCTGAAAGAAGAAAATGGAGTCGTCACGTGCACGTGCGCACCAGTGTCATTGTTCTCAGAAGTACCACTCTCCAAAACCCCTACTGTTTTTTGCCCAGAGTCTGCAGAGTTATCATTCAACGTTCTGGCGCCTTCTGAGAGCCAATGAAAGCCTTAGAAAATGTCACGTTACAGCAGTGATCCTGTATTTTCGATAAAGAGGCTACAGAAGGCCAAGAAATGGTCAGACAGGGCACTTCCCATATAGAATCTTCTCAGGTTTTGGCCTGCCATATGAGTTCTGTTATACTCACAGACACCATTCAAACAGTTTTAAAAACGTTAGGGTGTTTTCTATCAAAATCTACTAATTATATGCATATTCTAGTTTCTGGGCAGGAGTAATAACCAGATTAAATCGGGTACGTTTTTTATCCGGCCGTGAAAATACTGCCCCCTATCACAAACAGGTTAAATAAAGGTTAAATAACAAAGTTCACGTTGACCCTAACACTAACCATATCTCTAACTTGACACCATGTACTGTATCTTCACCTTGTTGAACTTCACGTTGACATGCTCATCTCTTTCCTGCTGAAGTATCTTGTTGTGTTCCTGCTCGTGGCAGCAGCAATTATCATGTAATCTGCAGTGACGCAAACACCTTCAATGCCTATGTAAATGGTCAAGCATTTCACTACACCCGCAATAACATCTGCTAAACATGTGTATGTGAACAAAATAAATGTATTTGATGTTTTACAGCTGATTGGATCCTGAAGGGTAGGTGTTTGCCACTGTATCTTCCCCATGGAGTGTTACATGTACTGTGATGACCATGGAGTGTTGAATGTACTGTGATGACCATGGGAGTCGTTGAATGTATTGTAATAATCTTGAAGTTGAAGGGGTTAAACCAAGGCCTCATACCTTTTAAAGGGTTAACCTATCTTGGGTAGGGGGCAGTATTTTGACGTCCGGATGAAAAGCATGCCCGTAGTAAACTGCCTGCTACTCAGGCCCAGAAGGAAGGATATGCATATTAGTAGATTTGGATATAAAACACTCTGAAGTTTCTGAAACTGTTTGAATGATGTCTGTGAGTATAACAACTCATATGGCAGGCAAAGACCTGAGAAAAAAATCCAACCAGGAAGTGTGGAAATCTGAGGTTTGTAGTTTTTCAAGTGATTGCCTATCTAATACACAGTGTCTGTGGGGTCATTTTGCACTTCCTAAGGCTTCCACTAGATGTCAACAGTCTTTAGAACGTTGTTTCATGCTTCTACTGTGAATGGGGAGAGAATAAGAGCGTATGGAGTCAGATGACTGAGAAAATGACATGAGCTCAATCGCGCGCACTCCCATGAGAGTTAGGTGTGTTCCTTTTTATTTTTGAAGACAAAAGAATCGTCCAGTTGGAATATTATGGAAGATTTATGATAAAAACATCTTAAAGATTGATTCTATACATCGTTTGACATGTTTCTACGAACTGTAATATAACTTTTTGGACTTTTCGTCTGAACTCACTGCGTGAGCACAATGCATTTGGATTACTCGACTGAACGCGCAAACAAAATGGAGGTATTTGGACATAAAGATGTTGACTCCAAAATGGCGGGTATCTGTATGGCTTGTTTTGGTGTCTGAGCGCTGTACTCAGATTATTGCAAAGTTTGCTTTCGCCGTAAAGCTTTTTTGAAATCTGACACAGCGGTTGCATTAAGGAGAAGTGTATCTATAATTCTTTGAATAACAGTTGTATATTTTATCAACCATGTTTATGATGAGTATTTCTGTAAATTGATGTGCTCATTCACCGGAAGTTTTGGGAGGCAAAACATTTCTGAACATTACACGCCAATGTAAAATGGGGTTTTTGGATATAAATATGAACTTTATTGAGCAAAACATACATGTATTGTGTAACACGAAGTCCTATGAGTGCCATCTGATGAAGATCATCAAAGGTTAGTGATTCATTTTAGCTGTATGTCTGGTTTTTGTGACGCCTCTCCTTGCTTGGAAAATGGCTGTGTGGTTTTTCTTGTCTAGGCGCTGTCCAAACATAATCTAATGTTATGCTTTTGCCGTAAAGCCTTTTTGAAATCAGACACTGTGGTTGGATTAACGAGAAGTGTATCTTTAAAATGGGGTATAATAGTTGTAAGTTCGAGAAATTTGAATTATGACATTTTGTTGTTTTGAATTTGGCGCCCTGCTATTTCACTGGCTGTTAGCGAGTGTGTCCCGCAGGTGGGACACTAGCATCCCACATACCCTAGAGAGGTAAATAGTCTTATGATAAACTGTAAGGTCTCCTCTTAGGAGACCTCTGTGTGTGTGTTAACACCTGTTTTGAGTGATGTGCCCTGCAGACACTGTTAGAAGGCGGAAACCGCCTACGCTCATGCTCCTCCTGTCTGGGTCCCTCTGTGACTGTCTGAGGTTCTGAGAATATGACTGGTTTCCTGAGAACACAAGGCCACCGCAGGCCTGATGGAAACCGCCACCTGGCAGAAGGTGCTTAGACTTATCTGTTGTGAAATGTCACCTTGTTATGAACCTATACCTATTTAAGCTGCAGGATGTCTTAGGCACCTCGCAGAACTTGGGGAGAGCTATCATATACTATACTCTGTACTAACTTCTGCCTACAATTGTATTACTAAAGGAGAATCCTAATACTTAAACAAAGAGTCTGTTTCCTTTCTACTACCAATATATAAGTTTGATAATTATATAGACCTGATCATCTGTTGAAGAAATTGACCAACAGAGTGTTGAATGTATTGTGATGACCTTGGAGTGTTGAACGTATTGTGATGACGATGGTGATGACCATGGAGTGTTGAATATACTGTGATGACCATGGTGATGACCATGGAGTGTTGAATATACTGTGATGACCATGGAGTGTTGAATGTACTGTGATGACCATGGAGTGTTGAATGTACTGTGATGACCATGGAGTGTCATCACAGTACATGGAAAGCAGCAAGACAGTAACTAGTAATGCTAATGTTGATGATGTGGTTGTTACTGACGAGAAGCACATGGCTGAGCTCTTTAATCACCACTTCATTAAGTCAGGATTCCTATTTGACTCAGCCACGCCTCCTTGCCCGTCCAAAATGTCCTCATCTCCCACCCGCGACTATCCCTTATGTTTCTCCCTCTTTTGCCCTTGCCCCGCTACAAAGTTTCTTCCTGCAGGCAGTCACTGAGTCCTTAAACTTGACCCCAAAACAACATCTGGGTCAGATGGTTTAGACCCTTTCTTCTTAACCTGTTAGGGCTAGGGGGCAGCATTGACACGGCTGGATAAAAAACATACCCGATTTAATCTGGTTACCACTCCTACTCAGTAACTAGAATATGCATATACTTATTACATATGGATAGAAAACACCCTAAATTTTCTAAAACTGTTTGAATGGTGTCTGTGAGTATAACAGAACTCAAATGGCAGGTCAAAACCTGAGAGATTCCTTTACAGGAAGTGGCCTGTCTGACCATTTCTGGAACTTCTTTGCCATCTCTATCATTTACTAAGGATCTCTGCTCTAACGTGACACTTCCCACGTCTTCCATAGGCTCTCAGAGCCCGGGAAAAAACAGAATGTCGTCATTCCAGCCCCAGGCTGAAACACATTATCGCCTTTCTCAAGTGGCCCATCAAGAGACACTAGCTTATGCGCGTGACCCCGACCGCCCCCGCCTTTGGGATTTTTTCCTCTGTTTGCCGAAAAGGAGATTCCCTGTCGGAATATTATCGCTTTTCTACGAGAAAAATGACGTAAAAATTGATTTTAAACAGCGGTTGACATGCTTCGACGTACGGCAATGGAATACTTTGAATTTTATTGTCAGGAATTGCGCCAAGCGCGTGACACTTCTTTACTATTTCGGATAGTGTCTGGAACGCACGAACAAAACGCCGCTATTCGGATATAACGATGGATTATTTTGGACCAAACCAACATTTGATATTGAAGTAGCTGTCCTGGGTGTGCATTCTGACGAAGACAACAAAAGGTAATGACATTTTTATAATAGTAAATATGATTATGGTGAGTGCTAAACTTGCCGGGTGTCTAAATAGCGAGCCCGTGATGCCTGGGCTATGTACTTAGAATATTGCAAAATGTGCTTTCACCAAAAAGCTATTTTAAAATCGGACATATCGAGTGCATAGAGGAGGTCTGTATCTATAATTCTTAAAAGAATTGTTATGCTTTTTGTGAACGTTTATCGTGAGTAATTTAGTAAAATGTTAGCGAATTCCCCGGAAGTTTGCGGGGGGTATGCTAGTTCTGAACGTCACATGCTAATGTAAAAAGCTGGTTTTTGATATAAATATGAACTTGATTGAACAAAACATGCATGTATTGTATAACATAATGTCCTAGGGTTGTCATCTGATGAAGATCATCAAAGGTGAGTGCTGCATTTAGCTGTCTTCTGGGTTTTGGTGACATTATATGCTGGCTTGAAAAATGGGTGTCTGATTATTTCTGGCTGGGTACTCTGCTGACATAATCTAATGTTTTGCTTTCGTTGTAAAGCCTTTTTGAAATCGGACAGTGTGGTTAGATTAACGAGAGTCTTGTCTTTAAATGGCTGTAAAATAGTCATATGTTTGAGAAATTGAAGTAATAGGATTTTTAAGGTTTTGAAAATCGCGCCACAGGATAGCAGTGGCTGTTACGTAGGTGGGACGAATTCGTCCCGCCTAGCCTAGAGAGGTTAAACCTGTTGGGGGTAGGGGGCAGTATTGACACGGCAGGATAAAAAACGTACCCGATTTAATCTGGTTACTACTCCTGCCCAGTAACAAGAATATGCATATAATTATTGGCTTTGGATAGAAAACACCCTAAAGTTTCTAAAACTGTTTGAATGGTGTCTGTGAGTATAACAGAACTCATATGGCAGGCAAAAACCTGAGAAGATTCTGAACAGGAAGTGGCCTGTCTGACAAGTTGTTGTTCATCTTGGCTCTTTTTATTGAAGACTGAGGATCTTTGCTGTAACGTGACACTTCCTACGGCTCCCATAGGCTCTCAGAGCCCGGGAAAAAGCTGAATGATATCGAGGCAGCCCCAGGCTGAAACACATTTACGCTTTTGGCAAGTGGCCGATCAGAGGACAATGGGCTTAGGCGCGTGCACGAGTCGACCTCGTGCTTTATTTTCTTTCCTCTTTTTACCTAAACGCAGATTCCCGGTCAGCATATTATCGCTTTTTTACGAGAAAAATGGCATAAACATTTATTTTAAACAGCGGTTGACATGCTTCGAAGTACGGTAATGGAATATTTAGAATTTTTTTGTCACGAAATGCGCCATGCTCGTCACCCTTATTTACCCTTTCGGATAGTGTCTTGAACGCACGAAGAAAATGCCGCTATTTGGATGTAACAATGGATTATTTGGGACCAAACCAACATTTGTTATTGAAGTAGAAGTCTTGGGAGTACATTCTGACGAAGAACACCAAAGGTAATAACATTTTTCTTATAGTAAATCTGACTTTGGTGAGTGCTAAACTTGCTGGGTGTCTAAATACCTAGCCCTGTGATGCCGGGCTATCTACTTAGAATATTGCAAAATGTGCTTTCACCGAAAACGCTATTTTAAAATCAGACATATCGAGTGCATAGAGGAGGTCTGTATCTATAATTCTTAAAATAATTGTTATGCTTTTTGTGAACGTTTATCGTGAGTAATTTAGTAAATTTTTAGTAAATTCACCGGAAGTTTGCGGGGCGTATGCTAGTTCTGAACGTCACATGCTAATGTAAAAAGCTGTTTTTTGATATAAATATGAACTTGATTGAACAAAACATGCATGTATTGTATAACATAATGTCCTAGGTGTGTCATCTGATGAAGATCATCAAAGGTTAGTGCTGCATTTAGCTGTCTTCTGGGTTTTTGTGACATTATATGCTAGCTTGAAAAATGGGTGTCTGATTATTTCTGGCTTGGTACTTTGCTGACATAATCAAATGTTTTGCTTTTGTTGTAAAGCCTTTTTGAAATCGGACAGTGTGGTTAGATTAACGAGAGTCTTGTCTTTAAAATGGTGTAAAATAGTCATATGTTTGAGAAATTGAAGTAATAGCATTTCTAAGGTATTTGAATAACGCGGCACAGGATTCCACTGGCTGTTACGTAGGTGCGACGATTTCGTCCCGCCGACCCTAGAGAGGTTAACCCTTCAAATCAGCCCCTATGACCCCAATTAAACTCGAAAAGCATTAGGGCCTCGACTCCATCCTGTTCGGGGCCAACTGCCCATTATGCCAAACCCATGCTCACCGAGTTTCGTCTTCGAAGTCTTTTCCGTTTAGGAGAAAAAGCCGCGTCGTGATTGGTGATGTTTGTTACATTTGCAATATGATTCCATTCGCCCTCCTGTGGTATAATCCGGGACTGGAGAGAAATTACCAAAATTTTAAAAGTTTATTAAACGTAAACCGAAGGTCCGAGAGACTCCGTTCGATGACTTCCCGGAAGATCCGGCCACGGTGACGTCTAGTAAGGGACCGTACATTTGCAATATGGACTTTCTCACTGATCATACAGCTGGCGGAAAATGGTTCCCTTCATGTATGAAAAGGAACTCAGCTCGCTCTCACGGCTGCGCACGTGACAGAGCTCACGCCATTCTGCCAGACACCTGATTCCAATAGCGCTTATTCTCTCCGCATTCACAGTAGAAGCATGAAACAACGTTCTAAAGATTGACATCTAATGGAAGCCTTAGGAAGTGCAATATGACCCCATTTACACTGTATATTGGATAGGCAATCACTTGAAAAACTACAAACCTCAGATTTCCCACTTCCTGGTTGGATTTTGTCTCAGGTTCTTGCCTGCCATATGAGTTCTGTTATACTCACAGACATCATTCAAACAGTTTCAGAAACTTCAGAGTGTGTTCTATCCAAATCTACTAATAATATGCATATCTTAGCTTCTGGGCCTGAGTAGCAGGCAGTTTACTCTGGGCACACTTTTCATCCGGATGTGAAAATAGTGCCCTCCAAGCCATAAGAAGTTTAATAAGTGCTCAACAACTCCAAAAACCAAAATATATACTGCTCAAAAAAATAAAGGGAACACTTAAACAACACATCCTAGATCTGAATGAAAGAAATAATCTTATTAAATACTTTTTTCTTTACATAGTTGAATGTGCTGACAACAAAATCACACAAAAATAATCAATGGAAATCCAATTTATCAACCCATGGAGGTCTGGATTTGGAGTCACACTCAAAATTAAAGTGGAAAACCACACTACAGGCTGATCCAACTTTGATGTAATGTCCATAACCTCTTACATCTAGACGTTCCGCTAGTGGAACACCTGCTCCAATATCCAATGATAGGCGTGGCGCGAATTACAAATTCCTCAAAAATACAAAAACTTCAATTTTTCAAACATATGACTATTTCACAGCATTTTAAAGACAAGACTCTCCTTTATCTAACCACACTGTCCGATTTCAAAAAGGCTTTACAGCGAAAGCAAAACATTAGATTATGTCAGCAGAGTACCAAGCCAGAAATAATCAGACACCCATTTTTCAAGCTAGCATATAATGTCACAAAAACCCAGAAGACAGCTAAATGCAGCACTAACCTTTGATTATCTTCATCAGATGACACACCTAGGACATTATGTTATACAATACATGCATGTTTTGTTCAATCAAGTTCATATTTATATCAAAAACAGCTTTTTACATTAGCATGTGACGTTCAGAACTAGCATACCTGCAAACTTCCGGGGAATTTACTAACAATTTACTAAATTACTCACGATAAACGTTCACAAAAAGCATAACAATTATTTTAAGAATTATAGATACAGAACTCCTCTATGCACTCGATATGTCCGATTTTAAAATAGCTTTTTGGTGAAAGCACATTTTGCAATATTCTAAGTACATAGCCCAGCCATCACGGGCTAGCTATTTAGACACCCGGCAAGTTTAGCCTTCACCAAAATCAGATTTACTATTACAAAAGTTTGATTACCTTTTGTTGTCTTCGTCAGAATGCACTCCCAGGACTGCTACTTCAATAACAAATGTTGGTTTGGTCCCCAATAATCCATCGTTATATCCGAATAGCGGCGTTTTGTTCGTGCGTTCCAGAAACTATCCGAAATGGTAAATCAGGGTCTCGCGCATGGCGCAATTCGTGACAAAAAATGTCTAAATATTCCATTACCGTACTTCGAAGCATGTCAACCGCTGATTAAAATCAATTTTTATGAAATTTATCTCGTAAAAAAGCGATAATATTCTGACCGGGAATCTCCTTTTCGGTAAACAGAGGAAAAATCACAAAGACGGGGGCGGCCAGTGCACGCGCCTAAGCCCACAGTCCCTTGATCGGCCACTTGAGAAAGGCGATAATGTGTTTCAGCCTGGGGCTGGAATGACGACATTCAGGTTTTTCCCGGGCTCTGAGAGCCTATTGGAGCCGTGGGAAGTGTCACGTTACCGTAGAGATCCTTTGTAATGGAATGAGATGTCAAAGAAAGACAATACATGGTCAGACAGGCCACTTCCTGTAAAGGAATCTCTCAGGTTTTGACCTGCCATTTGAGTTCTGTTATACTCACAGACACCATTCAAACAGTTTTAGAAACGTTGGAGTGTTTTCTATCCAAAGCCAATAATTATATGCATATTCTAGTTACTGGGCAGGAGTAGTAACCAGATTAAATCGGGTACGTTTTTTATCCAGCCGTGAAAATACTGCCCCCTAGCCATAACAGGTTAATCTTGAACAAATATAAATGAAACAAGGTTTTCATCACTATTGATGTTTATTGCTTTGAACTGAACAAATTGCAACAATAAATTTTACGGAAATGATAAATGAGCCTCATTGAACACAAATTAAGGCCGGTCTGTGTGTTTGTTGCAAATGTATTTCTTGCACTTGATGCATGTGTACTGTGTGTATCGTCTGCTTCCAACTCACACCCTCAAACACGTAGATCACCTGAACGCAGCTCACTCTCCAGATTCTAATCACCTGTTCACACACCTGTATGTCATTATCACACACTATTTAGTTCAGTTCTTTGCACCCCATCACTGTGAGGTATTTTTTGTTTTGTGACACACAGCTTTCAGAGCTCGTGATTTACAACTCACAAGTATGATATTTTTGCCTGCCTTACTAACTACTTCTTTTGCCTATTCCGTGCCTGTATTTTAGCCTATTGGATTTCCTGTTATCAACCTATTGCCTGATCTCCCGGACTACATTACTAGCCTTTTCCCTGCCTGAACTGTTGCCCTTTTGGACCCCCTGTGTATGACCTTCTGCCTGCCCCTGGACCCAGCTACCTGCCTCCTCCTGTGTATGACCTTCTGCCTGCCCCTGGACCCAGCTACCTGCCTCCTCCTGTGTATGACCTTCTGCCTGCCCCTGGACCCAGCTACCTGCCTCCTCCTGTGTATGACCTTCTGCCTGCCCCTGGACCCAGCTCCCTGCCTCCTCCTGTGTATGACCTTCTGCCTGCCCCTGGACCCAGCTACCTGCCTACTCCTGTGTATGACCTTCTGCCTGCCCCTGGACCCAGCTACCTGCCTCCTCCTGTGTATGACCTTCTGCCTGCCCCTGGACCCAGCTACCTGCCTCCTCCTGTGTATGACCTTCTGCCTGCCCCTGGACCCAACTACCTGCCTCCTCCTGTGTATAACCTTCTGCCTGCCCCTGGACCCAGCTACCTACCTCCTCCTGTGTATGACCTTCTGCCTGCCCCTGGACCCAGCTACCTGCCTCCTCCTGTGTATGATCTTCTGCCTGCCCCTGGACCCAGCTACCTGCCTCCTCCTGTGTATGACCTTCTGCCTGTCCCTGGACTCAGCTACCTGCCTCCTCCTGTGGTCCTTTGCAATAAACACCTGCTGTGCCCTGCGCTTGAAACCAGCTCTCTGCTTGCCCTCGTGTTCATTACAGAATACCTCAACAAAAACGACAGATGGATTCAGCGGAGCTGCAGCTACATCTGGCCCGACAGGAGGAACGAATCGATGAACTCTGCAACCTCCTTTGCCAGTCCATTCCTGCTTCAATGATATCAGATGCCACAGACTCCTCTCGTTCATCTCCCCCATATCCATGCCTAATAAATACGGCGGCTCCCCAGGGAATTGTCCAGGATTTCTCATGCAGTGTAATCTGTACATAGACCATCACCCCACTGACTTCACCTCTGACAAAGACAGGGTGGACTTCGTCATCTCCCTACTCACAGGTAAAACTCTGGATTGGGTCACAGCCTGTGGGCCATTCAAAGTTCTGATCTGTCCTCTGAATCACGTTTCCACGCCCTCTTCAAGGTGTTCGACCATTCAGTTTCAGGTCGTCACACCGGGGACCTGTTATGTGAGCTGCGACAGGGCCGTCACTCCACCGCTGAGTATGCCCTTGAGTTCCGCACCATGGCTGCCGACAGTGGATGGAGTGAACCATCTCTCCTTACAGTCTTCCGGAGCGGTCTTACATCATGAGTCACAGACCGAATTGACCCGCAGAGGAGATTTAACGGACCTAAACCAATACATCCGGATGTCCATATCCATTGGCAACCTACTGGTGGACCGCAGACCTATACAGTCACCCATGGCCTGCGAGTCTTCCACGCCCTTCTCTCGTCCACCACGGTCCAATAGCCCCAAACTCATGCAACTTGGCCTCACCCCTCTAACGGCTGCCGAGAGACACCGGAGGTATGTGAAAATCAATCAATCAATCAAATGTATTTATAAAGCCCTTCTTACATCAGCTGATGTCACAAAGTGCTGTACAGAAACCCAGCCTAAAACCCCAAACAGCAAGCAATGCAGGTATAGAAGCACGGTGGCTAGGAAAAACTCCCTAGAAAGGCCAGAATCTAGGAAGAAACCTACAGAGAAACCAGGCTATTAGCAAAGATAACCAGCAGCAACCCACATCCACACTCCTCCTTACAGTTGTGGCTCTCTCTCTCTCCTTTCCTCAAAGACAGAATGAAGTGACAAAAGTAATATATTTCATAATGTGATGGGAACATGGAATTTTAAAACCTTAGGGCCTTGGTGAGATAATGGGGTCGAGAAGGGAGAGTACCGCACATTGGCTAACCGGGCTATCTGCATTGTGTCCCGCCACCCACCACCCGCTAACACCTCTTTTACGCTACTGCTACTCTCTGTTCATCATATATGCATAGTCATATATAGTCTGAGAGTACTGCTGAGATGTCCAAGAATATCACAAGTGGCCAGCGTGCTAGCCATTCACCAGCTTGCCTAAATTGTCCACCCCTCCTTTTGTGGCATTGAAATCCATTATGATTTCTGTTTTTTGATGTTCCTGGCCACAGATTCTCCCATCCCTATGCAGCGTACTCATGAGTACCACATTGTTGCCTTTCTTTGGCACGTAGGACACTAGGGACGTGTCGGCCGTGAAAACAAACTTATAGAAATTGATAGGCCTGTTCTGTGTATTCAACAGCTGAGGTGGGGGATCTGGCTTGTTTTTTCATACTGTTCCTACCATCGTCAGCTTCCTCTTGAGGAGCTCCTATCCCAGCTTGTGCGAAGTAAAAAAGTTAGCGCATGTGATGTTGTGACCACGAAGTCCCTGTGCCACATCCAGGACAACCCGCATTCCTTGGTTCTTCTCAGGGGCTCCTCCATCTGGCTTCCCCGAATACACTTGCAAGTTTCACGCATATGATGAAGCAGCATCACAGGCAGCCCAGATCTTGATTCCATATTTTACTGGTTTAGACGGTATGTACTGCATGAAGGCGCAGCGGCCCCTAAATTGTATAAGCTGCTCATCAACAGTAACGTTGGGCCCAGGGTTGTAAAAGAGGGGAAGGCGGTACACCCGTTTGTCCCACACTGACCTGATTGCAGCTAGCTTGTCTCTCTGCTGCCGAGCTGGACTGGTGTCTCGGTTATCAAAGCGGATAATCCTGGAAATAATGTGGACGTTATCCAGAGACATTGTTTCATGGAAAAGTTCTCTGCCAGTTTCTGCATTCCACAGGGATTCTGTGGATTCCCCGTTGGATCTGAAAACATCAGCAAGGATAAGAACCCCAAAAAACACACCTTCCCTCCAAATTAGTGCAGTCAATAATTGTTTTCTGGATGATGTCTGAGATAAACAGTTCAAAATATTTTTTTTGTACTTCACATGTGTAACCGCCATCTGCGTCTGCCCTGGTTGCATCCTTATCACATTGGAAGCCATGCGGGGAGGCTCATTCTTTGGGCAAGAAGAGCATTACATTTCACAATTTATTGACATCCATATTTCTCCTCCTGCAGGTTGCTGAAGAGCTGCTTGCTGGCGTGCTGGTCTTGGGGCTGGCAGCTGACGGGCTGGTCCTGGGACTGGTTGCTGACGGGCTGGTCCTGGGGATGGCTGCAAGCGGGCTGGTCCTGGGGCTGGCTGCTGACGGGCTGGTCCTGGGGCTGGCTGCTGACGGGCTGGTCTTGGGGCTAGCTGAAGGTCAATCTCATCCTCTTCTTCCAACTCACTGTCAGACTCCGAATTGGCATGATCCTCATATTCAGAAAATTCTTCATCTTCCAAAGTGAAAGATGTTCCTTACACACTAGCTTCTCTCTCTGAGCAGAGATTATTTTTGCCATACTGATTGTGGTAAGGAGCCACATGTGTATTTATTTGTTGTGTCCCTTCCCTAATTTGCACCTGTCTGGGGTAGAGTGCTGGAAAAAACTGAATTTTTTACAATGTATCGAAATAATGTATCGAAATAATGTATGGTAGTAACATTGTGCAGGTTCCCGCAACACATTGTGTAGTTTCACACACTACAAAGGGTAAATAGTGTGAGAAAAGCATGAGACAGGCAGGGAGACAGGCAGGTTCTTGGTGCTATGTTGAAACAGCAGGCCCAGGGAGGAGGAAGACAGAGTGAAGGCACACAGCAAGCCATTTTGTTTCATTTTTACTTGTTTTCACCTACACACACACTTTTCCACACATTTATTATCCTCAGGTCCAGTGGACCCGAACACCACATATGTAAAATAAATGTGTAGGGGGGTGCACAGTGTGCACTCAATGAAAATGTCTCAGGTTGAAAAAATAATGAATTGTATAATTTTTCTTTTAGTAAACATTGAAAATGGGTCCCACAACTTTGGTGTGCGTTTAGAGCCTCCCGAGTGGTGCGGTGGTCAGTGCTAGCTGTGCCGCTAAGGCCCTGCATCGCAGCTGTTCCACTAAAGCCCTGCATCGCAGCTGTGCCACTAAGGCCCTGCATCGCAGCTGTGCCACTAAGGCCCTGCATCGCAGCTGTGCCACTAAGGCCCTGCATCGCAGCTGTGCCACTAAGGCCCTGCATCGCAGCTGTGCCACTAAGGCCCTGCATCGCAGCTGTGCCACTAAGGCCCTGCATCGCGAGCTGTGCCACTAAGGCCCTGCATCGCGACTGTGCCACTAAGGCCCTGCATCGCGACTGTGCCACTAAGGCCCTGCATCGCAGCTGTGGCACTAAGGCCCTGCATCGCGGCTGTGCCACTAAGGCCCTGCATCGCAGCTGTACCACTAAGGCCCTGCATTGTAGCTGTGCCCCTAGAGATTCTGGTTCCAGTACAGGCGCTGTCGCAGCCGGCCGTGACCGGGAGACCCATGGGGCAGTGCACAAATGGCCCAGCATCGTCTGGGTAAGGGGAGGGTTTGGCCGGCCGGGATGTTCTTGTTCCATCGTGCTCTAGCGACTCCTGTGGCGGGCCGGGCACACGCACGCTGACATGGTCGCCAGGTGTACGGTGTTTCCTCCGACACATTGGTGCGTCTGGCTTCCGGGTTAAGCGGGCATTGTGTCAGAAGCAGTGTGGCTTAGCTGGGTTGTGTTTCAGATGACGCACGGCTCTCGACCTTCGCTTCTCCCGAGTCCGTACGGGAGTTGCAGCGATGGGACAAGACTGTAGCTACCAATTGGATACCACAAAATTGGGGAGAAAAAGGGGTAAAAAATATATTTAAAAAAAATACATTTGATGTGCGTTTTTCTTTTGTTTGCCTCTCACGGTGGGTGTCGTTTAGGTCCCAGTTGTTTCTAGTCAACTTTCATTGGACACCCACATGAGTGTCTTTCAGAATCCCTCCTAAAACCCCACCTGTTCCGTTTTGGTTGTGGTCAGTGACTCTTTGCTTGTTCCCCCTTCTGTTTGAGCATCATTATTTGGTTTTCTTGCTGCGGAACAAAACACCGTTTTCATTTTTTTTCTTTAATGAATATTGCTCAATTTAAAGTCTCTAATACTGATGTGGTCATGCCCATCTATTGTTTATCTTGGTTACTTCCACTCCTTATGTGTGTGAATCCAAAGCCGGCTTAAATATAATACTCCAACTAAAATTGCTCTGGAGAAAGCAAAGCATTTTAAAGTTTAGAACCACTTTCACCTTTATCTGAGATAACTGGTGGAAGACTGTATCTCAGGCTGTCTCTGTCCTAGCAGCCACTTCTCTGCTCTGTCCATTCCATTAGAGTTATTGCCTGCTGGACAAACACCCTACATGTTAAATCACTTAATCAAAAGCAATGGCTTCAAAATCTTGTTTGGTTTCTTTATATTTGGTTCATTCCTCCAGATAAAGAGGTAGAGAACAGGACATTAGGGGATCCCAATAGCACATGCATTATCTACAAAGCAGCTGAACAGGCTATCAGTGGCTTTATCCCTCTGGGTATATGGTGACTGTTTTCACCGCTCATCCATTCACTCTCCTCTATTCCCCTCCGTCCCTCCTCTTCTCTTCTCCTATCCTGCCCCCGGTTCTCTTATACTGTCACTTTCAGGGCGTAAATAATTAGACCCTTTTAACTCTAACAGGCCGTGTTGTAACTCTAACCTGTCAACAATGAATAATACCCCCTGCCTTAATAATACCCCCTTGCAGAGAGAGATCTCTCTTGATTCAGTTTCTCCCAGCATCTCTTCTACTCCTGCGGTTCAGTTTGCAGCACTATTACTGAATTAAGATTCTTCAAATACCTCTGTCTCTGATTGGCTATTCCACTAAGCTGCAGACTCTCCCATAGGTCAGATAGATTCTCTTAACATAAATGGTTTTAAGACCCTGGGGCCAAGACTGAAAGACTTTATCATGGCAGTTCATTTACACTCTAATATTTCTATGTTCCTTTCATTGCACAATGCTGCAAATGTATAATTCTATGATTTTAAAATCTTTCATTATTTGACTGAAGTAGTGATGACATATGAATGCAGAATACTTCTACATGTAGATAGTACCATGAAGAGATATCAGAGACAAAATAACTCTGCTAGTATCTAGACTCAAGTCACTGCTAGATATTATCCTGTTGTAGGGCCGTACACACTACCCTCTATAGCGCCTTACGGTCAGGTGCCAAGCAATTGCCATACCAGCCGGTGATGCAACTGGTCAGGATGCTCTCGATGGTGCAGCTGTATAACTTTTTGAGGATCTGGGGACCCATGCTAAATCTTTTCAGTCTCCTCAGGGGGGAAAGGTGTTGTTGTGCCCTCTTCACGACTGTCTTGGTGTGTTTGGACTATAATAGTTCGTTGGTGATGTGGACACCAAGGAACTTGAAACTCTCGACCCGCTCCACTACAGCCTCATCTATGTTAAAACCTCTTAGTGACCCCTTAACACGCGAATCCCGTTAGCGGGATCGATTTGACAACAGCCAGTGAAATAGCACAGCGTTCAAATTCAAAAAACAACAATCTCATAATTCAAATTTCTCACACAGACAAGTATTATACATCATTTTAAAGATAAGATTCTCGTTAATCTAACCACAGTGTCCGATTTCAAAAATGCTTTATGGCGAAAGCAAAACATTAGATTATGTTAGGACATTACCTAAACAAGAAAAGCCAAACAGCCATTTTCCAAGTAAGGAGAGGCGTCACAGAAAACAGAAATACAGCTAAAATGAATCACTAACCTTTGATGATCTTCATCAGATGACACTCCCAGGACTCAATGTTACACAATGCATGCATGTTATGTTTGATCAAGTTCATATTTATTTCCAAAAACCCCAATTTATATTGGCGCGTGATGTTCAATGTTTTGCCACCAACACTTACAGTGATTTTGCAGAGAGCCACATCAATTTACAGAAATACTCATCATAAACGTTGATAAAATATTCAACAGTTAATGAAATAATTATAGATAAACGTCTCCTTAATGCAACCGTTGTGTCAGATTTCAAAAAAGCTTCACGGCGAAAGCACACGTTTGCAATAATCTAAGTACAGCGCTCAGCAATCAACCACAAGCCAAGCAGAAACCCGCCATCTTGGACTCAACAAAACTCAGATATAGTATTATAAATATTCACTTACCTTTGATGATCTTCATCAGAATGTACTCCCAGGAATCCCAGTTCAACAATAAATGTTCATTTTGTTCGATAAACTTCATATTTATGTCCAAATACCTCCATTTTGTTCGCGTGTTAGGTTCAATATTCCAGGCGCCTGCTTGCTAACTGCCGACGAAAAGTCCAAAAAGTTATACTACAGTTTGTAGAATCATATCAAACGATGTATAGCATCAATCATTAGGTTGTTTTTAACATAAAACTTCAATAAAATTCCAACCGGACGATTCCGTTCTCTTTAGGAATGAATATGAAGTCAGCTCGCTCCCAAGCCTGCGTGCGTGACTGAACTTGTGCCTTATCCTGGGACACCTGTTTCCAGAAGCTCTTGTTGGCTATCTGTTCACAGTAAAAGCCTGAAACAACGTTCTAGAGACTGTTGACATCTAGTGGAAGCCTTAGGAAGTGCAACATGACCCCGTAAACACTACAAATTGAATAGAAATTCACTTGAAAAACTACAAGCCTCAGATTTCCCACTTCCTGGTTGGATTTGTCTCCGATTTTTGCCTGCCATATGAGTTCTGTTATACTCACAGACATCATTCAAACAGTTTTAGAAACGTCAGAGTGTTTTCTATCCAAATCTACTAATAATATGCATATCCTACCTTCTGGGTCTGAGTACCAGGCAGTTTACTCTGGGCACGTTTTTCATCTGGACGTGAAAATACTGCCCCCTATCCCTAAGAGGTTTTAATGATGTCCTGTTCGGACCACCTTTTCCTGTAGTCCACGACCAGCTCCTTTTTCTTGCTCACATTGAGGGAGAGGTTGTTGTCCTGGCACCACACGGCCAGGTCTCTGACTTCCTCCCTATAGGCTGTCTCATCATTGTCGGTGATCAGGCCTACCACTGTTGTGTCGTCAGCAAACTTAATGATGGTGTTGGAGTCATGTTTGGCCATGCAGTCGTGGGTTAACTGGAAGTACAAGAGTGGACTAAGTACACACCCCTGAAGGGCCCCAGTGTTGAGGATCAGAATGGCAGACGTGTTGTTGCCTCCCTACCCCTTCTGTCTCAGCCTCCAGTATTTATGCTGCAGTAGTTTGTGTCGGGGGGCTAGGGTCAGTCTGTTATATCTGGAGTATTTCTCCGGTCTTATCCGGTGTCCTGTGTGAATTTAAGTATGCTCTCTCTAATTCTCTTTCTTTCTTTCCCTGGGAGGACCTGAGCCCTAGTTCCATGCCTCAGGACTAACAAGCCTGATGACTCCTTGCTGACCCCAGTCCACCTGGCCGTGGTGCTGCTCCAGTTTCAACTGATCTGCCTGTGGCTATGGAACCTTGACCTGCTGTTTTCAACTCTCTAGAGACAGCAGGAGTGATAGAGATACTCTGAATGATCGGCTATGAAAAGCAAGCTGAAATTTACTCCTGAGGTGCTGACCTGTTGCACCCTCAACAACTACTGTGATTATTATTTGACCCTGCTGGTCATCTATGAACATTTGAATATCTTGGCCATGTTCTGTTATAATCTCCACCCGGCACAGCCAGAAGAGGACTGGCCACCCCTCGTAGCCTGGTTCCTCTCTAGGTTTCTTCCTAGGTTCTGGCCTTTCTAGGGAGTTTTTCCTAGCCACCGTGCTTCTACACCTGCATTGCTTGCTGTTTGGTGTTTTAGGCTGGGTTTCTGTACAGCACTTTGAGATATCAGCTGATGTAAGAAGGGCTATATAAATAAATTTGATTTGATATATACAGATGGCACCAGTACCGAGTCGGTATGCGGGGGTACAGGTTAGTAGAGGTAATTTGTACATGTAGGTGGGGGTGAAGTGACTATGCATAGATAATAAACAGTGAGTAGCAGCAGTGTACAAAAGGGAGGGGGGAGTGTCAGTGTAAATTGTCCATTGGTGATTTTATTAATTGTTCAGCAGTCTTATGGCTTGGGGGGTAGAAGCTGTGTAGAAGTACAGATCAAGGTTGGGCTATAAAAAAATATCTGAAATCTTTGAACATCCCACGGAGCACCATTAAATCCATTATTACATTTTTTTAAGAATATGGCACCACAACAAACCTGCCAAGAGAGGGCCGACCACCAAAACTCACAGACCAGGCAAGGTGGGCATTAATCAGAGAGGCAACAAAGAGACCAAAGATAACCCTGAAGGAGTTGCAAAGCTCCACAGCGGAGATTGGAGTATCTGTCCATAGGACCACTTTAAGTCGTACACTCCACAGAGCTGGGCTTTACACAATAGTCACCAGAAAAAAAGCCATTGCTTAAAGTGTTCACCAAAAGGCATGTGGGAGACTCCCCAAACATGTGGAAGAAGGTACTCTGGTCAGATGAGACTAAAATTGAGCTTTTTGGCCATCAACATAAACGCTATGTCTGGCGCAAACCCAACACCTCTCATCACTCCGAGAACACCATCCCCACAGTGAAGCATGGTGGTGGCAGCATCATCCTGTAGGGATGTTTTTCATCAGCAGGGACTGGGAAACTGGTCAGAATTGAAGGAATGATGAATGGGGCTAAATACAAATACTTGTTTCAGTCTTCCAGAGTGAATGGTTATGCAAGCTCAAGTTTTCAGTTTTTTTGTCTTATTTCTTGCTTGTTCCACAATACAAAATATTTTGCATCTTCACAGTGGTAGGCATGTTGAGTAAATCAAATGAAACCCCCCCCCCCAAAAAAAAATCTATTTTAATTCCAGGTTGTATGGCAACAAAATAGGAAAAATGCCACTTTCGCGAGACACTGTACATAGGTCCAGGATGGCAGGAAGCTTGACCCCAGTGATGTACTGGGCTATTCACACTACCCTCTGTGGCACTTTACGGTCAGATGCCAAGCAGATGCCATACCAGGCGGTGATGCAACCGGTCAGGAAGCTCTCGATGGTGCAGCTGTAGAACCTTTTGAGGAATCGGGGGACCCATGCCAAATCTTTTCAGTCTCCTGAGGGGAAAAAGGTTTCATCGTGCCCTCTTTATGACTGTCTTGGTATGTTTGGACCATGATAGTTCGTTGGTGATGTGGACACCAAGGAACTTGAAACTCTCGACCCGCTCCACTACAGCCCCGTCGATGTTAATGGGGGCCTGTTTGGCCTGCGTTTTCCTGTAGTCCACGATCAGCTCCTTTGTCTTGCTCACATTGCCAGTTCTCTGACCTCCTCCCTATAAGCCGTCTCATCGTTGACGGTGATCAGGCCTACCACTTTTGTATAGCCAGCAAACTTAATGATAGTGTTGGAGTCATGTTTGGCCACGCAGTCGTGGGTGAACAGGAAATACAGGAGGGGACTAAGTACACACCCCTGAGGGGCCCCGGTGTTAAGGATCAGCGTGGCAGATATGTTGTTTCCTACTCTTACCACCTGGGGCGGCCGGTCAGGAAGTCCAGGATCCAATTGCAGAGGGAGGTGTGTAGTCCCAGAGTCCTTAGCTGAGTGATGAGCTTCATGGGCACTGGTGTTGAATGCTGAGCTGTAGTCAATGAACAGCACTCTCATATAGGTGTTCCTTTTGTCCAGGTGAGAAAGGGCAGTGTGGAGTGCGATTGAGATTGCGTCATCTGTGGATCTGTTGGGGCGGTATGCGAATTGGAGTGGGTCTAGGGTGTCTGGGAAGATGCTGTTGATGTGAGCCATGACGAGCCTTTCAAAGCACTTTATGGCTAACGACGTGAGTGCCACGGGGCGGTAATCATTTAGTCAGGTTACCTTCACTTCCTTGGGCACAGGGACTATGGTAGTCTGCTTGAAACATGTAGGTATTACAGAATCGGTTACCGAGAGGTTGAAAATATCAGTGAAGACACTTGACAGTTGGTCCGCGCACGCTTTGAGTACACGTCCTGGTAGTCCGTTTGGCCCAGCGTTTTGTTCTCATCGGCTACCGAGAGTCATCCAGAACAGCTGGTGCTCTTGTGCATGCTTCAGTATTGCTTACCTCGAAGCGAGCATAAAAGGCATTTAGCTCATCTGGTAGGCTCGCGTCACTGGGTAGTTCGCGTCTGGGTTTCCCTTTGTAGTCCATAATAGTTTTCAAGCCCTGCCACATCCGACGAGCGTCAGAGCCGGTGTAGTAGGATTCAATCTTAATCCTGTATTGGCGCTTTGCTTGTTTTATGGTTTGTCTGAGGGCATAGCGGGATTTCTTATAAGCTTCCAGATTAGTCTCCTGCTCCTTGAAAGCAGCAGCTCTAGCCTTTCGCTCGATGCGGATGTTGCCTGTAATCCATGGCTTCTGGTTGGGATATGTACATACTGTCACTGTGGGGAGGACGTCGTCGATGCACTTATTGATGAAGCCGATGACTGAGGTGGTATACTCCTCAATGCCATTGGATGAATCCCGGAACATATTCCAGTCTGTGCAGCAAAACAGTCCTGTAGTGTAGCATCCGCGTCATCTGACCACTTCCGTATTGAGCAAGTCACTGGTACTTCCTTCTTTAGTTTTTGCTTGTAAGCTGGAATCAGGAGGATAGAATTATGGTCAGATTTGCCAAATGGAGGGTGGGGGAGAGCTTTGTATGCATCTCTGTGTGTGGAGTAAAGGTGGTCTAGGATTTTTTTCTCTGGTTGCACATGTGACATGCTGGTAAAAATGTTGTAAAACTGATTTAAGTTTGCCTGCATTAAAGTCCCCGGCCACTAGGAGCGCCGGTTCTGGGTGAGCATTTTCTTCTTTGCTTATGGCCTTATAGAGTTGGTTGATACTGGTCTTGATGCCAGCTTCGTTCTGTGGTGGCAAAGAGACAGCTACAAATAATATAGATGATAACTCTCTTGGTAGATAGTGTGGTCTACAGCTTATCATAAAATACTCAACCTCAGGCGAGCAATACCTTGAGACTTCTTTAAAGCGCACCAGCTGTTTATTGACAAATAGACACACACCCCCACCCCTTGTTTTACCAGAGGTAGCGTCTCTGTTCTGCCGGTGCATGGAAAATCCCCGTAGCTCTATATTGTCCGTACCATCGTTCAGCCACGTCTCGGTGAAACATAAGCTGTTACATTTTTTTATTTCCCATTGGTAGGATAATCTTAATCGTAGATCATCCATTTCATTTTCCAATGATTGCACGTTAGCAAGAAAACTGGATGGCAGTGGGAGTTTACTCGCTCGCCTACAGATTCTCAGAAGGCTGCCCGATCTGCGACCCCTTTTCCTGCATCTTTTCTTCACGCAAAAGGCGGGGATCTGGGCCTGTTCCAGTGAAAGAAGGATATCCTTCTTGTCGGACTCATTAAAGGAAAATGTTTCTTCCAGTCCATGGTGAGTAATCGCTGTTCTGATGTCCAGAAGTTATTTTCAGTCATAAGAAACAGTAGCAGCAACAAAATAAGTTACACCATTTTTTTAAACTAACAAAATAGCACAATTGGTTGGGAGAATGTAAAACGTCAGCCATGTTCTTCGACATCATATTTTATTCTTCTTTTTTGTCATGCCCTGATCTGTTTCACCTGTTCTTGTGATTGTCTCCACCCCTCCAGGTGTCACTTATTTTCCCCAGTGTATTTATCCCTGTGTTTCCTGTCTCTCTGTGCAAGTTCATCTTATAAGTCAACTAGCGTTTTTCCCATTCTCCTGCTTTTTGCATTCTCCTTTTTCTAGTCCCCTGGTTTTGACCCTTGCCTGTTTCTGGACTCTGTACCCACCTGCCTGACCATTCTGCCTGTCTTGACCACGAGCCTGTCTGCCACTCTGTTCCCCCTGGACTCTATTCTGGTTTTGACCTTTTTGCCTGTCCACGACCATTCTCTTGCCTACTTCTTTGGATTAATAAACATTGTAAGACTCCAACCATCTGCCTCCTTTGTCTGCATTTGGATCTCGCCTTATGCCTTGATAGTACAAACTGGCCATGACAGACCCAGCAGACTTGGACCAGCTCTGCCAAGCTGTCTCCCTGCAAGGAGCCACCATTGGGAGACATCAGGAGTTGGTACAGGGCCTTTTGGAAGGGCTCAGTTCCTTTGAGGGAATGCCACGACCAAGGGTTCAAGGCTATTATGGAGTAAATCAGGGAGTTAGCTCAGAGACTGTCTGCCACCTCTGAAAAACCCCAATCACGCAGTATTTTTTCCCTATCTGTGGTGAGTTTGTACGGCCTATCCCGACTCCCCGTGAACCCCTCTTACCTCCTCCTGAGCCATATTTGGGGAATCCTGGTACCTGCTGGGGTTTTCTTTCTCAGTACTCGCTTATTTTTGAGCTACAGCCATCTTTGTTTTCTTCAGGTTGATCGAAGATAGCGCATATAATTACGCTAATGTTGGGAAGGGCACTCTCCTGGGCTACGGCGGTTTGGGAACAACAATCTGCAATTTGCGGTCATTTGGAGGAATTCATGCCAGAGGTGAGAAAAGTTTTTGAGTCTCCGGTATCTGGGAGAAAGGCAGCCAGCAAACTGCTTGACTTTTGTCAAAACTACCGTAGTGTGGCAGACTACGCGGTGGACTTTCGCACGTTGGCCGCCGAGAGTGCCTGGAGTCCGGTGTCTCTTTTCCTCTTTCTGCATGAATTATCTGAGGAGGTAAAGGAGGAGCTAGCTGTTCGGGAACTGCTGGTGGACCTCGACTCTCTTATCGCCTTAACCATTAAACTTGATGGACGCATAATGGAACACAAGAGTGAGAGGAGGTCTGGTCTCGGGCACACGTGTGCACGCGATATGGTGCGTTCATCTCCTATGGAGTCCGGAAGTATCCGAAGGCAGCTCGTCCAAGAGGAGTCTATGTCACCTGAGCTCTCTCGTGAATCTACGACGGGTGAGTTGGATACTCCTGAGCCTATGCAGTTGGGAAGAACTAGGCTATCAGTTTGGGAGCGCTCACGGAGGATGAATAATAACTGTTGTCTGTACTGTGGAGGGGCATTTTTTTACATTTTTTTTTACATTTTAGTCATTTAGCAGACGCTCTTATCCAGAGCGACTTACAGTAGTGAATGCATACATTTCATACAATTTCATATTTTATTTTTTATATATATATTTTTTTTCTGTGCTGGCCCCCCGTGGGAATCGAACCCACAACCCTGGCGTTGCAAACACCATGCTCTACCAACTGAGCTACAGGGAAGGACATTTTATAGCTACCTGCCCTATTAGGAAACCCTTGTCTCTAGTGGGTACCAGTACTATGGTGAGTCAGACTGGGAGATCCCTAATTCCCATCACCCGCACACCCCTTTTTGCTCTTGTACTGTGTGGAGACCAATCTAAGTCTCTCCGAGTGCTCATTGAGTCTGGGGCTGATGAATGTCCTATGAATGACACGATTGCTTCGGAGCTTGGTATTCCCACTCAGCCTCTCTCTGTGCCCATGGATGCTAGGGCACTGGACGGCCGCTCTATAGGGGAAGTCACCCATAGTACTGTGCCCGTTCAATTATGGGTTTCTGGTAACCACAGTGAGCCCATACAGCTCCTCCTCATTGTCTCTCCTCATGTTCTGGTTATGTTGGGATTTTCCTGGCTACAAAAACTCAATCCGGTGATTGACTGGACCACAAGCTCCATCCTGGGTTGGTAATACCACAGAGAGTAATACCACAGAGAGTAATACCACGGAGAGTAATACCACAGAGAGTAATACCACAGAGAGTAATACCACAGAGAGTAATACCACAGAGAGTAGAGCACTGAGCGACCACGGAGAGTTACCACGGAGGTAATACCACGGAGAGTAATATCACAGAGAGTAATACCACAGAGAGTAATACCACAGAGAGTAATACCACAGAGAGTAATATCACAGAGAGTAGAGCACTAACACTAAGAGTTAAAGTAATACCACAGAGAGTAATACCACAGAGAGTAATACCACAGAGAGTAATATCACAGAGAGTAATACCACGGAGAGTAGAGCACTGACACCAAGAGTTAAAGTAATACCACAGAGAGTAATATCACAGAGAGTAATACCACAGAGAGTAATACCACAGAGAGTAATACCGACAGAGAGTAATACCACAGAGAGTAATACCACAGAGAGTAATTGAGTGGGTGATACACAGAACAAGGTTTCACAGAGATCCAGTAAATTGGCCATTTATTATCAGGCTTCATATTCATTCAATCTAAGCATGTATTTACAGAAAACAATGAGATAATCAACTCCAGAATTACACTGTTGAGGCTGGCTGTGCTGGACTGGAGAGAGGAGTAGAGAGTGGAGACCGGCTTGGTTCTAGGAAATTGTGTGTTGCCCACATACAGAATTCTACAATTCTACAATCTGGCATTGTTTCTCCTACAGGCTGCCTGCTGTTCATAGAGGACTCTAAGGGGATGACATTAAAGGTAGAGTTTAAAGAGAAGAAAGGAAACGGAATAAAGAATAAAGTGCACTGGATGGAGGAGGAGGGGGGGGCAGAATATATGTAATTTCTAGGAATTTTTCTAGGATCCGCTCTCCGCTGCTCAATTGATAAGTAGTTGATTTGAAACAACACCCCTCAGGGCCTCACTGGGGACACTTTTAGATTTTACGCTTGGATATATCTGTTTAACTCCCCATTTACCAAGACAACAGGCCCTGACAGCACAAACAACTTACTGCTGCTGCCACCTGGGGGGGAGGGAGAGGGGGAGAAGGCGGGAGGCAGTAGGGAGGGAAGGAGAGCGAAAGGGAGGGAGGGAGGGAGGGAGGGAGGGAGGGAGGGAGGGAGGGAGGGAGGGAGGGAAGAAGAGCGGGAGGGAGGGAGGGAGGGAGTGGAAGGGAAGGGAAGGGAAGGGAAGGGAAGGGAAGGGAAGGGAAGGGAAGGGAAGGGAAGGGAAGGGAAGGGAAGGGAAGGGAAGGGAAGGGAGAGGGAAGGGAGAGGGAAGGGAAGGGAAGGGAAGGGAAGGGAAGGGAAGGGAAGGGAAGGGAGAGGGAAGGGAAGGGAAGGGAAGGGAAGGGAAGGGAAGGGAAGGGAGAGGGAGAGGGAAGGGAAGGGAGAGGGATGCAACCCAACCATCCTCTGGGAATACACAAAATGAAAGAAGGGAAGATAGAGAGAGAATATATTTGTATGGCTCTGTAAATCTCTGTCTGAGTGTGGTATGAATATGTAACAGGACAGTTTCATGACTGTGTCTGCAAACAGCCTAAGTCTAAATGATGCTGCATTCACTGATCATGCTGATGATATCATAATGCGTAATACCATCTGCTTTCATCATGTTGTTCTGCTCTACATTTGCCTCAGTTGGAAAATAATTCATATATCTTTTTTCAATATTGTGATATTTGTTTTGGCAGTTTTTCAGAAAATATAAATATTGATTTGAATACAGATAATTTATTTCCGTGGATTTTCATTTGATTGGTTAGACCTCCTCGTGTGTGTTTCTGATTGACATATAATCGGAGGGAGGAGCCTATATGCTAATTACAATAGAGGGAGGGGCATTTATGCTAACTACCTGAAGTGGTTAGCAGCTCGGAGCCTCAGGCCAAATGACTGACTGACAGACAGGGCACAGTCAATAGTTCTCCTCTATTTTACAGCCATTTACTTGGAACTTCAGAAAGTTCCTCCTTCTTCCTCAGATTGACAGTTTATTCACGCTGGTAGTTCATGTGTAGTGGCAGCTGGATCACAGTGTGTGGATGAATAAATATATAATGTGTATTTTACAGGGTTAGGGGTAGAGGGTAATTGTCACTACAGGGGATGCAACTCCATTGAGAGTATTGATCCTGTGTGACTGCCCGGTGTCCCCCGACCCTACGACAGGCCAGGTCAGGGGTCAGGGTGTGAATGGGCTTGGTGACATAGAGACAGAGCATGTCCCTGACTCTAGAAGGCCAATGTGATTGGAGCTGAGAGTAGAAGAATCTACTGCGGCCCAACACCAATGCATTTCAATGGTTTTAATGTGAAGACTGCCAATACCTTGATCCAATCATAAGTGATTCCGCACAATTGCCCTTTGGCAGTTTAAGGCAGGGGGGAGAGATGGGGGCAGAAAAATGATCTATAAAGTCTATGTCAATAAATTACGATTTTTGTTTACTGCAACAATCTATTAAATGTCAATGTATTGCAACGGTATAATATTGTTGAACCAAGCAGTGCATGTAAAGACTCCTGAGTGATGAGTAGAACAGTTTACCGGCTGTAGAATGATAACAGTAACAGAAAGCTGCTGTAGGCTAGTGTCTATTGATTAGCTGGCTGGATGATTGGCACTACACTGGTCTCTAGACTGTTTCTATTATTACAGTGTGTTTCAGGTGGCCTAGTTGTTAGAGCATTGCTCCAATAACACAAAGGTTCCCAGTTCAAATCCCGGAGGCGACAAGGTAAAAAATATGTAATTCTGCACTTGAGCAAGGCAGTTAACCCAACAACAGACCCCAATGTGGCAGCCCACTTCTCTGATTCAGAGGGGTTGGGTTAAAAATGGAAGTCAACTTTCAGTTGTACCTTGTGTGCAATGAAAAACAAATTGTAAATTCAATGCTCAGTTGGTATGGTATTTTAGGATCCCCATTAGCCAATGCAAAAGCATCTGCTACTCTTCATGGGGTCCACATGACAATGAATGACATTTTAAATGTCACACACAGCCTACATATCAGTGCATACACTATGGGGTGTAATACACTGCAAACTACAATACAAGATATGTAAAATGGCTTTGTCTATTCACAGTCCCCTATGTCCAGTAAGGTTCTTTTATCTGTAATTTTTGTATCTGTTTTTATTGCTAGCTTGACTTACCTGGGGTGGTGAAGAGTCCCATGTAACATGGCTCTATGTAATACTGTGTGTTTCCCAGCCTCTGTTCTGGACCTGGGGACAGTGAAGAGACCTCTGGTTGCATGTCTTGTTTTGTACGTGGCTGAACCGTGCGCCAACTGCTTGAACAAACAGTTCCTTCAACACGTCAATACCTCGCCTGATGACTTGTCGTTTTCACGGTGTCAGGCAGCGAAAAGGTTCAAATGTTTACCTAATTTTTGGCCTGCGACTATGCTGCGTTGATTTGATTTAGTCACTTTGTTGTCACGCAGAATTGTCCTGTGCAGCAGGAAATGCTAATAGCAGTGTATTTGAGGTTTAAGGAGGCTTCTGGGGCTTGTGGTTTCCACTGTGAAATGTCAGGTTTAATTTAACCTAACGAAGAATGAGTCAACCCCTACGGAGATGTCCATTGATTATTATACATATAATGTTTAGCATTTCCTGTTGCAGCAGAATTTTTAAATATTTTTCTAATGGGAGGAACGGGGTTGAATTAGGATAGCAGATATATTTGTAGCAGCCCCCTTAAGGTGGTTATTGGTTAACAGCTGGTCTAGACCCATTATGGTGGTTATTGGTTAACAGCTGGTCTAGACCCGTTATGGTGGTTATTGGTTAACAGCTGGTCTAGACCCGTTATGGTGGTTATTGGTTAACAGCTGGTCAGCTGGTCTAGCCCCATTATGGTGGTTATTGGTTAACAGCTGGTCTAGGCCCATTATGGTGGTTATTGGTTAACAGCTGGTCTAGACCCATTATGGTGGTTATTGGTTAACAGCTGGTCAAGCCCCGTTATGGTGGTTATTGGTTAACAGCTGGTCTAGACCCATTATGGTGGTTATTGGTTAACAGTTGGTCAGCTGGTCTAGACCCGTTATGGTGGGGTTACGCTGGTCGCCCGGTGGTAGGACAGGGCGTGGTCTAGCCCGGGGGGGCGCTGGTCAGCCCCGTCATCTTCGGGATGGGGCAGTATTCGGAAGTTTGGATGAATGAGGTGCTCAAAGTAAACTACCTGTTACTTAAGCCAAAAAGCTAGGATATGCATATAAGTTGTAGTATTTGATGAAAAACACTCTAAAGTTTCCAAAACAGTTAAAATAATGTCTGTGAGTAAAGCAGAACAGATATGGCAGGCGAAAACCCGAGGACAATCCATCCAGAATTGTTTTTTTCAGCTCACCACTGATTACAATAGCTGGGAATGGGAATATAAAAGGAAGACCTCCCATGTCAACAGTCTTTAGAAAGAGTTTCAGGCGTGTTTTTGAAAAATGAGTTAGAATTTGTAGTTTTTGTAAGAGGCTCCCATTTTGGCTGTATTGTTTGTAGTGCGTTCCGGTGAGGATGCGCACTTCGTTATTTATTTCCGGTAATGAACATACTATTATCCGTCTTAAATGTAATCATTTATTTACATATTAGGGTACCTGAGGATTGATTAGAAACGTTGTTTGACTTATTTGGAAGAAGTTTGTTGGTAACTTATGGGATTCATTTGTATGCATTTTGAACAAGGTAAACCGGTGATTACTGAGTCAAGCGCGCCAACTAAACTGACTTTTTTGGGATATAAAGAAGGACTTTATCGACCAAAAGGACCATTTGTTATGTAGCTGGGACCCATGTGATTGCAACCAGATGAAGATCTTCAAAGGTAAGTGATTTATTTTATTGCTATTTCTGACTTTCGTGATGCCTCTGCTTGGTTGGAAATGTATGTAATGCTTTTGTGTGCGGGGCGCTGTCCTCAGATGATCGCATGGTGTGCTTTTGCCATAAAGCCCTTTTGAAATCTGACAAAGGGGCTGGATTAACAAGAAGTTAAGCTTTTAAATGATGTATGACACTTGTATTTTCATGAATGTTTAATAATACGATTTTTGTAATTTGAATTTCGCACTCTCCAATTTCGCCAGATGTTGTCGAGGCCGGGCGCTAGCGGCATGCCTATCCCAAGGAGGCTAAGTTGATTGTGCCTTTAAACAGTTTGGGAATTCCAGAAAATTATGTCATGGATTTAGAAGCTTCTGATAGGCTAATTGACATCATTTGAGTCAATTGGAGGTATACCTTTGGATGTATTTCAAGGCCTACCTTCAAAATCAGTGCCTCTTTGCTAGACATCATAGGAAAATCAAAAGAAATTAGCAAAACAAATTTACCTCCACAAGTCTGGTTCATCCTTGGGTGAAATTTCCAAACGCCTGAAGGCACCACGTTCATCTGTACAAACAATAGTACGCAAGTATAAACACCATGTGACCACGCAGCCGTCATAACGCTCAGGAAGGAGACACATTCTGTCTACTAGAGATGAACGTATTTTGGTGCGAAAATTGAAAATCAATCCCAGAACAACAGCAAAAGACCTTGTGAAGATGCTGGAGGAAACAGGTACAAAACTATCGATATCCACAGTAAAACGAGTCCCATATTGACATAACCTGAAAGGCCGCTCAGCAAGGAGGAAGCCACTGCTCCAAAACCACCATAAAAAAGCCAGACTACGGTTTGCAACTGCACATGCGGACAAATGTCGTTCTTTTTGGAGAAATGTCCTCTGCTCTGAGGACAAAATAGAACTGTTTGGCCATAATGACCATCGTTATGTTTGGAGGAAAAAGGGGGAGGCTTGCAAGCCAAAGAACACCATCCCAACCGTGAAGCACGGGGATGCCAGCATCATGTTGTGGGGGTGCTTTGCTGCAGGAGGGACTGGTGCACTTCACAAAATAGATGGCATCATGAGGATGGAAAATGATGTGGATATATTGAAGCAACATCTCAAGACATCAGTCAGGAAGTTAAAGCTTGGTCGAAAATGGGTCTTCCAAATGAACAACGACCCCAAGCATTCTTCCAAAGTTGTGGCAAAATGGCTTAAGGACAACAAAGTCAAGGTATTGGAGTAGCCATCACAATTCCCTGACCTCAATCCTATAGAAAATTTGTGGACAGAACCTAAAAAGTGTGTGCGAGCAAGGAGGCCTACAAACTTGACTCAGTTACACCAGCTCTGTCAGGAGGAATGGACCAAAATTCACCCAACTTATTGTGGGAAGCTTGGGGAAGGCTACCCAAAACGTTTGACCCAAGTTCAACAATTTAACCTCTTACATCTAGATGTTCCGCTAGCGGAACACCGCTCCAATATCCACTGATAGGGCGTGGCGCGAATGACAAATTCCTCGAAAATCCGAAAAATTCCATTTTTCAAACATATGACTATTTTACACCATTTTAAAGACTCTCCTTTATCTAACCACACTGTCCGATTTCAAAAAGGCTTTACAGCGAAAGCAAAACATTAGATTATGTCAGCAGAGTACCCAGCCAGAAATAATCAGACACCCATTTTTCAAGCTAGCATATAATGTCACAAAAAACAAAACCACAGCTAAATGCAGCACTAACCTTTGATGATCTTCATCAGATGACACTCCAAGGACATTATGTTATAAAATACATGCATGTTTTGTTCAATCAAGTTCATATTTATATCAAAAACCAGCTTTTTACATTAGCATGTGACGTTCAGAACTAGCATTCCCACCGAACACTTCCGGTGAATTTACTAAATTACTCACGATAAACGTTCACAAAAAGCATAACAATTATTTTAAGAATTATAGATACAGAACTCCTTTATGCAATCGCGGTGTCTGATTTTAAAATAGCTTTTCGGTGAAAGCACATTTTGCAATATTCTGAGTAGATAGCCCGGCCATCACAGGCTAGCTATTTTGACACCCACCAAGTTTGGTACTCACCAAACTCAGATTTACTATAAGAAAAATTTGATTACCTTTGCTGTTCTTCGTCAGAATGCACTCCCAGGACTTCTACTTCAACAACAAATGTTGGTTTGGTTCCAAATAATCCATAGTTATATCCAAATAGCGGCGTTTTGTTCGTGCGTTCAAGACACTATCCAAAGGGTAACGAAGGGTGACGCGCCGGCGCATATCGTGACAAAAAATGTCAAAATATTCCATTACCGTACTTCGAAGCATCTCAAACGCTGTTTAAAATCAATTTTTATGCGATTTTTCTCGTAAAATAGCGATAATATTCCGACCGGGAGTCGTTGTTTTCGTTCAAAGACTGAAAATGTAAAATGGACTCTTCATGTGCACGCGCGCCCGTCTCATTGTTCTCAGATCGACAACTATCCAAATGCGCTACTGTTTTTCAGCCATGGACTGCAGAGTCATCATTCAACGTTCTGGCGCCTTCTGAGAGCCTATGGGAGCCTTAGAAAGTGTCACGTTACAGCAGAGATCCTCTGTTTTCAATAAAGAGGCTAAAGAAGGCCAAGAAATGGTCAGAGAGGGCACTTCCTGTATGGAATCTTCTCAGGTTTTGGCCTGCCATATGAGTTCTGTTATACTCACAGACACCATTCAAACAGTTTTAGAAACGTTACGGTGTTTTCTATCCAAATCAAACAATTATATGCATATTCTAGTTTCTGGGAAGGAGTAATAAACAGATTAAATCGGGTACGTTTTTTATCCGGCCGAGAAAATACTTCCCCCTATCCATAACAGGTTAAACAATTTAAAGGCAATGCTACCAAATACTAATTGAGTCTATGTAAACTTCTGACCCACTGGGAATGTGATGAAAGAAAAAAAAGCTGAATAAATAATTTTCTCTACTATTATTCTGACATTTCACATTCTTAAAATAAAGTGGTGATCCTAACTGACCTAAGACAGGGAATATTTATTAGGATTAAATGTCAGGAACTGTGAAAAACTGAGTTTAAATGAATTTGGCTAAGGTGTATGTAAACTTCCGACTTCAACTGTATTTGGGCTGCAATATCTGTGGCTGGTAACTCTAATGAACGTATCCTCTGCAGCAGAGGTAACTTTGGGTCTTTGTTTCCTGTGGCGGTCCTCATGAGGGCTAGTGTCATCATAGCGCTTGATGGTTCGTTCGACTGCAGTTGAAGAAACTTTCAAAGTTCTTGAAATGTTTTAGTAGTGCTGTGTTGTGATGGGCCAGGTCTAGTAGAGCTGTGTTGTGATGGGCCGTGTCTAGAAGAGTTTTGTTTTGATGGGCCGGGTCTGGTAGAGCTTTGTTGTGATGGGGTCTAGTAGTGCTGTGTTGTGATGGGCCAGGTCTAGTAGAGCTGTGTTGTGATGGGCCGTGTCTAGAAGAGTTTTGTTTTGATGGGCCGGGTCTGGTAGAGCTTTGTTGTGATGGGGTCTAGTAGTGTTGTGTTGTGATGGGCCAGGTCTAGTAGAGCTGTGTTGTGATGGGCCAGGTCTAGAAGAGTTTTGTTTTGATGAGCCGGGTCTGGTAGAACTTTGTTGTGATGGGGTCTAGTAGTGCTTTGTTGTGTTGGGGTCTAGTAGAGCTGTGTCCTCAGTTCTCGTCCCGATTCTGGAAGGCGTTCTGCATCCTAATTGGGTGGTTGGCCAGCCTGTCCCTCGGGTTTCATTCTCAATATAATGGCCAGTCGGAGAGTGCCAATCAGGACCTGGAGACGATTCTTCAGTGGCTTGTCTCTCAAATACCTCCGTTTTGTTCGTGCGTTCAGGTCAGTATCCAAAGGGTGACGTGCGAGCGCATTTCGTGACAAAAAAATTCAAAATATTCCATTACCGTACTTCGAAGCATGTCAAACGCTGTTCAGAAATCAATTTTTATGCTATTTTTCTCGTAAAATAGTGATAATATTCCAACAGGGCGACGTTGTATTCATTCAAAGGCTGAAAGAAAAAAATGGAGAATTCACATGAACACGCATCTCCAGTGTTACTGTTCCCAGCCTGACCACTCACAAAATCTCCTGCTGTTTTTCAACCCAGAGACTGCAGAGACGTCATTCCACTTTCTGGCGCCTTCTGAGAGCCAATGGAAGCCTTAGAAAATGTCACGTTACAGCAGAGATGCTGTATTTTCGATAGAAATGCCACAGAAGGAGAACAAATTGTCAGACAGGGCACTTCCTGTTTGGAATCTTCTCAGGTTTTGGCCTGCCATATGAGTTCTGTTATACCTACAGACACCATTCAAACAGTTTTAGAAACTTTAGAGTGCTTTCTATCCAAATCTACTAATTATATGCATATTCTCGTTTCTGGGCAAGAGTAGTAACCAGTTTAAATCGGGTACGTTTTTTATCCGGCCGTGCAAATACTGCCCCCTAGCCCCAACAGGTTAAAAATAGCTTCAGACTAAACATTACTCACTCAGTTGCAGGTTGGATGGTATTTGTAGGTGATGGCTTTGTTATGGAAGGTTTGGGAATCGCTTCCTTTTAGGTGGTTGTAGAATTTAACAGCTCTTTTCTGGATTTTGATAGTTAGCGGGTATCTCTCTCTCTGTCTCTCTCTGTGTCACTCTCTGCTGTGTTTTTCTCCTCACATACCCACAGCAGAACACCCACTGCTGTCAAACAAACACACAGCATGAAGAGGAGGGGGGCTGAACTATAAGCAGACTGAGAGGCATCTTCATTATCCCGCCTTTCTCTGTACGTATCGGACCGCAGATCTGTGTGTGTGTGTGTATGCGTATGTGCCTGTGTATCGGATGCGAAGCGTCCTTCAATAAGACACATTTCCAGCAGAGCATCCACGTAGGCTGAGTAAGCCAGACGGAAAAGAATGATTGGGAGAGAGAGGCCAGGTTCATCAAAGTCACCCTTAAGATGATGCTCATTTTTCAGCAGCTGAGAGGGTGCATACCTGGAGTACACCTGTGAGATATAATGGACAAATTGAACGACAACATGCCTCTTTCATATTTCACAGATCACCAGTTCTGCCTATGAGAGAAGGATGGAGGGAGAGAGGGATGGAGGGAGAGGGTTGGAGGGAGAGAGGGATGGAGGGAGAAAGGGATGAAGGGAGAGAGGTAGAGAGGGATGAAAGGAGAGAGGGATGAAGGGAGAGAGGAATGAAGAGAGGGATGAACGGAGAGAGGGATGAAGGGAGAGAGGGATCAAAGGAGAGAGGGATGAAGTGAGAGAGGGATGGAGGGAGGGAGAGAGGGATGAAGGGAGAGAAAAGGATGGAGGGAGAGAGAGAGGGATGGAGGGATAGAGGGATGAAGGGAGAGAGGGATGGAGGGAGAAAGAGATGGAGGGAGAGAGAAGGATGGAGGGAGAGAGGGTTGGAGGGACAGAGGGATGAAAGGAGAGAGGGATGAAGGGAGGGAGGGTTGGAGTGATAGAGGGTTGGAGGGATAGAGGGATGGAGGGATGAAGGGAGAGAGGGATTGAGGAAGAGAGGGATGGAGGAAGAGAGGGATGAAGGGAGAGAGGGTTGGAGGGAGAGAGGGATGGAGGGAGAGAGGGACGAAGGGAGAGAGGGATGAAGGGAGAGAGGGATCAAGGGAGAGAGGGATGGATGAAGGGAGAGAGGGATGGAGGGAGGGAGAGAGGGATGAAGGGAGAGAAAAGGATGGAGGGAGAGAGAGAGGGATGGAGGGATAGAGGGATGAAGGGAGAGAGGGATGGAGGGAGGGAGAGAGGGATGAAGGGAGAGAAAAGGATGGAGGGAGAGAGAGAGGGATGGAGGGATAGAGGGATGAAGGGAGAGAGGGATGGAGGGAGAGAGAGATGGGGGAGAGAGAAGGATGGAGGGAGAGAGGGATGAGGGATAGAGGGATGAAGGGAGAGAGGGATGGAGGAAGAGAGGATTGAAGGGAGAGAGGGAGAGAGGGATAGAGGGATGGAGGGAGAGAGGGTTGGAGGGATGAAGGGATGAAGGGAGAGAGGGATGGAGAGAGAGAGGGATCAAGGGAGAGAGGGATGAAAGGAAAGAGGGATCAAGGGAGAGAGGGATGAAAGGAGAGAGGGTTGGAGGAACAGAGGGATGAAGGGAGGGAGAAGGATTGAGGGATAGAGGGATGAAGGGAGAGAGGGATGGAGGAAGAGAGGATTGAAGGGAGAGAGGGAGGGAGAGATGGATAGAGGGATGATGGGAGAGAGAGGGATGGAGGGAGAGAGGGATGGAGGGAGAGAGGGATGGAGGGTTTGAGGGTGAGAGGGATGAAGGGAGAGAGAGGGATGGAGGGAGAGAGAGGGATGGAGGGAGAAAGGTATGAAGGGAGAGAGGGAGAGAGGGATAGAGGGATGATGGGAGAGAGAGGGATGAAGGGAGAGAGAGGGATGGAGGGAGAGAGAGGGATGGAGGGAGAGAGGGATGAAGGGAGAGAGGGATGGAGGGAGAGAGGGATGAAGGGAGAGAGAGTTGGAGGGTTGGAGGGTAAGAGGGATGAAGGGAGGGAGGGAGAGAGGGATGAAGGGAGAGAGGGATGGAGGGAGAGAGGGATGAAGGGAGAGAGAGTTGGAGGGTTGGAGGGAGAGAGGGATGAAGGGAGGGAGAGAGAGAGGGATGAAGGGAGAGAGGGATGGAGGGAGAGAGGGATGAAGGGAGAGAGAGTTTGAGGGTTGGAGGGTAAGAGGGATGAAGGGAGGGAGGGAGAGAGGGATGAAGGGAGAGAGGGATGAAGGGAGAGAGGGTTGGAGGGAGAGAGGGATGAAGGGAGAGAGGGTTGGAGGGAAAGAGGGATGAAGGGAGAGAGAGTTGGAGGGATGAAGGGAGAGAGGGTTGAAGGGAGGGAGAGAGGGATGAAGGGAGGGAGGGAGAGAGGGATGGAGGGAGAGAGGGATGAAGGGAGAGAGGGATGAAGGGAGGGAGAGAGAGAGAGAGGGTGAGAAGGATGGGGGAATGATGGTGAGGGACTTTGCTCAAGGGGAGAGTTGGCCAGACCCCCCCACACTACAGAAACAAACTGGCTTCGTATGAAACATGTCTGTTCTCCAAGTTATTATTATCTTAGTGTAGCAGTGTAGCAGTATAAAATCTGTGGAAAACTGTTCACAGGATAGTCCAGGCCTTGTATGAAGAAGACATTTAGTTATAAATAGTGTTTGTATCTCAGGTCACATCTATATGTTCTTCATCTATAGGTTGTTAGTTGGTGTGAGAGAAACCCCCCTGAACACCCCGTCCATCAACTATTGATGCTAGGCAGGTATTTAACCATTAACACAACATTAACCTGGTGAACTGACACACAGCATCCAGTCACCTCTTGTCTGTCCGTTTCTCTAGCCAAGCTTTTTTTGTGAGATATCTCCTGGAGAAATCCAGGCCAGGTTATCATCAAGCTGTGATGACTCCTGGAGATATCCATGCCAGGTTATCAGCAGGCTGTGATGACTCCTGGAGATATCCAGGCCAGGTTATCATCAAGCTGGGATGACTCCTGGAGATATCCATGCCAGGTTATCAGCAGGCTGTGATGACTCCTGGAGATATCCAGGCCAGGTTATCATCAAGCTGGGATGACTCCTGGAGATATCCAGGCCAGGTTATCAGCAGGCTGTGATGACTCCTGGAGATATCCAGGCCAGGTTATCATCAAGCTGGGATGACTCCTGGAGATATCCAGGCCAGGTTATCATCAAGCTGGGATGACTCCTGGAGATATCCAGGCCAGGTTATCATCAAGCTGGAATGACTCCTGGAGATATCCAGGCCAGGTTATCATCAAGCTGGAATGACTCCTGGAGATATCCATGCCAGGTTATCATCAAGCTGGGATGACTCCTGGAGATATCCATGCCAGGTTATCAGCAGGCTGTGATGACTCCTGGAGATATCCAGGCCAGGTTATCATCAAGCTGGGATGACTCCTGGAGATATCCATGCCAGGTTATCAGCAGGCTGTGATGACTCCTGGAGATATCCAGGCCAGGTTATCATCAAGCTGGGATGACCTGTCAGACTATTCTGATGACTCTTGTCAGTAGTTGTGAGTTGTAGTGGCCAGTAAAGCTGAGAACACTGCACCTCCCTGTAGCCCCAGGCCTGAGTGGCCAGTAGAGCTGAGAACACTGCACCTCCCTGTAGCCCCAGGCCTGAGTGGCCAGTAGAGCTGAGAACACTGCACAATCAGAGTTATCACTATGTTGTTTTCACCAGCCTGCCTGCCTTGCATGGACACACACACACACACACACACACACACACACACACACACACACAGACACACACACACACACACACACACACACACACACACACACACACACACACACACACACACACACACACACACACACACACACACACACACACACACACACACACACACACACACACACACACACACACACACATATCTTCCTACTGCAAGCCTTCTTTTTGGGTTACAACCCACACTGCACTCATAGTGACAGAGCTCTCTGTTGTTCTGATGTGGTTAACTCTACAAATGAACATAACACAACTTTGAAAGTTTCTTCAAGTGCAGTTGCAAAAACCTTCAAGCGCTATGATGAAACTGCCTCTCATGAGGACTGCCACAGGAAGACCCAGAGTTACCTCTGCTGCAGAGCATAAGTTCATTAGAGCTACTTGCACCTCAGATTGCAGCCCAAATAAATGCTTCACAGAGTTCAAGTAAAAGACACATGTTAACATCAACTGTTCAGAGGAGCCTGCGTGAATCATGATTGAATTTCTGCAAAGAAACCACTACTAAAGGACACCAATAATAAGAAGAGACCTGCTTAGGCCAATAAACACGAGCAGTGGACATTAGACTGGTGGAAATCTGTCCTTTGGTCTGAGGAGTACAAATTTGAGATCTTTGGATCCAACCGCCGTGTCTTTGTGAGACGCAGAGTAGGTGAACGGATGATCTTCGCATGTGTGGTTCCCACCGTGAAGCATGGAGGAAGAGGTGTGGTGTTGTGGGGGTGCTTTGCTGCTGACACTGTCAGTGATTTATTTAGAATTCAAGGCACACTTAACCAGCATGGCTACAACAGCATTCTGTAACGAATCTGTCATCAAATTTATTAAAAATGAATATACAGAGGTGATGCATTGCCTTGTAAAAGTATTCATCCCCTTGGTATTTTTCCTATTTTGTTGCATTACAACCTGTAATTTAAATTGATTTTTATTTGGATTTCATGTAATGGACATACACAAAATAGTCAAAATTGGTGAAGTGAAATGAAAATAATAACTTGTTTAAAAAAATAAATTGAAGAAAAGCCGGAAAAGTTGTGCATGCGTTTGTATTCACCCCTTTGCTATGAAGCCCCTAAATAAGGTCTGGTGCAACCAATTACCATCAGAAGTCACATAATTAGTTAAATAAAGTCCATCTGTGTGCAATCTAAGTGTCACATGATCTGTCACATGATCTCAGGATATATACACCTGTTCTGAAAGGCCCCAGAGTCTGCAACACCACTAAGCAAAGGTCACCACCAAGCAAGCAGCACCAAGAAGACCAATGAGCTCTCCAAACAGGTCAGAGACAAAGTTGTGGAGAAGTACAGATCAGGGTTGGGTTATAGAAAAATATCAGAAACTTTGAACATCCCACGGAGCACCATTAAATCCATGATTAAAAAATTGAAAGAATATGGCACCACAACAAACCTGCCAAGAGAGGGCCGCCCACCAAAACTCACGGACCAGGCAAGGAGGGCATTAAATCAGAGAGGCAACAAAGAGACCAAAGATAACCCCGAAGGAGCTGTCCATAGCTTGGAGTATCTGTCCATAGCTTGGAGTATCTGTTCATAGATTGGAGTATCTGTCCATAGGACCACTTTAAGCCGTACACTCTACAGAGCTGGGCTTCACAGAAGAGTCACCAGAAAAAATCCATTGCTTAAAGTGTTCACCAAAAGGCATGTGGGAGACTCCCCAAACATATGGAAGAAGGTACTCTGGTCAGATGAGACTAAAATGTAGGTTTTTGTCCATCATGATAAATGCTATGTCTGGCGCAAACCCAACACCTCTCATCACCCCGAGGATACCATCCCCACAGTGAAGCATGGTGCTGGCAGCATCATGCTGTGGGGATGTTTTTCATTGGCAGGGACTGGGAAACTGGTCAGAATTGAAGGAATGACGAATGGTGCTAAATATAGGGAAATTGTTAAGGAAAACCTGTTTCAGCCTCCCCGAGATTTGAGACTGGGACGGAGGTTTACTAAGCATACTGCTAAAGCAGCACTCAATATGTTTATGGGGAAACATTTAAATATCTTGGAATGGCCTAGTCAAAGCCCAGACCTCAATCCAATTGAGAATCTGTGGTATGACTTAAAGATTGCTGTACACCAGCGGAACCCATCCAACTTGAAGGAGCTGGAGCAGTTTTGCCTTGAATAATGGGCAAAAATCCCAGTGCCAAGCTTATAGAGACATACCCCAAGAGACTTGCAGGTGACTTGCTGCAAAAGGAGGCTCTACAAAGTATTGACTTTGGGGGGGAGTGAATAGTTATGCATGCTCAAGTTTTCAGTTTTTTTGTCTAATTTGTTGCTTGTTTCACAATAAAAAATATTTTGCATCTTCACAGTGGTAGGCATGTTGAGTAAATCAAATGAACCCCCCCCCCCCCCCCCAAAAAAAAATCTATTTTAATTCCAGGTTGTAAGGCAACAAAATAGGAAAAATGCCAAGGGGGTGAATACTTTCGCAAGCCACTCTAAAAAATGCCTTATTTTCATCAGTATTCAGATCCTTTTCTATGAGACTCAAAATTGAGCTCAGGTGCATCCTGTTTCATTTTGATCATCCTTGAGATGTTTCTACAATTTGATTAGTCCACCTGTGGTAAATTCAACTGATTGGACATGATTTCAAAAGTCGGATACCTATCTATATAAGGTCCCACAGTTGACAGTGCATGTCAGAGAAAAAAATCAAGCCATGAGGTTGAAGGAATTGTCGGTAGTGCTATGGGTACCTAAAATTGTCTGCAGCATTAACCTGTTGGGTCTAGGGGGCAGCATTTGCACGTCTGGATAAAAAAAATGTACCCGATTTAATCTGGTTACTAATCCTACCCAGTAACTAGAATATGCATATACTTATTATATATGGATAGAAAACACTCTAAAGTTTCCAAAACTGTTTGAATGGTGTCTGTGAGTATAACAGAACTCATTTGGCAGGCAAAACCCTGAGACATTTTCTGACAGGAAGTGGATACCTGATGTGTTGTATTGACTTTAAACCTATCCCATTGAAAAACACAGGGGTTTAGGAATATTTTGGCACTTCCTATTGCTTCCACTAGATGTCACCAGCCTTTACAAAGTGTTTTGAGTCTTCTGGAGGGAGATCTGACCGAACAAGAGCCATGGAACGATGATGGCCCATTAGACACCTTGCGCGCGAGTTCATGTTGGGTACCCTCGTTCCAATACGTTATAAAAGAGTATGCATTCGTCCACCTTGAATATTATTCATGTTCTGGTTAAAAAAGGCCCTAATGATTTATGCTATACAACGTTTGACATGTTTGAACGAACGGAAATATATTTTTTCCCCTCGTTCATGACGAGAAGTCCGGCTGGCTTACATCATGTGCTAACGAGACGGAGATTTTTGGACATAAATGATGAGCTTTTTTGAACAAAACTACATTCGTTATGGACCTGTGATACCTGGAAGTGACATCTGATGAAGAGAATCAAAGGTAATGGATTATTTACATAGTATTTTCGATTTTAGATCTCCCCAACATGACGTCTAGTCTGTATCGCAACGCGTATTTTTCTGGGCGCAGTGCTCAGATTATTGCAAAGTGTGATTTCCCAGTAGGGTTATTTTTAAATCTGGCAAGTTGATTGCGTTCAAGAGATGTAAATCTATAATTCTTTAAATGACAATATAATATTTTACCAATGTTTTCTAATTTTAATTATTTAATTTGTTACGCTGACTTGACTGCCGGTTATTGGAGGGAAACGATTTCCTCAACATCAATGCCATAGTAAAACGCTGTTTTTGGATATAAATATGAACTTGATAGAACTAAAAATGCATGCATTGTCTAACATAATGTCCTAGGAGTGTCATCTGATGGAGATTGTAAAAGGTTAGTGCATCATTTTAGCTGGTTTTATGGTTTTGGTGACCCTGTCTTTGACTTGACAAAACATTACACACAACTCTTGTAAATGTACTGTCCTAACATACTCTAAATTTATGCTTTCGCCGTAAAACCTTTTTGAAATCGTAAAACGTGGTTAGATTAAGGAGATGTTTATCTTTCAAATGGTGTAACATAGTTGTATTTTAGAAAAATTTGAATTTTGACATTTATTTGGATTCAAATTTGCCGCTCTTGAAAGGCACCTGCTGTTGATGGAGTGCACCACGGGTGGCACGCTAGCGTCCCACCTAGCCCCAAGAGGTTAAAGGTCCCCAAGAACACAGTGGCCGCCATCATTCTTGAATGGAAGAAGTTTGGAACCACCAACATTCTTCCTAGAGCTGGCCGCCCGGCCAAACTGAGCAATCGGGGGGGAAGGGCCTTGGTCACGGAGGTGACGAAGAAAGTGATGGTCACTCTGACAGAGCTCCAGAGTTCCTCTGTGGAGATGGGATGTCTTCCAGAAGGACAACCATCTCTGCAGCACTCCACCAATCAGGCCTTCATAGTAGAGTTGTCAGACGGAAGCCACTCCTCAGTAAAAGGCACATGACAGCCCGCTTGGAGTTTGCCAAAAGTTATCTAAAGAACTCCCAGACCATGAGAAACAAGATTCTCTCATCTGATGAAACCAAGATTGAACTCTTTGGCCTGATTGCCAAGCGTCACGGCTGGAGGAAACCTGGCACCATTCCTGCAGTGAAGCATGTAGGGATGCTCTCTCTCTCTCGATCCCTCTCCTGATCATTGTAGTTTTCCAAGTCTATCCACTGAATTAAGCCTTTACTTCAATCAAAATAATAATCATATGATGAACTATCCGTTCAGACCCTAGTCCTACCTACACTACATGACCAATAGTATGAGGACACCTGCTCGTCGAACATCTGTATTCCAAAATGATGGACATTAATATGGAGTAGGTCCCCCCTTTGCTGCTATAACAGCCTCCACTTTTCTGGAAAGGCTTTCCACTAGATGTTGGAGCGTTGTTGTGGGGATTTGCTTCCATTCAGCCACAAGAGCATTAGTGAGGTAGGCCACTGATGTTGGGTGATTTGGCCTGGCTCGCAGTCAGCATTCCAATGCATCCCAAAGGTGTTCAATGGGGTTGAGGTCAGGGCTCTGTGCAGGCCAGTCAAGTTCTTCCGCACAGATCTCGACAAACCATTTCTGTACGGACCTTGCTTTGTGCACGGGGGCATTGTCATGCTGAAACAGGAAAGGGTCTTCCCAAAACTGTTGCCACAAAGTTGGAAGCTCAGAATCATCTAGAATGTTATTGTATGCTGTAGGGTTAAGATTTCCCTTCACTGGAACTAATGAGCCTACCCCGAACTGTGAATGACAGCCACAGACCATTATTCCTCCTCCACCAAACTTTACAGTTGGCACTATGCATTCGGGCAGGTAGCGTTCTCCTGTCATCCGCCAAACCCAGCTTTGTCTGTCAGATTGCCAAATGGTGAAGGGTGATTCACCACTCCAGATAACTAATTTCCACTGCTCCAGAGTCCAATGGCGGCAAGCTTTACACCATTCCAACCAATGCTTGGCATTGCGCCTGGTAATCTTAGGCTTGTGTGAGGCTGCTCGGCCATGGAAAACCATTTCAAGAAGCTCCTGACGAACAGTTCATGTGCTGATGTTGCTTCCAGAGGCAGTTTGGAAGTCGGTAGTAAGTGTTGCAACCGAGGACAGGCGTTTTTACGAGCTATGCGCTTCAGCACTCGGCAGTCCCATTCTGTGCTCTTGTGTGGCCTACCACTTTGCATCTGAGCCGTTGCCACTCCTAGACGTTTCCACTTCACAATAACAGCACTTACAGTTGACCGGGGAAGCTCAAGCAGGGCACGAATTGACTTGTTGGAACGGTGGCATCCAATGAAAGGGCCACAGTGAAAGTCACTGAGCTCTTCAGTAAGGCCCTTCTACTGCCAATGTTTGTATATTGAGATTGCATGGCTTATACACCTGTCAGCAACAGGTGTGGATGAAATAGACCAATCCACTAATTTGAAGGGTTGTCCACATACTTTTGCTCCTTTAGTATTTCTCCATTAGGTTACCCCATAGAGAAAGCCTCACCGTTTTTTGGGTGGGTGGCAGTCAGCCTAGCGGTTAGAGCGTTGGGCCAGTAACCGAAAGTTTCTAATTCCCCACCCGACAAGGTGAAACATAATTTTCTCTGGTATGCCGTACTACTATAGTTGACACTGTACATTTTCTCTTTGGCTGGTGTTTTTACAGACATTTTCCAATCCTCACTCGACCAGCAACACGTGCCAGTAGTGTGGAAAAACTCAATAATTATACCAATTCCTAAAGCATCTAATCCCTCTGTGCTGAATGACTACCGCCCTGTTGCCTTGACATCCTTAGTAATGAAATGCCTTGAGAAACTTGTGAAAAGTCATATTCTCAGCATCACCCAGAAGCTTCTCGACCCATTTCAGTTTGCCTATCAGCCTAGCAGAGGAGTTGATGATGCCATTCTTACCCTCCTTTACATGGTCTATAGACATCTAGAGGGTGTACTCTCCTTAACATGGTCTATAGACATCTAGAGGGAGCCAAATCCCATGTTAGGGTTCTGTTTGTTGACTTTTCTTCTGCCTTCAACACAATCCAGCCCTACATTCTGGCACAGAGACTCATTCGGGATTTCTCCTTAGATGGAAGGCTGGTTTTGTGGCTGTTGGACTTCCTGAGCCAACGCTCACAGCGAGTCAAAATAGGTCCCCACGTGTCAGACATACGCAATACCAACACAGGCTCTCCTCAGGGATGTGTTTTGTCCCCACTCCAACACAGGCTCTCCTCAGGGATGTGTTTTGTTACCACTCCAACACCAACACAGGCTCTCCTCAGGGATGTGTTTAGTCCCCACTCCACCACCAACACAGGCTCTCCTCAGGGATGTGTTTTGTCTCCACTCCACCACCAACACAGGCTCTCCTCAGGGATGTGTTTTGTCCTGACTCCACCACCACCACAGGCTCTCCTCAGGGATGTGTTTTGTCTCCACTCCTGTACATCTTGTACACTAATAGTTGTACTAGTTCCCATCCTGACAGACACCTCATTAAGTTCGCTGATGACACTGCCTTGATCAGCCTGTTGCATGATGACGAGGAACATCATGGCCCGGTCCTAGATGACTTGGTAGAGTGGTGTGAGGAATCACACTTGGTCCTCAATACCAACAAGACCAAAGAGATGTACATAGACTTCAGGAAGTGTACAACACCTACCTCTGCAACATCTATCAGAGGTCAGAATATAGAAATTGTACAGGAATACAAATATCTGGGTGTCCTCTTGGACAATAAGCTTCAGTGGAGTAAATATACAGACCTGATCTACAAAAAGAGCCAACAGAGACTGTACTTTCTCAAAACGCTGGGATCATTTAATGTAGACTGTACTGACTCTGTTTTACTAATCTTTCATTGAGAGTATTTTAACTGTTTGTATTGTTTGTTGGTTTGGCAATGCCACTGTCAGCCAGAGAAATATGCTGAGAAGGATTATCACCACAGCAAGCAAGGTACTTGGAGTCAAACAGACAGGCCTGGATGAGATCTTTAAGGTCAGGGCCCTCAGCAAGGTACTTGGAGTCAAACAGACAGGCCTGGATGAGATCTTTAAGGTTAGGACCCTCCCCAAGGTACTTGGAGTCCAACAGACAGGCCTGGAGGAGATCTTTAAGGTTAGGACCCTCCCCAAGGTACTTGGAGTCAAACAGACAGGCCTGGATGAGATCTTTAAGGTTAGGACCCTCCCCAAGGTACTAGGAGTCAAACAGACAGGCCTGGATGAGATCTTTAAGGTCAGGGCCCTCCCCAAGGTACTGGGAGTCCAACAGACAGGCCTGGATGAGATCTTTAAGGTCAGGGCCCTCCGCAAGGTACTTGGAGTCAAACAGACAGGCCTGGATGAGATCTTTAAGGTCAGGGCCCTCCCCAAGGTACTGGGAGTCCAACAGACAGGCCTGGATGAGATCTTTAAGGTCAGGGCCCTCCCCAAGGTACTGGGAGTCAAACAGACAGGCCTGGATGAGATCTTTAAGGTCAGGGCCCTCCCCAAGGCTCACAAAATCATTTTAGACCCAAGCCACCCCCTGTACCCAGACTTTGAACTCCTCCCCTCTGGGCGCAGGTATAGGGCACCCCTCAGCAGGAAAAACACAACTAGACAATCATTTGTGCCGGGTGTGATATCCCTCCTAAATGGCTCGGACTAATGTTCCAATCGACTCAGTAAGGCCAGCGGGCTAGTCTTTAAAAAAAAACGTTTTTATTGGTATGTAACTGTTATGAAAGTTGTAGTGTCAATTTTGTTTTGTATTTAAACGCCACTTTAAACGTGTACATGACACTGCAACAAAATTTCCCCATGGAGACAAAGTCAGTAAGTAAAACAACACATTACACTGCACCTATCATACTACTACTGTATGGCTGACCCTGTAAAACACATTACACTGCACCTATCATACTACTACTGTATGGCTGACCCTGTAAAACACATTACACTGCACCTATCATACTACTACTGTATGGCTGACCCTGTAAAACACATTACACTGCACCTATCATACTACTACTGTATGGCTGACCCTGTAAAACACATTACACTACACCTATCATACTACTACTGTATGGCTGACCCTGTAAAACAACACATTACACTACACCTATCATACTACTACTGTATGGCTGACCCTGTAAAACAACACATTACACTGCACCTATCGTACTACTACTGTATGGCTGACCCTGTAAAACAACACATTACACTGCACCTATCGTACTACTACTGTATGGCTGACCCTGTAAAACACATTACACTACACCTATCATACTACTACTGTATGGCTGACCCTGTAAAACAACACATTACACTACACCTATCGTACTACTACTGTATGGCTGACCCTGTAAAACACATTACACTACACCTATCATACTACTACTGTATGGCTGACCCTGTAAAACACATTACACTGCACCTATCGTACTACTACTGTATGGCTGACCCTGTAAAACAACACATTACACTACACCTATCCAGTGTGTGTCAAACCTAAATCTATTAAAACGATGTCTCTTTCTTTCTTGGTCTCGCTCTCGCTCCCTCTCTCTCCCTCACACACATCAATAATAAAAGAAAACAAAATCCATTGTTGTCTCCCATGCCACAGAGAGGGTGATGTGACATGTACAAACTGTCGCCGGTGGCTACAGTGCGTTTGATGTTCTGTGGCGTGACGGTGGAGTCAAGTCATTTTGCACCCAATTACACTGCAGTAAATCTGGTGGATGCCACTTGTCTTGGAGTATCGGTTATCACTGTCACCTTGACATTCTTTGTTGACACAGCTCTTCTCCTAACAGAGACCTAACAGAATCCTAATAGAACAGCCCTAACAGAACAGAGCCCTAAAATAACAGAATGCTAACAGAACAGAGTCCTAACAGAACAGAGCCCAGACAGAACCCTAACAGAAGAGAGTCCTTGCAGAACAGAATCCTAACAGAACAGAGATGTAACAGCTCTAACAGAACAGAATGCTTACAGAAAAGAGAACCCTTACAAAACAAAGCCATAACAGAACAGAGCCCTAATGGAACCAAGACCTTACAGAACAGAACCCTAACAGAACAGAACCATAACAGAACAGAGCCATTACAGAACCAAAATAGAACAGAGCCCTTAGAGAGCTCTACCAGAACAGAGTCTTAACTAAAATAACAGAGGAGTAACAGAGCCCTAACAGAACAAAGCCTTAACAGAGCACTAATTGAACCCAAAGAGAAAAGAGCCCTAACAGAACAGAGTACTTACAGAACTCTTGTAGAATGGAGACTTAACAGAACAGAGAATTTATAGAGCCCTAACAGACAGAGCCCTGACAGAACAGAACTCTTACAGAGCCTCAATAGAACAGATCCCTTACAGAGCCAAAACAGAGCCTTAACAGAACAGAGTCCTAACAGAACAGATTAATAACAGAACCCCAACAGAACATAAACGTTCACAAAAAACATAACAATTATTTTAAGAATTATAGATACAGAACTCCTCTATGCACTCGATATGTCCGATTTTAAAATAGCTTTTCGGTGAAAGCACATTTTGCAATATTCTGAGTAGATAGCCCAGCCATCACGGCTAGCCATTTAGACACCGACCAAGTTTAGCCCTGATCAAACTCCGATTTACTATTACAAAAGTTTCATTACCTTTGTTGTCTTCGTCAGAATGCACTCCCAGGACAGCTACTTCAATAACAAATGTTGGTTTGGTCCAAAATAATCCATCGTTATATCCGAATAGCAGCGTTTTGTTCGTGCGTTCCAGACACTATCCGAAATGGTAAAGAAGGGTCGCGCGCATGGCGCATTTCGTGACAAAAAAATTCTAAATATTCCATTACCGTACTTCGAAGCATGTCAACCGCTGTTTAAAATCAATTTTTATGCCATTTTTCTCGTAGAAAAGCGATAATATTCCAACCGGGAATCTCCTTTTTGGCAAACAGAGGAAAAAATCACAAAGACGGGGGCAGCCAGGTCACGCGCCTAAGCCCACAGTCCCTTGATCGGCCACTTGAGAAAGGCGATAATGTGTTTCAGCCTGGGGCTGGGATGACGACATTCAGGTTTTTCCCGGGCTCTGAGCGCCTATGGACGACGTAGGAAGTGTCACGTTAGAGCAGAGATCCTTAGTAAAAGATAGAGATGGCAAAGAAGTTCCAGAAATGGTCAGACAGGCCACTTCCTGTAAAGGAATCTCTCAGGTTTTGACCTGCCATTTGAGTTCTGTTATACTCACAGACACCATTCAAACAGTTTTAGAAACGTTAGGGTGTTTTCTATCCATATGTAATAAGTATATGCATATTCTAGTTACTGGGTAGGATTAGTAACCAGATTAAATCGGGTACGTTTTTTATCCAGCCGTGAAAATACTGCCCCCTAGCCATAAGAGGTTAACGAGAGTCTTGTCTTTAAAATGCTGTAAAATAGTCATATGTTTGAGAAATTGAAGTAATAGCATTTCTAAGGTATTTGAAAATCGCGCCACGGCTGTTGCGTAGGTGGGACGAATTCGTCCCGCCTAGCCCAGAGAGGTTAACCATCACCAATTGTACATTTTACGATTTCTCGTAAATTACATTTACATTTACATTTACGTCATTTAGCAGACGCTCTTATCCAGAGCGACTTACGGCTGGCTCTTTTTTTCCTGACACCTAGGTTCATGTACTTGATGTGAAGCAGTCAATTTAGCGCTCAATTACCGTTTTTGACCTTTAATCCCAGAAAATTGGCCTTAACTCAAAAAGTATTGAGGCCTCAATGCCATCTTGTTTCTGGGCTAACATCCCATTTGGCCAAACCTGTGCTCACCGAGTTTCGTCTTCGAAGTCTTTTCTGTTTAGGAGAAATGGCCATGTCACTTTGGTGATGTTTTGTCCATTTGCAATAAGCAGCCAGTTGCCATCTGATGGAATTTTCTGGAACAGACAGAGCCCAAATGGATCCCTAACAGAACAGAGCCCTAAACAGAACAGAGCCCGAACAGAATCCTAAAATAACAGAGCCCGAACAGAGCCCTTACAGAGCAGAGCCCTAACAAAACAGAGCCCTAGCAAAACAGAGCCCTAACAAAACAGAGCCCTAATTGGAACAAGATGGCACCAACAGACATGGCAGCTCTGATTCTATTTAATAAGCATCTTTGCGGTATTACATTTCTTGTGTGTTATTTCTTACATCATTAGCCCAGTACCTTTTTTGTGTTATTACATACAGCCAGAATGAACTTTTGGATAACAGAGCGGCGGTAACTCACCAGCATTATGGCTTTCCTGAATTGGATCCTTTGTTCGTACCCCCCAGGGCAATGTAGCTTATCCCAGAGGCTGCTCCAAGACGCCACTGGTGGAGAAGAGGTATTGGGAGTGGACTTCTTTTCTGACTCAGGAGACGGACACACCATCCACCGCTTCCAAGTATGTTACTCGCTAATGTTCAGTTATTGGACAATAAAGTAGACGACCTCAGGGTGAGGTTCTCCTCCCAGAGACACATCAGAGACCGTAACATACTCTGTTTCATGGAATCATGGCTCTGTACGGATATCCTGTCTCCGTCTCAGTACATTGCACAGATGGGAATAAAGAACTCTCCGGGAAGAATAAAGGCGGTGGTGTATATTTCATGATTGACTCATGGTGGGATTGTGATAACGTACAGAAACTCAAGTCCTTTTGTTCACCCGACTGAGAATACCTCACAATCAAATGCCGACCGTATTACCTCCTAAGAGAGTTCTCTTCGGTTATAGTCACAGCTGTGTATATTCCCCCTCAAGCCGATACCACGATGGCCCTCAAGGAACTACACAGGACTTTGTGCAAACTGGAAACCACATGTCCTGAGGCTACATTTATTGTAGCTGGGGATTTTAACAAAGCAAATTTGAGGAAAACGCTTCCCAAGTTCTATCAACATATTGACTTGCGCTGGAAAAACGCTCGACCACTGCTACTCCCCCTTCCGGGATGCCCGTGCTAAAGTCTATTCAATGCTGGTCTGACCAATTGGAATCCATGTTTCAAGATTGATTTGATCATGCGAACTGGGATATGTTCCGGGTAGCCACTGAGAATAACATTGATGTAAACACGGACACTGAGTTCATCAGAAAGTGTATAGGAGATGTTGTTCCTACTGTGAATATAAAAACCTGGCTAAACCAGAAACCATGGATAGATGGCAGCATTCGCGCAAAACTGAATGAGCAAACCATTGCATTTAAGGCAAGGTGACTGGGAATAGGGTTAAATACAAACAGTGTAGTTATTCCCTCCGTAAGGTAATCAAACAGGCAAAACATCAGTGCAGAGACAAAGCAATTCAACAGCTCAGACATGTGGCAGAGTCTACAGAAAATCAAGGATTACAAGGGGAACACCAGCCATGTCCCGGACACCGACATCTTGCTCCTGGACAAGCTGAACACCATCTTCACCAGCTTTGAAGATAACACAGTGCCACCGACACGACCCGCTCCCAAGGACTGTGGGCTCTCGTTCTCCGTGGCCGACGTGAGTAAAACATTTAAACGTGTTAACCCCCGCAAGGCTGCTGGCCCAGACGACATCCCTAGCCGCGTCCTCAAAGCATGTGCAGACCAGCTGGCTGGTGTGTTTACGGACATATTCAATCTCTCCCTATTCCAGTCTGCTGTCCCCACTTGCTTCAAGATGTCCATCATTGTTCCTGTACCCAAAAAACCAAAGGTGACTGAACTAAATTACTATCGCCCCGTAGCACTCACTTCTGTCATCATGAAGTGCTTTGAGAGGCTAGTTAAGGATCATATCACCTCTACATTACCTGACACCCTAGACCAATTCAATTTGCAATCCGCCCCAATAGATCCACAGACAATGCAATCGCACTGCACATTGCCCTATCCCATCTGGCCAAGAGGAATACCTATGTAAGAATGCTGTTCATTGACTATAGCTCAGCCTTCAACACCACAGTACCCTCCAAGCTTAACATTAAGTCTGAACCCCGCCCTGTGCAACTGGGTCCTGGACTACCTGACGGGCCGCCCCCAGGTGGTGAAGGTAGGAAACACCTCCACTTCGCTGATCCTCAACACAGGGGCCCACAAGGGTATGAGGTCAGCCATCTCCTGTACTCCCTGTTCACCCATGACTGCGTGGCCATGCACGCCTCTAACTCAATCGTCAAGTTTGCAGACGACACAACAGTAGTAGGCCTGATTACCAACAATGACGAGACGGCCTACAGGGAGGAGGTGAGGGCCCTGATGGAGTGGTGCCAGGAAAATAGCCTCAACATCAACAAAGCGAAGGAGCTCTTCGTAGACTTCAGGAAACAGCAGTGGAAACACACCTCTATCCACATCGACGGGACAGCAGTGGAGAAGGTGGAAAACATCAAGTTTCTCGGTGTACACATCACTGACAATCTGAAATCGTCCACCCACACAGACAGTGTGGCGAAGAAGGCACAACAGCGCCCTTTTAACCTCAGAAGGCTGAAAAAAATAATCTTGGCCCCTAAGACCCTCACAAACTTTTACAGATGCACAGTAGAGAGCATCCTGTTGGGCTGTATCACAGTCTGGTACGGCAATTGCACTGTCCACAACCGCAGGGCTCTCCAGAGGGTGGTGCGGTCTGCCCAACGCATTACTGGGGGCACACTGCCTGCCCTCCAGGACACCTACAGCCGCAGATGTCACAGGAAGGCCAAAAAGATCATCAAGGACAACAACCACCCAACCCACTGCCTGTTCACCCTGCTACCATCCAGAAGGCGAGGTCAGTACAGGTGCATCAAAGCTGGGACCGAGAGACTGAAAAACAGCTTCTATCTCAAGGCCATAAGACTGTTAAATAGCCATCACTAGCATACTACCACTCGGTTACTCAACCATGCACCTTAGAGGCTTCTGCCCCATATACATAGACATGTTTTTTTTATTTATTTATCCTTTATTTAACTAGGCAAGTCAGTAAAGAACAACTTCTTATTTACAATGATAGCCTACCCCGGCCAAACCATAACCCGGACAATGCTGGGCTAATTGTGCACCGGCTTATGGGACTCCCATTCACAGCCGGTTGTGATATAGCCCAGGATCAAACTGAGATGCAGTGCCTTAGACCGCTGCACCACTCGGGAGACCGAATCACTGTTCACTTTAAAAATGGAAAACGAGTTACTTTAAAAATGTTTACATATTGCTTTACTCAACAGAACAGAGCTCAAACAGAACTGAGCCCTAACAGAATAGAGCCCTACTAGAACTGTAACAAAAGAGAGCCCTAAAAGAATAGAGCCCGAACAGAACCTTTACAGAGCCCAAACAGAACAGAGTCCTAACAGAACCCTAACAGAGCAGAACCCTAACAGAGCAGAGCCCTAATAGAGCAGAACCCTAATAGAGCAGAACCCTAACAGAGCAGAACCCTAACAGAGCAGAGCCCTAATAGAGCAGAACCCTAATAGAGCAGAACCCTAACAGAGCAGAACCCTAACAGAGCAGAGCCCGAACAGAACAGAGCCCTAACAGAACAGAGACCCAACAGTGACCTAATAGAACAGTGCCCTAACAGAACAGAGTCCTAACAGAACCCTAACAGAGCAGAACCCTAACAGAGCAGAGCCCGAACAGAACAGAGCCCTAACAGAACAGAGACCCAACAGTGACCTAATAGAACAGTGCCCTAACAGAACAGAGTCCTAACAGAACAGAGACCCAACAGTGACCTAATAGAACAGTGCCCGAACAGAACAGAGCCCTAACAGAACAGAGACCCAACAGTGACCTAATAGAACAGTGCCCTAACAGAACAGAGTCCTAACAGAACCCTAACAGAGCAGAACCCTAACAGAGCAGAGCCCGAACAGAACAGAGCCCTAACAGAACAGAGACCCAACAGTGACCTAATAGAACAGTGCCCTAACAGAACAGAGTCCTAACAGAACAGAGACCCAACAGTGACCTAATAGAACAGTGCCCGAACAGAACAGAGCCCTAACAGAACAGAGACCCAACAGTGACCTAATAGAACAGTGCCCTAACAGAACAGAGTCCTAACAGAACCCTAACAGAGCAGAACCCTAACAGAGCAGAGCCCGAACAGAACAGAGCCCTAACAGAACAGAGACCCAACAGTGACCTAATAGAACAGTGCCCTAACAGAACAGAGTCCTAACAGAACCCTAACAGAGCAGAACCCTAACAGAGCAGAGCCCTAATAGAGCAGAGCCCTAACAGAACAGAGACCCAACAGTGCCCTAAAAGAACAGAGCCCTTACAGAGCCTTAACAGAACAAAGCCCTAACAGAGCAGAACCTTTACAGAGCCCTAACAGAACAGAGCCCTTACAGGGCCGTAACCCAGGACGCCAATCTACTGCTGCTACATTCAGATAATTCCACAGTCCCCTAACCACAGAACAGATCCATTTGTACCAAAATTGTACTACCCCTCGTCACCCTTCGTCTCCCCTCCCCCTTTCTCATCCTCGACTCATTTTTCATTTACTTTTTTTTCATTTCGTCACCCCCCACTCCCCCAGTCTTCCCCCTCCCCCTCTTTACCCCATCCTCCTCCCCACCTTCTCTTCTCCCCCTTCTCCTCCCCCTCCTCCTCGCACATCCTCCTCCCCCATCCTCACACTTTCTTCTCCCCCCTCTTCCTCTCCCCTCCTCCAGTCTTCTCTCTCTGCCTCTCTATCATCTGAGACAGGCCTGTCTCCTCCTGTCTTTTCTCCTGACCTTTCCTTCAGACAGATGGCCGAGTAGAAAACACATTATCTCATGTCATATTACTCCACCACAATTTTCCCTCTTATTTTAAGTGAAAGGTACTTGTTCAACAAATGGATTTTCAATTTGCGGTCCTCGGACACTATGTCTGCAGTTACAAGGGAAATTGCTCTGAGAAAATTGATAGAGACAAGAGGAGCAGCAGAATATTTTGTATTTTTTCTTCCTGGTATGGGATCAAGGTTTATCTCACTGCTTTCGATACGATTTAGTGGACCATCCTTCTCTTAACAGGTTCTATATTTGTTGTTATGTTATTAAAAGGCAATTGCTCCTGGAAACAAACTGCAATCCGTTCTCTACTTGGTACAGACAGAAGCGGATTGGCGGATTGGCCACCCCTCAGAGCCTGGCCCTCAGAGCCGGGCTCTCTAAGTTTCTTCTTGGGCTCCTTCCTTCTATGGAGCTTTACCTGGCCACTGAGCCTCTGCATTGCTTGCTTTTTAGTGTTTTAGGCTCAGAATCTGCAAAGCACTTTGTGACAACTGCTAATGTAAAAAGGGCTGTATACAACACATTTGATTGATTGATTTCTTTACACAGACCACATATTACCTGGAATATGCAGATACTGTGCTGTGATATCCTGGCCAGGCTTCTCCATTATCACAACAATAACACTGTGGATAAGAGCTTTGGACCAGAATACTGCATCACACATGGGACAACAGAAATTTGAGTCATTGAATATTTAAGTTCAAGTGTCATCCAGATGCCTCCTGTTGTGAGTACAGTATTCACAATACACAGATGAATACTACACAGCCCCCCCACCCCCAAGGGGTTTTATTACCCATGTTCCTCCACTCAGCAGTGACCAGATTGGGCATGGGGGTCAGGAGAGAGGGCAGGGAGCAGCTCTTAACGCCTGGCACAGATGGGCCGTCTACCCTAACCCCTAACCCCTAACCCTAGCCCTAAACCTCTGATGGGTCATCATTTGCAGGTCGGGTCAGAGGGCACCTGTGACCTGATTGATGCTTTCTGTGTATCCATCAGCTTTATGGGTTAGGGTTAGGGTTAGGGTTAAGGTTAGGCTTAAGGGGTGGTGGGACAGAGAGAGACAGTCTGTTCTGGGACAGGGAGGGGTGGTGGGACAGAGAGAGACAGTCTGTTCTGGGACAGGGAGGGGTGGTGGGACAGAGAGACACTCTGTTCTAGGACAGGGAGGGGTGGTGGGACAGAGAGAGACAGTCTGTTCTGGGATAGGGAGGGGTGGTCGGACAGAGGAAGACACTCTGTTCTGGGACAGGGAGGGGTGGTGGGACAGAGAGAGACAGTCTGTTCTAGGACAGGGAGGGGTGGTGGGACAGAGAGAGACAGTCTGTTCTGGGACAGGGAGGGGTGGTGGGACAGAGAGAGACATTCTGTTCTGGAACAGGGAGGGGTGGTGGGACAGAGCGAGACACTGTTAGGACAGGGAGGGGTGGTGGGACAGAGGAAGACACTCTGTTCTGGGAAAGGGAGGGGCAGGGGAACAGAGGGAGTCTCTCTGCTCTGGGACAAGGTGAGGTGGGGGAAAGAGGGAGAAAACTCTGAATCTGGGCCCTAACCCTAACCTTAATGACATGTTGTTAAGGTTAGACTCAGAGCTGTCTACATGTCCTTAACGCTAGGGTTAGGGTAAGGGCCAAGACTCAGATCTCTCCACATGTCATTAGGGTTAGGGTAAGGGCCAAGACTCAGACCTCTCCACATGTCATTAGGGTTAGTGTTAGGGCCAAGACTCAGACCTCTCCACATGTCATTAGGGTTAGTGTTAGGGCCCAGACTCCGGGCTGTCTACATGTTATGAAGGCTAGAGTTAGGGTCAAGACTCAGAGCTGTCCACATGTACATCTCTAAGACCTTTGCACACCTGGAATGTACAATAATTGAAACTATCTTTTTAATAATTCTTCAAGCTCTGTCAAATTGGTTGTTGAAAAAAAAAATCCTTAGTCTTTGCCAATGACAAGTACACCCATAATATGAAGCAGCCACCACCATGCTTGAGCATATGTGACCCGTTTCAGGAAACTAGACAAACTAGCCAGTCACGTCTTCATAGGAGAGCCATTTTAACGTTTCATTATTTATTGTTTTAATCAAAATGCGTTTTCGGGCAGAATACCTTCTCAAACATGTGAACTTTCACCTTAATAACAAACTTGTTATGCAATCTGTAAATAGGAATACAATTGTTAAATTATGAGCCTTGTTGGTGTCATGACGTTGCCCTGTTGATGAGGTTTATGACCCCCCAAAAATACCTTTCCCCCTTTTCTCTCTACTCAACAGAATGGACTCTTGGAAAGCCCTTTGTTAACATAGAGAGAGTATGGCAACATCAAACGGTTGGAAACGGAACAATGTTTCGGTAATACAACCAGTTGAAAGTATTCGTTGGTACTTAAAGAATATGATGTCAGATCAGTTGTTGTCTGGGACATTATATCTGATGACAGGACGACACAAACTGCATCTTGGAATGTCTACACATTCTAGTTATCAGATTCACATGGAATTGTTGTGCAATTGAAATGTTTAAATATGAAACTATTTGTGAAAAGATTAAATGTAATTTTATCTTTTAAAATTAGAGAATTGTTTTCATAAGTAAAATATGCTCACTCAGTGGCCACGCCCAAGTGAATAGGCATTGGTTGGAAATGATGACCCAACCCCTTTTCTACATTTCTATAAGAGCCCCCGTGACCCAATTCATGGCAGACTAAGCCAACCTCAGCGTGAGCTCTGGTTGCACGTCTACAACCTAACAAAATCAACACTGTGTTCACGATGACGTGAGGACTGATGTCCATACGTTTAAAAGGGGTGTTTTCAACGTGGCGGTGACAGTCGCCATGCTGGAAGGATGAATTTTGACTACACCAGTCAGAATATAGCATGAGCTGAGTATGGCAACTTGGTATGAACTTTGAACTCTCATTCACTAAAGAAGTAATACATCCTAGTCGAGTTATCAGCAGCTGTAAACATGGGCTAGGAAAGGACAGACAATCTCTTCAGAACGGCAGGGTACTACAACGTATCCGTTCTACCACACGACGACAGACTACAACGTATCCGCCCAGAAATACACTTCAAAAGGACAAGGGAGATCTCTGCTGGGCAACCCAGCCTTCCATCTTCGACCAATCTATCAAAGCACAGCTCAGAGTAAATATATTTCTTGCATTTTCATTTTCCGAAAGGGCAGTTATTTAGAATGCATAAGATTCTGTATTTACGATAGCATAGCTTCATAAGGTCCGATAGAGACCCAATAATGTTTTCCTCAGTCTTCCTGCTCTTTCATTCAAACCCAACTCAACCCCCTTTCTTTCAGACGTCATATCCGTTTTCCGTTTCCGTGCTTCCTGTTTCCGTGTTTCCGGGTTTCCGGGTCACAACTTGCAGACTTGTTTACGCTGCTGTGCGTTTTTGTTGCCGATCTTACTTTGATACCTGACGGTTTTTTACTTTTTCATTACCGTATATTTTTACTTTTTCCCTCACTCAACTTTTTTCATTCAACTTTTTCACCCCGGAGGTTTTATCTGGACATGGTTCGTCAGGACTTCAAACAGCCGAAGCTAAGTAACATTAACATGATGCCTTCTAATTGCAGTCGTTGTACTTATAATATACAGGAGAACGATCGCCTTACGGCAAGGATAGCTGTGCTGCAAGCCCAGCTTCAGACGCGATCGTTAGGCAAGGGTAATTTCAGTGTAGGAAAGGATGAAACAGCGTCTGTGCCACCAGTAAGTACAGATAGTAACGTTAGTATAAACCCCCTCGCACGGTCCCCGCAGCCGGACAAATTTCTCATGGCTTCTGGAGGGAAACGCTGTAGGAATGCTCAACCGGTGTCGCTTATTCAGCCGACAGAAACTTTCAACCGGTTCTCCCCATTAAGCGAGTCGGAGGCCGAGACTTCTCTGGTCTCTACTCCTCCCGTTGTGGGGTCTGAGACGCCGACGGCTCCCACCATTATCTCTGACAAATTGAAAACCCTAGTCATTGGCGACTCCATTACCCGCGGTATTAGACTTAAAACGAATCATCCAGCGATCATACACTGTTTACCAGGGGCAGGGCTACCGACGTTAAGGCTAATCTAAAGACGGTGCTGGCTAAAGCTGAAACTGGCGAGTGTAGAGAGTATAGAGATATTGTTATCCACGTCGGCACCAACGATGTTAGGATGAAACAGTCAGAGGTCACCAAGCGCAACATAGCTTCAGCGTGTAAATCAGCTAGAAAGATGTGTCGGCATCGATTAATTGTCTCTGGCCCCCTCCCAGTTAGGGGGAGTGATGAGCTCTACAGCAGAGTCTCACAACTCAATCGCTGGTTGAAAACTGTTTTCTGCCCCTCCCAAAAGATAGAATTTGTAGATAATTGGCCCTCTTTCTGGGACTCACCCACAAACAGGACCAAGCCCGGCCTGTTGAGGAGTGACGAACTCCATCCTAGCTGGAGGGGTGCTCTCATCTTATCTACGAACATAGACAGGGCTCTAACTCCTCTAGCTCCACAATGAAATAGGGTGCAGGCCAGGCAGCAGGCTGTTAGCCAGCCTGCCAGCTTAGTGGAGTCTGCCACTAGCACAGTCAGCGTAGTCAGCTCAGCTTTCCCCATTGAGACCGTGTCTGTGCCTCGATCTAGGTTGGGCAAAATTAAAAATGGCGGTGTTCGCTTTAGCAATCTCACTAGTATAAAGACCTCCTCCATTCCTGCCATTATTGAAAGAGATTGTGATACCTCACATCTCAAAATTGGGTTACTTAATGTTAGATCCCTCACTTCCAAGGCAGTTATAGTCAATGAACTAATCACTGATAATAATCTTGATGTGATTGGCCTGACTGAAACATGGCTTAAGCCTGATGAATTTACTGTGTTAAATGAGGCCTCACCCCCTGGTTACATTAGTGACCATACCCCCCGTGCATCCGGCAAAGGCGGAGGTGTTGCTAACATTTACGATAGCAAATTTCAATTTACAAAAAAAAAAACAACAATGACGTTTTCGTCTTTTGAGCTTCTAGTCATGAAATCTATGCAGCCTACTCACTCACTTTTTATAGCTACTGTTTATAGGCCTCCTGGGCCATATGCAGTGTTCCTCACTGAGTTCCCTGAATTCCTATCGGATCTTGTAGTCATAGCAGATAATATTCTAATTTTTGGTGACTTTAACATTCACATGGAAAAGTCCACAGACCCACTCCAAAAGGCTTTCGGAGCCATCATCGACTCAGTGGGTTTTGTCCAACATGTCTCTGGACCTACTCACTGCCACAGTCATACTCTGGACCTAGTTTTGTCCCATGGAATAAATGTTGTGGATCTAAATGTTTTTCCTCATAATCCTGGACTATCGGACCACCATTTTATTACGTTTGCAATTGCAACAAATAATCTGCTCAGACCCCAACCAAGGAGCATTAAAAGTTGTGCTATAAATTCTCAGACAACCCAAAGATTCCTTGATGCCCTTCCAGACTGCCTCTGCCTACCCAAGGACGTCAGAGGACAAAAATCAGTTAGCCACCTAACCGAGGAACTCAATTTAACCTTGCGCAATACCCTAGATGCAGTTGCACCCCTAAAAACTAAAAACATCTGTCATAAGAAACTAGCTCCCTGGTATACAGAAAATACACGAGCTCTGAAGCAAGCTTCCAGAAAATTGGAACGGAAATGGCGCCACACCAAACTGGAAGTCTTCCGACTAGCTTGGAAAGACAGTACCGTGCAGTATCGAAGAGCCCTTACTGCTGCTCGATCATCCTATTTTTCCAACTTAATTGAGGAAAATAAGAACAATCCGAAATGTCTTTTTGATACTGTCGCAAAGCTAACTAAAAAGCAGCCTTCGCAAATGGAGGATGGCTTTCACTTCAGCAGTAATAAATTTATGAACTTCTTTGAGGAAAAGATCATGATCATTAGAAAGCAAATTACAGACTCCTCTTTAAATCTGGGTATTCCTCCAAAGCTCCATTGTCCTGAGTCTGCACAACTCTGCCAGGACCTAGGATCAAGGGAGATACTAAAGTGTTTTAGTACTATATCTCTTGACGCAATGATGAAAATAATCATGGCCTCCAAACCCTCAAGCTGCATACTGGACCCTATTCCAACTAAACTATTGAAAGAGCTGCTTCCTGTGCTTGGCCCTCCTATGTTGAACATAATAAACGGCTCTCTATCCACCGGATGTGTACCAAGCTCACTAAAAGTGGCAGTAATAAAGCCTCTCTTGAAAAAGCCGAATCTTGATCCAGAAATTATAAAAAACTATCGGCCTATATCGAATCTTCCATTCCTCTCAAAAATTTTAGAAAAAGCTGTTGCACAGCAACTCACTGCCTTCCTGAAGACAAACAATGTATACGAAATGCTTCAGTCTGGTTTTAGACCCCATCATAGCACTGAGACTGCACTTGTGAAGGTGGTAAATGACCTTTTAATAACGTCAGACCGAGGCTCTGCATCTGTCCTCGTGCTCCTAGATCTTAGTGCCGCTTTTGATACCATCGATCACCACATTCTTTTGGAGAGATTGGAAACCCAAATTGGTCTACATGGACAAGTTCTGGCCTGGTTTAGATCTTATCTGTCGGAAAGATATCAGTTTGTCTCTGTGAATGGTTTGTCCTCTGACAAATCAATTGTAAATTTCGGTGTTCCTCAAGGTTCCGTTTTAGGACCACTATTGTTTTCACTATATATTTTACCTCTTGGGGATGTCATTCGAAAACATAATGTTAAATTTCACTGCTATGCAGACGACACACAGCTGTACATTTCAATGAAACATGGTGAAGCCCCAAAATTGCCCTCGCTAGAAGCCTGTGTTTCAGACATAAAGAAGTGGATGGCTGCAAACTTTCTACTTTTAAACTCGGACAAAACAGAGATGCTTGTTCTAGGTCCCAAGAAACAAAGAGATCTTCTGTTGAATCTGACAATTAATCTGGATGGTTGTACAGTCGTCTCAAATAAAACTGTGAAGGACCTCGGCGTTACTCTGGACCCTGATCTCTCTTTTGAAGAACATATCAAGACTGTTTCAAGGACAGCTTTTTTCCATCTACGTAACATTGCAAAAATCAGAAATTTTCTGTCCAAAAATGACGCAGAAAAATGTATCCATGCTTTTGTTACTTCTAGGCTGGACTACTGCAATGCTCTACTTTCCGGCTACCCGGATAAAGCACTAAATAAACTTCAGTTAGTGCTAAATACGGCTGCTAGAATCCTGACTAGAACCAAAAAATTTGATCATATTACTCCAGTGCTAGCCTCCCTACACTGGCTTCCTGTTAAGGCAAGGGCTGATTTCAAGGTTTTACTGCTAACCTACAAAGCATTACATGGGCTTGCTCCTACCTATCTTTCCGATTTGGTCCTGCCGTACATACCTACACGTACGCTACGGTCACAAGACGCAGGCCTCCTAATTGTCCCTAGAATTTCTAAGCAAACGGCTGGAGGTAGGGCTTTCTCCTATAGAGCTCCATTTTTATGGAATGGTCTGCCTACCAATGTGCGAGACGCAGACTCAGTCTCAACCTTTAAGTCTTTACTGAAGACTTATCTCTTCAGTAGGTCCTATGATTAAGTATAGTCTGGCCCAGGAGTGTGAAGGTGAACGGAAAGGCTGGAGCAACGAACCGCCCTTGCTGTCTCTGCCTTGCCGGTTCCCCTCTTTCCACTGGGATTCTCTGCCTCTAACCCTTTTACAGGGGCTGAGTCACTGGCCTACTGGTGTTCTTCCATGCCGTCCATGGGAGGGGTGCGTCACTTGAGTGGGTTGAGTCACTGACGTGGTCTTCCTGTCTTGGTTGGCGCCCCCCCCTTGGGTTGTGCCATGGCGGAGATCATTGTGGGCTATACTCGGCCTTGTCTTAGGACGGTAAGTTGGTGGTTGGAGTCATCCCTCTAGTGGTGTGGGGGCTGTGCTTTGGCAAAGTGGGTGGGGTTATATCCTGCCTGTTTGGCCCTGTCCGGGGGTATCATCGGATGGGGCCACAGTGTCTTCTGATCCCTCCTATCTCAGCCTCCAGTATTTATGCTGCAGTAGTTTATGTGTCGGGGGGCTAGGGTCAGTCTGTTACATCTGGAGTATTTCTCTTGTCTTATCCGGTGTCCTGTGTGTATTTAAATATGCTCTCTCTAATTCTCTCTTTCTCTCTTTCTGTCTTTCTCTCGGAGGACCTGAGCCCTAGGACCATGCCTCAGGACTACCTGGTATGATGACTCCTTGCTGTCCCCAGTCCACCTGGCCGTGCTGCTGCTCCAGTTTCAACTGTTCTGCCTGCGGCTATGGAACCCTGACCTGTTCACCGGACGTGCTTGTTGCACCCTCGACAACTACTATGATTATTATTATTTGACCATGCTGGTCATTTATGAACATTTTAACATTTTAACATTTTGACCATGTTCTGTTATAATATCCACCCTGCACAGCCAGAAGAGGACTGGCCACCCCTCATAGCCTGGTTCCTCTCTAGGTTTCTTCCTAGGTTTTTGGCCTTTCTAGGGAGTTTTTCCTAGGGAGTTTTTCCTAGCCACCGTGCTTCTTTCACATGCTTTGCTTGCTGTTTGGGGTTTTAGGCTGGGTTTCTGTACAGCACTTTGAGAATATCAGCTGATGTACGAAGGGCTATATAAAAATAAATTTGATTTTGAAATTTGATATCGGTTTCATCCGCTAAGGGCGTTTTCTTTTATGACATAATTAGTTATCAATGTATTATCCATCCTGTATATGTAATTCTGTGTGATTATTTAGGTATTTAGTAAATATATTATTAACCTCTATGGGCTAGGTGGGACGCATGCTTTCACAGCTAGTGGAAGCCATAGGGAACGCAATCTGGGTCATAACCATTTATATGGCGGATAGGCTTCAATGGAAAAACACCCATTTCAAAATAATAGCACTTCCTGGATGGATTTTCCTCAGGTTTTCGCTTGCCATTTCAGTTCTGTTATACTCACAGACATTATTTTAACAATTTTGAAAACTGTAGAGTGTTTTCTATCCAAATCTACCAATTATATGCATATCCTAGCTTCTGGGCCTGAGTAGCAGGCAGTTTACTTTGGGCACGCTTTTCATCCAAAATTCTGAATGCTGCCCCCTATCCTAAAAACGTTAAGAGTTTATTCCGAAGACAACAGCTCTGCAAACATTCTTCCCGACTCTTCCCGAGGTGTCCCGACTTCCTAGTTAATTGCATTTACATGATTAGTTTAATCAGGTGATAATAATTACAAAGAATTTATTTGATAAAATAGCATGTCATATATCATTTAATCTATAGTAAAGACACGACATTGGTTAAGCCACAGAAAAAGCCCGCAACCTTCCCACTAGCCATGATTGGGTGAGATAATGAGTGGGAGGAGAGAGGATTGGTCTGCCATATAGAAGGCTTCTGTATATTTGAGCTGGTCAGTCTATCTTGGTAATCCTGTCGAACGCAGCTTTTTTTTATTTGTATTGTGTAGTTGAGCTGCATAGCTAAGTGTGGCTCTCCACTTTCTGAAGGATCAAGTTTTAAAATCAGTGGAATTAGAGTATGATAGCTAAAGAGACGGAGAAAACACCTGTCTCTGGATTGCATCTTCAAACTAAGGGCAACTGTGGCATGGCATCAGTGACAGGGATCCATCATGCATGATGATGTATACAAGATAGTCTAGCGTTAGCTAGCTACATTTTCAGATGCTACATGTTTCTAATTTTGACAGAAAGTGGTTTCATTTCAAGCTAAAGTGTACTGTTAGCTAGCTAGCTAACGTTAGCTGGCTGGCTCCCTAGCTGACGGATTTTGTGTTAAACGCTCTACAACAAAGCTTTCTTGGTGTCCAACAAGCTTTCTGCCCTTAACCTATTTAGGATAGGGGGCAGTATTTTCACGGCCGGATAAAAAACGTAACCGATTTAATCTGGTTATTACTTCTGCCCAGAAACTAGAATATGCATATAATTGTTTGATTTGGATAGAAAACACACTAAAGTTTCTAAAACTGTTTGAATGGTGTCTATGAGTATAACAGAACTCATATGACAGGCCAAAACCTGGGAAGATTCCATACAGGAAGCGCCCTCTCTGACCATTTCTTGTCCTTCTATAGCCTCTTTATGGAAAATAGAGGCTCTCTGCTGTAACGTGACATTTTCTAAGGCTCCCAAAGGCTCTCAGAAGGCGCCAGAATGGGGAATGATGACTCTGCAGTCCCTGGGCGAAAAACAGTAGGGGTTTTGAAAGACACGGGCACGTGCATGTGAAGACACCATTTTCTTCTTTCAGTGTTTGAACGGATACAACGTCTCCCAGTCGGAATATTATCGCTATTTTACGAGAAAAATCGCATAAAAATGGATTTTAAACAGCGTTTGACATGCTTCGAAGTACAGTAATGGAATATTTTGAATTTTTTTGTCACGATATGCGCCGGCGCATCACCCTTCGGATAGTGTCTTGAACGCAAGAACAAAACGCCGCTATTTGGATATAACTATGGATTATTTGGAACCAAAACAACATTGGGTGTTGAAGTAGAGGTCCTGGGAGTGCATTCTGACGAAGAACAGCAAAGGTAATCCAATTCTTCTTATAGTAAATCTGAGTTTGGTGAGGGCCAAACTTGGTGGGTGTCAAAATAGCTAGCCATGATGGCCAGGCTATCCACTCAGAATTTTGCAAAATGTGCTTTCACCGAAAAGCTATTTTAAAATCGGACACCGCGATTGCATGAAGGAGTTCTGTATCTATAATTCTTAAAATAATTGTTGTGTTTTTTGTGAACGTTTATCGTGAGTAATTTAGTAAATTCACCGGAAGTTTCGGTGGGTATGCTAGTTCTGAACGTCACATGCTAATGTAAAAAGCTGGTTTTTGATATAAATATGAACTTGATTGAACAAAACATGCATGTATTGTATAACATAATGTCCTAGGAGTGTCATCTGATGAAGATCATCAAAGGTTAGTGCTGCATTTAGCTGTGGTTTTGGTTTTTGTGACATTATATGCTAGCTTGAAAAATGGGTGTCTGATTATTTCTGGCTGGGTACTCTGCTGACATAATCTAATGTTTTGCTTTCGTTGTAAAGCCTTTTTGAAATCGGACAGTGTGGTTAGATTAACGAGAGTCTTGTCTTTAAATGGCTGTAAAATAGTCATATGTTTGAGAAATTGAAGTAATAGGATTTTTAAGGTTTTGAAAATCGCGCCACAGGCTGGCAGTGGCTGTTACGTAGGTGGGAAGCGAGCGTCCCACCTAGCCCATAGAGGTTAACTAATACAACGTCACGACAAAATGTAATATGGTGTTGGAGTCGTGTTTGGCCACACAGTCATGGGTAAACAGGGAGTACAGGAGGGGACTAAGTACACACCCCTGAGGGGCCCCAGTGTTAAGGATCAGCGTGGCAGACATTTTGTTAGCCTACCCTTACTACCAGGGGTCAGCCCATCAGGAAGTCCAGGAGGTGTGTAGTCCCAGGGTCCTTAGCTTAGTGATGAGCTTCGTGGGCACTATGGTGTTGAACGCTGAGCTATAGTCAACGAACAGCATTCTCACATAGTTGTTCCTTTTGTAACCGCCCACCTGACCACTCTGCCCATCCCTGACCCTGCCTGCCGTCCTGTACCTTTGCTTCTATTCTGGATTATCGACCCCTGCCTGCCTTGACATTTACGTCATTTGACCTGTCGTTTGTCTGCCCCTGATAAACATTGTTACTTCACACAGTCTGCACTTGCATCTTACCTGGTTTCCTGACCATGACTGACCCAGCAGACCCGGGCCAGCTGCGCGACGCCATCTCCTTCCAAGAAGCCACCATTGGGAGGCACAAGGAACTGCTTCGCGGCCTTATGGAGGGGGTCCAAGCTTTGGCTGAACTCCATGACCGGGCTTTGAACAGTTTGCTGGAGCAATTGCGCAGGTTGTTGGGGAGGCAGTCTACCACTGTGGTAACCCCGCAGCTCAGCTGCTAGCAGCACATCTCATTGGCCACTCCACCTTCTCGGGAGCCCCGTTTACCCCCCCCCTCCCCCCCCGGAACGCTTCAATGGGGAGTCGAGCACCTTTCGGCATTTCTAGCTCAGTGTGCCCAGATTTTCGATCTTCAGCCCTCCTCCTTCCCCCTTCGATCGCTCCAAGGTATCCAAGATGGCGTAGCAGTCGGACGTGTGTTTTTGTCTTGTCCCGTCCAGTCCCGTGTATACAGTATATTGTTTTCTTCGTAATATATTTTAATCTCACTTTCCATCTACGGACTGAATATACTCTCCTGCAACCCGTCTCACACAATGTGGTACGGATCTGCTATTTTTATACTTTAGAACTGGAACCCCCATCTGAAGCTAACCAGCTAACTAGCTACTAGCTAGTAGTAAGTTAGCCACTGCTAGCGGTCCTCACTATTAACTTGGACATCAGCCAGCCTCAACCAGGTCAAATCCTGCCAGTCTGGACAGCGCGATATCAACCCAGAGCATATCAGACTGCTTTTTCTCTAACACATCTCCGGATTCCAACCGCAAGCTCTGAACCTTTACACCGGATCATCGCAGCTAGCTAGCTGCTATCCGAGTGGCTACCCCTGGCTAACGTCTCTGTCCCGAAGCAAGCACCAGTTAGCCTGGAGCTAGCCTCGAGCTAGGCCCATCTCCCAGCTTGCCAAAGAGGTCCACCAGCCAATTCTTGGGCTACAATACCTCTTTTGTCAATTGGCCTGGATCCTTTACTGCCAACACGGAGCCCCGCTGATCCATCACGACTGGTCTGCCGACATAATCGTCCGAGGTGGTTTCAACAGGCTCTTCCATTGCGACGTCGCCGGATGCCCATCTGCTAGCCCCGGCATGCTAGCTGTCTGAATCACCGTGTCTCCAGCTTGCCTAGTGTAGCAGCGACTACGGAATTGGCTCCCTGACACATCTAGTGCTACTCATTGGACACTATGATCACTCGGCTACACATGCCTCTCCCTAATGTCAATATGCCTTGTCTATTGCTGTTTTGGTTAGTGATTACTGTCTTATTTCACTGTAGAGCCCCTAGCCCTGCCCAATAAGCCTTAGATACCCCCCACACATGCAGTGACCTCACCTGGCTTAACTGGCGCCTTTAGAGACAAAACCTCTCTCATCGTCACTCAATGCCTAGGTTTACCTCCACTGTACTCACATCCCACCATACCCTTGTCTGTACATTATGCCTTGAATCTATTCTTCTGCACCAAGAAATCTGCTCCTTTAACTCTCTGTTCCGAATGCACTAGACGACCAGTCATTATAGCGTTTAGCCGTACCCTTATCCTACTCCTCCTCTGTTCCTCTGGAGATGTAGAGGTTAACCCAGGCCCTGCAGCCCCCAGCACCACTCCCATTCCCCAGGCGCTCTCATTTGTTGACTTCTGTAACTGTAAAAGCCCTGGTTTCATGCATGTTAACATTAGAAGCCTCCTCCCAAAGTATGTTTTATTCACTGCTTTAGCACACTCCGCCAACCATGATGTCCTAGCTGTGTCTGAATCATGGCTTAGGAAGGCCACCAAAAATCCTGAAATTTCAATCCCTAACTATAAAATGTTCCTACAAGATAGAACTGCCAAAGGGAGCGGAGTTGCAATCTACTGCAGAGATAGCCTGCAGAGTTCTGTCATACGATCAAGGTCTGTGCCCAAACATTTTGAGCTTCTACTTTTAAAAATCCACCTTTCCAGAAACAAGTCTCTCACCGTTGCCGCTTGTTATAGACCCTCTTCAGCCCCCAGCTGTGCCCTGGACACCATAAGTGAATTAACTAACCCCCATCTATCTTCAGAGTTCGCACTGTTAGGTGACCTAAACTGGGATATGCTTAACACCCTGGCCATCCAACAATCTAAGCTAGATGCCCTCAATCTCATATAAATTATTAAGCAACCTACCAGGTACAACCCTAAATCAGTAACCATGTCCACCCTCTTAGATGTCATCCTGACCAACTTGCCTTCTAAATACACCTCTGCTGTCTTCAACCAGGATCTCAGCAATCACTGCCTCATTGCCTGCGTGCGTAATGGGTCCGCGGTCAAACTACCACCCCTCATCAATGTCAACGACCACCCCTTATCACTGTCAAAGCGAGCATGCCTTTCTAATCGACCTGGCCCGGGTATCCTGGAAGGATATTGACCTCATCCCATCAGTAGAGGATTCCTGGTTGCTCTTCAAAAGTGCTTTCCTCACCATCTTAAATAAGCATGCCCCATTCAAAAATGTAGAACTAAGAACAGATATAGCTCTTGGTTCACCCCAAACTTGACTGCCGTTGACCAGCACAAAAACATCCTGTGGCTTTCTGCATTAGCATCGAATAGCCCCCGCGATATGCAACTTTTCAGGCAAGTCAGGAACCAATATATTCAGTCAGTTAGGAAAGCAAAGGCTAGATTTTTCAAACAGAAATTTGTATTCTGTAGCACTAATTCCAAAAAGTTTTGGGACACTGTAAAGTCCATGGAGAATAAGAGCACCTCCTCCCAACTGCCCACTGCATTGAGGCTAGGAAACATTGTCACCACCGATAATTCTACGATAATCGTTAATTTCAATAAGCATTTTTAAACGGCTGGCCATGCTTTCCACCTGGCTACCCTTTCCCCGGCCAACAGCTCAGCATCCGCTGCAGCAACTTGCCCAAGCCCTCCCCGCTTCTCCTTTACCCAAATCCAGACAGCTGATGTTCTGAAAGAGCTGAAAAATCTGTATCCCTACAAATCAGCTGGGCTAGACAATCTGGACCCTCTCTTTCGAAAACTATCTGCCGAAATTGTTGCAACCCCTATTACTAGCCTGTTCAACCTCTCTTTTGTATCATCTGAGATCCCCATAGATTGGAAAGCTGCCCCTTTGAAGAGGGGGAGACACTCTAGTCCCAAACTGTTATAGAGCTATATCCATCATGCCCTGCCTTTCTAAAATCTTTGAAAGCCAAGTTAACAAACAGATCACCGACTATTTCGAATCCCACCGTACCTTCTCCACTATGCAATCTGGTTTCCGAGCTGGTCATGGGTGCACGTCAGCCACGCACAAGGTCCTAAACGATATCATAACCACCATCGATAAAAGACAGTACTGAGTCCTTCCAGACTCACATTAAGCATCTCCAATCCAAAATTAAATCTAGAATCGGCTTCCTATTTCACAACAAAGCATCCTTCACTCATGCTGTCAAACATACCCTTGTAAAACTGACTATCCTACCGATCCTTGACTTCACCGATGTCATTTTCAAAATAGCCTCCAACACTCTACTCAGCAAACTTGATGTCGTCTATCACAGTGCCATCCGTTTTGTCACTAAAGCCCCATATACTACCCACCACTGCGACCTGTATGCTCTCATTGGCTGGCCCTCACTACACATTCGTCGCCGAACCCACTGGCTCCAGGTCATTTACCAGTCTCTGCTAGGTAAAGCGCCACCTTATCTCAGCTCACTGGTCACCATAGCAACACCCGTAGCACGCACTCCAGCAGGTATATTTCACTGGTCATCCCCAAAGCCAATTCCTCCTTTGGCCGCCTTTCCTTCCAGTTCTCTGCTGCCAATGACTGGAACGAATTGCAAAAATTACTGAAGCTGGAGTCTTATATCTCCCTCACTAACTTTAACTTTTCTAAATTGTTATTCATTTTTTTTCTCCTTTGCACCCCAGTATCTCTACTTGCACATTTATCTTCTGCACACCTATCACTCCAGTGTTAATTGCTAAATTGTAATTATTTTGCCACTATGGCCTATTTATTGCCTTACCTCCTTGATCTTACTACATTTGCACACACTGTATATAGATTTTTCTATTGTCTTATTGACTGTATGTTTGTTTATTCCATGTGTAGCTCTGTGTTGTTTGTGTCGCACTGCTTTGCTTTATCTTGGCCAGGTCGCAGTTGTAAATGAGAACTTGTTCTCAACTGGCCACCTGGTTAAATAAAGGTGAAATAAAATAAATAAATAAAAAACCCACCCTGGTAGAGTGGTGTGTGTTTGAGGTCTAACCCACCTTGGTGGCAGTGTGGTGTGTTTCTGAGGTCTAACCCACCATGGTGGCAGTGAAGTGTGTTTCTGAGGTCTAACCCACCATGGTGGCAGTGTGGTGTGTTTCTGAGGTCTAACCCACCATGTTAGTATCTCAACAGCCATAGATACTCCAGATGCTTAGACCAACTTTTTATTTAAAACGTGAAACTATGAAAAGAGGTGACATTTCTAAGACCTAATTTCATGACATTGTCCCTTACCTATTTGCCACATTCCTTTGTCTTTTCCCCTCCTGTTATGTCTGTCTGGTGCTGGAAGGAAAATAGTCTAATTTCATTTAATTCTGTTTTAGGACAACCCTTTAGATGTTTAATTCAATCCCAATTTCATGTAATCAGACAGCATGCTTCCCTAGAGGGAGGGCACAGCTAGCAGGAACAGCTTCCCTAGAGGGAGGGCACAGCTAGCAGGAACAGCTTCCCTAGAGGGAGGACACAGCTAGCAGGAACAGCTTCCCTAGAGGGAGGGCACAGCTAGCAGGAACAGCTTCCCTAGAGGGAGGGCACAGCTAGCAGGAACAGCTTCCCTAGAGGGAGGGCACAGCTAGCAGGAACAGCTTCTCTAGAGGGAGGGCACAGCTAGCAGGAACAGCTTCCCTAGAGGGAGGGCACAATTTGCAATTGTAATTGATCCACCTTTCCTTCCTCTCTCCATCTCCGTCTCCATCTCTGTCTCCATCTCTATTTCTCCTTCCACCACTGGCTTTATTAACTAGCCTTGCTTTCTGAATGTTTTCATCCTTTCTCTCTCCATTTCTAATGGTGCTGCTGCTCATCTATCTCTCCATCCCCCATGATACAGCAACATTCCCCTCATTCCTCAAGGCAACGGTGTTATTGTAATTTCATATTTCTTTCTGTTTCTCTCTCTACAGCAGCTAGATATGGAGTAAAATATACATTATCATTTGTATATTTTAATTATGCAAATAAGGCTGCTCAGCTACTGGCCCAACCTGCAGGGAAGCCCAACTACATTCTGGGTGATTACAGTTTATCCAGTGGAGTCCCTTTAATTGTAACAAGCTAAATACCTTGTTTCATTTAGTTTTAACAATGCCAACAGGCCAGTGATAGCACACTAACGCACCACTATAAGTGGCACAAGTAGGCAACAGGGAGACAACAGGCAGCAGGAACAACTGATCTGGCTTCAGATCCTCTGTGGTTAGAGCCTGATGCAGGAACAACTGATCTGGCATCAGATCCTCTGTGGTTAGAGCCTGATGTAGGATCAACTGATCTGGCTTCAGATCCTCTGTGGTTAGAGCCTGATGCAGGAAGAACTGATCTGCAATCAGATCCTCTGTTGTTAGAGCCTGATGCAGGAACAACTGATCTGCAATCAGATCCTCTGTTGTTAGAGCCTGATGCAGGAAGAACTGATCTGCAATCAGATCCTCTGTGGTTAGAACCTGATGCAGGAAGAACTTACCCTGCTCTACCATTAGCTTCTCTGGGGCAAGATACACACGTAAGGTGCTCTGGCTGTCATGATTGTGTTCCAACATAATTTACAGCCCTAGACTATGGTTTGACCACTGTGTAATGTAATCCACAGTGCTAAACTCTGAACACTGTGTCTCCCCCTTACGGTCTGAGATGATAGTCATGTAGATTCTTTTTTAGAACAGAATTTAGTCCTGTAGAACAGAGTCTAGTCCTGTAGACTCTATTAGAATAGAGGCTAGTACTGAAGAACAGAGTATAATCCTGTAGATTATAATATAACAGTATATTCCTCTAGAACAGTCTAGTCCTGTAGATTATAATAGAACAGAATATTCCTGTAGATGATAATAGAACAGTCTATTTCTGTAGAACAGAGTCAAGTACTGTAGATTATACTAGAACAGAGTATAGTACTGTAGAACAGGGTGTAGACCTGTAGATTCTATCAGAACAGAGTCTAGCACTGTAGATTATATTAGAACAGAGTCTAGTACTATAGAACAGGGTGTAGACCTGTAGATTATATTAGAATAGAGTCTAGTACTGTAGATTCTATTAGAATAGAGTCTAGTACTGTAGATTATATTAGAATAGAGTCTAGCACTGTAGAACAGAGTCTAGTACTGTAGATTCTATTATAACAGAGTCTAGTACTATAGAACAGGGTGTAGACCTGTAGATTCTATTATAATAGAGTCTAGTACTGTTGAACAGGGTGTAGACCTGTAGATTCTATTATAATAGAGTCTAGTACTGTTGAACAGGGTGTAGACCTGTATATTCTATTAGAACAGAGTCTAGTACTGTAGAACAGGGTGTAGACCTGTAGATTATATTATAATAGAGTCTAGTACTATAGAACAGGGTGTAGACCTGCCAAAGCAGCTGCTGCTCTTCCTGGAGTCCAGCAAAATTAAGGCAGTTTATACCATTTTAAAACTTTACAATGCATTCACAGATTTAACAACACACTGTGTGCCCTCAGGCCCCTACTCCACCACTACCACACATCTACAGTACTAAATCCGTGTGTGTATAGTGCATATGTTATCGTGTGTGTGTGTGTGTGTGTGTGTATGCATGTGTCTGTGCCACTGTTTGTGTTGCTTCACAGTCCCCGCTGTTCCATAAGGTGTATTTTTATCTGTTTTTTAAGTCAAATTTTACTGCTTGCGTCAGTTACCTGATGTGGAATAGAGTTCCATGTAGTCATGGCTCTATATAGTACTGTGTGCCTCCCATAGTCTGTTCTGGGCTTGGGGACTCTGAAGAGACCTCTGGTGGCATGTCTTGTGGGGTATGGATGGGTGTCCGAGCTGTGTGCCAGTAGTTTAGACAGACAGCTCGGTGCATTCAACATGTCAATACCTCTCAGAAAGACAAGTAGCGATGAAGTCAATCTCGCCTCCACTTTCAGCCAGGAGAGATTGACATGCATATTATAAATATTTGCTATCTGTGTATATCCAATGGCCAGCCATGCTGCCCTGTTCTGAGCCAATTGCAATTTTCCTAAGTCCTTTTTGTGACACCTGACCACACGACTGAACACTATTCAAGGTGCGACAAAACTAGGGCCTGTAGGACCTGCCTTGTTGATAGTGCTGTTAAGAAGGTAGAAACTAGGGCCTGTAGGACCTGCCTTGTTGATAGTGCTGTTAAGAAGGTAGAAACTAGGGCCTGTAGGACCTGCCTTGTTGATAGTGCTGTTAAGAAGGTAGAAACTAGGGCCTGTAGGACCTGCCTTGTTGATAGTGCTGTTAAGAAGGTAGAAACTAGGGCCTGTAGGACCTGCCTTGTTGATAGTGCTGTTAAGAAGGTAGAAACTAGGGCCTGTAGGACCTGCCTTGTTGATAGTGTTGTTAAGAAGGTAGAAACTAGGGCCTGTAGGACCTGCCTTGTTGATAGTGCTGTTAAGAAGGTAGAAACTAGGGCCTGTAGGACCTGCCTTGTTGATAGTGTTGTTTAGAAGGTAGAAACTAGGGCCTGTAGGACCTGCCTTGTTGATAGTGTTGTTTAGAAGGTAGAAACTAGGGCCTATAGGACCTGCCTTGTTGATAGTGCTGTTAAGAAGGTAGAAACTAGGGCCTGTAGGACCTGCCTTGTTGATAGTGTTGTTGAGAAGGTAGAAACTAGGGCCTGTAGGACCTGCCTTGTTGATAGTGTTGTTAAGAAGGTAGAAACTAGGGCCTGTAGGACCTGCCTTGTTGATAGTGCTGTTAAGAAGGTAGAAACTAGGGCCTGTAGGACCTGCCTTGTTGATAGTGTTGTTTAGAAGGCAGAGCATCGCTTTATCATAGACAGACTTCTCCCCATCTTAGCTACTACTGCATCAATATGTTTTGACCATAACAGTTTACAATCTAGTGTTACTCCAAGCAGTTTAGTCATCTCAACTTGCTCAATTTCCACATGATTTATTACAAGATTTAGTTGAGGTTTAGTGAGTGTTTTGTTCCAAATACAAATCTTGTAGTTTTAGAAATATTTAGGGCTAACTTCTTCCTTGCCACCCACTCTGAAACTAACTGCAGCTCTTTGTTGAGTGTTGCAGTAATTTCAGTCGCTGTAGTAGCTGACGTGTGTTGAGTGTTGAGTCATCCGCATACATAGAAACTATGGCTTTACTCAAAGTCAGTGGCATGTCGTTAGCAAAAATGTAAAAATAAACAAGGGGCCTAAACAGCTACCCTGGCGAATTCCTGATTCTAGCTGGATTGTATTTGAGAGGTTTCCATTAAAGAACCCCCTCTGTGTTCTGTTAGACAAGTAACTATTTATCCACATTATCGCAGGGGGTGTAAAGCCATAACACATACGTTTTTCCAGCAGTAGACTATGATCAATAATGTCAAAAGCTGCACTGAAGTCTAACAAGACAGCACCCACAATCATTTTATCATCAATTTCTCTCAGCCAATCGTCAGTCATTTGTGTAAGTGCTGTGCTTGTTGAATTTCCTTCCATATAAGCGTGCTGAAAGTTGGTCAGTTTGTTTACTGTAAAAATGCATTGTATCTGGTCAAACACCATTTTCTTTTCCAATAGTGTACTAAGGGTTGGTAACAGGCTGATTGGTCGGCTATTTGAGCCAGTAAAGGGGGCTTTACTATTCTTGGGTAGCGGAATGACTTTAGCTTCCCTCCAGGCCTGAGGGCACACGCTTTCTAGTAGGCTTAAATTGAAGATGTGGCAAATAGGAGTGGCAATATTGTCTGATATTATCCTCAGTAATTTTCCATCTAAACTCACCAAAAAAAAGATAAGTCCCTTTATCAGGACCCTGTCTTCATTGAACCATAAACAATTAATGAACATGCACCTGTGGAACGGTCATTAAGACCCTAACAGCTTACAGACGATAGGCAATTAAGGTCACAGTTATGAAAACTTAGGACACTAAAAAGGCCTTCCTACTGACTCTGAAAAACACCAACAGAAAGATGCCCAGGGTCCCTGCTCATCTGCATGAATGTGCCTTAGGCATGCTGCAAGGAGGCATGAGGACTGCAGATGTGGCCAGGGCAATACATTTCAATGTCCGTACTCTGAGACACCTAAGACAGCGCTACAGGGAGACAGGACGGACAGCTGATCGTCCTCGCAGTGGCAGACCATGTGTAACAACACCTGCACAGGATCGGTACATCCGAACCTCACACCTGCGGGACAGGTACAGGATGACAACAACAACTGCTTGAGTTACACCAGGAACGCACAATCCCTCCATCAGTGCTCAGACTGTTACGCAGTAGGCTGAGAGAGGCTGGACTGAGGGCTTGTAGGCCTGTTGTAAGGTAGGTCCTCACCAGAAATCACCAGCAACAACGTGGCAGAAACCCACCATTGCTGGACCAGACAGGACTGGCAAAAAGTGCTCTTCACTGATGAGTCGCAGTTTTGTCTCACCAGAGGTGATTGTCGGATTCACGTTTATCATCAAAGGAATGAACGTTACACGAGGCCTGTACTCTGGAGCGGGATCGATTTTGAGGTGGAGGGTCCGTCATGGTCTGGGGCGGTGTGTCACAGCATCATCGGACTGAACTTGTTGTCATTGCAGGTAATCTCAACGCTGTGCATCACAGGGAAGACGTCCTTCTCCCAAGTGGTACCCTTCCTGCAGGCTCATCCTGACATGACCCTCCTGCATGACAATGCCACCAGCCATACTGCTCGTTCTGTGCGTGATTTCCTGCAAGACAGGAATGTCAGTGTTCTGCCATGGCAAGCGAAGAGCCCGGATCTAAATCCCATTGAGCACGTCTGGGACCTGTTGGATCGGAGGGTGAGGGCTAGGGTCTTTCCCTCCAGAAATGTCCAGGAACTTGCAGGTGCCTTGGTGGAAGAGTGGGGTAACATCTCACAGCAAGAACTGGCAAATCTGGTGCAGTCCATGAGCAGGAGATGCACTGCAGTACTTAATGCAGCTGGTGGCCACATCGGATACTGACTGTTACTTTAGATTTTGACCCCCCCCCCCCCTTGTTCAGGGACACATTATTCCATTTCTGTTAGTTACATGTCTCTGGAACTTGTTCAGTTTATGTCTGTTTTGCTGAATCTTATGTTCACACAAATATTTACACATGTTAAGTTTGCTGAAAATAAACGCAGTTGACAGCGAGAGGATCATTTCTTTTTTTGCTGAGTTTAGATTGTCAGACCCTGGTGGCTTGTCATTCTTGATAGACAACAATAATTTGTTCACCTCTTCCACACTGACTTTACGGAATTCAAAAGTAAAATTATTTTACAATTCTTTCATAATTTGGTCCGATATACTTGGATGTGTAGTGTCAGCGTTTGTTGCTGGCATGGCATCCCTAAGTTTGCTTAACTTGCCAATGAAAAAGTCATTAAAGTAGTTTACAATATCAGTGGGCTTTGTGATGAATGAGCATCTGATTCAATGAATGAAGGATCCGAGTTGGCTTTTTTCTCCCAAATTTCATTTAAGGTGCCCCAAAGCTTTTTACTATCATTCTTTATATAATTTATCTTTGTTTCATAGTGTAGTTTACTTTTATTTTTATTTAGTTTAGTCACATGATTTCTTAATTTGCAGTTGGTCAGCCAGACTTATTTGCCGTTCCTTTTGTCTCATCCCTTTCAGCCAAACAATTTTCAATTCCTCATCAATCCACGGGGATTTAACAGTTTTTACAGTCATTTTCTTAATGTGTGCATATTAGTAACTAGAATAAGTAGTTTCATAAATGTGTCCAGTGCAGCGTCTGGTTGCTCCTCATTATTCTTTACATCATCAAATGAATCACTACAAAACTTATTGTATGACCTCTTATACACTATATTAGGCCCAGCCTTTGGAACTTTGGTTTTCCTACATATGGCTATTATATTGTGATCACCACATCCTACGGCTTTGGATACTGCTTTAAATCAAATATCTGCAGCGTTAGTAAAGATGTGATCAATACATGTTGGTGATTTAATTACTGTGCTGTTTGTAACTACCCTGGTAGGTTGACTGATAACCTGATCCAGGTTGAAGGCACTTGTTGCAGTTTGAACATTTTTCCTGAGTGGGCAGCTTGATGATAGCCAGTCAAAATTTAAATCACCCAGAAAATATACTTCTCTGTTGATATCACATACATTATCAAGCATTTCACACATATTATCCAGACACAAACTAGTAGCACTTGGTGGTCTATAGCAGCTTCCCACCAGAATGGGCTTTAGGTGAGGCAGATGAACCTGTAGCCATATTACTTCAACAATATTTAACATTAGATCGTCTCTAAGCTTGACAGGAATGTGGTTCTGAATATAGACTGCAACACCGCCCCCGTTGGCATTTCTGTCTTTTCGGTAGATGTTATAACCATGTATTGCTACCACTGTATCATCAAAGGTATTATCAAAGTGAGTTTCAGAGAAAGTCAGAATATGAATGTAATTTAGTACTAGCAAGTTATTGACTTCATGGACCTTGTTTCTCAGGCTGTTTATGTTAATATGGGCTATTTTTAGCTCCTTTCTGGGTTGTTGATTGTTTTTAATGCTTTACTGGGAAGCTGATCAGAAGTAGACATGCTCATGTTATTTACATTGGAGCTGATAGTGCAGGGTGAGCTGCATAAAGTGATCTTCCTACTATTGAATACCGCCTCAGTGCTAACAGAGTAACTCTGGTTTACAGGCTCATGATTACTGCTTACAATAGCTGTAGGATAAACAGATGTATTCGGTGCAATTAGGGGTACATAAATTAAATGACTTGCTTGTGTTTGCCAATGCCCCAAAGATCATGTACATTTCATGCAGCATTATGATGACTCATTGTCACAATGGTATGGATTAACTGAGCTGTTGTTGGATAATTTACCAGTCATTGTTTCAACGCAGCCTTGAAATGCGTGGACAGAGTCCAGGAGCCAAGATAATTTGGATGGACTCCGTCATTCCTGTAGAGTATCTTCTGTTTCCAGAAGGTGTCAAAGTTATCAATAAAAGTGACTCCAGCAGAGCTACAGTAATCTTTTAGCCAGATGTGTAATGCCAGCAGTCTGCTGAATCTTTCACACCCGCGGCCCAACGATGGTACTGGACCTGAAATTATTGGCAGTTCTTTGGAGTCTTTTAATGCTAAAATCAGTTCTTTAAAATCAATTTTCAGATGTGCCTAGCTAGCCCTCCTGATGTCGTTTGACCCCACATGGACTACGACAGTGTCAGCTCCCGGCATCTGTGGCAGAACAGTCAGAAGCAGCCTTGTTATGTCCTGTACTCGTGCTCCTGGGTAGCACAGGAGTAGCTTGGGGACCAAGATGGGTAGCTTGGGGACCAAGATGTTTCTCACCATATAGCTGCCTATGATGACAGCTGGTGATGTTGAATGGGCCAGTCTCTCAGGCAGCCTCACGGTCTGTAGATTCCATCAGTACAGAGTCTAGTCCTATCGAACAGACTCTAGTCCTGTAGATTATATTAGAACAGAGTCTAATCCCGTAGAACACAGGCTAATCCTGTAGAAAAGTGTCTAATCCTGTAGATTCTATTGGAACAGGTTCTGATCCTGTAGAACAGAGTCTAGTCCTGTACAACAGAATCCAGTCTTGCACTTGAGGCCACAGCCCTGCTTTCTATTTTCTATGGCTGTGATATGTGGTTGCCGCACCTAGCTATCTTAAATTTAATTAACTGTAAATTACTCTGGATAACAGCATCTGCTAACTGACTAAAATGTAAATGTAAATCAGATTCTAGTCATATAGATTATATTAGAACAGTCTAGTCCAGTAGATTCTATTAGAACAGAGTATATTCTTATAAAACAGAGTATAGTTGAGTGGATTATGTTAGAAGAGAGTCAAGCGCTGTCTGTAGATGATATTAGAACAGTCTAGTCCTGTAGAACACATTCTAGTCCTGTAGATTAATTTACAACACAGTCTAGTCCTGAAGATGCCATTAGAACAGAGTCTACACCTGAAGATTCTATTAGAACAGAGTCTAGTCCTGTAGAAGAGAGTCGAGTCCTATAGATTATATTATAACATTGTATTTTCCTGTAGAACAGAGTCTCATCCTGTAGAACAGAATCTAGTCCTATAGATTATATTATAACATTGTATTTTCCTGTAGAACAGAGTCTCGTCCTGTAGAACAGAATCTAGTCCTGTAGATTATATTACAACAAAGTCTAGTACTGAAGATTCTATTAAATACAGAGTCTAGTCCTGTAGAACAGTCTATTCCTGTAGATTATATTAGAACAGTCTAGTTCTATAGATTATATTAGAACATAGTTTAGTCCTGTAGATTTTAGTAGAACATAGTCAAGTCCAGTAGAACAGAGTCTAGTCCTGTAGAACACAGTCTAGTCCTGTAGATTCTATTAGAACACAGTCTAGTCCTTTAGAACACAGTATACTCCTGTAGAACAGAGTCTAGTCCTGTAGATTCTATTGGAGCAGGCTCTGGACCTGTAGAAAAGAGTCTAGTCCGGTAGAACAGAATCTAGTCCTGAAGATTCTATTAGAACATAGTCTAGTTAGTCCTGTAGATTATATTACAACACAGTCTAGTCCTGAAGATTATATTAGAACAGTCTAGTCCTGTTCTACAGGACTATTAGAACATAGTCCTGTAGAACAGAGTCTAGTCCTGTAGAACATAGTCTTGTCCAATAGACAAGTCTAATCCTATTCATTCTATTTGAAGAGAGTCTTATAGATTTTAGTAAAACATAGTCCAGTCCGGTCGAACAGAGTCTATTCCTGTATATTATATTAGTCCTGTAGAACAGAGTCTAGTCCTGTATATTATATTATATTAGTCCTGTAGAACAGAGTCTAGTCCTGTATATTATATTATATTAGTCCTGTAGAACAGAGTCTAGCCTTGTAGACAAGTTTTATCCTGTGCATTCTGTTTGAACAGAGTCTAGTCCTGAAGATTCAAATCAAAGTTTATTTGTCACGTGTGCCGAATACAACAGTTGTAGAGCTTACAGTGAAATGCTTACTTACAGGCTCTAACCAATAGTGCAAAAATGGTGTTAGATGAACAATAGTTAAGTAAAGAAATAAAACAACAGTAAAAAGACAGGCTATATACAGTAGAGAGGCTATAAAAGTAGTGAGGCTACATACAGACACTGGTTAGTCAGGCTGATTGAGGTAGTATGTACAGGTAGATATGGTTAAAGTGACTATGCATATATGATGAACAGAGAGTAGCAGTAGCGTAAAAGAGGGGTTGGCGGGTGGCAGGACACAATGCAGATAGCCCGGTTAGCCAATGTGCGGGAGCACTGGTTGGTCGGCCCAATTGAGGTAGTATGTACATGAATGTATAGTTAAAGTGACTATGCATATATGATAAACAGAGAGTAGCAGCAGTGTAAAAAGAGGGGTTGGGGGGGCACACAATGCAAATAGTCCAGGTAGCCATTTGATTGCCTGTTCAGGAGTCTTATGGCTTGGGACAGCGGTCCCCAACCCCCGGGCAGCGGACCGGTACCGGTCCGTGGGTCATTTGGTACCGGGCCGCAGAGAAAGAATAAATAACTTACATTATTTCCGTTTTATTTATTATCTGAGTCTGAACAATGTTTTATTTTGAAAAATGACCGGATTCCCTCTGTTACATCCGTCTATGACTCACTCCGTCTGACTCACTCCGTCTATGACTCACTCCGTCTATGACTCACTCCGTCTATGACTCACTCCGTCTGACTCACTCCGTCTATGACTCACTCCGTCTATGACTCACTCCGTCTGACTCACTCCGTCTATGACTCACTCCGTCTATGACTCACTCCGTCTATGACTCACTCCGTCTATGACTCACTCTTGACGCTTGTCTCGGTCACGTGATACGTTGCTGCTAAAATTAAACCGACAAGCAGCAAAACGAGTAAAAAACAAACGTCTTTGGAAGCCGCTGCAGAGATTTCTCTCAGAAAAAAAGTCACCGCTGGCAGCACATTTCAGTGACGAGGAATGAGTCGCAAAACTCGCTTACTTGTGCGACATATTCAACCTGCTCAATGAACTCAATCGGTCACTTCACGGGAAAATGACAACTGTCTTCAAGTTGGCAGATAAAGTAGCTGCATTTAAAGTCAAACTGGATTTGTGGGGACGGCGCGTGAACAGAGGTATATTTGACATGTTTCAAACATTCGCGGGGATTTTGGAAGAGACTGAGCCTTCATTGTCCCAGCTGGTGCACGATCACCTGTCTTTGCTTTTAAAAGAGTTTGAGCGCTACTTCCCAACCACAAAAGACCCACGAACTGCCAAGGAATGGATCCGCAACCCATTTGTCAACAAACCAGGTGAATCCAGCATGTCTATGCAAGAAGATCCATTGCTGGAGATCGCAAATGACGGCGGCCTTAAAAGCGTGTTCGAGACAACAACTCTGCCGGTGTTCTGGATTAAAGTCACGGCAGAATACACTGAGATCGCCACAACAGCACTGAAAACCCTGTTGCCATTTCCGACATCCTATTTGTGTGAAGCGGGATTTTCTGCAGTGACAGCAACCAAAACAAAATTACGGAGTAGACTGGACATAAGCAACACACTTCGGGTGTCATTGTCTCCCATTACCCCTAGATGGGACCGTCTCGTTGCAGAGAAACAAGCTCAGGGCACCCACTGATTTAGCGTTATGGTGAGTTGTATTTTTCATGCACTTTATATTTGTTTTTGTGTTGCATCTTATTTTTAAGGCATGTTTAAACGTTACCATAGTGACCAGAGAGTGTTAGGGGGCAGAGAGGATGTTACTCATGTTATGTTGTTGGTGCGATGTTACGAGGACGCTGCTAATAATGTTGCATATGAGTACACAGTGGATTCACGTTTATTATTATATTTAAAAAATACCACCGTTTTTATGCCGGTCGTATCATTTTATTTTGTGTATTTATCCGCCACACCTTAAAGGCCGGTCCGTGAAAATATTGTCTGACATTAAACCGGTCCGTGACCCAAAAAAGGTTGGGGACCACTGGCTTGGGGGACCAAGCTGTTGAGAAGCCTTTTAGTCCTAGACTTGGCCCCTACGGTACCGCTTGCCATGCGGTAGTAGAGAGAACAGTCTATGACTGGGGTGGCTGGGGTCTTTGACAATTTTTAGGGCCTTCCTCTAACAACGCCTGGTGTAGAGGTCCTGGATGGCAGGCAGCGTAGCCCCAGTGATGTACTGGCCCGTACGCACTACCCTCCGTAGTGCTGTGCGGTCAGAGGCCGAGCAGTTGTTGTACCATGCAGTGATGCAACCAGTCAGGATGTTCTCTATGTTGCAGCTGTAGAACCTTTTAAGGATCTCAGGACCCATGCCAAATGTTTTGTTTCCTGAGGCTTTGTCGTGCCCTCTCTTCACGACTGTCTTAGTGTGTTTGGACCATTCTAGTTTGTTGTTGATGTGGACACCAAGGAACTTGAAGCTCTCAACCTGCTCCACTGCAGCCCCGTCGATTAGAATTGGGACGTGCTTGGTCCTCCTTTTCCTGTAGTCCACAATCATCTCCTTAGTCTTGGTTACGTTGAGGGATAGGTTGTTATTCTGGCACCACACGGCCAGGTCTCTGACCTCCTCCCTATAGGCTGTCTCATCGTTGTCGGTGATCAGGCCTACCACTGTTGTGTCGTCTGCAAACTTAATGATGGTGTTGGAGTTGTGCCTGGCCATGCAGTCGTGGGTGAACAGGGAGTACAGGAGGGGACTGAGCACGCACCCCTGTGGCGCTCCAGTATTGAGGATCAGCATGGCAGATGTGTTGCTACCTACCCTCACCACCTGGGGGTGGCCCGTCAGGAAGTCCAGGATCCAGTTGCAGAGGGAGGTGTTTAGTCCCAGGATCCTTAGTTTAGTGATGAGCTTTGAGGGTACTATGGTGTTGAACGCTGAGCTGTAGTCAATGAATAGCATTCTCACATAAGTGTTCCTTTTGTCCAGGTGGGAAAGGGCAGTGTGGAGTGCAATAGAGATTGCATCATCTGTGGATGCAAATTGGAGTGGGTCTAGGATTTCTGGGATAATGGTGTTGATGTGAGCCATTGCCAACCTTTCAAAGCACTTCATGGCTACAGACGTGAGTGCTATGGGTCTGTAGTCATTTAGGCAGGTTGCCTTTGTGTTCTTGGGCACAGGGACTATGGTGGTCTGCTTGAAACATGTTGGTATTACACACTCAATCAGGGACATGTTGAAAATGTCAGTGAAGACACCTGCCTGTTGGTCAGCACATGCGCGGAGCACACGTCCTGGTAATCCGTCTGGCCCCGCAGCCTTGTGTATGTTGACCTGTTTAAAGGTCTTACTCACGTCGGCTACGGAGAGCATGATCACACAGTCGTCCAGAACAACTGATGCTCTCATGCATGCCTCAGTGTTGCTTGCCTCGAAGTGAGCATCGAAGTGATTTAGCTTGTCTGGTAGGCTCGTGTCACTGGGCAGCTCGCGGCTGTCCATCCCTTTGTAGTCTGTAATAGTTTGCAAGCCCTGCCACATAAGACGAGCGTCGGAGCCGGTGTAGTATGATTCAATCTTAGCCCTGTATTGACGCTTTGCCTGTTTGATGGTTCGTCGCAGGGCATAGCAGGATTTATTGTAAGCATCCGGGTTAGAGTCCCGCACCTTGAAAGCAGCAGCTCTACCCTTTAGCTCAGTGCGAACGTTGCCTGTAATCCATGGCTTCTGGTTGGGGTATGTACGTACAGTCACTGTGGGGACGACGTCCTCGATGCACTTATTGATAAAGCCAGTGACTGATGTGGTGTTCTCCTCAATGCCATCGGAAGAATCCCGGTACATGTTCCAGTCTGTGATAGCAAAACAGTCCTGTAGTTTAACATCTGGTTCATCTGACCACTTTTTTATAGACTGAGTCACTGGTGCTTCCTGCTTTAATTGTTGCTTGTAAGCAGGAATCAGGAGGACAGAGTAGAACAAAGTCTATTCCTGTAGAACAGTCTAGTCGTGTAGATTATATTAGAACAGAGTCTAGGCCTGTAGATTCCATTACAACAGTCTAGACCTGTAGACTATATTAGAACAGTATGTTCCTGTAGATTCTACTAGGACAGAGCCTAGTCCTATAGATTCTATTAGAACAAGTCTAGTGATGTAGATTATATTAGAACAGAGTCTAGTCCTGTCGATTCTATTAGAACAAGTCTAGTCCTGTAGAACAAGTCTTGTAGAACAGAGTCTAGTCCTGTAGATTCTATTAGAACAGTATCTGGTCCTGTATATTCAATTTGAACAGAGTCTAGTCCTGTAGATTCTATTATAACAGAGTCTGGTCCTGTAGAATATAGTATAGTCCTGCAGATTTTCTTAGAAATTATTATTGTGTAACAATTGCTTTACTCTATGGGCTACTGTATGTTTAAGCTTAAACTCTATTGGACCATTTAGGTTCACTACTGGAGCAGTAGGGAGAAATAAAGACTGAATAACTTAGGAAAAGAATGCTGGCTAGTATTTTGTAAATAAAAATTCATACCAAAAAAAGAATCACCTTGAGTAAGTATTGATGTGTGAGATTTGAATGAATTCAATACATCAACAGTGGAATGGACTTAGATATCAGCCATATATCCCACCTATATATTACTAGGGAAGACGCAACTCTATTACATCAAATCAAATGTATTTATATAGCCCTTCTAACGTCAGCTGATATCTCAAAGTGCTGTACAGGAACCCAGCCTAAAACCCCAAACAGTAAGCAATGCAGGTGTAGAAGCATGGTGGCTAGGAAAAACTCCGTAGAAAGGCCAAAACCTAGGAAGAAACCTAGAGAGGGGTGGCCAGTCCTCTTCTGGCAGTGTCGGGTGGAGATTATAACAGAACATGGCGAAGAAGTTCAAATGTTCATAAATGACCAGCATGGTCAAATAATAGTAAGCACAGTGGTTGTTGAGGGTGCAACAGGTCAGCACGGCCAGGTGGACTGGGGACAGCAAGGAGTCATCATGCCAGGTAGTCCTGAGGCATGGTCCTAGGGCTCAGGTCCTCCGAGAGAGAGAAAGAAAGAGAGAAAGAGAGAATTAGAGAGAGCATACTTAAATTCACACAGGACACCAGATAAGACAGGAGAAATACTCCAGATATATTACATTACATTTACATTTACATTACATTCCAGATATAACAGACTAACCCTAGCCCCCCGACACAAACTACTGCAGCATAAATACTGGAGGCTGAGACAGGAGGGGTCAGGAGACACTGTGGCCCCATCCAATGATACCCCCGGACAGAGCCAAACAGGCAGGATATAACCCTACCCACTTTGCCAAAGCACAGCCCCCACACCACTAGAGGGATACCTTCAACCACCAACTTACCATCCTGAGACAAGGCTGAGTATAGCCCACAAAGATCTCCGCCATGGCACAACCCAAGGGGGGCGCCAACCCAGACAGGAGGACCATGTCAGTGACTCAACCCATTCAAGTGACGCACCCCTCCTAGGGACGGCATGGAAGAGCACCAGTAGACCAGTGACTCAGCCCCTGTAAAAGGGTTAGAGGCAGAGAATCCCAGTGGAGAGAGGGGAACCGGCCAGGCAGAGACAGCAAGGGTGGTTCGTTGCTCCAGTGCCTTTCCGTTCACCTTCACACTCCTGGGCCAGACTACACTCAATCATAGGACCTACTGAAGAGATGAGTCTTCAATTTTAAGACTTATAGGTTGAGACCGAGTCTGCGTCTCTCACATGGGTAGGCAGACCATTCCGTAAAAATTGAGCTCTATAGGAGAAAGCCCTGCCTCCAACTGTTTGCTTAGAAATTCTAGGGACAATTAGGAGGTCTGCATCTTGTGACCGTAGCGTACGTGTAGGTATGTACGGCAGGACCAAATCGGAAAGATAGGTAGGAGCAAGCCCATGTAATCCTTTGTAGGTTAGCAGTAAAATCTTGAAATCAGCCCTTGCCTTAACAGGAAGCCAGTGTAGGGAGGCTAGCACTGGAGTAATATGATCAACGGCCCGTCATCATCTCAAAGGGTGTCATTCCCGTAGACCTGTTGCGTGTGGCTCTGATTGCCATCAGTACCAATGGGAGTTTGAGGTCCCAATCTTTGTGGTTGGCTGCCACATATTTCCTCAAGATTCTGACAATTGATTGGTTGCTCCTTTCTACCCCCCCCCCCCCCCCCCCCCGAGCTCCTAGGGTGGTACGCGATGTGGAGTTTAGCTTTGACTCCCAGGAGTTTCCACAGTTCGGTCATTACAGCTGTCGAAAAGTGGGTTCCTCTGTCGCTGTCCACGGTTTCTCCTGGCAGGCCGAAACGACTGAAAACGTGGTTAAGCAAAAGAACGGCAGTGGTTTCCGCTGTGTCATTGGTCGCCGGCAGGCACTCCACCCACTTTGTGAATGCGCAAGTCACTGTGAGGAGGTACTTGTTGCCTCTGGCCGACCTGGCAACTGGGCCGACCCAGTCGATCTGGATCGAGCTCCAGGGGTAAGACACACCCTTGCGTTGCAGGGGTGCTCTGTGAAGTGGCTTGGTGGGTTGAAACTGGCAGCAAACTAGACACCCCCTCATGTATCGTGCCATGTCTTGTTCCATGTGAGGCCAGTAGGCCACCTGTCGCAATGTTTCACATGTAGCCTTGACCCCCCTATGGCCTCCACATGGCTCGTCGTGGGCATGAGCTATCATTATCCCCCTCTGTGTTTTAGGAACCACCCACCTTCGAGCGGTGTCAGTTTCTGAAACATACACCAATAGGTCATCTACAAGTGTGAGGTGCTGTTTAGTTGCGTACAGCGAACGCAAGTCGTGTGAACCTGCCAAAGCCAGTTCGGACACTGGGTGGTTGACAGGATCCGACAGGAATGCCATCAAAGTGGCGAGGGACTCATCTTGGTGTTGCATTGCTACCAGGTCGCCATTCATGAATTAATGCGTTAGCAGCACATTATGTTCGTGCGAAGACGTTTTCCGTGGTGCTACATGGCTACGCGTTACCGCAGACACCATAGCTTCCTCAGTGGGTTTCTCGTCTCAAGCATCAAACACCCAAGGGGTGCCGTGAATTGCACCAGATTTCGCCATGCTGTCAGCATGGTCGTTGCCAAGTTTGTCACGACCAGGTGATTTGGAGTGTCCCTTGACTTTCTTCCAATACACCTGTATGTCGTGTTTGGTGATGAGGTCATCACAAGCTAGAATGAGCTCTTTGTTTTTCACCTCTTTACCACTTGAAGTAGTCATGTGCTTTTGTTTCCAAAACGGCAAGTGGCATAAGAAGGTGAGTCTCGCGTAGTTTGAGTCGGTGCAGATCGCCAGTTCTGCCAATTCGTGTTTTACCTCTGTTTGCAGGGTGATCAGCACGCCAGCCACTTCTGCAAACTGGCTGGTCTTGTTGCCAAGCTGAAATTGAAGTGGTTTGCACGGAATGTCGTTGTGCCATACCAATCCCACCCCAGCTTGCAAGTGGTCTAGATGGCGGTAAGAACAGCCATCTACAAATGCCATCGGCATGTCGAGACACACGTTCTCTTCGAAATAGTGATGGTTCGAAGGCAATGGCGGAGCGATGTCACGCGGGGGTGGTCCGGAGTCGGTTTCATCGTCACCACAGTGTTGACACACCGCCAAAGCACTGCCCAAAGGCAGGTTTTTTGCTTTTGCGTAGTTGATTACTACATCATGGCTCTGCAGCGTCATGAGCCAAGCCGCTATCCTGCTGTTGTGTACAGCACCCTCACGGATTCGTTGGCTTTTCAGAAAAGTCACAGGCTGGTGACATGTTTCTATGATCACCTTTTGTCCGCCGACATAACTGGTGAAGTGTTTGATTGCCCAGACTGTCGACAGCAGCGCTTTTTCGCAGTCTGAGTATTTGTGTTCGGCGGGGTTGAGTGTTTTGCTCGCGTAAGCAACCACACGTTTGTCTTGGTCGTATTTTTGGTACAACCCAGCGCTAAGGCAGTGCTCTGAGAAACCGACTTCCAAAAAGAATGTCTTGTCTTTGTTGGGGTATACCAGGCAGGGTGCCTCGCAAAGCAGGTTTTTCAAGGAAGCCACCGCTTCGTTGTGAGTGGCATCCCAAACGAATGGGGTGTCTTTCTGAAGAAGGTGAGTCAACGGTTTTGACAAGTCGGCGTAGTTTTCGATGAATTGACGGGAGTAATTACATACTCCCAAGAAGCTGCGCACCTCGTAAAGGTTTGTAGGTGTTTTGATGTTGCGGACTGCTTGGATTCGGTTAGACTGTGGCAGGATGCCCTCGGCACCCACCAGAAGCCCAACGTAGTTTACCTTGGTCCTGCAGGGGCTAACTGCAGGGGCTAAGTTGATGGCCAACTTAGCCCCTGCAGTCCCGAGTTGGGTGAGAACGTGGTCCATTTCATTGAGGTGATGTGACCAAGTCTCACTTCTCATGAGAACGTCGTCCACGTAAATTATCGTCCCCCTAGAGGCGCGTCAGGCATCACCTTGTGCAGGAAGATGTTGAACTCTGAGGGGGAGTTCGCATACCCGAATGGGCAAGGATTGAACGTGAAGAGCTTGTTCGAGAAAGAGAAAGCCAACTTGTGTTGGTCACGCGGGTCGACTGTCATGGTCCAGAAACCATTTGCCACATCGACGGTGGAGAAGTACTTGGCGTTTGCCACCTTTGGCAACTCTTGGTCGAGCTGTGTCATTGGCCAACGAGACAACGGAACCAGTTTGTTGAGTTGTCTATAGTCAATGGTAAGACGCCATTTACCCGTTGGTTTCAGAACGGGCCACACGGGAACGCTGTACGTACTGTTACATTCCCTGATTATCCGTTTAGCTAATAAGGAATCGATAATCTCTTGTACTGCTGCGTATGCTGCGAGCGGGATTTTGTATTGTCTAACAAACGTAGGAGTTGCTCCGGGTGGCGTAGCAATACGCACCACATGGATACCCGTATCCCCGCAATCCAGCGAGTCTGTCGACCAGATCTCACTGTGTTTATTAAACAATTCTCTCAACTGATGGCGTTCAGTGTCATTGACAAGAGCATCAGCCTCCGACAGTAGTTGTATTACCTGTGCATGGAAACCAGGATATGGTTCGGCGACATTGTACAGGTCTTCATCGGGTGGTGACGGCATGTCACTTTTGGAAGAGTCATCGGTTGTTACCTCACAAGAGTGTACTTCGCATGCCGGAGGAGACGCAATATCATACTCCGTGACGATGGAGTATATTAACAGGTTGCTGTCAGGATCGACATCCAGCCGGAACGCCGATGTGTCGTCCAGTGGCAATACGGGAGTTAGTGCTATTGCTTTTGACTGACAAGTAAACAGTGTACCTCCCTCGCCATCTAGGTCTAGGGAGGACGGAAGAGGCCCAATCACGGGAACAACTAGTTCAAAATCATGGAAGGCGTAATCGATCAATGTTCCTAGCTGAGTGTGCCGAGGAATGGAAATATCTGCTTGAGTCAGATTTTGTACTAGGAGGTAAGTGGATCTAGCGGTTAGTTCCAACAGTGGGTTGCCATTGATAGTTAGCCCCAAGTCGAATAGTTTTGGAAGAACGCAGTGGTGCCTTCCATCCGGTATCCAGGCGCCAGGTTCAGACTTAAAGAAACCTCTGTGGTTCTTGCCGGTATCAACATGGCGGACTCAGTTATCGCCTTGCAAGCTTCAGGAATAGTCTGCCCGGAAGCCATTCGCACCGGGTCGAAAGACAAGGCATGTTGGTTTGGCTGCGCCAAAGACCAAAGAACTTGGTGTATGGTATCAAGTTTAACACCCAATCTTACCAAGATATTCGCTCCCACATAGACTGTATGTGGGAGGTCCGCGACAACCAGTAGGTAGTGGGATAATTCCTTGGTTCCAATGCGGATCGATAGCGCACACACCCCTATTGCGGTGAGTGTTGTCTGGGGAGTCGTTCCCAGTGGAAATCTAAAAGTTTTCGGCACAAGGGGATGGCAGTTAGCTGTTTTCGAAATTTCGTTGAACATTTCCAAACTGATTGCGGATTTTTCTGACCAGGTGGCCAGCCTGGTATCCTCAGCCATAGTGCCGTTCAGGCACACGCCCCCTATCAGAGGAGGGTGGTAAGTGTCGGCTGGTGAATCACCCAAGCCGCACAAGAAAACCTCATGTTCGGTTAAGTTCCGAGTCGAACTCACATTGTCATTTGCCACAAATGGCGGGCTCATGGTCAAGTTCACCGGGTTTGCGTCAGATGCTGACGTCGGACCCACGTCGTTGCACAATGTATGGCAGGTAGCCTTGGAAGAATGCGGCGAAGTCAACGGAGTTGGCATAGGTATTTGTGACCAGATTTGATTGGTTTTCCAATCCATTAGTTAGTTATTATCCATTAGTCCAAACGGTCAATTAAATCACTCCCAATCAGCATCCGTTCGATTTCGATGCTAGTCACATACACGGGGTGTATCAGTGACACGCTTTCGAAGTTGAGTTTAAGTAGGAGACGTTTGGTTAGGGGCGAGGTAGCTTGAGTGAAACCTCGAAGATTCGTATCGCAATGTTCCGTTTTCAACCAACGTTTTGTTGGGTCCACTGCCCTTTTTAGTTCATCCAGCAAGGTTTCGGATATGAGGGAAATTGTCGAACCCGAATCTATCAGAGCGTGACAGGTCACACAGTCCTCCAGGACTGTTCTAAGGTATGGCATGTTCGAGTTGGTTTTTCTCGTCATATCCCCAACAAAATGGAGTGGGTTGGGAGAACGGAGCGGTTTGTAATCTGCGTCGATTTCCAAGACAGATAAGTCACCTACGTGACCCAGTGGGTCCTCTATCGGAATGGGAGAGGAATCATCTGTTGCAAAGCTGCTTATCTCGTGCATCTCCACCTCTGTGTCCAAGTCTGTAGACAAAACCTGCGGGCTTGTGTCTAGAACGGGCGGTACCTGGACAGGGATTTGAGTGGGGGCGGGGGTAATGGAAATGTTTGCGTCCTCTTGAATTGCATGAATTTCGGCGGACTCGGTTTCCAACGATTTTACGCCTAGTCATGAGGACTTATCCTTGTCCTCTTTCTCAAATTTCTTACGATGCAGTACATCTTTTATCAGAGCTTCTATATCATTTCGGTTAGCGTTTAAATCATTGTTGAACACTTTGTTGCCCTTGTTAAGCTTGTTACCCTTGTGTCCTGACCCTTTGTGAGAGTTAGGCGGAGGGGCATGTCGGCTAGGTTGATCTCTACGGGACCTGTTAGATTGGGGACGTTCATCGTAGCTATTGTTACGGCGGTGGTTGTCGGGGTGGTGGTTACTTGGTAGCCACCCCCTTTGATCGTCATCTTTTACCGCATATGTCCCTGATGCAGCCCCTTCTAATTCGAGTGATGGTTCCCGCCTAAGCTCGAAAGTCGAGGGGTCCGGGCTCTTAGCCCGGCTTGCTTTTGATGCTTCAAAAGCGGTGCTTGCCAGCTCTCGGAGCGTCGAGATTGGCAACCCGACGTGGGCAGTAGGGCCCAAGTAGTTAATGAAGTTGGGAGACATGTTTGACAGAAAAAGTTGTTTGAATGGTAATAGGTCTTCCATTCCTGTTTCAGTGAGCATGCCAAAGTAAGCTGAACGAAGCCGGTGATAGTAGGCTTGTGGGTGTTCATTTCGAGCTTGTCTGATATTGTTAGCCAACGAACTATCGTGTTTGCGAGTCGCAGAACCACTGAATTCTATTTTCAAAACCGTGGCAAGTTTAGCATAGTCGTTTTGCACGTGTTGCTCTTGTAGACGGATGAACCTTGTCACGTGTCTGTTGGACGTTCGCTTCAAAAGATAGAGCCTATCTGCATTCGTAGCATTTGGGTAGCCATCCAAGGCGTCCTCTATGTCTGCTAAGAATGTCTCAGTGTCGTTTGGCTCTCCCGGAACGGGGTCGAAGAGGCGGAAGTTTTTGACGATTTTGTCAAGGCGATCCCCGCCCAGTGCGCAGGGAGCATCTGCACTCTCCCGTGGAGAATTGTGGGCCGAGAGGCCAAGAGGAAAAGTCAAGCTGTGGTTGTGTTGGCGAGGAGGCCCCAATTCACTGTGGGCCGAATGGCCACGAGAAAGGGGCTGAAATCTCCTGTCATCTACCTTCCCTCGTTCTCTTAGCTCCGGATGTGAGCTAGGTTGCTTGGTTTGGTTGTCCCGCGATAGCGCGTGACTGTTCTGGAGTTCCTCCAGATGATACCTAAGGGTGGTGTTATGCTGCATCGCAGAGTCCACCTGGGAGTTAAGGGTGTTTATTTTCGACACGTAGGTGTCGCCCTTGCTTCGCTCGGCCTCATACTTATCTGTCATGGTTTGCAGGGAGAGGTCGCGAGTGTGGAGTGAGAGATCCAGTGATGCGATGTCCTCCTTTTGTTTAGAGGTCACATTTTCCAACTTTCTCACCTGGTCTTTCTCATCCTTCATTAAATCAGCGACTTCAATGAGTTCTGCTGTTTTGTCCTCCAACTTGGTCATTGTGTTCATTAACCTCTATGGGCTAGGTGGGATGCTTGCGTCCCACCTACGTAACAGCCACTGGCAGCCTGTGGCGCGATTTTCAACACCTTAAAAATCCTATTACTTCAATTTCTCAAACATATGACTATTTTACAGCTATTTAAAGACAAGACTCTCGTTAATCTAACCACACTGTCCGATTTCAAAAAGGCTTTACAACGAAAGCAAAACATTAGATTATGTCAGCAGAGTACCAAGCCAGAAATAATCAGACACCCATTTTTCAAGCCAGCATATAATGTCACCAAAACCCAGAAGACAGCTAAATGCAGCACTCACCTTTGATGATCTTCATCAGATGACAACCCTAGGACATTATGTTATACAATACATGCATGTTTTGTTCAATCAAGTTCATATTTATATCAAAAACCAGCTTTTTACATTAGCATGTGACATTCAGAACTAGCATACCCCCCGCAAACTTCCGGGGAATTCGCTAACATTTTACTAAATTACTCACGATAAACGTTCACAAAAAGCATAACAATTATTTTAAGAATTATAGATACAGACCTCCTCTATGCACTCGATATGTCCGATTTTAAAATAGCTTTTTGGTGAAAGCACATTTTGCAATATTCTAAGTACATAGCCCAGGCATCACGGGCTCGCTATTTAGACACCCGGCAAGTTTAGCACTCACCATAATCATATTTACTATTATAAAAGTTTGATTACCTTTTGTTGTCTTCGTCAGAATGCACACCCAGGACTGCTACTTCAATAACAAATGTTGGTTTGGTCCAAAATAATCCATCGTTATATCCGAATAGCGGCGTTTTGTTCGTGCGTTCCAGACACTATCCGAAATAGTAAAGAAGTGTCGCGCGCATGGCGCAATTCGTGACAATAAAATTCTAAATATTCCATTACCGTACTTCGAAGCATGTCAACCGCTGTTTAAAATCAATTTTTACGACATTTTTCTCGTAGAAAAGCGATAATATTCCGACAGGGAATCTCCTTTTCGGCAAACAGAGGAAAAAATCCCAAAGGCGGGGGCGGTCGGGTCACGCGCATAAGCCCAGTGTCCCTTGATCGGCCACTTGAGAAAGGCGATAATGTGTTTCAGCCTGGGGCTGGAATGACGACATTCTGTTTTTTCCCGGGCTCTGAGCGCCTATGGACGACGTGGGAAGTGTCACGTTAGAGCAGAGATCCTTAGTAAATGATAGAGATGGAAAAGAAGTTCAAGAAATGGTCAGACAGGCCACTTCCTGTAAAGGAATCTCTCAGGTTTTGACCTGCCATTTGAGTTCTGTTATACTCACAGACACCATTCAAACAGTTTTAGAAAATGTAGGGTGTTTTCTATCCATATGTAATAAGTATATGCATATTCTAGTTACTGGGTAGGAGTGGTAACCAGATTAAATCGGGTATGTTTTTTATCCAGCCGTGTCAATACTGCCCCCTAGCCCTAACAGGTTAACTGATCGTCTTTGGTCTGCAGCTTTTGGAATAGAGCATTATTGCTTTGAGTGGTTTCATTCACAACCGCTTGCAGGGCATCAATTTGCTCGCCCCGTTTTCTAGCTAGCGCGTCCGACTCATCTAGTTTCGCGTGGACTTCATCGTATTTAGTTTTAGCTAAACCGAGTTGTTCTTTTAGAATACAGACTTGGTCAAGAGTTTGTTCGCGTTCTTTGTTATAAGTGTTAGACAGATCTTCCAATTTATCTGTTCTCACACACAGTTCCTCGGCTAGCAGTAGCTTATCTTTTTCGGCTTTCGATGCCAGCTCCCTGGTTCTCTCCACCTGTACCCTGAACTCCCCAGCTTCTTGCTCGTGCCTCCGCTGGGCACTGAGGTACTGGTGCACTGTCCATCTCTGCTGGTGGGCATAGTTGAGGGCTAAACTGGAGAGAACCTTCACAAGGCCTCCGCCTGATGGTCTATTTTGAAGAGCGTCTGTCGCAATGTCTGCATTTTTCTCGCTTATGGCATTGAAATCTAACATTTTCAGCCCCTTGGCATAGTTAGGATTTGCATCGTTGCTGAGGTCCGCGATCAATCTTTCCGTGGGTGAAGGTCCGCTGATTAGAGGGGAAATGGGTGGACACCCATCTGATGGATTGCTCATTATTATGATTGTCAGTTATTTCAATTTACATAATGTTTGGGTTTTTTAGTTGGAGGCTGCAAACACGATTTAACTCAGTTTGTAAACGTCAATGAATCATCAAAACTGGGTCAGTAATGTGAGTTGGTTATTACCGAACTTGCCAAAACAGGTTTAACTGATTAAATCGATTTTAATGATAAATCTAACCTGTATAGGCTATTTGGGAATTTTAATTTTAATTCACCTGAAAGAGTTGCTATCTCTAAGTTAACGTTGAGAAGTTTAACTATGTCTCATTGGTTAGAACACATTAGTTTGCGTATTATTCCAATAACCAACCTGGACAGGTAGTGTAGCAATTTAATGTATATTAAATTGAACGAGACAATGATATCCAATCAGTTGAGACTGGTTAGATATCGTACAGCATAACCTGAATTATTTAAACATAATTACTGGTGATTCTTCACCACCGGAGGTCACTGTTAACACAAGCTAAAATCGACAGGGTACCAGTGAAAATAGAATTTTACAATACTGTTAAAAAGTCTACCTAAACACCATTAAGCTGGTAAAACAGCTTTAATCTATGAATCAATTTGAATGATTAGTCAACCCCGTATAGGCTAAAGGAATTAGCTTTAATTAACCTGAATTAGTTGCTATATCTAAGTTAACGTTGAAAAGTTTAACTATGTCTCATTGGTTATGGCACATTCGTGTGTGTATTATTCCCATAACCAACCTGGAAAGGTAGTGTATCAATTTAATGTATTATAAAATTGAACAAGACAATGATATCTAATCAGTTAAGACTGGTTTGATATCCTACAGCGTAACCTGACTTATTTCACGAAAAATGACTGGCGATTCTTCGCCAGAGGTTACGGATAGCCCCAGCTGAGATCTCACAGGATTCCTGCCTAACGCGGGAATTCACTATGAACAAAGAGGAAAACAAAAATGGCTGCTCCCCTTTGTTAGCTTAGCATCTGGCGCAATGCTTAGCTTTCCTTGCGTGGGGTTTCCCCCTCGCCGCACAAGGGAAGTTCCCTCCAACAAGGGAACAGGTTTACTTGGTGACGTCTCATGTTCAACCCTTAACCTCTTCCCGTTTACCAAACGCGAGAGGTAGAGAGATAATAACTTCGCTTCGGTCAAACGAATAGATCTACTCTAATTTCCGTAATGGCTGGCTCATATGTCCTCTGCTCTAGGAATTACTTATGACCGAGTCAGATCACTCCTGAAAGCGATCGACAGAAATAACACTACGTTAGGCCCAACTAGTATTATTTCTCAGAATGCCTACATCGGCTGGTACATATGTCCTAGCACGTAGCATTCAGTAGACCCCCCTTCACACTGGCTTTGGTCAGATATACAACAGGGGTCGTTCTCTTCCGACCAGTATCTGGGTGAAATGGAACGACACACACACTTCTCTCCCACACTAGTCCTGCCTATAGCTATTAATGGAATGTATATATCTTGCTACGCAATTGATATGGAATAACCCAACAGTGCGGCCTAGTCCTATCTTAGACTCCTCACAGGGGGCACCATATGTCGTGACGTTGTATTAGTTAATGTGACGACTGTTGCTCATCGAATGATTAACGGTTTATAATTGCGTGATTAAATGAATTAAGCAATGAATCAAGCAATTATTAACTCATCAACCTGGGGCACCATGGGAACAGTATTTTGATTGAGTTTCTATTTCCCAAATTAACTCAAAGGATATCAGAATATCGATTTTACAACAGTCGCTAAACTAATCAATTTCCTCTACAGTCTCATTCTGAACGTCGCATAATCCGGGAATCTGCATGGACCCGGGCTTCACCAATGAGTTTACCACACCAATCTTAGTTTATTATTTATTTACTAGCAAGCTAAAATGATGATAAAAATACACATACACAAAACACAGTCTAGCTATTGATTAGGACTTAGTATAACGGGCCAACACACTATGGCGCGTGTTACCCAAAATGGGGATTTAAAAGAGAGAGAAACCAAGAAAGTACACGAGAGAAATATACATTTGGGTTCATTTGTCAGCCATGCTTATTGAAACCTAGCCTTGCCCCGAACTGCCGCTCTTATGGGTCAGAATATAATGATGTAATTACGTGTTGGAGGTCTCAGGTGGGAAGCTCCGCGTGTGTTGTTTAGGCTTCTCAATGACGCACTTCTCCGGCGCAACTCTCTGGTTGTCCTCACGATGTCAGTGTCCTTCTTGGCTAAGTGGTCTGATCCCTCGCCCTTGATCTGAAAGGGGTCTTCTGAGGACAGACAGCTCTGTAGCTCAGAGCTCACAGCTTCGGACTCGAACGGTGTATATACCACGATTCAATGGAGAGTGGAGGCTGGGTGGTTCGGCTTGAATTCACCCGCTTAGACACAGCTACTCGTCCGTAGCTCGTGTAGAAAAAGATTTCTTTGTCTTCAACCTTGTGTTTCGTTTTGGGGTTCGTTGACTTTGTTAGACCTTCGCTGCAGCTTGGGGTCAATTAGTCTGATATGTTAATTCTTCACTCTCCTGTCTTATACCCTCGGGTCAGAAGTGGGTGTAACCGCCGTTAGGGCAATTCTCTGGGCGGACCAAGTTAAGGGGCAAGGCCTAGATTTGACTAAAATCCTATTTTTAGACACTACCTTCACATCTCATCTTTACCAAAACATTGTCTTTGATTTGGATATTTTCCACACAACGTACAATGTATAAACATCAGGCATATACTGGGAAAACTCTTAAAGGTACAATGTTTTCATAATAACGTCATCTCTTAACCTTTAATAACAATTCAAAAGTTACATACATTTTCATATTCCACCTCTCGTCATGACCACCATTGTGGCTGACGGAAACCATTGTTCCAAAGTCCCTTTATTGCATGTTTAATGTTCTGAGGCCAGAATTCCATTGTGAGGACAAAGGAATTTCTCTGTGGCCTAAGGTTTATTATGGCGTGAGGGGTCATAAAACCCCCACATCTTCAGACCCCTAGATCTCTCCTCCTCTGTTGGGGTTTTGGGAGATAATCTGTAGGGTGGTGGTCTCCTGTACCCTGACCTGATCAGGACAGTCATGACAGAGGCTAGCACTGGAGTAATATGATTCAAAAAAATTGTTCTAGTCAGGATTCTAGCAGACGTATTTAGCACTAACTGAAGTTTATTTAGTGCTTTATCCGGGTAGCCGGAAAGTAGAGCATTGCAGTAGTCTAACCTAGAAGTGACAAAAGCATGGATTCATTTTTCTGCATCATTTTTGGACAGAAAATGTCTGATTTTTGCAATGTTACGTAGATGGAAAAAAGCTGTCCTTGAAACAGTCTTGATATGTTCGTCAAAAGAGAGACCAGGGTCCAGAGTAATGCCGAGGTCCTTCAGTTTTATTTGAGACGACTGTACAACCATCCAGATTAATTGTCAGATTCAACAGAAGATCTGTTTGTTTCTTGGGACCTAGAACTAGCATCTCTGTTTTGTCTGAGTTTAAAAGTAGAACGTTTGCAGCCACCCACTTCCTTATGTCTGAAACACAGGCTTCCAGTGAGGCCAATTTTCGGGCTTCACCATGTTTAATCGAAATATACAGCTGTGTGTCATCCGCATAGCAGTGAAAGTTAACCATATGTTTCCGAATGACATCACCAAGAGGTAAAATATATAGTGAAAACAATAGTGGTCCTAAAACGGAACCTTAAGGAACACCGACATTTACAGTTGATTTGTCAGAGGACAAACCATCCACAGAGACAAACTGATATCTTTCCGACAGATAAGATCTAAACCAGGCCAGAACTTGTCCGTGAAGACCAATTTGGGTTTCCAATCTCTCCAAAAGAATGTGGTGGTCGATGGTATCAAAAGCAGCACTAAGGTCTAGGAGCACGAGGACAGATGCAGAGCCTATATTGTATTTACTTCGCCACCATGGCCTTTTTTTGCCTTTACCTCCCTTATCTCACCTCATTTGCTCACATTGTATATAGACTTATTTTTCTACTGTATTATTGACGGTATGTTTGTTTTACTCCATGTGTAACTCTGTGTTGTTGTATGTGTCGAACTGCTTTGCTTTATCTTGGCCAGGTCGCAATAGTAAATGAGAACTTGTTCCCAACTTGCCTACCTGGTTAAATAAAGGTGAAATAAATAAAAAATAAAAAATAAAATGACTGATGATTGGCTGAGAGAAATTGATGATAAAATGATTGTTGGGGCTGTCTTGTTAGACTTCAGAGCATCTTTTGTCATTGTTGATCATAGTCTACTGCTGGAAAAACATATGTGTTATGGCTTTACACCCCCTGCTATAATATGGATAAAGAGTTACCTGTCTAACAGAACACAGAGGGGGTTCTTTAATAAAAGCCTCTCAAACATAATCCAGCTAGAATCAGGAATTCCCAAGGGTAGCTGTTTAGGCCCCTTGCTTATTTAAAATTTTTACTAACGACATGCCACTGGCTGTGAGTAAAGCCAGAGTTTCTATGTATGCGGATGACTCAACACTATACACGTCAGCTACTACAGCGACTGAAATGACTGCAACACTCAACAAAGAGCTGCAATTAGTTTCAGAGTGGGTGGTAAGGAATAAGTTTGCCCTAAATATTTCTGAAACTAAAAGCATTGTATTTGGAACAAAACACTCACTAAACACTCACTAAACCTCAACTAAATCTTGTAATAAATCATGTGGAAATTGAGCAAGTTGAGATGACTAAACTGCTTGGAGTAACACTAGATTGTAAACTGTCATGGTCAAAACATATTGATGCAGTAGTAGCTAAGATGGGGAGAAGTATGTCTGTAATAAAGCGATGCTCTGCCTTCTTAACACCACTATCAACAAGGCAGGTCCTACAGGCCCTAGTTTCTACCTTCTTAACAACACTATCAACAAGGCAGGTCCTACAGGCCCTAGTTTCTACCTTCTTAACAACACTATCAACAAGGCAGGTCCTACAGGCCCTAGTTTCTACCTTCTTAACAACACTATCAACAAGGCAGGTCCTACAGGCCCTAGTTTTGTCGCACCTTGACTACTGTTCAGTCGTGTGGTCAGGTGCCACAAAAAAGGACTTAGGAAAATTGCAATTGGCTCAGAACAGGGCAGCACGGCTGGCCCTTGGATGTACACAGAGAGCTAATATTAATAATATGCATGCCCATCTCTCCTGGCTGAAAGTGGAGGAGAGATTGACTTCATTACTACTTATATTTATGAGAGTATTGACATGTTGAATGCACCGAGCTGTCTGTCTAAACTACTGGCACACAGCTCGGAGACCCATGCATACCCCACAAGACATGCCACAAGTTGTCTCTTCACAGTTCCCAAGTCCAGAACAGACTATGGGAGGCGCACAGTACTACATAGAGCCATGACTACATGGAACTCTATTCCACATCAGGGAACTAATGCAAGTAGAACCAGATTTTAAAAAAATGATAAAAATACATCTTATGCACACATGATAAAATACATACAATAAACACATGTACACATGGATTTTGTGTTGTAGATATGTGGTAGTGGAATAGGGGCGTATGGGCACACACTTAGTGAAATCTGTTATGAATGTATTGTAATGTTTTTAAAAGTATAGCTGTCTTCATTTTGCCAGACCCCAGGAAGAGCAGCAGTTGCCTTGGCAACAGCGAATGGGGATCCATAATAAAACCCAGGAAGAGTAGCTGCTGCCTTGGCAGGAACTAATGGGGATCCATAATAAACCCCAGGAAGAGTAACGGCTGCCCTGGCAGGAACTAATGGGGATCCATAATAAACCCCAGGAAGAGTAGCTGCTGCCTCGGCAGGAACTAAAGTGGATCCATAATAAATACAAAAATAACCCCTACTGCTGAAGCCCCTGATATCACTGGGGAGATCCCTCTAACCCCTACTGCTGAAGACCGTTATATCACTGGGGAGATCCCTCTAACCCCTGCTGCTGAAGACCCTTATATCACTGGGGAGATCCCTCTAACCCCTGCTGCTGAAGACCCTTATATCACTGGGGAGATCCCTCTAACCCCTACTGCTGAAGCCACTTGCTGATGACACAACTGTGGTAGGCCTCATCACCGACAATGATGATACAGCCTATAGGGAGGTCAGAGACCTGACCATGTGGTGCAAGGACAACAACCTCTCCCTTAATGTGATCAAGACTAAGGAGATGATTGTGGACTACAGGAAAAGGAGGACCGAGCATGCCCCCATTCTCATCGATGGGGGTGTAGTGGAGCAGGTTGAGAGCTTCAAGTTTCTTGGCGTCCACATCACCAACAAACTAACATGGTCTAAGTACACCAATACAGTCGTGATGGGGGCACGACAAAACCTATTCCCCTCAGGAGTCTGAAAAGATTTGGCATGGGTCCTCAGATCCTTAAAACTTTTTTGGGGTAGGGGGAAGTATTTTCACGTCCGGATGAAAAGCATGCCCAGAGTAAACTGCCTGCTACTCAGGCCCAGAAGCTAGGATATGCATATTATTAGTAGATTTGGATAGAAAACACTCTGAAGTTTCGAAAACTGTTTGAATGATGTCTGTGAGTATAACAGGACTCATATGGCAGGTGAAAACCTGAGAAAAATCCAACCAGGAAGTGGGAAATCTGAGGTTTGTCGTTTTTCAAGTGATTGCTTATCCAATATACAGTGTCTGTGGGGTCATATTGCACTTCCTAAGGCTTCCACTAGATGTCAACAGTTTTTAGAATGTTGTTTCAGGCTTCTACTGTGAATGGGGAGAGAATAAGAGCTATTGGAATCAGGTGTCTAGAAAATTGCCATGACCTCAGTCATGCGTGCAGCCGTGAGAGCGAGCTGAGTTCCTTTTCATTTCTGAAGACAAAGAAATTGTCTGGTTGGAACATTATTGAAGATTTATGATAAAAACATCCTAAAGATTGATTCTATACATCGTTTGACATGTTTCTACGAACTGTAATGGAACTATTTTGACTTTTCGTCTGGACTAAACGCGCGCACTTTGTGAATTTGGAATGCTGGACTAAACGCGTGAACAAAATGGAGGTATTTGGACATAAAGATGAACTTTATCGAACAAAACAAACATTTATTGTGGAACTGGGATTCCTGGGAGTGCATTCCGACGAAGATCAGCAAAGGTAAGTGAAGATTTATAACGCTATTTCTGACTTTTGTTGACTCCACAACATGGCGGGTATCTGTGTGGCTTGTTTTGGTGACTGAATGCTGTACTCAGATTATTACACAGTGTGCTTTCGAGGTAAAGCTTTTTTGAAATCTGACACAGCGGTTGCATTAAGGAGAAGTGTATCTATAATTCTATACATAACAGTTGTATATTTAATCAACGTTTATGATGAGTATTTCTGTAAATTGATTTGTTCATTCACCGGGGGTTTTGGAGGCAAAACATTTCAGAACATTACACGCCAATGTAAAATGGGGTTTTTGGATATAAATATGAACTTTATCGAGCAAAACATACATGTATTGTGTAACATGAAGTCCTATGAGTGCCATCTGATGAAGATCATCAGAGGTTAGTGATTCATTTTAGCTGTATTTCTGGTTTTTGTGACGCCTCTCCTTGCTTGGAAAATGGATGTGTGGTTTTTCTTGTCTAGGTGCTGTCCTAGCATAATCTAATGGTATGCTTTCGCCGTAAAGCCTTTTTGAAATCGGACACTGTGGTTGGATTAACGAGAAGTTTATCTTTAAAATGTGTGAGAAATTTGAATTATGAGATTTTTGTTCTTTTGAATTTGGCGCTCTGCTATTTCACTGGCTGCTAGCGTCCCATATACCCCAGAGAGGTTAAAAGGTTTTACAGCTGCACCATCTAGAGCATCCTGACGGGTTGCATCACTGCCTGGTATGGCAACTGCTCGGCCTACGACTGCAAGGCACTACAGAGGGTAGTGCGTATGGCCCAGTACATCACCGGGTCAAGCTTCCTGCCATCCAGGACCTCTATACCAGGCGGTGTCAGAGGAAGGCCCTAAAAATGGTCAAAGACTCCAGCCACCCTAGTCATAGACTGTTCTCTCTGCTACCGCACGGCAAGCGGTACCGGAGCTCCAAGTCTAGGTCCAAGAGGCTTCTAAACAGCTTCTACCCCCAAGCCATAAGACTCCTCAACAGCTAATCAAATGGCTACTCAGACTATTTGCTGCCCCCTACGCTGCTGCTACTCTCTGTATTATCTATGCATAGCCACTTTAATAACCCTACCTGCATGCACATAATTACCTCAATTACCTCGACACCGGTGCCACCGCACATTGACACATTGACTCTGTACCGGTACCCCCTGTATATAGCCCCGCTATTGTTATTTACTGCTGCTGTTTAATTATTTGTTTTTCTTATCTCATACTTTTTGGGGGGGTATTTTCTTAAAACTGCATTGTTGGTTAAGGGCTGTAAGTAAGCATTTGACTGTAAGGTAACCCTAACCCTAACCTGTTGTATTCGGCGCATATGACAAATAAAATGTATTTGATTAGATTAGGGATAACCCTCTAACCCTTAATGATGAAGCCCCTAATATCACTGGGTATAACCATCTAACCCTTACTGCTGAAGCCCCTGATATCACTGGGGATAACCCTCTAACCCTTACTGCTGAATCCGCTTATATCACTGGGTATGGCCTTCACACTAACCCTTACTGCTTAAACCCCTAAACACACTGGGGATAATGTTTGACAATCAGGAGGAATTGAACTTGTTTCATTAAGATGTATAATTCAGGTTGTTTTGTGACAGAGAAAGTAAGAGTCTCTGAATCGTTCATTAAACTCTCTTCCCCTGACCACATTTTAAACTAACAATGTTCTCATGACCACAGCAGCAGCAGAGTACCAACGTGATTAAACCTCTTCATCAATAATAAACAACAGGCTGATTTCTCTGCTTCCTGTCTCTAGTGTCTGGTTACACTAAGAGTCTTGTTGCTAAAAGCCTCTTTAGGGTTAAAAGTTCTTTACAGGCCGAGGTGAGAGGAAGCTGTTTACAGGCCGTGGTGAGAGGAAGCTGTTTACAGGCCATGGTGAGAGGAAGCTGTTTACAGGCCGTGGTGAGAGGAAGCTGTTTACAGGCCATGGTGAGAGGAAGCTGTTTACAGGCTGTGGTGAGAGGAAGCTGTTTACAGGCCATGGTGAGAGGAAGCTGTTTACAGGCCGTGGTGAGAGGAAGCTGTTTACAGGCCGTGGTGAGAGGAAGCTGTTTACAGACCGTGGTGAGAGGAAGCTGTTTACAGGCCATGGTGAGGGGAAGCTGTTAGCAGGCCATGGTGAGAGGAAGCTGTTTACAGGCCGTGGTGAGAGGAAGCTGTTTACAGGCCGTGGTGAGAGGAAGCTGTTTACAGGCCATGGTGAGAGGAAGCTGTTTAGAGGCCGTGGTGAGAGGAAGCTGTTTACAGGACGTGGTGAGAGGAAGCTGTTTACAGGCCGTGGTGAGAGGAAGCTGTTTAGAGGCCGTGGTGAGAGGAAGCTGTTTACAGACCGTGGTGAGAGGAACCAACAGGTCTACTGACCTGGAGTCAAAAACTTCCTACTGGGATCAAACATAATTCCTAGTACTGGTACAGCAATAACAGACCTCCTAGTACTGGTACAGCTATAACAGAACACCTAGTACTGGTACAGCTATAACAGAACACCTGGTACTGGTACACGGCTATAACAGAACACCTAGTACTGGTACAGCTATAACAGAACACCTAGTACTGGTACAGCTATAACAGAACACCTGGTACTGGTACAGCTATAACAGAACACCTGGTACTGGTACATGCCTATAACAGAACACCTGGTACTGCAACACAGCTATAACAGAACACCTGGTACTGCAACACAGCTATAACAGAACACCTGGTACTGGTACAGCTATAACAGAATTCCTAGTACTGGTACAGCTATAACAGAACACCTGGTACTGCAACACAGCTATAACAGAACACCTGGTACTGCAACACAGCTATAACAGAACACCTGGTACTGGTACAGCTATAACAGAACACCTAGTACTGGTACAGCTATAACAGAACACCTGGTACTGGTACACGGCTATAACAGAACACCTAGTACTGGTACAGCTATAACAGACCCCTGGTACTGGTACAGCTATAACAGAACACCTGGTACTGGTACAGCTATAACAGAACACCTGGTACTGGTACAGCTATAACAGAACACCTAGTACTGGAACACAGCTATAACAGAACACCTGGTACTGGTACAGCTATAACAGACCACCTGGTACTGGTACACGGCTATAACAGAACACCTGGTACTGGTACAGCTATAACAGAACACCTGGTACTGGTACAGCTATAACAGAACACCTGGTACTGGAACACAGCTATAACGGAACACCTGGTACTGGTACAGCTATAACAGAACACCTAGTACTGGTACAGCTATAACAGAAGACCTGGTACTGGTACAGCTATAACAGAACACCTAGTACTGGAACACAGCTATAACAGAACACCTGGTACTGGTACAGCTATAACAGAACACCTAGTACTGGTACAGCTATAACAGAACACCTGGTACTGGTACAGCTATAACAGAACACCTAGTACTGGTACAGCTATAACAGAACACCTGGTACTGGTACAGCTATAACAGAACACCTAGTACTGGAACACAGCTATAACAGAACACCTGGTACTGGTACAGCTATAACAGAACACCTAGTACTGGTACAGCTATAACAGAACACCTGGTACTGGTACAGCTATAACAGAACACCTAGTACTGCAACACAGCTATAACAGAACTCCTGGTACTGGTACACGGCTATAGGCCCATTGCACCTCCCATTGAGAACATATTATTGTACATTATATTTTTGAAAGACATTGATTGACAATTCTGAAATGCATGACTTGTGTTAAGTAAAACCCAATATCTGCTTTCAGGAAGTAAGACTAGATTTAAAAATATATAGCACCATACATCCTGTTCATGATGTCCATTGCAGCACCATGGACAGAGACATACAGAATGCATGTATTGCAGCACCATGGACAGGAACATTCAGAATGCATGTATTGCAGCTCCATGGACAGAGACATTCAGAATGCATGTATTGCAGCTCCATGGACAGAGACATTCAGAATGCATGTATTGCAGCACCATGGACAGAGACATTCAGAATGCATGTATTGCAGCACCATGGACAGGAACATTCAGAATGCATGTATTGCGGCACCATGGACAGGAACATTCAGAACTATGGACAGAGACATACTGAAACACAAATCTAATGCAGTGAGATTGGTGAGAACTCCAAGGGACATACAGAAATGCAAGAAGTAGCAACGATATCTATTACTTTTGCTATGCTGTGCTACACTGATAAGTGTCTGATAAATTGCAGGATACCTGATCTGAGATAATCCCATTTACACCCTCACCCTTCAGTGGATGTAAAGGGAACATGGGTTTGGTTTGGTGGTGATGACTGCGTGCTGTGCGGAGTGACGGCAGCTTATTGGCTGAAGAATATGTTTCTACTCTGTAGAACCTCCCATTGTCTGAGCGTGCGTGCTGAGTAATTTCACAAGTATCGCGCGCAGTGCAGTGCATTGTGCCTTAGTTCGGGTCCCATATGTTGTGAAAGCCTTGTTATAAACCCGGGGTGCTTTCACCTGAGAGAGGAGACAGAGGGGTAAACCGGTGTGATGGCACACCAAACCTGAAGACGTGTACATCCACTCGACAGAAGGTATGATATTATCTAATATACTACATATCAATTGAAATATATAATTTAATATTTACGGTATCATTCGATTCTGGTTCAACTATTGACTATAAGTCAGAAGTTATGTTAGATTTGGACTGTTTATTTTCTTTTGATTCAGTGACTATTTTCCACTGACCATCTCTGGGATAGATTGACATATACCCATTTAAATCGATATAATTAATTTGTAGCTTCAACATGTCCAAAGGACAGCGTCAATTAATGCGGTAGGATAAGGACATGAATGAACACATATTCACGCACGAATTCTACCATCTTACACTGGTTTCCCACGTTTGTCAAATCAAATTTTATTTATCACATGCACTGAATATAACAGGTGTATGTATACCTTACCGTGAAATGCTTACTTACAAGCTCAACCAAAAATGCAGTTCAAGAAATAGAGTTAAGAAAATATTTACTAAATAAACTAAAGTAAAAAATTAAATTAAAAGTAACACAATAAAACAGCAATAACGAGGCTAAATACAGGAGGTACCGAGTCAACGTTCGAGATAATTTGTACATGTAGGTAGGGGTGAAGTGACTATGCATAGATAATAAACAGGTAGGGGTAAAGTGACTATGCATAGATAATAAACAGGTAGGGGTAAAGTGGGGCTGCATAGATAATAAACAGGTAGGGGTAAAGTGACTATGCATAGATAATAAACAGGTAGGGGTAAAGTGACTCTGCATAGATAATAAACAGCGAGTATGTAAATATGTAAATAGTCTGGGTGGTACATTTACACACATAATGAGTTGTACATGTTTTATTTTCCTATTTTCATTGCATGAGCTGTCCTGGCACTTGAGTTGATTGAAAAGTTTCAGTGTGTCAGTGTGCAGCTGCTGAGAGGTGCTAGCCCATACTACAGACACGTGATGGTGAGTGGTGGGCTCTGCGAGCCGCTGGCGGGTTGGAACTCTGCATCCTCGAGACAGTCTATCTCAGGGCTGTTCAATTCCGGTCCTAGATGGCCGAAATTTTCTGTTTTATGTTTCTACCTCGTAGTTAATTGTACTCACCTGGTGTCCTAGGTCTGAATTAGTCCCTGGTTAGTCGAGGATAAAAAACATAAGTGTTTCTGCCCCTCTAGGATCGGAATTGAACAGCACTAACTATTCTAGACATAATGTAGCATAGTATAACCAGGCCTTAACAACCTTGGAGTCTATAAAACAGAGAGACTATGTTCTCTAAAACCTGCTGCTGGCCGGTGCCACGTTGTCTGTCTCCAATGGGTTCATCTCCACTTAAACTTTCAGAAGTTAGTTTGCAGCAGCTCCAGGTCATTACATGTGGTGTTTATTATTATATGAGACAGAGTTAGTCAATAATTATTATGATGGGATATGGTTCTTATTTCTCCTGTTATACCATTAAATCTTTGAAACCAAACTCCACCCCCTCAGGTTATGAGCCTCTGGTCCCATAATAGACTAAAGTGACATTTTGCCTCAGTTGGCCATCTTTTTTAAATTAATATTTTCTGAGAATTCCTCTTTGTCTAGAGGTAGTTTATTTAACTAGCAAATCGTATATAATGATCTACTCCCAGTCTCACAATCTTCTTTATTTACATTTCAGCCATTTTCTGTCTATGATGTATTTAGTGCTAAAGATCTGATGGAGCTGATCGCCCCTTCTTCCTACAGCTCACTCATTGTTGAATCTTTAACCTGCATTTTTTATTTGACAATTGCTACTGGTGTTATCCCTAAAATCTGGAAAGTGGCAGATGTCGAACCCCTGCATAAGGGCGGAGATCCTTCTGACTTCGATAATTACTGCCCCATCTCCAAGTGATCTTCCGAGCCACGGCATTAGAATCCCTGCACTGATTCAGCCACTAGGCTTTTAGGGGATGGTACATTTCCTAGATCATAAGCCTTATACACCTTTCATTGTGCTGCCTTATAGACCTTTCATTGTGCTGCCTTATAGACCTTTCATTGTGCTGCCTTATAGACCTTTCATTGTGCTGCCTTATAGACCTTTCATTGTGCTGCCTTATAGACCTTTCATTGTGCTGCCTTATAGACCTTTCATTGTGCTGCCTTATACACCTTTCATTGTGCTGCCTTATAGACCTTTCATTGTGCTGCCTTATAGACCTTTCATTGTGCTGCCTTATAGACCTTTCATTGTGCTGCCTTATAGACCTTTCATTGTGCTGCCTTATACACCTTTCATTGTGCTGCCTTATAGACCTTTCATTGTGCTGCCTTATAGACCTTTCATTGTGCTGCCTTATAGACCTTTCATTGTGCTGCCTTATAGACCTTTCATTGCGCTGCCTTATACACATTTCATTGTGCTGCCTTATAGACCTTTCATTGTGCTGCCTTATAGACCTTTCATTGTGCTGCCTTATAGACATTTCATTGTGCTGCCTTATGCACCTTTCATTGTGCTGCCTTATACACCTTTCATTGTTATAGACCTTTCAATGTGCTGCCTTATAGACCTTTCATTGTGCTGCCTTATGCACCTTTCATTGTGCTGCCTCATACACCTTTCATTGTGCTGCCTTATGCACCTTTCATTGTGCTGCCTCATACACCTTTCATTGTGCTGCCTTATAGACCTTTCATTGTGCTGCCTTATAGACCTTTCATTGTGCTGCCTTATAGACCTTTCATTGTGCTGCCCTATAGACCTTTCATTGTGCTGCCTTATAGACCTTTCATTGTGCTGCCTTATAGACCTTTCATTGTGCTGCCCTATAGACCTTTCATTGCGCTGCCTTATAGACCTTTCATTGTGCTGCCTTATAGACCTTTCATTGTGCTGCCTTATAGACCTTTCATTGTGCTGCCCTATAGACCTTTCATTGCGCTGCCTTATAGACCTTTCATTGTGCTGCCTTATAGACCTTTCATTGCGCTGCCTTATACACATTTCATTGTGCTGCCTTATAGACCTTTCATTGCCCTGCCTTATAGACCTTTCATTGTGCTGCCTTATAGACCTTTCATTGTGCTGCCTTATAGACCTTTCATTGTGCTGCCCTATAGACCTTTCATTGCGCTGCCTTATAGACCTTTCATTGTGCTGCCTTATAGACCTTTCATTGCGCTGCCTTATACACATTTCATTGTGCTGCCTTATAGACCTTTCATTGTGCTGCCTTATAGACCTTTCATTGTGCTGCCTTATACACCTTTTATTGTGCTGCCTTATAGACCTTTCATTGTGCTGCCTTATGCACCTTTTATTGTGCTGCCTTATAGACCTTTCATTGTGCTGCCTTATAGACCTTTCATTGTGCTGCCTTATAGACCTTTCATTGTGCTGCCTTATACACCTTTTATTGTGCTGCCTTATAGACCTTTCATTGTGCTGCCTTATAGACCTTTCATTGTGCTGCCTTATAGACCTTTCATTGTGCTGCCTTATAGACCTTTCATTGTGCTGCCTTATAAACCTTTTTAAGGCCTTTGACACATTGACCATTCCCTACTCATTCAAATACTGTCTGAAATGGGCCTGGATCAGGAGTCTTGCAAATGGTTTAGAACTATCTGACAGACAGGACACAATGTGTGCTTTCTGATGGCGTCAAGTCTAGTTTCCACTATTAATCCTGTAACATTCATCTGTATGCAGACGATACAGTTATGTATGCCAATGCACCAACTGTTGACCAAGCTATGTTAGAGCTGCAATCTGAATTTGTTACATTACAGAGAGCCCTTGTTAATTTAAAACGAGTCCTTAATGCAAGCTACATATTTACACATTGGATGGTTCTCTCACCGAGCAGGTTCCCACCTAGAAATATCTGGGCTTTTGGATTGTTAAAGATCTGAGTTTTAAAAAACATTGAGAAGAGCTAGTTAAAAAGTAAAGATTTAAAGTGGGCTTTTTTTTTTAAATAGATCTTGCCTCTCCCTAAATAGCAGGAAACAGAATATACAATAAACTTTCCTGCCAATTGTAGACTATGGTGACAGACACAATTTATCAAAATCCACCAGACACCACTCTAAAACCTTTAAATGCAGTCTATCATAGTGAGCTTTGTTTTGTTAGAGATTACAGTTTTAATACTCATCACTGCATCCTGTATCAAAAGGTTGGCTGGTCCTCATTAAAGTCCAGTAGATCACTTCATTAATCCCTTTTTTGTTTACAAAGTTCTGCTGAAAAAGCTTCCAACCTACCTCGCTTCACTGTTAAAATATAATAAACAATACATCCCAGGGATGGTTAACTCTGGAGGTGCCACTAGTCCGGACTGATCTAGATGAATCTGCCTACAGTTTTAGTGCCCCCCATTTTTAAATAGCCTACAACCTCCCTACATCTCGACTCTCTGGTGCCTCTAGGGCAGTTTAGGACTTTAATGCTGAATACGTTTAATGAAGATTGCAGCTGTTTGGATTTAATGTAAATAATTGTCTTTTTATTGATCATTTTGAATTGTTGTTTTGCCGTCATCACGGCACCATTGTAAATGAGACCCTGGTATCAATGGGCTCCCCTCAATAAATATACATTTTTTGTATTTTGTATATACACATTAAAATACAAAAAAACAGTCATGGGAAGCACAAAACAAATCATCACAAATCACAAGACCATCTTCATCTGTGAAGATTTACCAATATAAATCTAGATTTATCTAACAGTTGTTTTTACTGAGAAAAGACTCAGTGGTGCTTCCTGTTAGATCATCATTCTAATTCCATGTTGTGATTATGACCTCATATTACAGAATCAGATGGGAGGCTGTGTTCTGACGTCACGACCCGGCCTTACGCTACACATCCAGATGTGTGTATGATTTGACCATCAATTATAAAACCGTGACACCGTTATTATAGCAAAAAATAATGTTGGCTGCATAAGCACAATACCAACGTCTAGAAGTGGATTGAAACCTTTTGGGATTTTTCAACAATCCATTTAATTATGCAGCCTACATTGACTTTTTAAAAGTTTGCCAATTTATACATTTTTTAGGTATAATGTGTATATTTATGTTGTATTATACAGGGCGCGTTTGCAAAAGAGACCTAGGTCTCAATATGTCTTCCCTGTTAAAATAAAAGGTTAAATTCAAATTAAATATAATTAAAATTGTGCTAGACCCGCAGAGTTAAATAAGGATTACAATACATATCAGCGCGGCGAGCATCAGCAATATGCAGCCCCAAAATCTAGGCGATAAGTTAGGTCTACTTATCATATATAATCAAAATGGCAACAAACAAAAAATTGCAAACAAATAATAATTTTTGAAACAAAAGCAAATGTTAGTTAACTTCCCACGCGCCGTTCTGCCTCAGATGTTGATAATATACGGAGATCAGATGATGTATTTCTATCTGATAATGACCCACCCGGGGCTCCGTTCATTTGTTGACTGATTTGATGTTAAACGTCTCCGGATCACTTACTCTTGTAACTCTTAATATATAACGTTGTTTCTTATTGACCCACAGAGGTCAAACAGCTATTCAGTTTTAAACGCATGATTCATTTCACAGAAGGGAGACCGCCAATAACATGATGCGCGTCATGTATTATCAAAATGGACAATGAATGGATTTCGCCGTTAAAATGGTCCAAAATATTATAATATATATATATATATATATATATAGCCCGTGGCTTGCCCAAATTAATGTCCGGGATCGTTCATTGAAAAGAAAGGAAAGGCAACCTAGGCTATTGAAGTGTAAGATAAATAAGAAATATGATTTTATTATATTGACTTAATTTAGCCTATACCTTGTTAAAGTAATATGTTAGTTTTAATGATCAAATGCAGTGAATTTTTTTAACCATTGTAGTGTGTGTGTTGGACCGTGGGAACCTCCTGCCGCTTGATGCTGCTGCCTGGCCGCGTGCTCCGGAGGCGAGACAAAAGCTCGAGCAATGACATCTAAATTGGTCTAAAGAGAAACAGATGGGGCTTGGGGTGCTGTCACTGCCGTCAGGTTTAGGACAAAAACTAAATTAAATAGCATGCATTAATTTATTTCATACCATTTTCAATATTATTTGCAATCAAAGTAGACTATTCTAAATGTAAATGTGTCTTATCCTATTGAGTGAAATTGCATTTTTTTCCTTCTAAGTATTGAAAGATATTGGAATATCTAGTGTATATTAAACAGTTGTTATCCTATTCCATCTCATTGACTAAATGTGTCCAGTCAACTCTCTGACTACTGGGTGGTAATTCATCCGTTGGCTTTAATTCCAATCAGTTTGTTTCCAGTGTTGACTACATAATGAGACTACATGTGACTACATATCAATACTCTTTACATCAATAAACAGTTCAGGTAATTGATGAGGTGTTTCGGCTACAAACACGTCATCTGTTTCAGATGATCCGTTTCTCTCCTCCATCCAGTGTATTGTTAGTGATGGCAGGAATAGAGTATGTCTCATATGCGGCCCTCTATTATGATGAAGAAATATCATCTCTCTATTACCTTTTCACTCTCCTCCTCCTCCTCATGTCCTCCTCTACATCTCCTCCTCTACATCTCCTCCTCTACATCTCCTCCTCTACATCTCCTCCTCCACCTCATCTCCTCCTCCTCATCTCCTCATCTCCTCCTCTACATCTCCTCCTCTACATCTCCTCCTCTACATCTCCTCCTCTACATCTCCTCCTCCTCATCTCCTCCTCTACATCTCCTCCTCTACATCTCCTCCTCTACATCTCCTCCTCCACCTCATCTCCTCCTCCTCATCTCCTCATCTCCTCATCTCCTCCTCTACATCTCCTCCTCCTCATCTCCTCCTCTACATCTCCTCCTCTACATCTCCTCCTCTACATCTCCTCCTCATCTCCTCCTCCTCCTCATCTCCTCCTCTACATCTCCTCCTCTACATCTCATCTCCTGCTCTACATCTCATCTCCTCCTCCTCGTCTACATCTCCTCCTCTACATCTCCTCCTCCTCATCTCCTCCTCCTCATCTCCTCCTCTTCATCTCATCTCCTCCTCCTCTACATCTCATCTCCTCCTCCTCTTCATCTCCTCATCTCCCCTCTCCTCCTCGGAAACATGATGATGTATTTCTCTGAATGTTGTCTCTGTGGTCTGTAAAGGCCAATCTATGAAAGGATCTCTAGGTGATGATGATGGTGTCAGTAAACATGAAACCAATTAGGCTTAAGTGATTTTAACAATCAGCATGATTCACATTACATTTTCACTGTACCCAATCAGCTGACAGAAGGATCATATGGCCACGCAATAAATGGCCTATAGTGAATAATTAAATAACATTTAGGCCTATTGTCACGTCCTGACCATAGAAAGCTTTTATTTTCTGTGGTAGAGTAGGTCAGGGCGTGACAGGGGGTTTTGTCTAGTTTATTTCTATGTTGGGGGTTTTGTCTAGTTTCTGTATTTCTATGTGGGATTCTAGTTTCTGTATTTCTATGTTGTTGTTTTTTGGGATGATCTCCAATTAGAGGCAGCTGGTCATTGTTGTCTCTAATTGGGGATCATATTTAAGTTGTTTTTCCCACTAGGTTTTGTGGGAGATTATTTTGAGGTAGTGTATGTTTCACCTCTTCGTCACGGTTTGTTATTTTGTTTAGTAGTTTATTTGTATGTCTTGCATAGTTTCACAGTTATAATAAAATGTGGAGCGATACACACTCTGTGCTTTGGTCTCCTCCTTCATATGACTGCTCCATGTGCCCCCCCCCCCCCCCCCCAAAAAAAATATTGGGGTTTCTGTGGCCTTCCTTCCCGACTTCGTAGCTGTCCCTCCTTCTCTGCTTCCACCTGCTTCCCTGGCAGGCTCTTGTCTCCTGCTACTATTTCATCCCAAGCCCCGGATGCCATTACCTCCTGGGTACACTGCTTGGTCCTGTGTTGTGGTGGGAGATTCTGTCACGTATGTCGTATGATGAAGGAGACCAAAGCGTAGCGTGTGTATCGCTCCACATTTTATTATAACTGTGAAACTATGCAAGATATACAAATAAACTACTAAACAAAATAACAAACCGTGACGAAGAGGTGAAACACACACTACCTCAAAATAATCTCCCCACAAACCCTAGTGGGAAAAACAACAACTTAAATATGATCCCCAATTAGAGACAACGATGACCAGCTGCCTCTAATTGGAGATTATCACAACAACAAGAAACATACAAATACAGAAACTAGAACCCCCACATAGAAAAAAATAAACTAGACAAAACCCCCTGTCATGCCCTGACCTACTCTACCATAGAAAATAAGAGCTCTCGATGGTCAGGACGTGACACCTATTGTCTTGTTCCAGGTAACTAGTCTTGTTATTCATTGTATCCTGCATGGAAAATCTCACATTTCTGGAATTTCTTCCATGTAGGCCTGTTTGAGTTAATGTCAGTGTTGGGGAAGCTCTAAAAAATATAGTTTACAAAGCTACCAATTACTTCATACTGGAATAAGTTAAGCTACCCTTACGAAAAATATAGTTTACTGAACTAATGTTATTTTGATAAAGTAGTTCACCAGGGTACTCTACCCTGCACCTTGGAGGCTGCTGCCTTATGTACATATCCATGGGACACTGGCCACTTTAATAATGGAACACTGGTTTACTTTAATACTGTTTACATACTGTTTGACTCATTTCATATGTACAGTATATACTGTATTCTAGTCAAGGCCATCTTATTCAACTATAGCTGTATATATGCTATTCTATCCTTCGTTTTCTACAGATATACTAAATATTCTATCCACATACTGTCCATAATGTTTACACACACACACACACACACACACACACACACACACACACACACACACACACACACACACACACACACACACACACACACACACACACACACACACACACACACACACACACACACTGTATATATGCTGTATTTATACTCCAGACTTCAACATTGCTCATCTTAAAATTATATATTTCTTAATTCCATTCTTGGTCTTTTAGATTTATGTGTATTTTTGTGAATTGTTAGATAGTACTACACTGTTGGATCTAGGAACACAAGCATTTTGTTACACCTGCAATAACATCTGCTAAACGATGTGTATGGGACCAATACAATTATATTTTAGTTTGACTATAACTACTTTGTGAAAATTATCATATATAAATCTGAAATATCATAGACTTAAAAATGGATACAGATCACTTCGGGGTCATATGTTAACAGAATGTGTAATTTAGCCTATTAAACACAACAACAAAAACATGTTTCGAGTCAGAATTTGGCAGTTCTGGTGATGAAACATTATTGCCTACTTCACGCATAGGCTCTTTTATTTTTGCAAAAAAAAAGTAGTGTGTAGTTCTAGTTAGCTACACCGCTACATGGCTTGCAACGCCAGGGTTGTGGGTTCGATTCTCACGAGGGACCAGTACGAAATAGTACGACAAATGTATGCACTCACTTCGCTCTGGATAACAACACCTGCTAAATGACTAAACCGGAAATGCAACACTGGTTAATGTTAATTTCCCGCTCCTTCACAGGCCTTTCTGTAGCCTATTTGATATTGTGACGAGGGCCCATATGTGACATGTTGGTTCCTTACAGGCCTGTACATTTATTTGGTAGGCCTATTGCCTGCTACATGCCTTTCTCGATGTCTTGGTAGAGAAACGGGTTATAAGGAAAATTTGCTTAAGACAAATGAAGTGCAATCAAGAATTACCTGAAGGCGAGTATTGATTATATTCGTTTGAATTGATAGCCTATAGGCCTAAATAAAGCATTTTAGGTTAGACCTATCATTTGATTTACATAGGCCTATGAGTTCTGTGATCTGACACATTTTAGTTGGTGACATCGACCTACTTACTGTTCCTGTCATTGTTGGTAGGTCTGCAATATATGTGGTGTTTGTGGATTTGTGAGTGACCCTCCTCCTTCAGATGGGATATGCACAGCCCGGTGTTGGACCCGCTGGTGAGTTCGTCTCTTCAGGTGTCGTGTCAGTGAAACGTCATTGGCTCGAGCTGTACATCTAGAAGCGGGGCAGAGCCACGCGCCAATAAGTCCGGTCCGCCGGTTTCCAGACACGCGCCTTGTCTTCTAACGGGAATAAGCCGGAGTTATTATCATATATTCTCTTCTTATATATTCTGAATTAATTTACTGCTGTTTATAGGAGACATTTTATAAGGCACATGGGGTTTAATTTATCGGTTGTTTTGGGCGGGAGATCAGGGATGTTTTTATTTTCATAACATTTCGATCTCTCTCATCAGAGAAGACGAGGTAAGATATCCTGTTTCGTGAACAACAAATTGGTGTAAATAGGAAGAGTAGCCTACTGTATTATTAGCCTCCACTAACCTTCATTTTTTTTTTTATTATTATTTTCAGTATGATTAGTAATATTTGTGTTGTGTCTTTCGGCATCAATGGGGTATTATTAGTAGGCTATAATCATGTATATATGTTGAATGCATTCTGGTCTAAAGCTGCAGTAAAATCAAGAAGCGACATAATATGGTACCTTTTATTTTTATTTGACCTTTTAATTTAGAATCTCACAGTAAACATCCTCCACTGTTTGGGGGGATATTTCGTTGTCCTGTGTATCTAGGCCCTGGTCGGGAAGGCCTAACGAGTCGGTTTGATCTGCGAGTCGGTTTGTTTGTATATAGCCTAATGTAACGCCTGACGAATACCCATTATTATTAAGCAGAGGTCACACTATGATACGCCATATATAATAAGGTATATTCGGTTAATAATATATAATAATACATTTACAATCAAAGTTCTATACCTCCTCTCAGATTGACGTGTAAATCAATTAAAGTTCTATACTGCCTCTCAGATTAACGTGTAAATCAATTAAAATTCTATACCGCCTCTCAGATTAACGTGTAAATCAATTAAAATTCTATACTGCCTCTCAGATTAAAGTGTTAATCAATTAAAATTCTATACTGCCTCTCAGATTGACGTGTGTAAATAGCCTCCAGTGTTTTGGCAGAAAATGTCAAATACAAACTTTTGTTTGAACGTCAGAGAAATGGAAGTTCTGTTAAATTAGGACATTTTTTATTTTTTAATCTGTCATGTTCTATTGCAATTCTATACTTTTTTTTATCAACGTATATATGTAGGCTATCAACAAATGACACCCAAAGTAAAGTAACTATTGATCCCTTTATCGTTCTCCCAGATATACATTTGTTGTAAACAGTTCGGCTTCTTGTCTTCTATGCTCATTAAAGTCGAATATGCAGCGGGCCCAGGCGGAGTTGCATTAAACTTGTTCTGCAAAATGTGATTTTTTTTAAACATTCAAGGTACAAACTTCATTGAATGTTTATAATGAAATAATACAAATAAGCAACATAAGAAATCAAATGTGGTGTTGCTATTTAATCACAATCAAGTTCTTCACCATTAGGAAAATCCTTTTTGATAATAATACAAAGTGCTGATTGTTGTTATTGTCATTATTATTACAACTAAAAGAGTGTCTGACTGATGTTCAGTTTAACCTCTGACTCATATGTTCAGCACAGTATCCTCCAATCAGACTCCACGGCAACACAACCTACACCAGCGCTACCATGACGACCTCCCCCAGCTCGTACCAGCAGGAGCCCCTGACCCCCCCCAGACCCCCCCACTCCTCCTCCCTGAAGCCCAACCAGGTGGGTCAAGTGGTTCTGTATGGTGTACCCATCGTCTCCTTGGTGATCGACCATCAGGAGCGGCTGTGTCTGGCCCAGATCTCCAACACCCTGCTGAAGAACTACAGCTATAACGAGATCCACAACCGCCGCGTGGCGCTGGGTATCACCTGTGTTCAGTGCACCCCTGTCCAGCTGGAGATCCTGAGGCGAGCTGGCGCCATGCCCATCTCCTCCCGCCGCTGTGGCATGATCACCAAGCGAGAGGCGGAGCGGCTCTGTAAGTCCTTCCTGGGGGAGAACAACCCCCCCAAACTGCCCGACAACTTCGCCTTTGATGTGTCACACGAGTGTGCCTGGGGTAGCCGTGGTAACTTCATCCCAGCGCGCTACAACAGCAGCAGAGCCAAGTGCATCAAGTGTTCCTACTGCAACATGTACTTCTCTCCTAACAAGTTCATCTTCCACTCTCACCGTACTCCTGAAGCCAAGTACACCCAGCCGGACGCTGCTAACTTCAACTCCTGGAGACGCCACCTGAAGCTGTCAGATAAAACCCCTCCTGATGACCTGGCGTTTGCCTGGGAGGACGTGAAGGCCATGTTTAATGGTGGCAGCAGGAAGCGGTGTCTACCCTCATCTCACTGCTCCCCCATGGGGCCGGGGAAGGTTGTGAACTCTGGTCTGCCCCACATGATGACCCCTGACCTGGTCCAGAAGAGGAGCCGCTTCGAGGAGGAGGAGGACCTGGATGGAAGCAGCCTGTCTCCCCGTAAGAACCCTCGCAGCTACCCGGTGATCCCTGTGCCCAGTAAAGGGTTCGGCATGCTGCAGAAGTTCGCCCACACTTCCCTGTTCCCCAGCCCCTACTCCTTCCCAGCCTTCAGCCTCTGTCAGAAGAAAGATGACAGTGAGGTGGCTGGAGGACAGAAGAACACTGGTCTGTCAGGTCTGCTGTGGCCCGGTCGTAAAGACACCTTCTATCCTCCATTCTGCATGTTCTGGCCCCCTAGGGCAGCTGGGGGCCTCCCAGTGCCCACCTACCTGCAGCCACAGCCCTCCGTCAACACTCTGTCCTCATTGGCCGAGAGCCCCTCCCTCAGGCAGGCCTTCCTCGACCTATCAGAGCCCCCACACCCAGGGGCGGGGCCAGGCATGGGAGCCACACCCAGGTCAGGTCTGTTTGACCTTGACTCCTCCACTCTGACCTCTGATTTGCACCCTGTGACCTCAGAGGGCTGGCTGAAGGTGTTGGACACCCCGTCTCTCCAGGCCAGGAAAGCCTACTACCACTCAGCCTTCCGACCCGTCGTCAAGGACGCAGAAAGCATCGCCAAGCTCCATGGCAACCTGGAGGAGTTTGGGTCAGAGCTCCACCTGTCCCCCACGACCAGCTGCAGCTACGCCTCTGAGAGCGGAGGAGAGGGGGAGGAAGGAGAGGTGGATGTAGAGACCAAGCAGGAGGAGGAAGAGGAACACTCCAAAAGACCAACCCCACCACAGACACACAGCGGCCTGCACCTCCGAGGGCAAAGTGAAGGATCAGGACTATGGGAGAGAGGAGAGAAAGAGGCAGTCAACTTTCCCTGCAGCCCTGCAGATCACAGCCAGGACCAGAGCAGCACAAGCCTGCCTGCCTCTCCTCCTGCTCCCCCTGCCAGTCTCACACTCTCTCTCCCCAGCCCCACACACACCCCGCTGCAACTGGAGGACCAGTCCTACAAACATGTAAAAGTAAGGCACTTTAATTATTATTTAAATGGCACTGTAGGCTGGTTGATGTAATATGCATAAAGAGATTGATAGCGGCGTCTCACTGAAGAATTGAAACATCCACAGAGTGCTCTGATCCCTGATAGTAAGAACAGTCCGGTATTGTAATGGTCAAAATATATCGGTTCTCTCCTTAACACTTTCTGCCTGTTAGCCTTTCCAATCTGGAACCTGTCGACTCCACATTAACAAGGGAGTAGGTTCCCAACCAGGGGAAACAGTCGCGTTGTACTAATAAAAGGGAGGAGTCATTCTCAGTCTAATGGTAACACTAATGAAGGAGACATTCACAGTATAATAACATTAATGAAGAGACATTCACAGAGACATTCACAGTCTAATGGTAACACTAATGAAGAGACATTCACAGTCTAATAACACTAATTAAGGAGACATGCTCAGTCTCTTAACACTAATGAAGAGACATTCACAGTCTAATAGTAACACTAATGAAGAGACATTCACAGTCAAATAGTAACGATTATGAAGAGACATTCACAGTCTAATAACACTAATGAAGAGACATTCACCTTATAATAACAACACTAATGAAGAGACATTCACAGACTAATAACAAAAAATGAAAAGTCATTCACAGACTAATAACACTAATGAAGAGACATTCACAGTCAAATAGTAACGATTATGAAGAGACATTCACAGTCTAATAACACTAATGAAGAGACATTCACAGTCTAATAACACTAATGAAGAGACATTCACAGTCTAATAGTAACGATTATGAAGAGACATTCACAGTCTAATAACACTAATGAAGAGACATTCACAGTCTAACAGTAACAATAATGAAGAGACATTCACAGTATAATAGTAACGATTATGAATAGACATTCACAGTCTAATAACAATAATGAAGAGACATTCACATCTAGTAATAACACTAATGAAGAGACATTCACAGTCTAACAGTAACAATAATGAAGAGACATTCACAGTATAATAACAATACTAAGGAGTAGACATTCACAGTCTGATAGTATCAAAAATGAAGGAGACATGTACAGTCTAATAACACTAATGAAGAGACATTCACAGTCTAATAACACTAATGAAGAGACATTCACAGTCTAATAACACTAATGAAGAGACATTCACAGTCTAATAGTAGCACTAATGAAATAGACATTCACAGTCCAACAAACAACAATAATGAAGAGACATTCACAGTCTAATATTAACATAAATGAAGGAGCCATTCACATTCGAATAACACTAATGAAGAGACATTCACAGTCTAATAGTAGCACTAATGAAATAGACATTCACAGTCCAACAAACAACAATAATGAAGGAGACATTCACAGTCCAGTAACAACTCTAATGAAGGAGCCATTCACATTCGAATAACACTAATAAAGAGACATTCACAGGCTAATAACAACACTAATAAAGAGACATTCACAGTACAATAGTAACACTAATGAAGAGACATTCACAGTCTAATAGTAATATAAATGAAGCAGGCATTCACAGACTAATAACACTAATGAAGAGACATTCACAGTCTAATAACACTAATGAAGAGACATTCACATTCTAATAGTAATATAAATGAAGCAGGCATTCACAGACTAATAACACTAATGAAGAGACATTCACAGTCTAATAACACTAATGAAGAGACATTCACAGTCTAATAACACTAATGAAGAGACATTCACAGTCTAATAACACTAATGAAGAGACATTCACAGTCTAATAACACTAATGAAGAGACATTCACAGTCTAATAACACTAATGAAGAGACATTCACAGTCTAATAACACTAATGAAGAGACATTCACAGTCTAATAACACTAATGAAGAGACATTCACAGTCTAATAACACTAATGAAGAGACATTCACAGTCTAATAACACTAATGAAGAGATATTAGTGGAGAAACACTAAGGGGTTATGGTCAGTATATACGATGACTGGTAGGGCACTGGAACCAATATACACTTCAAAGTATTGCAGAGCGAACAACAAAGCTAGAGCTTCTTGCTCGATGGTGGCATAGTTTAAATGTTCGTGAAAATAACACACCGGATGATCCAGTCCAGTCTTGTCCCGCTGCAGTAGAACAGCACCAGCACCTCTGGCACTAGCATCTACCTCAAGTTTAAACGGTCGTTCAAAATCCGGAGCAGCAAGTACAGGGGTATTACATAAGAGTGCTTTAGCAGTATCAAAAGCTACCTTACAATCCGGGGACCACTCAAACGATCTAGCCGGACTGAGCAAATCGGTCAATGGAGCAACTACCACAGAGAAGTTTTTACAGAAGCTACGGTAGTAGCCAACCATCCCTAAAAAGCGGCGTAGCTCTCGTCTGGCGGTAGGTGCAGGGAATGCCGTTATAGCCAAGACCTTGGCATCAACAGGGCACACCTGTCCATGGCCGACCTCTTTGCCGAGATAGGTAACAGTGGCCTTCCCAAACTCGCACTTTGCCAAGTTCAGGGTTAAAGAAGCAGCTGCCAAACGTTCACATACTACCCTTAGAGAGTTAACATGATCTGTCCACTCAGATGAATAAATCACTAGATCATCTAGGTAGGCACTACAACTGGGAACGCCAGCTAATACGGTGTTAACCAGTCGTTGGAAAGTGGCTGGTGCATTCCGCATCCCAAAAGCCATGACAGAGTATTGTAGGAAGTTGTCTGGGGTCCCAAAGGCAGAAATCTCAGAAGCACGTGAGGTTAACGGAACCTGCCAGTAACCTTTTAAGAGGTCCAACTTAGTTACATACTTAGCAGCACCAACAGTGTTGATACAGTCGTCCAGTCTGGGTAACGGGAACGAATCTGGCAATGTGACAGAATTTACCTTTTGATAATCCGTACATAACCTGGACGTACCATCAGGTTTAGGAGCCAGAATGCAAGGAGAACTCCAAGGGCTTGAACTTGGCGTAGCCAGGTCATTCTCCAACATATACAAATAGTAACAGCTATGAAGGAGACATTCACAGTCTAATAACACTAATGAAGAGACATTCACAGTCTAATAACACTAATGAAGAGACATTCACAGTCTAACAGTAACAATACAGCTTGTCTGCAAATGCGATGATAGATCCATGCTTCATCACCAAGGTGATTTAGATCCATGCTTCATCACCAAGGTGATTTAGATCCATGCTTCATCACCAAGGTGATTTAGATCCATGCTTCATCACCAAGGTGATTTAGATCCATGCTTTATCACCAAGGTGATTTAGATCCATGCTTCATCACCAAGGTGATTTAGATCCATGCTTTATCACCAAGGTGATTTAGATCCATGCTTCATCACCAAGGTGATTTAGATCCATGCTTTATCACCAAGGTGATTTAGATCCATGCTTCATCACCAAGGTGATTTAGATCCATGCTTTATCACCAAGGTGATTTAGATCCATGCTTCATCACCAAGGTGATTTAGATCCATGCTTCATCACCAAGGTGATTTAGATCCATGCTTCATCACCAAGGTGATTTAGATCCATGCTTCATCACCAAGGTGATTTAGATCCATGCTTTATCACCAAGGTGATTTAGATCCATGCTTCATCACCAAGGTGATTTAGATCCATGCTTCATCACCAAGGTGATTTAGATCCATGCTTCATCACCAAGGTGATTTAGATCCATGCTTCATCATAAAAGTGATTTAGATTCATGCTTCATCATAAAAGTGATTTAGATCCATGCTTCATCACCAAGGTGATTTAGATCCATGCTTCATCACCAAGGTGATTTACTTGAAAGTCACCCTCCGCTCATGTCTACAGCATTGTTAACAGCATTGTTCTGGACATACAAGATTAGGCCAAAAGGAGAACTGTTCCACTCCATTGATTCTTCAAGTCTGTGAAAGCCAGCTGGTAGTCTAGTGTACACCAGCATCCTGCATCCCAGGACACCAGTGGTTCTGTTCTGGATAGCATTATTCAACACTATCTCTGATATGTAGATGTTAAAACCTCTGTCTCTCTCTGTGTTCTCAGACTCATAAAAGCAGAGACCATGGACTGCCTGTTTATGCAACCAAAGAAAACTCCAAAACAGCTGGTACGCAGTGTTACCTAGGTGTTTAAAGACATTGGTTCCTTCCTATCAGTTTTCTGTGTGCATGGGACCAAATCAACTCAGAGGCTCCAGATGAACTGATGAATTAATGTCCTTCTGTTCTCTCCTTCTCTCCTTCTCTCCTCTCCTTCTCTCCTTCTCTCCTTCTCCTTCTTCTCCTTCTTCTCCTTCTCCTTCTTCTCCTTCTTCTCCTTCTCTCCTTCTCTCCTTCTCTCCTTCTCCTTCTTCTCCTTCTTCTCCTTCTCCTTCTTCTCCTTCTTCTCCTTCTCTCCTTCTCTCCTCCTTCTCCTTCTCTCCTTCTCTCCTTCTCTCCTTCTCTCCTTCTCTCCTTCTCTCCTTCTTCTCCTTCTTCTCCTTCTTCTCCTTCTTCTCCTTCTTCTCCTTCTCTCCTTCTCCTCTAGATGAAAACAAAGAACCTAGCAACTTCTTTGTATCAGAGACAAAATCATCTGACCCTGAGTACTGGAGAGAGATGGCAGGTAAAACTTCCCCTATCATACCATTACAGCTATTAAACCATACCATTACAGCTATCACCCCATTACAGCTATCATACCATTACAGCTATCATATCAAACCATTACAGCTATTATACCATTACAGTTATCATATTATACCATTACAGCTATCATACCATTACAGCTCTCATACCATTACAGCTATCATATCATACCATTACAGCTATCATATCATACCATTACAGCTATCATACCATTACAGCTATCATACCATTACAGCTATCATACCATTACAGCTATTATACCATTACAGCTATTATACCATTACAGCTATCATACCATTACAGCTATCATACCATTACAGCTATTATACCATACCATTACAGCTATCATACCATTACAGGTATCATACCATTACAGCTATCATATCATACCATTACAGCTATCATACCATTACAGCTTTTATACCATACCATTACAGCTATCCTACCATTACAGCTCTCATACCATTACAGCTATTATACCATTACAGCTATCATACCATTACAGCTATTATACCATTACAGCTATCATATCATACCATTACAGCTATTATACCATACCATTACAGCTATCCTACCATTACAGCTATCATATCATACCATTACAGCTATTATACCATTACAGCTATCCTACCATTACAGCTATTACACCATACCATTACAGCTCTTATACCATACCATTACAGCTATCATACCATTACAGCTATCATATCATACCATTACAGCTATTATACCATTACAGCTATTATACCATTACAGCTATCATTCCATTACAGCTATCCTACCATTACAGCTATCCTACCATTACTGCTATCCTACCATTACAGCTATCATACCATTACAGCTATTATACCATTACAGCTATCATAGCATTACAGCTATCATAGCATTACAGCTATCATACCATTACAGCTATTATACCATTACAGCTATCATACCATTACAGCTATCATATCATACCATTACAGCTATTATACCATACCATTACAGCTATCATACCATTACAGCTATCATACCATTACAGCTATCATACCATTACAGCTATCATACCATTACAGCTATCATACCATTACAGCTATCATAGCATTACAGCTATCATACCATTACAGCTATCATACCATTACAGCTATTATACCATTACAGCTATCATAGCATTACAGCTATCATACCATTACAGCTATCATACCATTACAGCTATCATACCATTACAGCTATTATACCATTACAGCTATCATAGCATTACAGCTATCATACCATTACAGCTATCATACCATTACAGCTATCATACCATTACAGCTATCATACCATTACAGCTATTATACCATTACAGCTATCATACCATTACAGCTATCATACCATTACAGCTATCATACCATTGCGGTTTATCATGACAAGGAGAACAACAGCCTCATTCTCCTCTCACAGACCAAAGGTTTAGGGATTATTAGAGACTCATTCTCCTCTCACAGACCAAAGGTTTAGGGATTATTAGAGACTCATTCTCCTCTCACAGACCAAAGGTTTAGGGATTATTAGAGCGTCATTCTCCTCTCACAGACCAAAGGTTTAGGGATTATTAGAGACTCATTCTCCTCTCACAGACCAAAGGTTTAGGGATTATTAGAGACTCATTCTCCTCTCACAGACCAAAGGTTTAGGGATTATTAGAGACTCATTCTCCTCTCACAGACCAAAGGTTTAGGGATTATTAGAGACTCATTCTCCTCTCACAGACCAAAGGTTTAGGGATTATTAGAACAACATAAACAGATGGAATAGCCGATAGACTGTGGAATGGAAGAACGGCTGTTTCCAATGTTCCAATGTTGTCCAGAATGTGCTGTAGAATGTGTTCTACAGGGAACCATTACAGTTCTACAATGTGTTCTACAGGGAACCATTACAGTTCTACAATGTGTTCTACAGGGAGCAAACAAGACAATCAGCTCAACACAGGGAAGTTGACAATCTCCATTTCAACAATATCAAACCCATATAATTGCCTTTTCCTTGGCAAAACCTTCCATTACAAGGATCACAGTTATTGCCTTTTATATCTATCTCAGAAACATTCAGTATTTTATGACATCTATGGCAACATTTATGTTATCTAGCCCATAATGATGTCCTCACATAATATAGAATATATTTTTAAAAATTACACAATACAAATTAAATGAGACCACCTTTGTCTGATTGCTAAACAACTCCCTGGGCGATGGACGACGTGATTAGACGTTCTGATTCCAAAGACTCTCAGGCTCTGTCTAAAGGGGAGGGCTGTTTCTTGGGAGAAAAAGTATCTAATTTTCCATTTATGTAATGCAAACTGCTTTGGCTTTGACTATTCCCGGTTAATTGACTGTCAAACGAGGCGGATATCCCGAGGCACTGTCTGCTGATTTGCTTGTCAAATGAGACAGAGAGAGCGGCGAGAGAGCGAGAGCAAACCATTCGAAATGAGGGAAGCGTTGGGAGGCTGAAGGAGGCAAGACATGAAATGACAAAAGAGTTAAAGAGAGAGAGTGAGAAATGGAGAGAAGGATAGATTATATATAGAGGGGGAGAGGGGTGGGGGAGATTATATAAACGAATGTGCTGGATCGCTTCATTTAAGCCGTTTGATTTGCCACATTATCTGAATTCAGACACAAACACACAAGACATTTTCAGGTTCATAGATGAAGAAATCAGGCCATAATGGAAACGACACTAACATTGTAGAAGAGTGATAGAACAATATGGTTATCATGGTTACAGGACTACAGTAATACCAATCCACTGTTACCAACGCAGCACGGCTACAGACACTATAGACTGCAGCCAGAACAATAGGTTTTACGGGAAGCATAAACATTTTAATATTGTTTCACGTGAAATCTATTTCTTGCATTTGTTTTATTGAAGGTTTAATGCATTTAGCATTGAACAATTTGATTAATTAGTTATTTAAATCATCAAGGTGTGTTCAGTATTAATTCCATTTTACATGTTGATGTAATACTCTTCAGCAATGCGTAATGCAAAACATTTCGATTGTCTTATTTGTCAATTCCGTCAAATGAATAGTGAGCATGATTATTCTTTTTTAGATTTATTTTTTCACCTTTATTTAACCAGGTAGGCCAGTTGAGAACAAGTTCTCATTTACTACTGCGACCTGGCCAAGAATAAAGCAAAGCAGTTCGACACAAACAAAAACACAGAGTTATACATAAACAAACGTACAGTCAATTATACAGTAGAAAAAAAAAAAAAAAAAGTCTATATACAGTGAGTGCAAATGAGGTAAGTTAAGGCAATAAATAGGCCATGGTGGCGAAGTAATTACAATATACCAATTAGACACTAGAGTGATTGTTATAGAGATTTTAAATGTAGTTTCTAATTTCAATCAAAACCAAGATATTCTTAACGGAATGCAATGACCATTGAGATTGTATTTTATTTTGTTACAGTTATTCAGTGAAAGGGCTACAGGAACGACTGGTAGTCTATAAAAAGCTCTGGTTGTAGCCAGCTGGAAATATGCAGTTAGACTGACACCTATAGGCCAATGGTTTCATTGCAGTCAGAGTACTACAGATTATTAGAGGGATTTATTTATTTCACCTTTATTTAACCAGGTGGCCAGTTGAGAACAAGTTCTCATTTACAACTGCGACCTGGCCAAGATAAAGCAAAGCAGTGCAACACAAACAACACAGAGTTACATATGGGATAAACAAACATACAGTCAATAACACAATAGAAAAATCTATATACAGTGTGTGCAAATGTAGTAAGATTATGGAGGTAAGGCAATAAATAGGCCATAGTGGTGAAATAAATACAATTTAACATTAACACTGGAGTGATAGATGTGCAGAAGATGTGCAAGAAGAGATACTGGGGAGTAAAGGAGCAAAAAATAAATAACTATATGGGGATGAGGTAGTTGGGTGTGCTATTTACAGATGGGCTATGTACAGGTGCAGTGATCTGTGAGCTGCTCTAACAGCTGATGCTTAAAGTTAGTGAGGGAGATATAAGACTCCAGCTTCAGTGATTTTTGTAATTCGTTCCAGTCATTGGCAGCAGAGAACTGGAAGGAAAGGCGGCATAAGGAGGAGTTGGCTTTGGGGGTGACCAGTGAGATATACCTGCTGGAGCGCGTGCTACGGGTGGGTGCTGCTATGGTGACCAGTGAACTGAGATAAGGCGGAGCTTTACCTAGCAAAGACTTATAGATGACCTGGAGCCAGTGGGTTTAGCGATGAATATGAAGCGAGGGCAAGCCAACGAGAGCATACAGGTCGCAGTGGTGGGTAGTATATGGGGCTTTGGAGACAAAACGGATGGCACTGTGATAGACTACATCCAATTTGCTGAGTAGGGTATTGGAGGGTATTTTGTAAATTACATCGCCGAAGTCAAGGATCGGTAGGATAGTCAGTTTTACGAGGGTATGTTTGGATAATATAACTCACTGTCTTACTGAATCAAAAAATGTATTTTCTTTCATTTGTTCCAGGTGATCAAACTCAAGATGGAAGTTCCCCCGTGCCACTAAAGGAGGATGTTGAGAACATGGAGAAAGAGGAACTCCAGAAGGTTCTATTGGAACAGATCGACCTACGAAGACGACTAGAACAGGAGTTCCACGCTCTGAAGGGAAACTCCCCCTTCCCTGTGTTCCGTAGGTCTACCTCGCTGTCTCACACCCTAACCCCTAACCCCTCGCACCCTAACCCCTCACACCCTAACACCCTAACCCCTCACACCCTAACACCCTAACCATGGTGGGACGACTAGAACAGGAGTTCCACGCTCTGAAGGGAAACTCCCCCTTCCCTGTGTTCCGTAGGTCTACCTCGCTGTCTCACACCCTAACCCCTAACCCCTCGCACCCTAACCCCTCACACCCTAACACCCTAACCCCTCACACCCTAACACCCTAACCCCTCACACCCTAACACCCTAACCCCTCACACCCTAACACCCTAACCCCTCACACCCTAACACCCTCACACCCTAACCCCTAACACCCTAACCATGGTGGGACGACTAGAACAGGAGTTCCACGCTCTGAAGGGAAACTCCCCCTTCCCTGTGTTCCGTAGGTCTACCTCGCTGTCTCACACCCTAACCCCTAACCCCTCGCACCCTAACCCCTCACACCCTAACACCCTAACCCCTCATACCCTAACCATGGTGGGACGACTAGAACAGGAGTTCCACGCTCTGAAGGGAAACTCCCCCTTCCCTGTGTTCCGTAGGTCTACCTCGCTGTCTCACACCCTAACCCCTAACCCCTCGCACCCTAACCCCTCACACCCTAACACCCTAACCCCTCACACCCTAACACCCTAACCATGGTGGGACGACTAGAACAGGAGTTCCACGCTCTGAAGGGAAACTCCCCCTTCCCTGTGTTCCGTAGGTCTACCTCGCTGTCTCACACCCTAACCCCTAACCCCTCGCACCCTAACCCCTCACACCCTAACACCCTAACCCCTCACACCCTAACCATGGTGGGAAGCTGCTATAGACCACCAAGGGCTAACAGTCATTATCTGAATAATGTGTGAAATGCTTGATCATGTATGTGATATCAATAGAGGTATACATTCTGGGTGATTTAAATATTGACTGGCTTTCATCAGGCTGCCCACTCAAGAGAAACCTTCAAACGTTCGGGTTGTCAATCAACCTACCAGGGTAGTTACAAACAGCACAATAATTAAATCATCAACATGTATTGATCATATCTTTACTAATGCTGCAGATTTTTTTGGGAAATCCATCGGATGAAGTGATCTCAATATAGTAGCCATATCAAGGAAAACCAAAGTTCCAAAGGCTGGGCCTAATATAGTGTATAAGAGGTCATATAATACATTTTTAGAGTGATTCCTATGTTGTTGATGTGAAGAATATTTGTTGGTCCGTGGTGTGTAATGACGAGCAACCAGACGCTGCACTGGACACATTTATGAAATTTCTTATCCCAGTTACTAATAAGCACCCATTAAGAAAATGACTGTAAAAATGGTTAAATCCCCGTGGATTGATGAGGAATTGAACAATTTTATGCAATGAGTGATGAGGCAAAAGAGATGGGGAATAGATCTGGCTGTACATCCGATTGGCAAACGTACTGCAAATTGAGAAATCATGTGACTAAACTGAATAAAGATAAGTAACTACACTATGAAACAAAGATAAATGAAATAAAGAATGATAGTAAAAAGATTTGGGGCACCTTAAATTACATTTTTGGAAAAAATGTCAACTCAGCTCCATCATTCATTGAATCAGATGGATCATTCATCACTAAACCCACTGATAATGCAAACTACTTGAATTACTTTGATGAGCAAATTTAGGCATGACATGCCAGCAACAAACGCTGACACTACACATCCAAGTATATCTGACGAAACTCTGAAAGACAAGAATTGTAATTTTGCATACCTTAACAGAACACAGAGGGTGTTCTTTAATGGAAGCCTCTCGAACATAATCCAGGTAGAATCAGGAATTCCCCAAGGTAGCTGTTTAGGCCCCTTACTTTTTTCAATCTTGACTAATGACATGCAACTGGCTTTGAGTAATGCCAGAGTTTCTATGTATGCAAATGACTCAACACTATACACATCAGCTACTACAGCGACTGAAATGACTGCAACACTCAACAAAGAGCTGCAGTTAGTTTCAGAATGGGTGGCAACGAATAAATGAATCCTAAACATTTCAAAAACTAAAAGCATTGTATTTGGGACAAATCATTCACTAAAATCCTAAACCTTAACTAAATCTTGTAATAATATGCATGTCAATCTCTCCTGGCTCAAAGTGGAGGAGAGATTGACTTCATCACTAGTTGTATTTGTAAGAGGTGTTGATTATGTTGAATGCACCGAGCTGTCTGTTTGAACTACTGGCGCACAGCTCGGACACCCATCCATACCCCACAAGACATGCCACCAGAGGTCTCTTCACAGTCCCCCAAGTCCAGAACAGACTATGGGAGGCGCACAGTACTACATAGAGCCATGACTACATGGAACTCAAGTAACTCATGGTAGCACTAAAATTAGATGTAAAAAACAGATAGAAATACACCTTATGGAACAGCGGGGACTGTGAAGAGACACACACACAGACACATGCATACACACACATACACACAATAACATAACCACTATGCACACACGTACACATGGATTTTGTGTTGTAGATATGTGGTCGTAGAGTAGATGTCTGAGGGCACACAAAATATGTTGTGAAATCTGTTATGAATGTCTTATGTTTTTAAAATGCATAGCTGCCTTTATTTTGCTGGACCCCAGGAAGAGTTAATGGGGATCAAAACAAATACAAATGCAAACCCCTCGCACACTAAACCCTCACACCCTAACCCCTAACACCCTAACCCCTCACACGCTAACTCTTACCTTAACCCCTCACACCCTAACCCCTCACACCCTAACCCCTCACACGCTAACTCTAACCCCTCACACCCTAACCCCTAACACCCTAACCCTCACACGCTAACTCTTACCTTAACCCCTCACACCCTAACCCCTCACATCCTAACCCCTCACACCCTAACCCCTCACACCCTAACCCTAACCCCTCACACCCTAACCCTAATCCCTCACACCCTAACCCCTCACACCCTAACCCCTAACCCCTCACACCCTAACCCTAACCCCTCACACCCTAACCCTAACCCCTCACACCCTAACTCTACCCCCTTACACCCTAACCCCTCACACCCTAACCCCTCACACCCTAACCCTAACCCCTCACACCCTAACCCCTCACACCCTAACCCCTCACACCCTAACCCTAACCCCTCACACCCTAACCCCTCACACCCTAACCCCTCACACCCTAACCCTAATCCCTCACACCCTAACCCCTCACACCCTAACTCTAACCACTCACACCCTAACCCCTCACACCCTAACCCTAACCCCTCACACCCTAACTCTACCCCCTCACACCCTAACCCTAACCCCTCACACCCTAACTCTACCCCCTTACACCCTAAACCCTCACACCCTAACCCCTCACACCCTAACCCTAACCCCTCACACCCTAACCCCTCACACCCTAACCCTAATCCTTCACACCCTAACCCTTCACACCCTAACCCCTCACACCCTAACCCTAACCCCTCACACCCTGACTCTACCCCCTCACACCCTAACCCCTCACATCCTAACCCCTCACACCCTAACCCTAACCCCTCACACCCTAACCCCTCACACCCTAACCCCTCACACCCTAACTCTAACCCCTCACACCCTAACCCCTCACACCCTAACCCCTCACACCCTAACCCCTAACACCCTAACCCCTCACACCCTAACCCTAACCCCTCACACCCTAACCCCTCACACCCTAACCCTAACCCCTCACACCCTAACCCCTCACACCCTAACCCCTCACACCCTAACCCTAACCCCTCACACCCTAACCCCTCACACCCTAACCCCTCACACCCTAACCCTAACCCCTCACAGCCTTAAGGCCCTAGGGCTAACCTAGGCGGTTCCTAAAAGAGGTTATGGCTGAGGTAAATCGGACCTTCCAGACCCATGGAACATAGAAGGTAGAGAGGGATAACTTTGGTTCCATTTGTGGGGATTTATTCTCAGTCTCTGGTGTGGTTCAACTCTGAACTTAAATCTCCTTTTTAACAGACCCAGAATAATTGTGAGGCCTTGAAAAGATTTCTGGGTAATCTCAGCCTTCAGGAGAAATAAGAAGAAACTTAATATTTCACTCGAACAAAGTTTCTGTCCAATAAGCATTCTGGCCCAAATCAGCCAATAGGATACTTTATATTTTCCAATGGGGCCATACATTTATATACATTTGGGTGAGGTTTTTGTCTCGCCGGAGTAGCCTTGTTTCACTGCCAAAAATAACATTAAACCATCTAGTGTTCAGAGAAATAACAACACAATGTAAAATACAGGAAGCCTAGTCAAATAATTAACATCCAATCACCTTAACCGTTACTCTCTCGTGGGAATTCCACTAACGGTCCGTATGTAGCCAAACGTAGCTGCTGCTCATGTTGGTGTCTGTACTGATGGAGCAAAAGCCATGACAGGGAGACATAGTGGAGTGGTAACGCGCCTGCAAGCAGTTGCTCCCGACGCCACGTGGGTCCACTGCAGCATCCACCGAGAGGCTCTTCCTGCCAAGGGAATGCCTGACAGCTTGAAAGACGTTTTGGACACTACAGTGAAAATGGTTAACTTTGTTAAAGCAAGGCCCCTGAATTCTCGTGTATTTTCTGCATTATGCAATGATATGGGCAGCGACCATGTAATGCTTTTACAACAAACAGAAGTGCGCTGGTTATCAAGGGGCAAAGTATTGACACATTTTTTTAAAATTGAGAGACAAGCTTAAAGTTTTCTTTACTGACCATAATTTTCACTTGTCTGACCGCTTGCATGATGACGAGTTTCTCACACGACTGGCCTATCTGGGGGATGTTTCTTCTCGCCTGAATGATCTGAATCTAGGATTACAGGGACTCTCCGCAACTATATTCAATGTGCGGGACAGAATTGAGGCTATGATTAAGAAGTTGGAGCTCTTCTCTGTCTGCATTAACAAGGACAACACACAGGTCTTTCCATCATTGTATGATTTTTTGTGTGCAAATGAACTCAAGCTTACGGACAATGTCAAATGTGATATAGCGAAGCACCTGAGTGAGTTGGGTGTGCAATTATGCAGGTACTTTCTCGAAACGGATGACACAAACAACTGGATTCGTTATCCCTTTCATGCCCTGCCTCCAGTCCACTTACCAATATCTGAACAAGAGAGCCTCATCGAAATTGCAACAAGCGGTTCTGTGAAAATAGAATTGAATCAGAAGCCACTGCCAGATTTCTAGATTGGGCTGCGCTCAGAGTATCCTGCCTTGGCAAATCGAGCTGTTAAGATACTGATGCCCTTTGCACCACGTACCTATGTGAGAGTGGATTCTCGATCCTCACTAGCATGAAAACTAAATACAGGCAACGACTGTGTGTGGAAAATGATTTAAGACTGAGACTCTCTCCAATACAACCCAACATTGCAGAGTTATGTGCATCCTTTAAAGCACACCCTTCTCATTAACCTGTGGTGAGTTATTCACAATTTTCGATGAACAAATATGGTTTTATATGTAAGATGGTTAAATAAAGAGCAAAATTATTGATTATTATTATATTATTATTTGTGTGCTGGTCCTATAAGAGCTCTTTGTCACTTCCCACGAGCCGGGTTGTGACAAAAACTATTTAACATTTTTATTTAACCTTTATTTAACTAGGCAAGTCAGTTAAGAACAAATTCTTATTTACAATGACGGCCTAGGAACAGTGGGTTAACTGCCTTGTTCAGGGGCAGAACGACAGATTTTTACCTTGTCAGCTCGGGTATTCGATCTTGCAACCTTTCGGTTACTAGTCCAACACTCTAACCACTATGTTTCATATAGTGTGTGTGTGGCAGGTTTACAATGATGACAAAAAACAACATTTGAGAGTGTGCTGACCATGGTGCTAGAGGGGGTACAGCTGGATGTTGAATGTTTGAAGGGGTACAGGACTATAAACAGTTTGGGAACCACTGCTCTAGACCTCAAGGAGAAATACTAAGCCACCCAGTAATTTGTCTCCATCTTGTGGCTGTTTTATACACCTGGAGTCTCCACTGGGATTTCATAATTGGTTTAGGATAAAGTTGAATATCTATTGTACTTGTCATGATGATTATTATGTATTGTCTGGATTCCTGTAGAATGGTCTTTACCTTTGATTACGTTTGTGTGGTGTTGGTAAATATGGTGTAATGGAAATAATTCCTATGATAGTTTTAAATGTCAATATTAATACGAAGGACAATTTTTCCTCCATCCATTATGGATTTGATTTATGATTTGCACTTATTCCCCATCCCCTATATTCCCTCTATATGAAAGCACTTCTGATTCATTATTCTTATTTAATATATGTTGGTGTGTTTCTATATATATACAGTGCATTCGGAAAGTATTCAGACCCCTTTACTTTTTTCAACTGACCCTACAACTGTCTTTGGTCACCCCCAAAGCCAATTCCTCTTTTTGCCGCCTTTCCTTCCAGTTCTCTGCTGCCAATGACTGGAATGAATTGCAAAAATCACTGAAGCTGGAGACTCATATCTCCCTCACTAGCTTTAAGCACCAGCTGTCCGAGCAGCTCACAGATCACTGCACCTGTACATAGCTCATCTGTAAATAGCCCATCCAACTACCTCATCCCCACACTGTATTTATTTATTTATCTTGCTCCTTTGCACCCCAGTATCTCTACTTGCAAATTCATCTTCTGCACATCAATCACTCTAGTGTCTAATTGGTATATTGTAATTACTTCGCCACCATGGCCTATTTATTGCCTTACCTCCCTTTTCTTACCGGATTTGCACATGTTGTATATAGATTTTCTTCAACTGTATTATTGACTGTATGTTTGTTTATTCCATGTGTAACTCTGTGTTGTTGTATGTGTCGAACTGCTTTGCTTTATCTTGGCCAGGTCGCAGTTGTACAGTGAGGGAAAAAAGTATTTGATCCCCTGCTGATTTTGTACGTTTGCCCACTGACAAAGAAATGATCAGTCTATAATTTTAATGGTAGGTTTATTTGAACAGTGAGACAGAATAACAACAAAAAAATCCAGAAAAATGCATGTCAAAAATGTTAGAAATTGATTTGCATTTTAATGAGGGAAATAAAAACAATCAGAAAGATTTCTGGCACCCAGGTGTCTTTTATACAGGTAACGAGCTGAGATTAGGAACACACTCTTAAAGGGAGTGCTCCTAATCTCAGCTTGTTACGTGTATAAAAGACACCTGTCCACAGAAGCAATCAATCAGATTCCAAACTCTCCACAATGGCCAAGACCAAAGAGCTCTCCAAGGATGTCAGGGACAAGATTGTAGACCTACAAAAGGCTGGAATGGGCTACAAGACCATCGCCAAGCAGCTTGGTGAGAAGGTGACAACAGTTGGTGTGATTATTTGCAAATGGAAGAAACACAAAAGAACTGTCAATCTCCCTCGGCCTGGGGCTCCATGCAAAATCTCACCTCGTGGAGTTGCAATGATCATGAGAACGGTGAGAAATCAGCCCAGAACTACACGGGAGGATCTTTTCAATGATTTCAAGGCAGCTGGGACCATAGTCACCAAGAAAACAATTGGTAACACAATACGCCGTGAAGGACTGAAATCCTGCAGCGCCCGCAAGGTCCCCCTGCTCAAGAAAGCACATATACATGCCCGTCTGAAGTTTGCCAATGAACATCTGAATGATTCAGAGGACAACTGGTGAAAGTGTTGTTGTCAGATGAGACCAAAATGGAGCTCTTTGACATCAACTCAACTCGCAGTGTTTGGAGGAGGAGGAATGCTGCCTATGACCCCAAGAACACCATCCCCACCGTCAAACATGGAGGTAGAAACATTATGCTTTGGGGGTGTTTTTCTGCTAAGGGGACAGGACAACTTCACCGCATCAAAGGGACGATGGACGGGGCCATGTACCGTCAAATCTTGGGTGAGAACATCCTTCCCTCAGCCAGGGCATTGAAAATGGGTCGTGGATGGGTATTCCAGCATGACAATGACCCAAAACACACGGCCAAGGCAACAAAGGAGTGGCTCAAGAAGAAGCACATTAAGGCCCTGGAGTGGCCTAGCCAGTCTCCAGACCTTAGTCCCATAGAAAATCTGTGGAGGGAGCTGAAGGTTCGAGTTGCCAAGCGTCAGCCTCGAAACCTTAATGACTTCGAGAAGATCTGCAAAGAAGAGTGGGACAAAATCCCTCCTGAGATGTGTGCAAACCTGGTGGCCAACTACAAAAAACGTCTTACCTCTGTGATTGCCAAAAGGGTTTTGCCACCAAGTACTAAGTCATGTTTTGCAGAGGGGTCAAATACTTATTTCTCTCATTAAAATGCAAATCAATTTATAACATTTTTGACATGCGTTTTTCTGGATTTTTTTGTTGTTATTCTGTCTCTCACTGTTCAAATAAACCTACCATTAAAATGATAGAGTGATCATTTCTTTGTCAGTGGGCAAACGTACAAAATCAGCAGGGGATCAAATACTTTTTCCCCCCACTGTAAATGAGAACTTGTTCTCAACTAGCCTACCTGGCAAAATAAAGGTGAAAAAAACAAAACAAAAAACACCTCTGATCCTACCACACCTCTGATCCTACCACACCTCTGATCCTACCACACCTCTATCACACCTCTGATCCTACCACACCTCTGATCCTACCACACCTCTGATCCTACCACACCTCTGACTCTACCACACCTCTGAACCTACCACACCTCTGATCCTACCACACCTCTGATCCTACCACACCTCTGATCCTACCACACCTCTGACTCTACCACACCTCTGATCCTACCACACCTCTGACTCTACCACACCTCTGACTCTACCACACCTCTGAACCTACCACACCTCTGACTCTACCACACCTCTGATCCTACCACACCTCTGACTCTACCACACCTCTGATCCTACCACACCTGACTCTACCACACCTCTGATCCGACCACATCTCTGATCCTACCACACCTCTGATTCTACCACACCTCTGATCCTACCACACCTCTGACTCTACCACACCTCTGATCCTACCACACCTCTGATCCTACCACACCTCTGACTCTACCACACCTCTGATCCTACCACACCTCTGATCCTACCACATCTCTGACTCTACCACACCTCTGATCCTACCACACCTCTGACTCTACCACACCTCTGATCCTACCACACCTCTTATCCTACCACACCTCTGAACCTACCACACCTCTGACTCAACCACACCTCTGATCCTACAACACCTCTGATCCTGATCCTACCACACCTCTGATCCTACCACACCTCTGATCCTACCACACCTCTGACTCAACCACACCTCTGATTCTACCACACCTCTGATCCTGATCCTACCACACCTCTGATCCTACCACACCTCTGACTCTACCACACCTCTGATCCTACCACACCTCTGACTCTACCACACCTCTATCACACCTCTGATCCTACCACACCTCTGATCCTACCACACCTCTGACTCTACCACACCTCTACCACACCTCTGATCCTACCACACCTCTGATCCTACCACACCTGACTCTACCACACCTCTGATCCTACCACACCTCTGAAACTACCACACCTCTGCTTCAGTGTTGCTTGGTTCAAAGCGAGCATGAAAGGAATTTAGCTTGTCTGGTAGGCTTGCGTCACTGGGCGGCTCGCTGCTGGGCTTCCCTTTGTTGTCTGTAATAGTTTAAGCCCTGCCTCATCCGACGAGCGTCAGAGCCAGTGTAGTCGGATTCAATCTTAGTCCTGTATTGACGCTTTGCATGTTTGATGGTTTGTCTGAGGACCTAGAGGGATTTCTTATAAGCGTCCGGATTAGTCTCCCGCTCCTTGAAGCGGCAGCTCTTGCCTTTAGCTCGATGAGGATGTTGCCTGTAATCTTTGGCTTCTGGTTGGGATATGTACGTACAGTCTCTGCGGGGACGACGTCATCGATGCACTTATTGATGAAGCCAATGACTGAGGTTGTGTATTCCTCAATGCCATTGGATGAATCCCGGAACATATTCCAGTCTGTGCAGCAAAACAGTCCTGTAGTGTAGCATCCGCGTCATGCTACTGCATAACCACTTCCGTATTGAGCAAATCACTGGTAATTCCTGCTTTAGTTTTTGCTTGTAAGCTGGAATCAGGAGGATAGAATTGTGGTCAGATATGCCAAATGGAGGGTGAGGGAGAGCTTTTTATGCATCTCTGTGTGTGGAGTAAAGGTGGTCTAGGATTTTTTTCCCCCTGGTTGCACATGAGACATGCTGGTAAAATTTGGTGAAACTGATTTAAGTTTGCCTGCATTAAAGTCCCCGGCCACTAGGAGCGCCGCTTCTGGGTGAGCATTTTCTTCTTCGCTTATGGCCTTATAGAGTTGGTTGAGAGCGGTCTTAGTGCCAGCTCCGCTTTGTGGTGGTAAATAGACGGCTACGAATAATACAGATGAGAACTCTCTCGGTAGATAGTGTGGTCTACAGCTTATCATGAGGTACTCTACCTCAGGCGAGCAATACATCGAGACTTCTTTAATATTAGACATCACGTACCAGCTGTTATTGACAAAAAATAACAGCATATTACATGAGCAAAGCAGTATGTAAACATTATTAAAGTGACTAGTGTTCCATTATTAAAGTGACTAGTGTTCCATTATTAAAGTGACCAGTGATTCCATGTCTATGTATACAGGGCAGCAGCCTCTAAGGTGCAAGGTTGAGTAACCAGGTGGTAGCCGGCTAGTGATGGCTATTTAACAGTGATGGCCTTGAGATAGAAGCTGTTTTTCAGTCTCTCGTTCCCAGCTTTGATGCACCTGTACTGACCTCGCCTTCTGGATGATAAAGACTACCTAATCTCTGTACCCCACACATACAATTATTCATAAGGATCCTCAGTTGAGCAGTGAATTTCAAACAGATTCAACCACAAAGACCAGGGAGGTTGTGCAATGCCTCACAAAGAAGGGCACCTATTGGTAGATGGGTAAAAAACATTCTGAAGGCACGGTAGCCTTATTAGATGTAGCCGTGTTAGATGTACTATAGCCGTGAAGTGGTGATACAGCCGGACAGGATGCTCTCAATTGTCATCTGTAAAAGTTTGTGAGGGTTTTAGGTGCCAAGCCAAATTACTTCAGCCTCCTGAGGTTGAAGAGGTGCTGTTGCACCTTCACCACACTGTCTATGTGGGTGGACCATTTCAGTTTGTCAGTGATGTGTACGCCGAGGAACTTAAAGCTTTCCACCTTCTCCACTACTGTCCCATCGATGTGGATAGGGGGGTGCACCCTCTGCTGTTTCCTGAAGTCCACGATCATCTCCTTTGTTTTGTTGACATTGAGTAAGAGGTTATTTTCCTGGCACCACACTCCCAGAGCTCTCACCTCCTCCATGTAGGCTGTCTCGTCATTGTTGGTAATCAAGCCCACCACTGTTGTGTTGTCTGCAAACTTGATGATTGAGTTGGAGGTGTGCTTGGCCACACAGTCATGGGTGAACAGGGAGTACAGGAGGGGGCTGAGAATGCACCCTTGTGGGGCCCCAGTGTTGAGGATCAGCGAAGTGGAGGTGTTGTTTCCTACCTTCACCACCTGGGGGCGGCCCTGGACTAATTTTCTACACTGGAATAATGTTTGTTTTTGCTCTGTCTTGTTCTTCAGATTCCATCCAGAAACAACATCCGGAAAGCAAAGATCACATCACATCTTAACACCTAAATGGTAAATAAAATATTGATGGTTTCTGTAAGTGTTTTGTAAAGGCATTGAGGAAGATTGTTGTGGAGGAGATTTAAAACAGCTAGATAAATCAAACATGTATATTATTTATTAAAAATGATTCAATTAATGATATTGTTTTTGGAAGAACATGGTGTTGGAAGTTTGCTAGCATGTTGCAAATGTATGAAAGGTTGTACAGTGCATTGGGAAAGTATTCAGACACCTTGACTTTTTTCCACATGTTGTTACGTTACAGCCTTATTCTAAAATGTATTAAATTGTTTTGTTTTTTTTCTCATCAATCTACACACAATACCCCATAATGACAAAGCAAAAACAGGAATTTAGAAATCACATTTACACAAGTATTCAGACCCTTCACTCAGTACTTTGTTGAAGCACCTTTGGCAGGGATTACAGCCTCGAGTCTTCTTGGGTATGACGCTACAAGCTTGACACCCCTGTAATTGGGGAGTTTCTCCCATTCCATCTCTGTAGATACACTCAAGCTCTGTCAGGTTGGATGGGGAGCATCGCTGCACAGCTATTTTCGGGTCTCTCTAGAGCTGTTCGATCGGGTTCAAGCTCTGGCTGGGCCTCTCAAGGACATTCAGAGACGAAGCCACTCCTGCATTGCCTTGGCTGTGGGCTTAGGGTCATTGTCCTGTGGGAAGGTGAACTTTCGCCCAAGTCTGAGGTCATGAGCGCTCTGGAGCAGGTTTTTATCAAGGATTTGTACTTTGCTCCGTTCATCTTTGCCCTGATCCTGACTAGGCTCCCAGTCCCGCCGCTGAAAAACATCCCCACAGCTTGATGCTGCCACCACCATGCTTCACCGTAGGGATGGTACCAGGTTTCCTTAAGACCTGACGCTTGGCATTCAGGCCAAAGAGTTCAATCTTGGTTTCATCAGACCAGAGAATCTTGTTTCTCATGGTCAGAGCCTTTAGGTGCCTTTTGGCAAACTCCAAGCAGGCTGTCATGTGCCTTTTACTGGGGAGTGGTTTCCGTCTGGCCACTACAATAATGGCCTGATTGGTGGAGTGCTGCAGAGATGGTTGTCCTTCTGGAAGGTTCTCCCATCCCCACAGAGGTACTCTAGAGCTCTGTCGGGTTCTTGGTCACCTCCCTGACCAAGGCCCCTCTCCCCCGATTGCTCAGTTTGGCTGTGCGGCCAGCTGTAGGAAGAGTCTTGCTGGTTCCAAACTTCTATTCAAGAATAATGGAGGCCACTGTGTTCTTGGGGACCTTCAATGCTGCAGAAATGTGTTGGTATCCTTCCCCAGATCTGTGCCTCGACACAATCCTGTCTCCGAGCTCTACGGACATTTCCTTCGACCTCATGGGTTGGTTTTCGCTCTTACATGTACCGTCAACTTTGGGACCTTATATAGACAGGTGTGTGCTTTTCCAAATCATGTCCAATCAATTGAATTGGCCACAGGTGTAGTCTAATCCACTGGCAGGGTAGCCTAGTGGTTAGAGTGTTGGACTAGTAACCGAAAGGTTACAAGTTTAAATCCCTGAGCTGACAAGGTACAAATCTGTCGTTTTGCCCCTGAACAAGGCAGTTAACCCACTGTTCCTAGGCCGTCATTGAAAATAAGAATTTGTTCTTATCTGACTTGCCTAGTTAAATAAAGGTTAAATAAATAATCATGTAGAAACATCTCAAGGATGATCAATGGAAACAGGATGCACCTGAGCTCAATTTCGAGTCTAATATCAAAGGAACTGAATACTTATGTAAATAAGGTATTTTTTTTTTTTTTTTTATTATAAATTTGAACACATTTATAAAAACCTGTTTTCATTTTGTCACTATTGTGTATAGTGTGTAGATTGATGAGGAAAACAAATAATTTAATATATTTCGAATTAGGCTGTAACGTAAATTTCAATGTGGAAAAAGCCAAGGGGTCTGAATACTTTTTGAATTCATTGTATACTACTATACTAAACATGATACACATGATATAATAATGAGGTCATACCTTCCAGGGAACGTGGAAGACATTCCTGAAAATCTGAAGGAGAAACTAAGGTCCTATGAACCTCAGGAGTAAAATAACCTGAAACAGGACTAAAACCATCTGAAACAGATTAGTGACCTCGTCCCCCAGCCAACCCATGACCTTTAACCTTGGACAGATAACACTGGACAGTCTCTGATATGAAGTATCATAGAGCATTATCATGGAGCATCGATGAAACGGAGACAGACTTTGTCCATCCAGGTCTAAACTGAGACAACAGTGAAATACTACTGTGTTGCATATATTAATGTCCTACACTGACCCAGCCATCCATGGAGATCTACGTAGGTGTTCCAATACAACATGATTGAACTCTTAACTGATAATGTACCTGTACATTGAAACCACATGTGTTTGTTTTGCTCTCTCAATCAGACTACTGTGCATTACTGACTACATTAGTGACTACATTAGTGACTACATTAGTGACTACATTACTGACTACATTACTGACTACATTACTGACTACATGACTGACTACATTACTGACTACATTACTGACTACATGACTGACTACATTACTGACTACATTACTGACTATGATCCTGATCATGAAAACGTGTCACATGTCAAAGGAGGAAGACAGATGCATCAACAGAGAACATTAAAACTCATCCTGATTTTATTTATTTTGATTTAACTTGAATTTATTCAGGGTAGCCCAATTGAGACCAGGGTCTCATTCCCAATGGTGCCCTGAGTACAAACATTTTCTCACAGACAGGAAGAACAATTAACATTACAAATAGAACAAGAAGAATACAAATAACCACAAGGCATCTTCCTTGTTCAGAAGATATAATGGATGAATTGTCATTAATACAAAATCAATTATATTATTATTATTATTACAAACTGTTAATGCAGATGTATTTAAATATATGTTCTTGTAGTTTCTCTACTATTTATGTTCATAAATAAAAGTCTATACAATAATTAATACTCTGACTTTTTTCTATTGATTATATTTTTATTCATAATTGTTTACAATACTTTTACTTTGGTGAGAAGATAGACTTTTTAGTCTATGACTGTTCCATCAGTAAGAAAGGTCTATGACTGTTCCATCAGTAAGAAAGGTCTATGACTGTTCCATCAGTAAGAGAGGTCTATGACTGTTCCATCAGTAAGAGAGGTCTATGACTGTTCCATCAGTAAGAGAGGTCTATGACTGTTCCATCAGTAAGAGAGGTCTATGACTGTTCCATCAGTAAGAGGTCTATTACTGTTCCATCAGTAAGAGAGGTCTATGACTGTTCCATCAGTAAGAGGTCTATTACTGTTCCATCAGTAAGAAAGGTCTATTACTGTTCCATCAGTAGGAGAGGTCTATGACTGTTCCATCAGTAAGAAAGGTCTATGACTGTTCCATCAGTAAGAGAGGTCTATGACTGTTCCATCAGTAAGAGAGGTCTATTACTGTTCCATCAGTAAGAGGTCTATTACTGTTCCATCAGTAAGAAAGGTCTATTACTGTTCCATCAGTAAGAAAGGTCTATTACTGTTCCATCAGTAAGAGAGGTCTATGACTGTTCCATCAGTAAGAGAGGTCTATGACTGTTCCATCAGTAAGAAATGAGGATGCATTATATTCAATGAAGCAGTCAAAACCCTTGGTAAAAGTAGAAATTCATTATTTGGCCAATTGTCTTAAGTGAAGGAGGAAGGATGGATTTTAAAAATTATGTATTTAAAAAATGTGGCTAGGCAAAGATTGTGTATCATATTAACAAGATCATCATGTGACCGCTCTAACAATGGAAATGCATGTCCTTTACAGATGAAAGGCAGGCGGGAGATGCAGATAGCTGTGAACAACCGGCCATAGAGATAGATAGAGGACTCATCTTTGTATTCTGTGCCTTTATGGTGTCTGTGACAGCATTGCCAACGCCATTGAGGCCATCTCCATTTTAAAGTAGTCAATTTTTCTTCTTCAGCTGATTGCTCCTAACTCATAGGAATCCAGTTGACTACTTTAAAATGGCAGAAGCCCTCAATGGCAATGTCCATGCTAAAATGGGTTATATGCCGCCATTGTCTCGTATCTCGCAAAGGGTAATGGGATAGATAAAAGTCTGGCTACAATGGGCTGCCATAACATTCTAAAATATTACCCAGGTGACATCTGCTGAACCCCATTTCTGCTTCAAAACTGTCTGAGTTAATGTAAAACAATAAATGGTAACAATGTTGTATTTTTGGTGAGGAAGTCTTAGTCACCCCATTTTACATCTAGCTAATGATTATTGTGCTGAGGTACACTACCGTTCAAACGTTTGGGGTCACTTAGAAATGTCATTGTTTTTGAAAGAAAAGCAAACAATTTTGTCCATTAAAATATTATCAAATTGATCAGAAATACAGTGTAGACATTGATAATGTTGTAAATGACCATTGTAGCTGGAAACGGCAGATTTTATTATGGAATATCTACATAGGCGTACAGAGGCCCATTATCAGCAACCATCACTCCTGTGTTCCAATGGCACGTTGTGTTAGCTAATCCAAGTTTATCATTTTAAAAGGCTAATTGATCATTGGAAAACCCTTTTGCAATTATGTTAGCACAGCTGAAAACTGTTGTCCTGATTAAAGAAGCAATAAATCTGGCCTTCTTTAGACTAGTTGAGTATCTGGAGCATCAGCATTTGTGGCATCGATTACAGGCTCAAAATGGCCAGAAACAAAGAACTTTCTTCTGAAACTCATCATTCTATTCTTGTTCTGAGAAATGAAGGTTATTCCATGAGATAAATTGCCAAGAAACTGAAGATCATGTACAATGCTGTGTACTACTCCCTTCACAGAACAGCACAAACTGGCGCTAACCAGAATAGAAAGAGGAGTGGGAGGCCCCGGTGCACAACAGCAAGAGGACAAGTACGTTAGAGTGTCTAGTTTGAGAAACGGACGCCTCACAAGTCCTCAACTGGCAGCTTCATTAAATAGTACCCGCAAAACACCAGTCTCAATGTCAACAGTGAAGAGGCGACTCCGGGATGCTGGCCTTCTAAGCAGAGTTGCAAAGAAAAAGCCATATCTCAGACTGGCCAATAAAAAGAAAAGATTAAGATGGGCAAAAGAACACAGACACTGGACAGAGGAACTCTGCCTAGAAGGCCAACATCCCGGAGTCTCCTCTTCACTGTCGGAAAGTCGGCGCTCTAGAAAGATGCTTGAGTTTCCAACTTGGAATTAGGATCACATTCAAAATGTGTTTTCCCAGTTGGACCTCTTTTTTTGGGGGGGAGTTCCTAATTGTCATGAACACGGCATAGGTCATAAAAGTTATGACGTTAGATACCTACCCAGTTAGGTGTTTATTTCTGTCGGCGTAATGCATGGAGAAGCCTGGTGGCTGTACCGATTCCGACATCATATCCCAAGAGAGCCATGTTTCCTTGAAACAGAGAATGTTTCAATCTCTGATGTCTCTCTGGAAGGCAACCCTTGCTCGAATTTTGTCTACTTTGTTGTCAAGAGACTGGACATTGGCGAGTAGTATGCACGGGAGCGGTGCGCGATGTGCCCGTATACGGAGCCTGACCAGATGACCGCCGCGCCGTTGTTTTGGGTCGCGGGCTGGGATCCGATCCATTGTCCTGGGTGGCTGTCCAAACAGAGGATCCGCTTCGGGAAAGTCGTATTCCTGGTCGTAATGTTGGTAAATTGACATCACTCTTATATCTAATAGTTCTTCCCGCTGTATGTAATAAGACTTAAGATTTCCTGGGGTAACAATGTAAGAAATAATACATTAACCTGTTGGGGCTAGGGGGCAGTATTTGCACGGCCGGATAAAAAACGTACCCGATTTAATCTGGTTACTACTCTTGCCCAGAAACGAGAATATGCATAGAATTAGTAGATTTGGATAGAAAACACTCTAAAGTTTCTAAAACTGTTTGAATGGTGTCTGTGAGTATAACAGAACTCATATGGCAGGCCAAAACCTGAGAAGATTCCATACAGGAAGTGCCCTGTCTGACAATTTGTTGTCCTTCTGTTGCATCTCTATCGACATTACAGCATTTGTGCTGTAACGTGACACTTTCTAAGGCTCTCATTGGCTCTATAAAGCCGCCAGAAAGTGGAATGGGGTGTCTGCTGTCTCTGGGTGAAGTACAACAGCTCTGTTTGTGAGTGGTCAGCCTGGGGACAGTGAGACTGAGATGCGCATTCACGAGAATTCTCAATTTTTTTCTTTCAGCCTTTGAATGAATACAACGTTGCCCGGTTGGAATATTATTGCTATTTTACGAGAAAAATAGCATAAAAATGGATTTTAAACAGCGTTTGACATGCTTCTAAGTACGGTAATGGAATATTTTGAATTTTTTTTGTCACGAAATGCGCTCGCGCATCACCCTTCGGATAGTGACCTGAACGCACGAACAAAACGGAGCTATTTGAATATAACTATGGATTATTTGGAACCAAAACAACATTTGTTGTTGAAGAAGAAGTCCTGGGAGTGCATTCTGACGAAGAACGAGCTATGTACTCAGAATATTGCAACGTGTGCTTTCGCCGAAAAGCTATTTTAAAATCTGACACCGCGATTGCATAAAGGAGTTCTGTATCTATAATTCTTAAAATAATTGTTATGTATTTTGTGAACGTTTATCATGAGTAATTTAGTAAATTCACCAGAAGTTTTGGGTGGGTATGCTAGTTCTGAACATCACATGCTAATGTAAAAAGCAGTTTTTTGATATAAATATGAACTTGATTGAACAAAACATGCATGTATTGTATAACATAATGTCCTAGGAGTGTCATCTGATGAAGATCATCAAAGGTTAGTGCTGCATTTAGCTGTGGTTTTGGTTTTTGTGACATATATGCTTGCTTTGAAAATGGCTGTGTGATTATTTTTGGCAGGGTACTCTCCTGACATAATCTAATGTTTTGCTTTCGCTGTAAAGCCTTTTTGAAATCGGACAATGTGGTTAGATTAACGAGAGTCTTGTCTTTAAAATGGTGTAAAATAGTCATATGTTTGAGAAATTGAAGTTATAGCATTTTTTAGGTATTTGTATTTCGCGCCACACGATTCCACTGGCTGTTGACTAGGGTGGGACCTAACCCAGGGAAGATTAAAAAAGTACTGCATAGTTTCCTGAGGACTCGAAGCGAGACGACCATCTCTGTCGGCGCCATAGTTATATAACAGCTGAGTTGACTTCTTATTTTAAAAGGCCTTGAGTAAAATAACTAGTAAGATAGCTAACTAATTAACGTTAGGATTTGAAACCATCCAGTCCTATGATTAAACAAGGTGTTATTTGTTTCTGGCAACAACGTTACCTGATATTACAGTTAATTGTATTTATTTTTCTAGATCAACAATATCTGTCTGTAATCTGCCAACACATTTGAAAATAGAATACAACCCCAATCAATGTAAGTACAGGATAACTACTTTTTTGGTACATTTACCCTTTTCTCAATATTGTAATATTGTAATAACATGATGTTGGCAAACCTGCCTTTATCTTTGTACGTGGGTGAGTGTACTAATGTGTACATCTCCTGCCAATGCAACACCCCCAGGTGCGTTCCCCGCTTGGAGAAGGTTCTGGAAGAGGTGACCCGTTACCCTCTTACTACATGGAGGAGATGGAGTCTATCTTTGACCAATCACAGGAGTGTCAAACTCTGATCAGTTTCACCTGTCTTCCCCATTATCCCCAGTGTATTTATACCTGTGTTCTCTGTTTGTCTGTTTCTCTGTTGCCAGTTTGTTTTGTTCGTCAAGCCTACCAGCGGTTTTCCCCTTTCTCCTGTCATTTTCTAGTTCCTGTTTTCTAGTTTTCACAGTTTTTACCATTCTGCCTGTCCTGAGCCTGCCTGCCATTCTGTCATTGTCACACCACCCTGGATTATTGACCTCTGCCTGCCCTGACCCTGAGACTGCCTTCCATTCTGTACCTTATGGATTCTGATCTAGATTACTGACCTCTACCTGCCCTTGACTTGTCGTTTGCCTGCCCCTTGTTCTAGTAATACACTTTTGTTGCTTCAACCAACTTCCGGCGCCAACAAAGATGGCCGCCTCGCTTCGCGTTCCTAGGAAACTATGCAGTATTTAGCTTTTTTTATGTGTTATTTCTTACATTGTTACCCCAGGTAATCTTAGGTTTTACTACATACAGTCGGGAGGAACTATTGGATATATGAGCAACGTCAACTCACCAACATTACGACCAGAAATACGGCTTTCCCGAAGCGGATCCTCTGTTTGGCCCACCACCCAGGACAATGGATTGGATCCCAGTCGGCGAGCCAAAACAACGGCGTCGCAGAAGAAGGGGCAGATGGAGCGGTCTTCTGGTCAGGCTCCGTAGACGGGCACATCGCGCACCGCTCCCGAGCATACTACTCGCCAATGTCCAGTCTCTTGACAACAAGGTAGACGAAATCCGAGCAAGGGTAGCATTCCAGAGAGACATCTGAGACTGTAACGTTCTTTGTTTCACGGAAACATGGCTCACTCGAGACACGTTATCTGAGTCGGTACAGCCACCTGGTTTCTTCACGCATCGTGCCGACAGAAACAAGCATCTCTCTGGTAAGAAGAAGGGCGGGGGTGTATGCCTTATGATTAACGAGACGTGGTGTGATCATAACAACATACAGGAACTCAAGTCCTTTTGTTCACCTGACTTAGAATTCCTCACTATCAAATGACGACCGCATTATCTACCAAGAGAATTCGCTTCGATTATAGTCACAGCCGTGTATATCCTCCTCAAGCAGATACCTTGACGGGCCTGAAAGAACTTCATTGGACTCAATGTAAACTGGAAACCACATATCCTGAGGCTGCATTTATTGTAGCCGGGAATTTTAACAAGGCTAATCTGAAAACAAGGCTCCCCAAATTCTATCAGCATATCGGTTGTGCTACCAGGGCTGGCAAAACCCTAGACAACTGTTATTCTAACTTCAGCGATGCATGTAAGGCCCTCCCCCACCCTCCCTGCTCCCAGCCTATAGACAGAAACTAAAACAGGAAGCTCCCGCCCTCAGGTCTGTTCAACGCTGGTCTGACCAATCGGATTCTTGCTTCAAGATTGCTTCGATCACGTGGACTGGGATATGTTCCGCATTGCTGCGAACAACAACATTGACGAATACGCTGATTTGGTGAGCGAGTTTATTAACAAGTGCATCGGTGATGTCGTACCAACAGCGTCTATTAAAACATTCCCCAACCAGAAACCGTGGATTGATGGCAGCATTCGCGCAAAACTGAACGCGCGAACCACTGCTTTTAATCAGGGCAAAGTGACCGGAAACATAACCGAATATAAACATTGTAGCTATTCTCTCTGCAAGGCAATCAAACAAGCTAAGCATCAGTACAGAGACAAAGTGAAGTCGCAATTCAACGGCTCAGACACGAGAAGTATGTGGCAGGGTCTACAGTCAATCACGGACTACAAAAGAAAAATCAGCCCCGTCGCGGATCACGATGCCTTGCTCCCAGACAGACTAAATACGTTTTTTGCTCGCTTTGAGGACAATACAGTGCCACTAACACGGTCCGCTACCAAAACCTGCGGGCTCTCCTTCACTGCAGCCAACGTGAGTAAAACATTTAAACGTGTTAACCCTCGCAAGGCTGCAGGCCCAGACGGCATCCCCAGCCGCGTCCTCAGAGCATGCGCAGACCAGCTGGCTGGTGTGTTTACGGACATATTCAATCAATCCTTATCCCAGTCTGCTGTCCCCACATGCTTCAAGAAGGTCACCATTGTTCCTGTTTCCAAGAAAGCTAAGGTAACTGAGCTAAATGACTACTGCCCTGTAGCACTCACTTCTGTCATCATGAAGTGCTTTGAGAGACTAGTCAAGGACCATATCACCTCCACCCTACCTGACACCCTAGACCCACTCCAATTTGCTTACCGACCCAATAGGTCCACAGACGACGCAATCACAATCACACTGCACACTGCCCTAACCCATCAGGACAAGAGGAATACCTATGTAAGAATGCTGTTCATTGATTACAGCTCAGCATTTAACACCATTGTACCCTCCAAACTCGTCATTAAGCTCGAGACCCTGGGTCTCGACCCCACCCTGTGCAACTCGATCCTGGACTTCCTGACGGGCCGCCCCCAGGTGGTGAGGGTAGGTAACAACATCTCCACCCCGCTGATCCTCAACACTGGGGCCCCATAAGGGTGCGTTCTCAGCCCCCTCCTGTACTCTCTGTTCACCCACGACGGTGTGGCCATGCACGCCTCCAATTCAGTAGTGGAGTGGGTGGAGAGTTTTAAGTTCCTCGGCGTACACATCACGGACAAACTGAAATGGTCCACACACAGACAGGGTGGTGAAGAAGGCGCAGCAGCGCCTCTTCAACCTCAGGAGGCTGAAGAAATGCGGCTTGTCACCAAAAACACTCACAAACCTTTACAGATGCACAATCGAAAGCATCCTTTCGGGCTGTATCACCGCCTGGTACGGCAGCTGCTCCGCCCATAACCGTAAGGCTCTCCAGAGGGTAGTGAGGTCTGCACAACGCATCACCGGGTGCAAACTACCTGCCCTCCAGGACACCTACACCACCCGATGTAACAGGAAGGCCAAAAAGATAATCAAGGACAGCAACCACCCGAGCCACTGCCTGTTCACCCCGTTAACATCCAGAAGGCGAGGTCAGTACAGGTGCATCAAAGCAGGGACCGAGAGACTGAAAAACAGCTTCTATCTCAAGGCCATCAGACTGTTAAACAGCCATCACTAACATTGAGTGGTTGCTGCCAACATACTGACTCAACTCTAGCCACTTTAATAATGGAAAATTGATGTATTCAATTTATCACTTGCCACTTTATATATTTATATTAGATAATGTTTACATAACCTACATTATTCATCTCATATGTATATACTGTACGCCATACCATCTACTGCATCTTGATGTAATTAGATGTATCACTAGCCACTTTAAACAATGCCACTTTATATAATGTTTTCATAACCTACATTACTCATCTCATATGTATACACTGTACTCCATACCATCTATTACATTATTACAGTGCGGAGAAAAAATGTATGAAATGTATGCATTCACTACTGTAAGTCGCTCTGGATAAGAGCGTCTGCTAAATGACTAAAATGTAAAATGTAAATTACATCTGTCATGCCCTGATCTCTCATTCCCCCTCTCTCTCCTTCTCTCTCCTCAATTTCTCCTTTTCTCTCCAGATGTGAAGGCTGTTTATAATGAGTTCCACAACACTCTTAAATCAAATTGTATTAGTCACATCCCCCGAATACAACAGGTGTAGACCTTACAGTGAAATGCTGAATACAACAGGTGTAGTAGACCTCACAGTGAAATGCTGAATACAACAGGTGTAGTAGACCTTACAGTGAAATGCTGAATACAACAGGTGTAGTAGACCTTACAGTGAAATGCTGAATACAACAGGTGTAGTAGACCTTACAGTGAAATGCTGAATACAACAGGTGTAGTAGACCTCACAGTGAAATGCTGAATACAACAGGTGTAGTAGACCTCACAGTGAAATGCTGAATACAACAGGTGTAGACCTCACAGTGAAATGCTGAATACAACAGGTGTAGTAGACCTCACAGTGAAATGCTGAATACAACAGGTGTAGTAGACCTCACAGTGAAATGCTGAATACAACAGGTGTAGACCTCACAGTGAAATGCTGAATACAACAGGTGTAGTAGACCTCACAGTGAAATGCTGAATACAACAGGTGTAGTAGACCTCACAGTGAAATGCTGAATACAACAGGTGTAGTAGACCTCACAGTGAAATGCTTACTTACGTGGCCCTAACCAACAATGCAGTTAAAATATATACAGTTGAAGTCGGAAGCTTACTTACACCTTAGCCAAATACACTTAAACTCAGTTTTTCACAATTCCTGATATTTAATCCTAGTAAAAATTCCCTGTCTTAGGTCAGTGAGGATCACCACTTTATTTTAAGAATGTGAAATGTCAGAATAATAGTAGAGAATGATTTATTTCAGCTATTATTTCTTTGAAAAAGTGTTTACATACACTCAATTAGTATTTGGTAGCATTGCCTTTAAATTGTTTAACTTCAAATCAAATTACATTTACATTTAAGTCATTTAGCAGACGCTCTTATCCAGAGCGACTTACAAAATGGTGCATTCACCTTATGATATCCAGTGGAACAACCACTTTACAATAGTGCATCTAAATCTTTTAAGGGGGGGGGGGGGTTAGAAGGATTACTTTATCCTATCCTAGGTATTCCTTAAAGAGGTGGGGTTTCAGGTGTCTCCGGAAGGTGGTGATTGACTCCGCTGTCCTGGCGTCGTGAGGGAGCTTGTTCCACCATTGGGGTGCCAGAGCAGCGAACAGTTTTGACTGGGCTGAGCGGGAACTGTGCTTCCTCAGAGGTAGGGGGGCCAGCAGGCCAGTGGTGGATGAATGCAGTGCCCTTGTTTGGGTGTAGGGCCTGATCAGAGCCTGAAGGTATGGAGGTGCCGTTCCCTTCACAGCTCCGTAGGCAATCACCATGGTCTTGTAGCGGATGCGAGCTTCAACTGGAAGCCAGTGGAGAGAGCGGAGGAGCGGGGTGACGTGAGAGAACTTGGGAAGGTTGAACACCAGACGGGCTGCGGCGTTCTGGATGAGTTGTAGGGATTTAATGGCACAGGCAGGGAGCCCAGCCAACAGCGAGTTGCAGTAATCCAGACGGGAGATGACAAGTGCCTGGATTAGGACCTGCGCCGCTTCCTGTGTGAGGCAGGGTCGTACTCTGCGAATGTTGTAGAGCATGAACCTACAGGATCGGGTCACCGCCTTGATGTTAGTGGAGAACGACAGGGTGTTGTCCAGGATCACGCCAAGGTTCTTAGCACTCTGGGAGGAGGACACAAGGGAGTTGTCAACCGTGATGGCGAGATCATGGAACGGGCAGTCCTTCCCCGGGAGGAAGAGCAACTCCGTCTTGCCGAGGTTCAGCTTGAGCTGGTGATCCGTCATCCACACTGATATGTCTGACAGACATGCAGAGATGCGATTCGCCGCCTGGTTATCAGAAGGGGGAAAGGAGAAGATTAATTGTGTGTCGTCTGCATAGCAATGATAGGAGAGACCATGTGAGGATATGACAGAGCCAAGTGACTTGGTGTATAGCGAGAATAGGAGAGGGCCTAGAACAGAGCCCTGGGGGACACCAGTGGTGAGAGCGCATGGTGCGGAGACAGATTCTCACCACGCCACCTGGTAGGAGCGACCTGTCAGGTAGGACGCAATCCAAGCGTGGGCCGCGCCGGAGATGCCCAACTCGGAGAGGGTGGAGAGGAGGATCTGATGGTTCACAGTATCAAAGGCAGCAGATAGGTCTAGAAGGATGAGAGCAGAGGAGAGAGAGTTAGCTTTAGCAGTGCGGAGAGCCTCCGTGACACAGAGAAGAGCAGTCTCAGTTGAATGCCCAGTCTTGAAACCTGACTGATTAGGATCAAGAAGGTCATTCTGAGAGAGATAGCAGGAGAGCTGGCCAAGGACGGCACGTTCAAGAGTTTTGGAGAGAAAAGAAAGAAGGGATACTGGTCTGTAGTTGTTGACATCGGAGGGATCGAGTGTAGGTTTTTTCAGAAGGGGTGCAACTCTCGCTCTCTTGAAGACGGAAGGGACGTAGCCAGCGGTCAAGGATGAGTTGATGAGCGAGGTGAGGAAGGGGAGAAGGTCTCCGGAAATGGTCTGGAGAAGAGAGGAGGGGATAGGGTCAAGTGGGCAGGTTGTTGGGCGGCCGGCCGTCACAAGACGCGAGATTTCATCTGGAGAGAGAGGGGAGAAAGAGGTCAAAGCACAGGGTAGGGCAGTGTGAGCAGGACCAGCGGTGTCGTTTGACTTAGCAAACGAGGATCGGATATCGTCAACCTTCTTTTCAAAATGGTTGACGAAGTCATCCGCAGAGAGGGAGGAGGGGGGGGGGGAGGGGGAGGAGGATTCAGGAGGGAGGAGAAGGTAGCAAAGAGCTTCCTAGGGTTAGAGGCAGATGCTTGGAATTTAGAGTGGTAGAAAGTGGCTTTAGCAGCAGAGACAGAAGAGGAGAATGTAGAGATGAGTGAGTGAAAGTATGCCAGGTCCGCAGGGAGGCGAGTTTTCCTCCATTTCCGCTCGGCTGCCCGGAGCCTTGTTCTGTGAGCTCGTAGTGAGTCGTCGAGCCACGGAGCAGGAGGGGAGGACCGAGCCGGCCTGGAGGATAGGGGACAGAGAAAATCAAAGGATGCAGAAAGGGAGGAGAGGAGGGTTGAGGAGGCAGAATCAGGAGATAGGTTGGAGAAGGTTTGAGCAGAGGGAAGAGATTATAGGATGGAAGAGGAGAGAGTAGCGGGAGAGAGAGAGCGAAGGTTGGGACGGCGCAATACCATCCGAGTAGGGGCAGAGTGAGAAGTGTTGGATGAGAGCAAGAGGGAAAAGGATACAAGGTAGTGGTCGGAGATTTGGAGGGGAGTTGCAATGAGATTAGTGGAAGAACAGCATCTAGTAAAGATGAGGTCAAGCGTATTGCCTGCCTTGTGAGTAGGGGGGGAAGGTGAGAGGGTGAGGTCAAAAGAGGAGAGGAGTGGAAAGAAGGAGGCAGAGAGGAATGAGTCAAAGGTAGACGTGGGGTGGTTAAAGTCACCCAGAACTGTGAGAGGTGAGCCATCCTCAGGAAAGGAACTTATCAAGGCGTCAAGCTCATTGATGAACTCTCCAAGGGAACCTGGAGGGCGATAAATGATAAGGATGTTAAGCTTGAAAGGGCTGGTAACTGTGACAGCATGGAATTCAAATGAGGAGATAGACAGATGGGTCAGGGGAGAAAGAGAGAATGTCCACTTGGGAGAGATGAGGATTCCAGTGCCACCACCCCGCTGGCTTGATGCTCTAGGGGTATGCGAGAACACGTGGGCAGACGAAGAGAGAGCAGTAGGAGTAGCAGTGTTATCTGTGGTAATCCATGTTTCCGTCAGCGCCAGGAAGTCTAGGGACTGGAGGGTAGCATAGGCTGAGATGAACTCAGCCTTGTTGGCTGCAGACCGGCAGTTCCAGAGGCTGCCGGAGACCTGGAACTCCACGTGGGTCGTGCGCGCTGGGACCACCAGGTTAGAGTGGCAGCGGCCACGCGGTGTGAAGCGTTTGTATGGCCTGTGCAGAGAGGAGAGAACAGGGATAGACAGACACATAGTTGACAAGCTACAGAAGTGTTGTTTCTTGTATTATTGTCTCCTGTGTCTTTAGAGAACTGTTTCACTTTGATATCCTTTTTCTTCTGTCCTGATTTTCTCTTTCTTTTCTTCTGTTAACTAGATATTCTTTGTTGTTCTTCGTTAGCTAGCTAGCTTCTTCCAAAAGAGTCCCTAGCAACTGCTTAGCAACTGGTAAACAATTCAGCTTGCTAAGATAACTACAATTTTATGAAAAATAGTTATTTTTCAAAAGCCTATCTTCTTTGTTTGTTGCTTGTTTTTTCTCCTATTCAGTCTTGCAGTTTTCTTTTGCTTTTTTCCGATGTACTTCACTCTAAAAACCATGTAAATTTCAATATTTGTAGGAGCTCATTTTTCAGCTGCTGCTGCTCAAATTGATAAAATGTATTTGTCAAATACACATGGTTAGCAGGTGTTAATGCAAGTGTAGCGAAATGCTTGTGGTCGTAATGTTGGTGAGTTGACGTTGCTCTTATATCCAAAGGTTCCTCCCGACTGTATGTAGTAAAACCTAAGATTACCTGGGGTAACAATGTAAGAAATAACACATAAAAAAAGCTAAATACTGCATAGTTTCCTAGGAACGCGAAGCGAGGCGGCCATCTTTGTCGGCGCCGGAAGTAGCCACTAAAGTGAACTGTTTGGGTCAACTGTTTCAGGTAGCCTTCCACAAGCTTCCCACAATAAGTTGGGTGAATATTGGCCCATTCCTCTTGACTGAGCTGGTGTAACTGAGTCAGGTTTGTAGACCTCCTTGCTCGCACACGCTTTTTCAGTTCTGCCCACAAATGTTCTATAGGTTTGAGGTCAGGGCTTTGTGATGGCCTCTCCAATACCTTGACTTTGTTGTCCTTAAGTCATTTTGCCACAACTTTGGAAGTATGCTTGGGGTCATTGTCCATTTGGAAGACCCATTTTTGACCAAGCTTTAACTTCCTGACTGATATCTTGAGATGTTTCTTCAATATATTCACTTCATTTTCCCACATCATGATGCCATCTATTTTGTGAAGTGCACCAGTCCCTCCTGCAGCAAAGCACCCCCACAACATGATGCTGCCACCCCCGTGCTTCACGGTTGGGATGGTGTTCTTCGGCTTGCAAGCCTCCCCCTTTTCCTCTAAACATAATGATGGTCATTATGGCCAAACAGTGCTATTTTTGTTTCATCAGACCAGAGGAAATTTCTCCAAAAAGTACGATCTTTGTTCCCATGTGCAGTTTCAAATCGTAGTCTGGCTTTTTTTAAGGTGGATTTGGAGCAGTGGCTTCTTCCTTGCTGAGCGGCCTTTCAGGTTATGTCAATATAGGACTCGTTTTACTGTTGATATAGATACTTTTGTACCTGTTTCCTCCAGCATCTTCACAAGGTCCTTTGCTGTTGCTCTGAGATTGATTTGCACTTTTCACACCAAAGTACGTTCATCTCTAAGAGACAGAACGCTTCTCCTTCCTGAGCGGTATGACGGCTGCATGGTCCCATGGTGTTTATGAACCAGACTTGTGGAGGTCTATCATTTTTTTCTGAGGTCTTGGCTGATTTCTTTTGATTATCCCATGACGTCAAGCAAAGCGGCACTGAGTTTGAAGGTAGGCCTCGAAATACATCCACAGGTACACCTCCAATTGACTCAAATGATGTCAATTAGCCTATCAGAAGCTTCTAAAGCCATGACATCCTTTTATGGAATTTTCCAAGCTGTTTAAAGGCACAGTCAACTCAGCGTATGTATATTTCTGACCCACTGGGATTGTGATACAGGGAATTGTAAGTGAAATAATCGGTCTGTAAACAATTGTTGGAAAAATGACTTGTGTCATGCACAAAGTAGATGTCCTAACCGACTTGCCAAAACTGTAGTTTGTTAACAAGAAATTTGTGGAGTGGTTGAAAAACGAGTTTTAATGACGCCAACCTAAGTGTATGTAAACTTCTGACTTCAACTGTATATATATATATATTCCATATGTCAGTGTATGTGTCTGTTTTTCACCTGGAACTGAGGCCTGTCAGTGTGCATGCCCGGTCTGTGGGTGTTCTTCCACCAGTGCAGTTTTTCCTGCTCATTGAGGACCATGAGACTATTTGCATATATATATAAGATTATCATAATATGGATCATTTAGCTATTTGATTTTGAATTTTAGGACCCTTTTGGGTATCAAATAAATATAAAAAATAAAAATATTTGATAAAATATTGATTTTGGTCTTTACTACTAAAGCCCATAGAAACACATTGAAAAACACATTCATCAATGGCAAAAAGGACAGTGAAAAATGACATCCTAAGAAACAAGATGTTGAAGTGTCTGTCCTATATCTAAGAGGTATAAAAACTCAGGAAATACTTTGTATATTTTTTTCCTACAAAAAAATCACAAAGTGTGTGGACACCCTTCAAACTCTATTTCAGCCACACCGTAGCTGACAGGTGTTTAACAAGCATTAATATGGAACATTAACACTTCCCAAAAAAAGTGGAGGCTGTTATAGCAGCAAAGGGGGGACCAACTCCATATTAATGCCCATGATTTTAGAGTGAGATGTTTGACGAGCAGGTGTCCACATACTTTTAGTCACGTAGTGTATTTTAAACTGTTGGGTTCTGAGAATATGAAATATACTTATTCATGTCACTGAGGGAGTGCTGAGGTTTAGAGGGTCTACAGCAGAAGTTAATGGTTATAGGAGGAAGGTACATAGTGTGTGCCACTAAGCTTGGAATGTGTTGAGTGCAGGGAAGCGATTACATGTGGCAGGCATTGATAAGGGGAGAGAGCCACGGATTAGTGACGGAGGGGGGTTGAGGTCAGGTCACCTAAGGGAGAAATAAAAGTTTATAGCCCGTATCACTAGTGTCCTGCCTAGCAGTAAAGAACGATGTTTGTACAGATGGGTAGGAGGGGACTCAGTCTGAGGAACGGTTAAATATCAGTGCTTGTTTGAAAATGTTTTTGTCTGAATGCAGCTGAATTGACCGTCTGGGCAGAATAAACTTGGTTGAGCTTTCATAGTGTCCGTGGAGTTTTTTACTCTGAGGATTAGAACCTAACAAAGCATAGTAGGTTGGAAACTTTGTCCTCTGTTACCATGCACAGCTCAAACAAATGATTTGTGATACCTTTGCTATGGTAAAAGTTGTTAATGAACAATTGGCCATAGTGTCCAGAGCAGGTGGGTAACTTCTTAACCAGAGATGAGGCTATAGTGGTAAAAAAATGTGTTAAAATAATTTGCAACCTTTGCCTGGTCATAACATAAAACATAATCAATATCCAGGCCAATACTTCAGTATTTTACCTTATGGGGAGTTTTTGAGCCAATGTCCTTTAACATTTCACAGTTTACGAGGATGATGTAAGTTGTCATTAACAGTGTCTATATAATGTTGGGATTTTGCCTAAATCCATTTTGTATGTTGCCTGGTTTCTACAGTTAATATAACCGTCATAATGTTGTAGATTTGACCCTCTGAATCTGGCCAGGTCGCGATCCATTTTCCTTATGAGGTCTAAGATCTCGGAAGTGATCCATTTCCTTGACCGCTGTTTGATTCTAATTTGTTTCATCGGAGCCAGAGTCAAGCTTTATCATCACAGTTTAGAACATGAGACCAATCCAAAATTCCAAGGACCTCTACAAAACATTATTTTGAGTATTGTTTCATAGACCGTACCTTCATGTATATATTACCTGGCTCTAGAAGGATTGTGGATGTCTTACGGGTACAGTAGGTTACCATTTGATCACTAAACCCAATATTTAAGACTCCTGACTGACAGACGTTCTCTTAGTCTGATACAATAATCAAATCCAAAGTTGATTTACTGTCAATACACCCCCGGGTTGGCTCAACAATCAGGTGTTTTAGTCCAAATAACTGATTAAAGTCAGACAGGGTATTTACTAGTGTACTTCTCTGGGGTGATAACTGCACATTTGTATTACAATCGCCAAGCAGAATACATTCCCTATCAGCAAATACATTGTGATCACAACAATTCGATTCAAGTAAATTATAGAAATGATTATGTTTAGGAGGCCGATAACACACACCAATAAGTATAGGACGACATTCAGAAAGAAGTGTTTCTATCCATGCAACCTCAAGACCAACCATTTTCACATCTGAACGAGGGTTAAAATGCACATCATTCCTAGTAAAAACACACACGCCGCCACCGTTTCGGTCAATTCTACGAACGCTACAACCCGGTAGCTAATCTGTTTCATATAACCCTTTAAATTATTAATGGATAATAGGAGAATAACACGTGGGCGTGCGTGTGATTATTCATCTTCCCCATTAGAAGATGACATTCAATAGTTGATATGTTATTGTTGTGTTATTATTCTACAGAAACAGCCTCTCGTTGACCGAACCGAATTGAAACAGGCAGTTTGACAGGCGGCTAAATATTCCAGTCAACCGGAAGGACCGCAACATGTTGACGTCACAGAGCTTTGTTTACATTCGACAAGCGTTGGCTGGAAGGTGCCGTTGCGAAACTTCATACCGTACTTAGCCTATGTTTTCCAAGTACTGGAGTTTTGGTATTTCTTTACACACTACCTTATGTATCTTTCTTAAACATTACATTGATAGAAACTACGTCAACTCTCAAACAACACTTTAGGAGTAGCTAGCTCGGTGTTTCCCCAACAGGCTAACGTTAGTTATGTTTGCTAGTTAGCCTGTATCGTTGGTCTGCTTGCTCACGCTGTTGCAACTCTGACTTTTTCTTTAGATACGTTGGCAACCAGAATAAAGCCTACCGGTTGATTTAGCTACTAGATTTATTTATTTCCTAGTTTTCTTAATTATACAGAGAACCTTTATCCAAATAAGGCCTATGTACGATGATTATACACACCCCCATCATCCCCATGTCTTCCTAGCATTACCCTGCCACCACTATGTTAGTTACACAAACCCCCTGCATGGAGCGCAAACTCAGCTGTGTAATCCCCTATTATTTAGAGATGTGTGTGTGTGTGTGTATATATGTAGATATATATATATATAGATACACACAGTGCTTTGTCCTGGCAGCAACACAGCCTCAGTATATTTAGCCCCGTTGTGTTTAATCCACTATGTTGGTGATGGATAAAGTAAGAGCAGCACTTACATAATAACTACACTACCGTTAAAAAGTTTGGGGTCACTTAGAAATGTCCTTGTTTTTTAAAGAAAATCTAAACATTTTGTCCATTAAAATAACATCAAATTGATCAGAAATTCGGTGTAAACATTGTTAATGTTCTAAATGACTATTGTAGCTGGAAATGGCTGATTTTTAATGGAATATCTACATAGGCGTACAGAGGCCCATTATCAGCAACCATCACTCCTGTGTTCCAATGGCACGATGTGTTAGCTAATCCAAGTTTATCATTTTAAAAGGCAAATTGATCATTAGAAAACCATTTTGCAATTATGTTAGCACAGCTGAAAACTTGTTCTGATTAAAGAAGCAATAAAACTGGCCTTTAGACTAGTTGAGTATCTGGAGCATCAGCATTTGTGGGTTCATTACTACAAATGCTGATGCTCCAGATACTCAACTAATTGAATAGGATCTCTATGTGCATGGATTTATCTCTATCACTAAGGGTGTATGTATACAGTACATAGGTACCTGGTATCATGGCGACCAGACGGGCTCTGAAGGCAGTGCTGATTGACCTGAGTGGAACCCTCCATGTAGAAGACACAGCCGTACCTGGAGCACAAGACGCCCTCAACAGGTCAGTCTGCCCAGAGCCTTGTTATTCAGTACTCACCCAGCCACTTCTCCTGAGCTGCTCACACAACCTTCTGGTTCCATCTGAATGTAAGAAATCACAAATACGTCTGAGATTTGTTCTGCAGCATGCCTCAGTCCCCATATTTACCCAGTCCTTAATTCTGTGAGTTTCTTCTGAAGTGACACGGTCTCTATGTGATTTATACACTAGGTTGCGTCAGTCCTCTGTAGCAGTGAAGTTTGTGACCAACACCACTAAGGAGTGTAAGAGGAACCTTGTGGAGCGTCTCCACAGTCTGAACTTTGACATCCAGGAGCAGGAGATCTTCACGTCCCTGACAGCAGCCAGGAGCCTCGTGGAGCAGAGACAACTACGCCCCCTACTGCTGGTGGCGGACAGTGCACTGGAGGACTTCTCAGGTGAGAGACAGGGCTAGATGAGGCAGAGCAGATAGCAAACTAACTTACATTTAGAATGCATCCCAATGGAGCTGTATGGACCCTGGTCAAAAGTAGTGCAGGGCATATGGTGCCATTTGAGATGCAGGTGTAGTTTTAACTCTATAAAGCGTCTTCTATCCATGTTGTGCTGCAGGTCTGGAGACATCCGAACCCAACGCTGTGGTGATAGGCTTAGCTCCAGACCACTTCAACTACCAGACGCTCAACAAAGCATTCAGGTAAACAGCTGAGTCAGTCCTCATACTGTAACCTCCCCTGTTATTGTAATGGTGAAAGGTTAGCATGTCTTGGGGCTGTGATCTTATCTAGATAACGTGTGAAATGAATGAGTCCGACGCTAAGGATATACTGCTTTGTTGAGACAAGGCCAAATCCCCATCATCAGCATGAAGAAAAGACGGGGAGGAGGGTTGGGTGCCTTGTAAGAATTTGCTGAGTAGATAAACCACCACTACCCCATTGTAAAACACACTGGACGATCTACAATTAAGACTATCCTACCAACGGGACATTAAACTGAAATATCTTACGTTTCACCGAGACTTGGCTGACCGACGACACGGATAATATAGAGCTGGCTGGCTTCTCCGTGTTTCGGCAGGACAGAGCAGCTACGTCTGGTAAGACGATGGGTGGGGGTATGTGTCTATTTGTCAATAACTGTTGGTGCGCGTTATCTAATATTAAAGAAGTCTCACGCTTCGAACACACCAACAGCGTCATTGCATTTTGTTTACACCAGAATGACATTAATTTCCAATGAAACACTGCGTTTGCCATGCAGCATTGCGTTGCAGTGCGTTCAGTGTGGTGCAGACGTTGGATTTATTGAACATATGCGTTAAACTGTATGTGTAGACGACTTGACAGAAATGGTAGCAGAAGGTGAATGTTGAACTTTTGTTGCAGACATATCCAGATGATGCTGCATACTATTTTGCACAATGACGCTGTCAGTGTGTTAGAAGCATCAAGTTATTGATTGCCTGAGGTAAAATACCTCATGATAAGCTGTAGACCAGACTATCTACCGTTAGAGTTCTCATCTATATTATTTGTAGCCTTCTATTTACCACCACAAACCGATGCTGGCACTAAGATGGCAGCCAACGAGCTGTATAAGGCCATAAGCAACCAAGAGAAATGCTCATCCAGAAGCGGCGCTCCTAGTGGCCGGGGACTTTAATGCAGGCGAACTGGGGATGCACAGATTTGAAATTTTTGACCGATATCCAATATTTTCCATGCCAAAAAACCTGATACCGATATTTAACATTTTTGCTGCCTTTTAAGTATTCTAGTTCAGTTAAATAGTTGAAACACTCACACACTGACCAAAAAGTTATTTTGTTGGCATTTACGTATGTCCCCATTACCAGTAAAACATAATCAAAACCTTTTTCTTTCACTTACTTGCTGTGCTGTTTCATTGTTCATTTGTTCAGTCGTTTTATTCTCAACCAGGATTTCATCATACATGTCAAGCGGTGAAGTTTCAACTCTGTCCGTGGCCTTTTCTGTCATGAGTCCTCTTCCTCGGTGCGCACTGTAACTGTGTCCGTTTCCATCCATTTCACGTAAACCCTGTTTCTTGTCTGCATCGAAGTAGCGATCCTTGTACCTAGCATCGAGCATGGTGGCGACACAGTAAAGAGGCTCAGAGAGAATGCCACCGAATCACTTGTTCACAGCCTCTAGAGTACTTTTCCAAGTTTTAACCCCACGGTCTGTCCGCAGTTTTGTTGAGCAGGAGTTTCAATGCCATGACAGAGGGTATCACGTCTGCTGCAGACGCAGTTGATGAGCTTATTTCTCCAGTCAGTTGTTCGAATGGAGCTAGGAGTGTATTCATGTTTCCAAGTTTTATACATGTTCTCAAATGCCATTGAAATGGCACCAGCGGTATGAGAACCAGCACATTCTTGAGCATGCAATACGGCTTTCCTCAGTAGGAAATCCTCATCGACCCACTGTGCTGTCAGACTCAGCATGCTCCTGGGGCTGACATCGCTGGTCCAAATGTCAGTCGTGAAGCTAATAGCAGTGACGCCCATAGCAAGTAGCTCATGGATGTGAGTTTCAACAATACTGTGTAACTCCGGTAGGGCAACATCTGAAAAATAGCGCCTACTTGGTAGTGTGTGCCGGTGCTCGACCAGTCGGCGAAAGCCAACATCATCCACGACAGAGAACGGTTGATTGTCAAGGGCAATGATTCCATTATCTTGGCTTTAATGGATTTCGCCTTTGAGTTGTCTCGCTGACATTTTCTCACTCTTTCAAATGACTGCTCGACTTGAACTTGTTTAGTTGGAAGTGTGCGCTTTGTTGTTTTCTGCCTTTGTTCTAAGTAGCCGCTAAACGTCTGGGGGTGATGCACTTTCAAATGAGGAATTAGGTTTGTGGTATTTTAGATTTCACTTTCTCCCCTCCTAGGGAAATAATAGCAGCACAAACATTGCATATGGCCTTTTTTGTTATCTTCCTTTGAAACTTCAAAATAGATCCACACAGCAGACATTGTGGGCTAGGTTAGGAATGCTGTGTTGCACGTGTACCGCTGTATTTGTCGTGACGTCATCGACCTACGTTATATAGGTATGCACGTCAGCTTTGACATTGGTTTTGCATATCGGCGTTAAACTAGACATCAAGCCGATGTTGTCATTTTTAGCTAATATCGTCCGATTCCGATATGCTTACCAATATATCATGCATCCCTAAGGCAAATGTAAATCCGTTTTACCTAATTTCTACCAGCATGTCACATGTGCAACCAGAGGAAAAAACACCAGATCACCTTTATTCCACACACAGACGCATACAAAGCTCTCCCTCGCCCTCCATTTGGCAAATCTGACCATAATTCTATCCTCCTGATTCCTGCTTACAAGCAAAAACTAAAGCAGGAAGTACCAGTGACTCTCTCAATACGGAAGTGGTCAGATGACGCGGATGCTACACTACAGGACTGTTTTGCTGCACAGACTGGAATATGTTCCGGGATTCATCCAATGGCATTGAGTACACCACCTCAATCATTGGCTTCATCAATAAGTGACCGTACGTACAGTTCTCAACCAGAAGCCATGGATTACAGGCAACATCCGCACCGAGCTAAAGGCTAGAGCTGCCGCTTTTAAGGAGGGGGACACTAATCCCGACACTTATAAGAAATCCTGCTATGCCCTCAGACGAACCATCAAACAGGCAAAGCGTCAATACAGGACTAAGATTGAATCCTACTACACCGGCTCTGACGCTCGTCGGATGAGGCAGGGCTTGAAAACTATTACAGACTACAAAGGGAAGCCCAGACGCGAACTACCCAGTGACGCGAGCCTACCAGACGAGCTAAATTCCTTTCATGCTCGCTTTGAGGCAAGCAACACTGAAGCATGCATGTGAGTACCAGCTGTTCCAGACTGCGATCACTCTCCGTAGCCGACGTGAGCAAGACCTTTAAACAGGTCAACATTCACAAAGCCGCGGGGCCAGATGGATTACCAGGACGTGTACTCAAAGCATGCGCGGACCAACTGGCAAGTGTCTTCACTGACATTTTCAACCTCTCCCTGTCTGAGTCTGTAAAACCTACATGTTTCAAGCAGACCACCATAGACCCTGTGCCCAAGGAAGCGACGGTAACCTGCCTAAATGATTAGTGCCCCGTAGCACTCACGTTGGTAGCCATGAAGTGCTTTGAAAGGCTGGTCATGGCTCACAACACCATGCCGGAAATCCTAGACCCACTCCAATTTGCACACCGCTCCAACAGATCCACAGGTGACTCAATCTCAATCACACTCCACACTGCCCTATCCCACCTGGACAAAAGGAACACCTACGTGAGAATGCTGTTAATTAACTACAGCTCAGCGTTCAACACCATAGTGCCCACATGGCTCATCAATAAGCTAAGGAACCTGGGTCTAAACACCTCCCTCTGCAACTGGATCCTAGACTTCCTGATGGGCCGCTCCCAGGTGGTGAGGGTAGGCAACAACACATCTACCACGCTGATCCTCAACACTGGGGCCCCTCAGGGGTGCGTGTTCAGCCCCTTCCTGTACTCACTGTTCACCCATGAATGTGTGGCCAAACACGACTCCAACACAATCATTAAGTTTTCTGACGACACAACAGTGGTAGGCCAACAACAATGAGAAAGCCTATAGGGAGGAGGTCAGAGAATGCCAGGACAACAACCTCTCCCTCAATGTGAGCAAGAACAAGGAGCTGATCGTGGACTACAGGAAAAGGAGGGCCGAACAGGCCCCCATTAACATTGACGGGGCTGAAGTGGAGCAGGTTGAGAGCTTCAAGTTCCTTGGTGTCCACATTACCAACAAACTATCATGGTCCAAACACACCAAGACAGTTGTGAATAGGGCACGACAACACCTTTTCCCCCTCAGGAGACTGAAAAAATATCGCATGGGTCCCCAGATCCTCAATGTTCTACAGCTTCACCATCGAGAGCGTCCTGACCGTTGCACACCGGTTGGTATGGCAACTGCTTGGCATTTGACCGTAAGGTGCAACAGAGGGTAGTGCGTATGGCCCCAGTACATCACTGGGGCCAAGCTTCCTGTCATCCAGGACCTATATACTAGGCGGTGTCAGAGGAAGGCCCAAAACATTGTCAATGACTCCAGTCAGCCAAGTCACAGACTGTTCTCTTTGCTACCACACAGCAATCGGTACCGGAGCGCCAAGTCTAGGACCAAAAGGCTCCTTAACAGCTTTTACCCCCAAGCCATAAGACTGCTGAACAATTAATCCAATGGCCACCTGGAATATTTACATTGACCCCCCCCCCCCATTGGTTTTTACACTGCTGCTACTCTCTGTTTATTATCTATGCATAGTCACGTTACAAATTACCTTAACTAACCTGTACCCCCGCACATTGGCTCGGTACCGGTATCCCCTGTATATAGCTTCATTACTAACCTGTACCCCCTCACATTTACTCAGTACCGGTATCCCCTGTATATAGCCTCATTACTAACCTGTACCCCCTCACATTTACTCAGTACCGGTATCCCCTGTATATAGCCTCATTACTAACCTGTACCCCCGCACATTGACTCGGTACCGGTATCCCCTGTGCCTCGTTATTGTTATGTAAATATCTTGTTACTGTTTGATTTCAGATTTTTTTTACTTCAGTTTATTCCAGTAAATATTTTCTTAACTATTTCTTGAACTGCATTGTTGGTTAAGGGCTTGTAAGTAAGCATTTCACGTTAAGGTCTACACTTGTTGTATTCGGCGCATGTGACAAATAACATTTTATTTTTTTTATTTTTGGGGGGGCGGGGTGTATTTTATTAGAATACCCATTAGCTGTTGCAAAAGCAGCAGCTACTCTTCCTGTGGTCCACACAAAACATGAAACATAATTCAGAATGACATAATACAGAACATCAACATCCAAGATCAGCTCAAGGACAGAACTACATACATTTTAAAAAGACACACACAGCCTACGTATTTTTTATTTATTTAACCTTTATTTAACCAGGTAGGCCAGTTGAGAACAAGTTATCATTTACAATCATAATTGATCATAATTTGACACTTATAGCCAGAAAGTTGTCTAAGAGCAGGTTTAAGCTCTCTACTGTTAGAAAGCCGGATCAACTAAGAATACCTAAGAGTGAATTAAACTATTTTGAAAAAGCAATTAATGGAATTAACTGGAATGATCTCTTGTCCTATACAGACGTGGAAGCTGATAGTGAGGTTTTTCTATCCACAATCCAGGCTACAATAAATGGTTTCCTAAAGAAAATCAAATCCAAACCTGGCCAAAAGAGCACTCTAGCTTGGCTAAATGGAGAAATTTGGAAATTGATGAAAGAACGAGATTATGCTCTAAAAACAGCCCTAAAATCCAAATTAGAGCATGACAGACATAGGTTTACCATGTTGAGAAATAAGGTGATGAAAGAAATCAGACAGGCCAAGGCAAACTTTTTTATTAACATAATTGGTGAGGCAAAGGGAAATTCTAAATTGATCGTGGTGAATAACAATCTAACACAGGATGCAGTTGAAATAGCAATAGCCTTCAATTCCTACTTTATTGACTCTGTCAGGGTACTGACACAGAAACCCTCCACTGGTTTATTGGGCTCAGTGCTAGTGAATGACGCTCAACCCGTCTTCATCATAAGGGAGGTTTCTGAGTCAGAGGTGAACAAGGTGATTAGCTCACTAAAGAACTCTAAATCCAAAGATGTGTTTGGGCTGGACTCTTTCTTAAAAACTACAAAGAGTCACTCATTGGCCCCATTACTAAGGTCACCAACACATCTATTGGTCTGGGGGTGTTTCCAAGGGTATGGAAGTCAGCCATAATAACGGCCATCTTTAAATCGGGCGACCCTGCTGATGTGAGTAACTACAGGCCCATTAGTATACTACCTGTAGTGTCGAAGGTTGTTGAAAAGTGTGTAGCAGAACAACTGATTTCCCACCTCAACAACAGCCCCTTCACATTACACTTCATGCAGTTTGGCTTCAGAGCGAAACACTCCACAGAAACGGCCAACTGCTTTCTTCTGGAAAATGTGAAGTCCAAGATGGACAAAGGGGGCGTTGTTGGGGCTGTGTTTCTGGACCTAAGGAAGGCTTTCGATACTGTTAACCATGAGATTCTCATCACAAAATTGTCCAAGTTCAACTTTTCCCCCGATGCCTTGAGATGGATGAAATCATACCTTGAAGGCAGAACTCAGTGTGTCAGAGTGAGCAATGAGCTGTCGCCCACTCTTAGCTATGATGTGGGCGTGCCCCAAGGGTCAATACTGGGGCCCCTCCTGTTCAGCTTGTACATTAATGATCTGCCTTCCGTCTGCACTGGGTCTGAAGTTCAAATGTATGCAGATGATACAGTGATATATGTGCATGCAAAGAGCAAACAACAAGCTGCACAAGAAGTCACTACTGTAATGGTCCAGGTTACAAAGTGGCTCAGTGACTCGTGTTTGCATCTCAATGTGAAAAAAACAGTTTGCATGTTCTTCACAAAGAGGGCAACAGATGCTACTGAGCCAGATGTCTATGTATCAGGGGAGAAGCTCCAGGTGGTATCTGATTTTAAGTACCTTGGAATCATACTTGATTCCAACCTCTCTTTTAAAAAGCATGTGAAAAAGGTAATTCAAATAACCAAATTCAACCTAGCTAATTTCCGATTTATACGAAATTGTTTGACCACAGAGGTAGCAAAACTGTATTTCAAATCGATGATACTCCCCCACTTAACATACTGCTTGACTAGTTGGACCCAAGCTTGCTATACAACATTAAAACCTATTCAGTCTGTCTACAAACAGGCTCTCAAAGTGCTCGATAGAAAGCCCAATAGCCATCATTACTGTTACATCCTCAGAAAGCATGAGCTCCTGAGTTGGGAAAATCTTGTGCAGTACACCGACGCATGTCTTGTATTCCAAATCCTAAATGGCCTAGCTCCCCCTCCACTCAGTATTTTTGTTAAACAGAAAACCCAAACATATGGCAGCAGATCCACAAGGTCTGCCATGAGAGGTGACTGTATAGTTCCCTTGAGGAAAAGCACCTTTAGTAAATCTGCTTTCTCTGTGAGAGCTTCCCATGTCTGGAATACACTGCCATCAGACACACATAACTGCACCACCTATCACACTTTCACAAAATGCATGAAGACATGGCTAAAGGTCAATCAGATTTGTGAACATAATCCCTAGCTGTGTATTGCCGCTTTCCATGTTGTCTGTTGTCTGTAGCTTGTGAGGTGTGGAAACACTTTGTTGTTTTTATGGATTTTGTCTTGTTGCTTTTTGTTCTATGTTGCTCTGTCTGTATGCTACATCTTGCTTGTCCTATGTTGCTCTGTCTGTATGCTATGTCTTGCTTGTCCTATGTTACTCTGCGTGTGCTCACTGTTCAATGATTGTCTATATTGTAATTGTTTTTAATAACCTGCCCAGGGACTGCGGTTGAAAATTAGCCGGCTGGCTAAAACCGGCACTTTTACTGAAACGTTGATTAATGTGCACTGTCCCTGTAAAAATAAAATAAACTCAATAAACTCAAACAACTGCGACCTGGCCAAGATAAAGCAATGCAGTGCGACAAAAATATCAATGCATACACACAAACTATCTAGGTCAAATAGGGGAGAGGCGTTGGGCCGCGAGGTGTTGCTTCATCTGTTTTTTGAAACCAGGTTTGCTGTTTATTTGAGCAATATGAGATGGAAGGAAGTTTCATGCAATAAGGGCTCTATATAATACTGTGCTCCTTCTTGAATTTGTACTGGATTTGGGGACTGTGAAAAGACCCCTGGTGGCATGTCTGGTGGGATAAGTCTGTGTGTCAGAGCTGCGTGTAAGTTGACTATGCAAACAATTTGGGATTTTCAACACATTGTTTCTTATAAAAAGAAGTGATGCAGTCAGTCTCTCCTCAATTCTTAGCCAAGAGAGACTGGCAGCCATAGTATTTATATCAGCCCTCTGATTACAATGAAGAGCAAGACGTGCTGCTCTGTTCTGGACCAGCTGCAGCTTAACTAGGTCTTTCCTTGCGTCACTGGACCACACGGCTGGACAACAATCAAGATTAGACAACTAGAGCCTGCAGGACTTGCTTTTTGGAGTGTGGTGTCAAAAAAGCAGAGCATCTCTTTATTATGCCAGACCTCTCCCCATCTGTACAACCATTGAATCTATATGTTTTGACCATGACAGTTTACAATCTAAGGTAACGCCAAGTAATTTAGTCTCCTCAATTTGTTCAACAGCCACACCATTCATTACCAGATTCAGCTGAGGTCTCGATCGTAAGGAATGATTTGTACCAAATACAATGCTCTTAGTTTTAGAGATGTTCAGGACCACTTTATTACTGGCCAACCATTACAAAACAGACTGCAACTCTTTGTTAAAGGTTCCAGGGACTTCATTAGCTGTGGTTGCTAATGCGTATATGGTTGAATCATCAGCATACATGGACACACATGCTGTGTTTAATGTCAGTGGCAGGTCATTGGTGAAAAGAGTATAGGGCCTAGAGAGCTGCCCTGCGGTGCACCACACTTCACATGTTTGACATTAGAGAAGCTTCCATTAAAGAAAACCCTTTGAGTTCTATTAGATAGATAGCTCTGAATCCACGACATGGCAGAGGTTGAAAAGCCATAACACATACGTTTATTCAACAACAGGTTATGGTAATATCAAAGACTGAGCTGAAATCTAACAGTACAGCTCCCACAATCTTATCAATTTCTTTCAACCAATCATCAGTAATTTGTGTCAGTGCAGTACATGTTGAGTGCCCTTCTCTATAAGCATGCTGAATGTCTGTTGTTAATTTGTTTACAGAGAAATGGCATTGTATTTGGTCAAACACCATTTTTTCCCAGCAGTTTTCTAAGAGCTGGCAGCAAGCTGATAGGTCTGCTGTTAGAACCAGTAAAGGCTGCTTTATCACTCTTGGGTAGTGGAATGACTTTGGCTTCCCTCCAGGCCTGAGGACAAAGACTTTCCTCTAGGCTCAGATTAAAGATATGACAGATAGGAGTGGCTATAGAGTCAGCCACCATCCTCAGTAGCTTTCCATCTAAGTTGTCAATGCCAGGAGGTTTGTCATTATTGATCGATAACAATAATTTTTACACCTCTCCCATACTAACTTTACAAAATTCATACTTGCAATGCTTTTCTTTCATTCGTTTTTTTTATGCATGAATACAATTGCTCGCTGTTCGTTGTTGGCATTTCCTAAGTTTGCCCACTTTGCCATACATTTTTTAAATTCCTCATCAATCCATGGAGCCTTAATAGTCAGTTTCTCAACAGGTGCATATTTATCAATAATTGGAAGAAGCAATTTCATAAATTCATCAAGTGCAGCGTCTGGATGCTCCTCATTAATCACATCTGACCAACAAATATTTTTAACATCCACATAAGTCACAGAAAAATATTTTGTATGATCTCTTATATACTATTTTAGGCCCAGATGTTGGAACTTTGGCTTTCCTGGATATATCCACTACATTGTGATCACTGGGTACAGATACAGCTTTAGAACACATTTCTACAGTATTAGTAAAAATGTGATCGATACATGTGGATAATCTGGTTCCTGTAGTGTTATTTCCTGAAGTTCCTAAAGTTTACATACACTTAGATTGGAGTCATTAAAACTCGTTTTTCAACCACTCCACACATTTCTTGTTAACAAACTATAGTTTTGGCAAGTTGGATAGGACATCTACGTTGTGCGTGACACAAGTAATTTTTCCAACAATTGTTTACAGACAGATTATTTCACTTATAACTCACTGTATCACAATTCCAGTGGGCCAGAAGTTTACATACACAAAGTTGACTGTGCCTTTAAACAGCTTGGAAAATTCCAGAAAATGATGTGGCTTTAGAAGCTTCTGATAGGCTAATTGACATAATTTGAGTCAATTAGAGGTGTACCTGTGGATGTATTTCGAGGCCTACCTTCAAACTCAGTGCCCCTTTGCTTGACATCATGGGAAAATCTAAAGAAACCAGCCAAGACCTCAGAAATAATATTGTAGACCTCCACAAGTCTGGTTCATCCTTGGGAGCAATTTCCAAACGCCTGAAGGTACCACATTCAAACTGTACAAACAATAGTATGCAAGTATGAACACCATGTGACCACGCAGCCGTCATACCGCTCAGGAAGGAGACGCATTCTGTCTCTTAGAGATGAACGTACTTTGGTGCGAAAAGTGCAAATCAATCCCAGAACAACAGCAAAGGATCTTGTGAAGATGCTGGAGGAAACAGGTACGCAAGTATCTATATCCACAGTAAAACTATATCCACAGTAAATCGACACAACCTGAAAGGCCGCTCAGCAAGGAAGAAGCCACTGCTCCAAATCCACCATAAAAAAGCCAGACCACAGTTTGCAACTGCACATGGGGACAAAGATCGTACTTTTTGGAGAAATGTCCTCTGGTCTGATAAAACAAAAATAGAACTGTTTGGCCATAGTGACCATCATTTTGTTTGGAGGAAAAAGGTGGGAGGCTTGCAAGCCGAAGATCACAATCCCAGCTGTGAAGCACGGGGGTGACAGCATCATGTTGTGGGGGTACTTTGCTGCAGGAGGGACTGGTGCGCTTCACAAATAGATGGCATCTATATTGGCAGAACTGAAAAAGCGTGTGTGAGCAAGGAGGCCTACAAACCTGACTCAGTTACACCAGCTCTGTCAGGAGGAATGGGCCAAAATTCACCCAGCTTATTGTGGGAAGCTTGTGGAAGGCTACCCGAAACAGTTGACCCAAGTTAAACAATTTAAAGGCAATGCTACCAAATACTAATTGAGTGTATGTAAACTTCTGACCAACTGGGAATGTGATGGAAGAAATAAAAGCTGAAATAAATCATTCTCTCTACTATTATTCTGACATTTCACATTCCAAACATGTGAGTGATCCTGTGATCCTAACTGACCTAGGGAATTTTTACTAGGATTAAATGTCAGGAATGGTGAAAAACTGAATTTAAATGTATTTGGCTAAGGTGTATGTAAACTTCCGACTTCAACTGTAGGAGGTCTTTTGCCTTTAGGTAGGCCGTCATTGTAAATAAGAATTTGTTCTTAACTGACTCGCCTAGTTAAATAAAATGAAATAACTAAAAATCAATTGGTGCTGCAGGGTTGAAGCTACGAACCCATAGTCTTGGCTCTCTCATCCCTTCCAGGCTTCTGGGAGGGAGGGTGGACAATGAGCCTGTCATAGCGGATGTAAGCAATGCCCCCACGCGCTCTGGCAGCTTTCATGTCTGGGATCAGTTCTTTCCTCTTCTGGAGCTTCAGGATGGTCCTCGTTGAGGAAAATATACGTTCCTCTCAGCCTCTCGGCCTGTCACCTTGGCTCTTTCCAGAACAGCTACCTGGTCCTTGAACCTCAGGATCCTGACCACTATCGGCCTGTCACCTGGGCTCTTTCCAGAACAGCTACCTGGTCCTTGAACCTCAGGATCCTGACCACTATCGGCCTGTCACCTTGGCCCTTTCCAGAACAGCTACCTGGTCCTTGAACCTCAGGATCCTGACCACGATCGGCCTGTCACCTCAATCTTCATGTGGTCCATCTTCAATTTCTCAGAGATCATTTCCCTCACTTTGTCCTCAGACTCCATCCAGGTCTCATGTGGAGGTCCTGCAATTTCGTCCACAACCATGTTGTGCCGTCTTGATTGTCCCTCGAGATTCTGATATATCCGTCATCGTTGTCATGGATTCACACACCGAACTGATGTCCTCTCTCAATGACTTACAGACTTACAGACTTACTGCCATCTTGCTGTTCTCCTTCAACTCAAACGGCAAACTGTTATTCAGGTCCTCCTCTCTGGTCAGGTCGTCCATTCTTTTATTAGTAGGATCCGCGAGTAACTGAACAAAACACTTGAAGCTATTTTCTTGTTGTTGTAACAACTGCTTGTAGGTCTCTTTTTGTTCATTTTAAAAGATCCTTCACGTGTGATAGAGAGACACCACTGTCCTCAATGGTACTCCCACCGGCTTTGGTCTTTCTCATAGTAGCTAGCAACGTATGTTAGGCTGTTACTCCTCGCCGTTCCAAACAGGGCAGGTCACGGGGAAGATTGAAAACAACAAACAGCAGGGATCTAGACAGCCATAAACCCGGGACAATCTGCTGTCCCAGCCACAATGGCTAACCGCATCACGGGCTCCTGAAAACCCAGCTAGCTTGATATGCAGCTAGCTAGCAGCTAGGCTAGCTCCGACGCCAAATAGCTCCTCAGACCCGTCCTTGATCGGCAGGATCACTGGAAAGAGACAAGCAATCCCAGCAACTGATGCCAACTGCGTCGCAGTATCCATACTAAGAAGCTAGCTAGCTACCAAGAACTTTACAAAACACTTTCAAACAAAGGTATATTTTCTGGGTGATTTAAATATTGACTGGCTTCCATCAAGCTGAATCTAAAAATGGTATGGTTGAGAGGGATGAGGCAAAAAGAATGGCTTAATAATATAAGTAATAAAATAAGTCTGACTGCACAACCAAACGTACTGCAAATTGATAAATCATGTGACTAAACTGTATAAAAATAAGAAACTACACTATAAAACAAAGATAAATTACATAAAGAATGATAGTAAAAAGCTTTGGAGCGATTTTATTATATTTTATAATTTCATTCATCAGAAAACCCACTGATATTGTTAACTACTTACATTATTTTTCCAGCAACAAAAGCTGACACCACATTCAAGTATATCTGACAAAATTATGAAATACGAATTGTAATTTTGAATTCCGTAAAGTGAGTGTGAAAGAGGAGAAAGAATTATTCTTGTCTATCAACAATTCAAGCCACCGGGGTCTGGCAACTTGGATGGAAAATTACTGAGGATAATAGCGGCCCATATTGCCACTCCTATTTGCCACATCTTCAATTTAAGCCTACTAGAGAGCGTGTGCCCTCAGGCCTGGAGGGAAGCTCAAGTCATTCCGCTACCGCAGAATAGTAAAGCCCCCTTTACTGGCTCAAATAGCCAACCAAGCAGCCTGTTACCAACCCTTAGTAAAGTTTTGAAAATATTTTTTTACCAGATACAATGCTATTTTACAGTAAACAGACTCTTAGCACGATTATAGGGAAGAACATTCAACAAGCACAGGACTTACACAAATGACTGATAATTGGCTGAGAGAAATTGATGATAAAAAAAATTTTTTTGGGGGGGGGGGGGCATTTTGTTAGACTTCAGTGCGGCTTTTGACATTATTAATCACAGTCTGCTGCTGGAAAAACATATCTGTTATGGCTTTACACCCCCTGCTATAGTGTGGATAAAGAGTTACCTGTCTAACAGAACACAGAGGGGGTTCTTTAATGGAAGACTATCAAATATAATTCAGTTAGAATCAGGAATTCCCCAGGGCAGCTGTCTAGGTCCCTTACTTTTTGAGTAAAGCCAGTGTGTCTATGTATGTGGATATCTCAACACAATACACGTCAGCTACTACAGCGACTGAAATGACTACAACACTCAACAAAGAGCTGCACTTAGTTTCAGAATGGGTGGCAAGGAAGAAGTTAGTCCTAAATATTTAAAAAACAAAAAGTATTGTATTTTGGGACACATTGACTAAACCCTAAACCTCGACTAAATATTGTAATAAATAATGTGGAAATTGTAGATGTTGAAGTGACTAAACTGCTTGGAGTAACCCTGGATTGTAAACTCATGTTCAAAACATATTAATACAACAGTAGCTAAGATGGGGAGAAGTCTGTCCATAATAAAGCATTGCTCTACCTTCTTAACAACACTATCAACAAGGCAGGTCCTACAGGCCCTAGGTTTGTCGCACCTGGACTACTCTTCAGTCGTGTGGTAAGGTGCTTCAAAGAGGGACTTGAGAAAATTGCAATTGTCTCAGAACAGGGCAGACACCCATACATACCCCACAAGACATGCCACCAGCGGTCTCTTCACAGTCCCCCAAGTCCAGAACAGACTATGGGAGGCGCACAGTACTACATAGAGCCATGACAACATGGAACTCTATTCCACATCAAGTAACTGATGCAAGCAGATTTAAAAAACAGATTAAAAAAACACCTTATGGAACAGCGGGGACTGTGAATCAACACAAACATAGGCACAGACACATGCATACACACACACACGATAACATATGCACTATACACACACGTACACATGGATTTTGTGTTGTAGATATGTGTTAGTGGAGTATGTGCCTGAGGGAACACACTCAGTGTGTTGTGAAATCTGTTATGAATGTATTGTAATGTTTTTAAAATTGTATAAACTGCCTTAATTGTTCCGGACCCCAGGAAGAGTAGCTGCTGGCTTGGCAGCACTAATGGGGATCCATAATAAACCCCAGGAAGAGTAGCTGCTGCCTTGGCAGGAACTAATGGGGATCCATAATAAACCCCAGGAAGAGTAGCTGCTGGCTTGGCAGGAACTAATGTGGATCCATAATAAACCCCAGGAAGAGTAGCTGCTGCCTCGGTAGGAACTAATGGGGATCCATAATAAACCCCAGGAAGAGTAGCTGCCGCCTTGGCAGGAACTAATGGGGATCCATAATAAACCCCAGGAAGAGTAGCTGCTGCCTTGGCAGGAACTAATGGGGATCCATAATAAACCCCAGGAAGAGTAGCTGCTGCCTTGGCAGGAACTAATGTGGATCCATAATAAACCCCAGGAAGAGTAGCTGCTGCCTTGGCAGGAACTAATGGTGATCCATAATAAATACAGATCTTTGATCATCTGTAAATTTCTCACTCATTCAGGATTATCTGTAGTCATGGTAGCATCCACATTAATGTAGAAATGTTTAGAAATATATTATATTGTTATTTACAATAAAAGTGACTCAAATGACAATACATGCTTTATTCACCATTTAAATTCTATTGGGCACAAAATAATCTGAAACACAACAAAACGAACTGCAAATGTATCCAAGAAGTTTGTGCAAGTTGAGTCACAAGCTTGGTGTAGTCACTGCGTGCAATGGGACCAAATACTTTTTACTACTTTATTCATAAGAATCTCTACAGGTGTCAATTTTTACTCCTACCTGTTTGAGTAATATAGCTCAGTATTTGATCTATTTTATAGTCATTATTGCTCACCTTTATCATGGGTGTTAATCATTTCAGACCCCACTGTATATGTCACATCTCAATTTATTGTTTTAAATGTGTTTTCTTGTATGTGCTACTGCAGTGAGCTTTCAGCTGCCTTAGTACACATCAAATAAAACTCTATTTTTTTCCTCTATCTACCAGGCTGGTTCTAGACGGGGCCCCCCTCATAGCCATCCATAAGGCCAGGTATTATAAGACGAAGGATGGTCTGGCGCTGGGCCCCGGACCCTTTGTGACAGGGTTAGAGTACTCTACAGACTGTCAGGCCACCGTTGTGGGGAAGCCTGAGGGAACATTCTTCCTGGAGGCTCTGAGGGACATTGGCTGTTGTCCTGAAGAGGCCATCATGATCGGAGATGTGAGTCACACTGGAGGACTCCCAAATAGTACCCTATTCCCTATATAGTTGGGTTAGGGTTACCTACAATGAACAAAAATATAAACGCTACATGCAACAATTTGAAAGATTTTACTGAGTTACAGTTCATATGAGGAAATCAGTGAATTGAAATAAATGTATTGTATCTATGGATTTCACATGACTGGGAATACAGATATGCATCTGTTGGTCACAGATACACTACATTACCAAAAGTATGTGGACACCTGCTCGTCAAACATCTCACTCTAAAATCATGGGCATTAATGTGGAGTTGGTCCCCCCTTTGCTGCTATAACAGCCTCCACTCTTCTGGGAAGGCTTTCCACTAGATGTTGGTACATTGCTGCGGGGACTTGCTTCCATTCAACCACAAGAGCATTAGTGAGGTCGGGCACTGATATTGGGCGATTAGGCCTGGCTCAGTCTGCGTTCCAATTCATCATGTTAGGTTCTGAGCAAACATAGTAAAAACTCAAACGGACGAATAGGAAGAGCTCAAACCAAGTTCATTCACCCATTGGGCCATACATCTATAAAGGTCTGATTACACAAGCACATATTTATAACATCCAAATAGTCAACTCCTTACACATCCTGACAGCCAATACGTCTCTGTTGCTAAGCAGGAACTACATTCTTCATCTCACTGGTGTAGTCATGGTCCTGCCTGATGCTTGAACCTTCATGGGCGTAGAAGTGTGTGTGTGTGAGACTGTAGTAGGAGGGTTGTTGTCGTGGGCCCCTCTGGCCCCCCTCCCAGAGGTTTCTTCTCACTTTAGCTATTGACTTGACCTCCAGCTGAATTCCTTGCTCCTCCATAGTTCCACAGCTGGTCTGCCTTATCAGAGACTAACTAGACTGTTGCCCTTTGCCTCCCTCCTTAGGAACATAATGTGAACTTTCTGCACTTCCCCATGTCTGTCTCAGTAACTTTCCATACACCAAGTTCCTATCCACCCTTCATTGACCCCATCATATACATTCCTTTTACATGTAAAGTAATCAATAAGTATACAGTACCAGTCAAAAGTTTGGACACCCTCTCATTAAATGTTTTTTCTTTATTTGTACTATTTTCTACATTGTAGAATAATAGTGAAGATATCAAAACTATGAAATAACACATGGAATCATGTAGTAACCAAAAAAGCGCAAACCAGATGGGATGGGGTATCGCTGCAGAATGCTGTGGTAGCCATGCTGGTTAAGTGTGCCTTGAATTCTAAATAAATCACAGACAGTGTCACCAGCAAAGCACCCCCACACCATCACACCACCTCCTCCATGCTTCACGGTGGGAACTACACATGCAGAGATCATCCATTCACCTACTCTGCATCTCACAAAGACACGGCGGTTGGATCCAAAATCTCAAATTTGGATTCATCAAACCAAAGGACAAATAACATTTCCACCGGTCTAAAGTCCATTGCTCAAGTCTGTTTTTCTTATTGGTGTCCTTTAGTGGTTTTAGTAGATGGCCTCATGAGAGCTCCTCAGTAGAGGTAACTCTAATGAACTTATCCTTTGCAGCAGAGGTAACTCTGCGTATTCCTTTCCTGTGGTGGTCCTCATTAGAGCCAGTTTCATCATAGCGCTTGATGGTTTTTGAGACTGCACTTGAAGAAACTTTCTAAGTTCTTGACATTTTCCGGATTGACTGACCTTCATGTCTTAAAGTAATGATGGATTGTGGCTCTCTCTTTGCTTATTTGAGCTGTTCTTGCCATAATATGGACTTGGTCTTTAACCAAATAGGGCTATCTTCTGTATACCACCCCTACCTTGTCACAACACAACTGATTGGCTCAAACGCATTAAGGAAAGAAATTCCACAAATTAACTTTTGCAAAAGCCACACCTGTTAATTGAAATGCATTCCAGGTAACTACCTCAAGAAGCTGGTTGAGAGAATGTCAAGAGTGTGCAAAGCTGTCATCAAGGCAAACGGTGGCTACTTTGAAGAATCTCAAATATAATATATATTTTGATTTGTTTAACACTTACTACAAGATTCCATATGTGTTATTTCATAGTTTTGATGTCTTCACTATTATTCTACAATGTAGAAAATAGTAAAATTAAATTAAAAAAAATTAAGAAAACCCCTTGAATGAGAAAGTGTCCAAACTTTTGACTGGTACTGTATTTAAATAAGGTAAACTCAGCAAAAAAAGAAACGTCCTCTCACTGTCAACTGTGTTTATTTTCAGCAAACTTAACATGTGTAAATATTTGTATGAACATAACAAGATTCAACAACTGAGACATAAACTGAACAAGTTCCACAGACATGTGACTAACAGCAATGGAATCATGTGTCCCTGAACAAAGGGGAGGTCAAAATCAAAAGTAACAGTCAGTATCTGGTGTGGCCACCAGCTGCATTAAGTACTGCAGTGCATCTCCTCCTCATGGACTGCACCAGATTTACCAGTTCTTGCTGTGAGATGTTACCCCACTCTTCCACCAAGGCACCTGCAATTTCCTGGACATTTTTGGGGGGAATGGCCCTAGCCCTCACCCTCCGATCCAACAGGTCCCAGACGTGCTCAATGGGATTGAGATCCGGGCTCTTCGCTGGCCATGGCAGAACACTGACATTCCTGTCTTGCAGGAAATCACGCACAGAACGAGCAGTATGGCTGGTGGCATTGTCATGCTGGAGGGTCATGTCAGGATGAGCCTGCAGGAAGGGTAGCACATGAGGGAGGAGGATGTCTTCCCTTTTATTTATTTATTTATTTTGTATTTTTTTTATTTAACCAGGTAGGCCAGTTGAGAACAAGTTCTCATTTACAACTGTGACCTGGCCAAGATAAAGCAAAGCAGTGCAACAAAAACAACAACACAGAGTTACATATAACCAAACCCTACAGTCAATAACACAAAATAAAAATATATGTGTGCAAATGTAGGGAGGTAGGCAACAAATAGGCCATAGAGGCGAAATAATTACAATTTAGCATTAAAACTGGAGTGATAGATGTGCAGATGATGATGTGCACGTAGAGATAAGTAAGTACTATGGGGATGAGGTAGTTGGGTGTGCTATTTACAGATTGGCTGTGTACAGGTACAGTGATCGGTAAGCTGCTCTAACAGCTGATGCTTAAAGTTAGAGGGAGAGATATCAGACTCCAGCTTCAGTGATTTTTGCAATTCCTTCCAGTCATTGGCAGCAGAGAACTGGAAGGAAAGGCAGTCAAATGGCTGGTGCACCTCAGTGATGGTTGATTGCTTCATTTTTGCAAATCTTATAATAAATATGTTGTTTGAAAAACTCTGCAGTCTCTCTTCTTATAGAATTTATCTGACACCGTAGAGCTCGGAGACAGGATTGTGTCAAGAAACAGATCTGGGTACCAAAAACATTCTGCAGCATTGAAGGTTCCCAAGAACACAGTGGCCTCCATCATTCTTAAATGGAAGAAGTTTGGAACCACCAAGACTCTTCCTAGAGCTGGCCGCCCGGCCAAACTGAGCAATCAGGGGGGGAAGGGCCTTGGTCAGGGAGGTGACCAAGAACCCGACAGAGCTCTAGAGTTCCTCTGTGGAGATGGGAGAACCTTCCAGAAAGACAACCATCTCTGCAGCACTCCACTAATCAGGCCTTTATTTTAGAGTGGCCAGACGGAAGCCACTCCTCAGTAAAAGGCACATGACAGCCCGCTTGGAGTTTGCCAAAAGGCACCTAAAGACTCTCAGACCATGAGAAACAAGCTTCTCTGGTCAAATTAAAACGAATTTTATTGGTCACATACACATGGTTAGCAGATGTTAATGCGAGTGTAACAAAATGCTTGTGCTTCTAGTTCAGACCGTGCCCTCACCTCCTCCCTGTAGGCCGTCTCGTCGTTGTTGGTAATCAAGCCTACCACTGTAGTGTCGTCTGCAAACTTGATGATTGAATTGGAGGCGCGCATGGCCACGCAGTCATGGGTGAACAGGGAGTACAGGAGGGGTCTGAGAACGCACCCCTGTGGGGCCCCATTGTTGAGGATCAGCGGGGTGGAGATGTTGTTACCTACCCTTCACCACCTGGGGGCGGCCCGTCAGAAAGTCCAGGATCCAGTTGCACAGGGTGGGGTTGAGACCCAGGGTCTCGAGCTTAATGACGAGTTTGGAGGGTACTATGGTGTTAAATGCTGAGCTGTAATCGATGAACAGCATTCTTACATAGGTATTCCTCTTGTCCAGATGGGTTAGGGCAGTGTGCAGTGGAATTGCAAATTGGAGTGGGTCTAGGGTGTCAGGTAGGGTGGAGGTGATATGGTCCTTGACTAGTCTCTCAAAGCACTTCATGATGACGGAAGTGCGTGCTACGGGGCGATAGTCATTTAGCTCAGTTACCTTCGCTTTCTTGGGAACAGGAACAATGGTGGCCCTCTTGAAGCATGTGGGAACAGCAGACTGGGATTGATTGAATATGTCCGTAAACACACCAGCCAGCTGGTCTGCGCATGCTCTGAGGACGCGGCCGGGGATGCCGTCTGGGCCGGCAGCCTTGCGAGGGTTAACACGTTTAAATGCTTTACTCACGTTGGCTGCGGTGAAGGAGAGCCCGCAGGTTTTGGTAGCGGGCCGTGTCGTTGGCACTGTATTGTCCTCAAAGCGAGCAAAGAAGTTGTTTAGTTTGTCTGGGAGCAAGACGTCAGTGTCCGCGACGGGGCTGGTTTTCTTTTTGTAGTCCGTGATTGTCTGTAGACCCTGCCACATACCTCTCGTATCTGAGCCGTTGAATTGCGACTCTCACTTTGTCTCTGTACTGACGCTTAGCTTGTTTGATTGCCTTGCGGAGGGAATAGCTACACTGTTTGTATTCGGTCATGTTTACGGTCGCCTTGCCATGATTAAAAGCAGTGGTTCGCACTTTCAGTTTTGCGCGAATGCTGCCATCAATCCACGGTTTCTGTTTGGGGAAGGTTTTAATAGTCACCGTGGGTACATCATCACCGATGCACTTGCTAATAAACTCGCTCACCGAGTCAGCGTACAGATCAATGTTGTTGTCTGAGGCTATCCGGATGAAACCTAGATTGAACTCTTTGGCCTGATTGCCAAGTGTCACATCTGGAGGAAACCTGGCACCATCCCGACGGTGAAGCACGGTGATGGCAGCATCATGCTGTGGGGATGTTTTTCAGCGGCAGGGACTGGGAGACTTGTCAGCATCGAGGCAAAGATGAACGGAGCAAAGTACAGAGAGATCCTTGATGAAAACCTGCTCCAGAGCGCTCAGGACCTCAGACTGGGGCGACTGTTCACCTTCCAACACAACAACTACCCTAAGCACACAGCCAAGACAACGCAGGAGCGGCTTCAGGACAAGTCTCTGAATGTCCTTGAGTGGCCAAGCCAGAGCCCGGACTTCAACCCAATCGAACATCTCTGGAGAGGACCTGAAAATAGCTGTGAAGCGACGCTCCCCATCCATCCTGACAGACCTTAAGAGGATTTGTAGAGAAGAATGGGAGAAACTCCCCAAATACAGATGTGCCAAGCTTGTAGCTTCATACCCAACAAGATTTGAGGCTGTAATCTCTGCCAAAGGTGCTTCAACAAAGTACTGAGTAAAGGGTGTGAATATAATTTTTTTGTAATACATTTGCAAAAATATTATCTAAAAAACTGTTTTTGCTTTGTCATTATGGGGTATTGTGTGTAGATTGAGGGGTAAAAAACTATTTAATACATTTTAGAAGAAGGCTGTAACCTGACAAAATGTGAAAAAAGTCAAGGGGACTGAATACTTTCCGAAGGCACTGTAGGTTCAGAACTTTTGTGAAACAGGACAGCTGAAAAATATATGGCAAATAGAACTCAAAACTGGGTGGTGTTCAGAGATAGATGGGAGGGGTTGAGGGGAGCTGAAGGATGGGACTGGATGGTGTTCAGAGATAGATGGGAGCTGAAGGATGGGACTAAAAACTAAAAACAAATAATTATTGTAAAATATACTGTGTCCGTAAAATGTATAAGCATGAACTGTTGTTGTCCATTAGTTTACTCCAATTAGGGGCGGGATGGTAGGCTAAGCTGAAAATAATAAAGGAAAATATATAAAAACTATATATTTATATATATTATATATATATACACACACACACACACACACACACACACACACACCGCACACAGTGGCAAGAAAAAGTATGTGAACCCTCGCCAATTGAAGCTCAACAGAAGTTGGGTGATGCAACAGGACAACGACCCAGAACAAGTAAAACAACAGAATGTCTTCAACAGAAGAAAATATGCCTTCTGGAGTAGAGGTCGACCGATTATGATTTTTCAACGCCGATACTGATTATTGGAGGACCAAAAAAGCCGATACCGATTAATCAGCCGGTTTTTATATATAATATATATATTTGTAATAATGACAATTACAACAATACTGAATGAACACTTTTATTTTAACTTAATATAATACATCAATAAAATCAATTTAGTCTCAAATAAATAATGAAACATGTTCAATTTGGTTTAAATAATGCAAAAACAAAGTGTTGGAGAAGTAAAAGTGCAATATGTGCCATGTAAAAAAGCTAACGTTTAAGTTCCTTGCTCAGAACATGAGAACATATGAAAGCTGGTGGTTCCTTTTAACATGAGTCTTCAATATTCCCAGGTAAGATGTTTTAGGTTGTAGTTATTATAGGAATTATAGGACTATTTCTCTCTATACCATTTGTATTTCATATACGTTTGACTATTGGATGTTCTTATAGGCACTATAGTATTGCCAGCCTAATCTCGGGAGTTGATAGGCTTGAAGTCATAAACAGCGCTGATGCTTGAAGCACAGCGAAGAGCTGCTGGCAAACGCAGGAAAGTGCTGTTTGAATGAATGCTTACGAGCCTGCTGCTGCCGACCACCGCTCAGTCAGACTGCTCTATCAAATCATAGACTTAATTATAATATAATAAACACACAGAAATACAAGCCTAGGTCATTAATATGGTCAAATCCGGAAACTATCATTAAGAAAACAAAACGTTTATTCTTTCAGTGAAATACGGAACCGTTCCGTATTTTATCTAACGGATGGCATCCCTAAGTCTAAATATTGCTGTTACATTGCACAGTCTTCAATGTTATGTCATAATTATGTAAAATTCTGGCAAATTAGTGACGGTCTTTGTTAGGAAGAAATGGTCTTCACAGTTCGCAACGAGCCAGGCGGCCCAACGGCTGCATATACCTTGACTCTGCTTGCACAGAACGCAAGAGAAGTGACACAATTTCCCTAGATAAAATAAATTCATGTTAGCAGGCAATATTAACTAAATATGCAGGTTTAAAAATATATACTTGTGTATTGATTTTAAGAAAGGCATCGATGTTTATGGTTCGGTACATTGGTGCAACGACAGTGCTTTTTTCGCGAATGCGTTTTTGTTAAATCACCCGTTTGGCGAAGTAGGCTGTGATTCGATGATAAATTAACAGGCACCGCATTGATTATATGCAACGCAAGACAAGCTAGTTAAGCTAGTAATATCATCAACCATGTGTAGTTAACTAATGATTATGTTAAGATTGATTGTTTTTTTATAAGATAAGATTAATGCTAGCTAGCAACTTACCTTGGCTCCTTGCTGCACTCGCGTAACAGGTAGTCAGCCTGCCACGCAGTCTCCTCGTCGAGTGCAATGTAATCGGCGTCCAAAAATGCAGATTACCGATTGTTATGAAAACTTGAAATTGTTCCTAATTAATCGGCCATGCCTCTATTCTGGAGTGGCCCAGTCAGAGTCCTGACCTCAACCCGATTGAGATGCTGTGGCATGACCTCAAGAGACCGGTTCACACCAGACATCCCAAGAATATTGCTGAACTGAAACAGTTTTGTAAAGAGGAATGGTCCAAAATTCCTCCTGACCGTTTTGCAGGTCTGATCCACAACTACAGAAAACATTTGGTTGAGGTTATTGCTGCCACTGTATGGGGGATTGGAAATGATGCAGACATTACATTGATAGAAGCCACAATCTAACTGCAGTATTACATCTAACGTCAATCTGTTTAACTGTATTGTTCAATATCTACCCCCCCTTACAGGACGCCAGAGATGACGTGGGAGGGGCTCAAAACATTGGCATGCTGGGAATTGTAGTCAGAACCGGTAAGAGACATGACATCGCTTCATAACTCAAAGAAAACCTATTTAAAAGCAACTAATGCCAATCATTTCTATTGATTCATAGCATGTTGTCTTCTATAGGTAAATACAGAGTGGGAGATGAGGGTAAAATTAATCCTCCGCCATACCTGACCTGTGACAGCTTCACTCAAGCTGTGGACCACATCCTCCAACACATCCTTTAACTATGGCTCTCTCATCACTATTAGATCAATTAGACATGGGTATATCTCATCACTATTAGATCAATTAGACATGGGTATATCTCATCACTCTTGCAGTCACCAGACTAGACACCTCCGTCTAGTCCCATCACCAGACTAGCACCTCCATCTAGTCCCACACCGGTACTAACACCTCCTCTAGTCCCACACCAGACTGTAGACACCTCCGTCTAGTCCCATCACCAGACTGTAGATCACACCTCCTCTAGTCCCACACCAGACTGTAACACCTCCTCTAGTCCCACTACCAGACTAACACCTCCTCTAGTCCCACACCGGTACTAACACCTCCTCTAGTCCCACACCAGACTAGACACCTCCGTCTAGTCCCATCACCAGACTGTAGCACCTCCATCTAGTCCCACACCGGACTGTAACACACCTCCTCTAGATCCCACACCAGACATGGGTAACACCTCCTCTAGTCCTGCAGTCACCAGACTAACACCTCCTCTAGTCCCACACCAGACTAACACCTCCTCTAGTCCCACACCAGACTGTAACACCTCCTCTAGTCCCACACCAGACTGTAACACCTCCTCTAGTCCCACACCAGACTGTAACACCTCCTCTAGTCTCACACCAGACTGTAACACCTCCTCTAGTCCCACACCAGACTAACACCTCCTCTAGTCCCACACCAGACTGTAACACCTCCTCTAGTCCCGCACCAGACTAACACCTCCTCTAGTCCCGCACCAGACTGTAACACCTCCTCTAGTCCCACACCAGACTGTAACACCTCCTCTAGTCCCGCACCAGACTGTAACATCTCCTCTAGTCCCGCACCAGACTGTAACACCTCCTCTAGTCCCGCACCAGACTGTAACACCTCCTCTAGTCCCGCACCAGACTGTAACACACCTCCTCTAGTCCCGCACCAGACTGTAACACCTCCTCTAGTCCCACACCAGACTGTAACACCTCCTCTAGTCCCACACCAGACTAACACCTCTAGTCCCACACCAGACTAACACCTCCTCTAGTCCCACACCACTGTAACACCTCTAGTCCCGCACCAGACTAACACCTCCTCTAGTCCCACACTAGACTAACACCTCCTCTAGTCCCACACTAGACTGTAACACCTCCTCTAGTCCCACACTAGACTGTAACACCTCCTCTAGTCCCGCACCAGACTGTAACACACCTCCTCTAGTCCCGCACCAGACTGTAACACCTCCTCTAGTCCCACACCAGACTGTAACACCTCCTCTAGTCCCACACCAGACTAACACCTCTAGTCCCGCACCAGACTGTAACACCTCCTCTAGTCCCGCACCAGACTAACACCTCCTCTAGTCCCACACCAGACTGTAACACCTCCTCTAGTCCCACACCAGACTAACACCTCCTCTAGTCCTGCACCAGACTGTAACATCTCCTCTAGTCCCACACCAGACTAACACCTCCTCTAGTCCCACACCAGACTAACACCTCCTCTAGTCCCACACCAGACTAACACCTCCTCTAGTCCCACACCAGACTGTAACACCTCTAGTCCCACACCAGACTGTAACACCTCCTCTAGTCCCACACTAGACTAACACCTCCTCTAGTCCCACACCAGACTGTAACACCTCCTCTAGTCCCGCACCAGACTAACACCTCCTCTAGTCCCACACCAGACTAACACCTCCTCTAGTCCCACACCAGACTGTAACACCTCCTCTAGTCCCGCACCAGACTAACACCTCCTCTAGTCCCACACTAGACTGTAACACCTCCTCTAGTCCCACACCAGACTGTAACACCTCCTCTAGTCCCACACCAGACTGTAACACCTCTAGTCCCACACCAGACTAACACCTCCTCTAGTCCCACACCAGACTGTAACACCTCCTCTAGTCCCACACCAGACTAACACCTCCTCTAGTCCCACACTAGACTGTAACACCTCCTCTAGTCCCACACCAGACTGTAACACCTCCTCTAGTCCCACACCAGACTGTAACACCTCCTCTAGTCCCACACCAGACTAACACCTCCTCTAGTCCCACACTAGACTGTAACACCTCCTCTAGTCCCACACCAGACTGTAACACCTCCTCTAGTCCCACACCAGACTGTAACACCTCCTCTAGTCCCACACCAGACTAACACCTCCTCTAGTCCCACACCAGACTGTAACACCTCCTCTAGTCCCACACCAGACTAACACCTCCTTTAGGCCCGCACCAGACTGTAACACCTCCTCTAGTCCCACACCAGACTAACACCTCCTCTAGTCCCACACCAGACTAACACCTCCTTTAGGCCCGCACCAGACAGTAACGCCTCCTCTAACATCTCACACTCCATCTAACTATGGCTGCTGTGTTCCTCATCTAACTGGGGTTAAGTTGCTGTGTGATGAATAGGTAGTGTTATGTTTCCGTGTTGATGAATAGGTAGTGGGATAACAAGACTGCATCAAACTTTTGCACTTGTGAAGAGTGTTTAAAATGGCATGTTTCTGAAAAATGTCTTGTGTGTAATTATGTTTATAAAAGTGATCATGACTAGTACTACCAATGACTCATATTGTCTTTAATTGAACATAGAGACTCCATTCAGCTGTATAAAACACAGGTCAGCAACCTTCCATTTCTTCAGTGAAGTTACAGGAACCGTTTTTAACCAAAGGTTCAGTCTCAGACAAGCCCTATGTACAGACACACTGACCTATTACATTGTATTGCTAATCTAAGATGCTCATTGCAACAGATATGTACAGTGCATTCGATAAGTATTCAGACCCCTTGACCTTTTCCACATTTTGTTACATTACAGCCTTATTCTAAAATTGAATTTAAAAAAAAATCCCTTATCAATCTACACACAATACCCAATAATGACAAAGCAAAAACTGTTTTTTTAGATGAAAGAAATTCTGACCCTTTACTCAGTACTTTGTTGAAACACCTTTGGCAGCAATTAGAGCTTTGAGTCTTCTTGGGTATGACGCTACAAGCTTAGCACACCTGTATTTGGGGAGTTTCTCCCATTCTTCTCGGCAGATCCTCTCAAGCTCTGTCAGGTTGCATGGGGAGCGTCGCTGCACAGCTATTTTCAGGTCTCTCCAGAGATGTTCAATCGGGTTCAAGTCCGGGCTCTGGCTGGGCCACTCAAGGACATTCAGAGACTTGTCCTGAAGCCACTCCTGCATTGTCTTGGTTGTGTGATTAGGGTCGTTGTTCTGTCTGAGGTCCCGAGTGCTCTGGACCAGGTTTTCGTCAATGATCTCTCTGTACTTTGCTCCGTTCATCTTTGCCTCAACCCTGGCTAGTCTCCCAGTCCCTGCCACTGAAAAACATATCCTCATGCCACCACCATGCTTCACCGTAGAGATGGTGTCAGGTTTCCTCCAGACTTGACGCTTGGCATTCAGGCTAAAGAGTTCAATCTTGGTTTCATAAGACCAGAGAATCTTGTTTCTCATGGTCTGAGAGTCTAGGTGCCTTTTGGTAAACTCCAAGCGGGCTGTCATGTGCCTTTTACTGAGGAGTGGCATCCGTCTGGCCACTACAATAATGGCCTGATTGGTGGAGTGCTGCAGAGATGGTTGTCCCTCTGGAAGGTTGTCCCATCCCCACAGAGGTACTCTGGGGCTCTGTCAGAGTGACTATCGGGTACTTGGTGACCTCCGTGACCAAGGCCCTTCTCCCCTGATTGCTCAGTTTGGCCGGGCGGCCAGCTCTAGGAAGAGTCTTGGTGGTTCCAAACTTCTTCCATTTAAGACTGATGGAGGCCACTGTGTTCTTGGGGACCTTCAATGCTGCAGAACATGTTTTGGTACCCTTCCCCAGATCTGTTTCTTGACAAAATCCTGTCTCCGAGCTCTACGGACAATCCCTTCGACCTCAGAGCCTGGTTTTTGCTCTAACATGCACTGTCGACTGTGGGACCTTATATAGACAGGTGTGTGCCTTTCCAAATCATGTCCAATCAATTGAATTTACCACAAGTGGACTCCAATCAAGTTGTAGAAACATCTCAAGGATGATCAACGAAAACAGGATGTCCCTGAGCACAATTTCGAGCCTTATCGCAAAGGGTCTGAAGACTTACATAATTAAGATATTTCAGTTAATTTTTTTGAAACTGTTTTCGCTTTGTCATTAAGGGGTGTAAATGAGGATTTTTTTCATTTTATTTAATACATTTTAGATTAAGGCTGTAACGTAACAAAATGTGGGAAAAGTCCAGGGGTCTGAATATTTCTGACGGTGCTGTATATTGCTACGTTGAGTGTGTCACACAGATTCGTACTCGGTCTCCCAGGCGGTGTATTTGTCTGTAAGGTTCCTGGCCGAGGGTTTGGTGTGAGCGATCACCTCCAGAAAGTCCTCTGTTGCCACAGTTTCCAGGTGAATGACAGGCATGTTGCAGCTCCCTGTAAGGGGAGGAGAGGTATTAATAACAGATAGGCATGTTGCAGCTCCCTGTAAGGGGAGGAGAGGTATTAATAACGGATAGCCGTCCTATCACCACGGCCATCATTTTATATTCATTTCCAGATGATTCTACATGCTAAATCTACTGCACACAGCCAAGTGCTACTGAAAAACGAAATCCTCAATTTTTTATTGTCAAAACCGGAGTTTTCAGCTGAGTAAAAATGACAATGTAACCCTGCTGGTGGCTCTGCAGAGCCTCAAATATCTTCCTGACTGGTCACATGGCTGTTTCCTTACCCTGCTGGTGGCTCCCTAGAGCATCTAATATCTTCCTGACTGGTCACACGGCTGTTTCCTTACCCTGCTGGTGGCTCTCCAGAGCATCAAATATCTTCCTGACTGGTCACATGGCTGTTTCCTTACCCTGCTGGTGGCTCTCCAGAGCATCAAATATCTTCCTGACTGGTCACATGGCTGTTTCCTTACCCTGCTGGTGGCTCTGCAGAGCATCAAATATCTTCCTGACTGGTCACATGGCTGTTTCCTTACCCTGCTGGTGGCTCTGCAGAGCATCAAATATCTTCCTGACTGGTCACATGGCTGTTTCCTTACCCTGCTGGTGGCTCTCCAGAGCATCAAATATCTTCCTGACTGGTCACATGGCTGTTTCCTTACCCTGCTGGTGGCTCTGCAGAGCATCAAATATCTTCCTGACTGGTCACATGGCTGTTTCCTTACCCTGCTGGTGGCTCTGCAGAGCATCAAATATCTTCCTGACTGGTCACATGGCTGTTTCCTTACCCTGCTGGTGGCTCTCCAAAGCATCAAATATCTTCCTGACTGGTCTCATGGCTGTTTCTTTACACACCAGCCTGATATCAGACCCAGAGTATCCTTCCATCGCCTAGAATATACAGATATTAGTATTAATATATCAAGATAACATCTATTACTACTATTACTACTACAACTAGCTAACTTACTATGATACAAGATAACATCTATTACTACTACAACTAGCTAACTTACTATGATACAAGACAACATCTATTACTACTATTACTACTACAACTAGCTAACTTACTATGATACAAGATAACATCTATTACTACTATTACTACTACAACTAGCTAACTTACTATGATACAAGACATCTATTACTACTATTACTACTACAACTAGCTAACTTACTATGATACAAGACAACATCTATTACTACTATTACTACTACAACTAGCTAACTTACTATGATACAAGACAACATCTATTACTACTATTACTACTACAACTAGCTAACTTACTATGATACAAGACAACATCTATTACTACCATTACTACTATTACTACTACAACTAGCTAACTTACTATGATACAAGACAACATCTATTACTACTATTACTACTACAACTAGCTAACTTACTATGATACAAGACAACATCTATTACTACTATTACTACTACAACTAGCTAACTTACTATGATACAAGACAACATCTATTACTACTATTACTACTACAACTAGCTAACTTACTATGATACAAGACAACATCTATTACTACTACAACTAGCTAACTTACTATGATACAAGACAACATCTATTACTACTATTACTACTACAACTAGCTAACTTACTATGATACAAGACAACATCTATTACTACTATTACTACTACAACTAGCTAACTTACTATGATACAAGATAACATCTATTACTACTATTACTACTACAACTAGCTAACTTACTATGATACAAGACAACATCTATTACTACTACAACTAGCTAACTTACTATGATACAAGATAACATCTATTACTACTATTACTATAGCATTTTAATTAACAGGTGCGCCTTGTTAAAAGTTAATTTGTAGAATTTATTTCCTTCTTAATGAGCCAATCAGTTGTGTTGTGACAAGGTAGGGGTGGTGTACAGAAGAAGCCTGTTTGGTAAAAGACCAAGTCCATATTATGGCAAGAACAGCTTTTTAGTAGTCAATCATATAGTCAACAGATGTGAGATCCCCCTGTTCCTTTCCCCTACCTGTGCTAGCGTCTCATAGGCCAGCTCGGTGCGTAGCTCCACCCCTCCAGTGCAGCTGAGTGGAGGCAGCCAATGAGAGACCATGGCCTGTCGGGCAGGGCCAGAGGGAAGGCCAACCAGAATCCTTTTCTCCAGACGTCTCAGCATGGCATGATCCAGCTCCCTGAGAAGACAGAGGGAGAAACCTCTTCTGTTACCGAGCCCACATGCCATACTACCTCTAACCCTCCTGACCCTGTAGGTGTTGAACCCTGAGGCTGCCAGGACAAACACCAGGTCCTACCAGGGCAGGTTAGAGGCTGCCAGGACAAACACCAGGACCTACCAGGGCAGGTTAGAGGCTGCCAGGACAAACACCAGGTCTCACCAGGGCAGGTTAGAGGCTGCCAGGACAAACACCAGGTCTCACCAGGGCAGGTTAGAGGCTGCCAGGACAAACACCAGGACCTACCAGGGCAGGTTAGAGGCTGCCAGGACAAACACCAGGACCTACCAGGGCAGGTTAGAGGCTGCCAGGACAAACACCAGGACCTACCAGGGCAGGTTAGAGGCTGCCAGGACAAACACCAGGTCTCACCAGGGCAGGTTAGAGGCTGCCAGGACAAACACCAGGACCTACCAGGGCAGGTTAGAGGCTGCCAGGACAAACACCAGGACCTACCAGGGCAGGTTAGAGGCTGCCAGGACAAACACCAGGACCTACCAGGGCAGGTTAGAGGCTGCCAGGACAAACACCAGGACCTACCAGGGCAGGTTAGAGCCTGCCAGGACAAACACCAGGACCTACCAGGGCAGGTTAGAGGCTGCCAGGACAAACACCAGGTCCTACCAGGGCAGGTTAGAGGCTGCCAGGACAAACACCAGGACCTACCAGGGCAGGTTAGAGGCTGCCAGGACAAACACCAGGACCTACCAGGGCAGGTTAGAGGCTGCCAGGACAAACACCAGGACCTACCAGGGCAGGTTAGAGGCTGCCAGGACAAACACCAGGACCTACCAGGGCAGGTTAGAGGCTGCCAGGACAAACACCAGGTCCTACCAGGGCAGGTTAGAGCCTGCCAGGACAAACACCAGGACCTACCAGGGCAGGTTAGAGGCTGCCAGGACAAACACCAGGACCTACCAGGGCAGGTTAGAGGCTGCCAGGACAAACACCAGGACCTACCAGGGCAGGTTAGAGGCTGCCAGGACAAACACCAGGACCTACCAGGGCAGGTTAGAGGCTGCCAGGACAAACACCAGGACCTACCAGGGCAGGTTAGAGGCTGCCAGGACAAACACCAGGACCTACCAGGGCAGGTTAGAGGCTGCCAGGACAAACACCAGGACCTACCAGGGCAGGTTAGAGGCTGCCAGGACAAACACCAGGACCTACCAGGGCAGGTTAGAGGCTGCCAGGACAAACACCAGGACCTACCAGGGCAGGTTAGAGGCTGCCAGGACAAACACCAGGACCTACCAGGGCAGGTTAGAGGCTGCCAGGACAAACACCAGGACCTACCAGGGCAGGTTAGAGGCTGCCAGGACAAACACCAGGACCTACCAGGGAAGGTTAGAGGCTGCCAGGACAAACACCAGGTCCTACCAGGGCAGGTTAGAGGCTGCCAGGACAAACACCAGGACCTACCAGGGCAGGTTAGAGGCTGCCAGGACAAACGCCAGGTCTTACCAGGGTAGGTTAGGGTTAGACTGACCAGGGTAGGTTAGGGTTAGACTGACCAGGGTAGGTTAGGGTTAGACTGACCAGGGTAGGTTAGGGTTAGACTGACCAGGGTAGGTTAGGGTTAGACTGACCAGGGTAGGTTAGGGTTAGACTGACCAGGGTAGGTTAGGGTTAGACTGACCAGGGTAGGTTAGGGTTAGACTGACCAGGGTAGGTTAGGGTTAGACTGACCAGGGTAGGTTAGGGTTAGACTGACCAGGGTAGGTTAGGGTTAGACTGACCAGGGTAGGTTAGGGTTAGACTGACCAGGGTAGGTTAGGGTTAGACTGACCAGGGTAGGTTAGGGTTAGACTGACCAGGGTAGGTTAGGGTTAGACTGACCAGGGTAGGTTAGGGTTAGACTGACCAGGGTAGGTTAGATGCTGCCAGGACAAACACCAGATCATCAGATCGGGCCAGTCCATCCATCTGGACCAAAAGCTCCGTCTTCATCCTTCTGCTGCCCTCGTGCTCTCCTCTGGACCAGGACAGCAACACAGAGAACAGAGAGCTGCATTAGTAACACAGAGAACTGCATTAGTAACACAGAGAACTGCATTAGTAACACAGAGAACTGCATTAGTAACACAGAGAACTGCATTAGTAACACAGAGAACTGCATTAGTAACACAGAGAGCTGCATTAGTAACACAGAGAGCTGCATTAGTAACACAGAGAACTGCATTAGTAACACAGAGAACTGCATTAGTAACACAGAGAACTGCATTAGTAACACAGAGAACTGCATTAGTAACACAGAGAGCTGCATTAACTCACCCTCCCCTCTCTCTCTGTAACTCACCCTCCCCTCTCTCTCTGTAACTCACCCTCCCCTCTCTCTCTGTAACTCACCCTCCCCTCTCTCTCTGTAACTCACCCTCCCCTCTCTCTCTGTAACTCACCCTCCTCTCTCTCTGTAACTCACCCTCCCCTCTCTCTCTGTAACTCACCCTCCCCTCTCTCTCTCTAACTCACCCTCCCCTCTCTCTCTCTAACTCACCCTCCCCTCTCTCTCTGTAACTCACCCTCCCCTCTCTCTCTCTGTAACTCACCCTCCTCTCTCTCTCTGTAACTCACCCTCCCCTCTCTCTGTAACTCACCCTCCCCTCTCTCTGTAACTCACCCTCCCCTCTCTCTAACTCACCCTCCCCTCTCTCTGTAACTCACCCTCCCCTCTCTCTCTGTAACTCACCCTCCCCTCTCTCTCTAACTCACCCTCCCCTCTCTCTGTAACTCACCCTCCCCTCTCTCTAACTCACCCTCCCCTCTCTCTGTAACTCACCCTCCCCTCTCTCTCTCTAACTCACCCTCCCCTCTCTCTGTAACTCACCCTCCCCTCTCTCTCTCTAACTCACCCTCCCCTCTCTCTCTCTAACTCACCCTCCCCTCTCTCTCTCTAACTCACCCTCCCCTCTCTCTCTCTCTAACTCACCCTCCCCTCTCTCTCTGTAACTCACCCTCCCCTCTCTCTCTAACTCACCCTCCCCTCTCTCTCTAACTCACCCTCCCCTCTCTCTCTCTAACTCACCCTCCTCTCTCTCTCTCTCTCTAACTCACCCTCCCCTCTCTCTCTCTAACTCACCCTCCTCCTCTCTCTCTCTCTAACTCACCCTCCCCTCTCTCTCTCTCTCTCTCTAACTCACCCTCCCCTCTCTCTCTCTAACTCACCCTCCCCTCTCTCTCTAACTCACCCTCCCCTCTCTCTCTCTCTAACTCACCCTCCCCTCTCTCTCTCTCTAACTCACCCTCCCCTCTCTCTCTCTCTAACTCACCCTCCCCTCTCTCTCTCTCTGTAACTCACCCTCCCCTCTCTCTCTCTCTGTAACTCACCCTCCCCTCTCTCTCTCTCTGTAACTCACCCTCCCCTCTCTCTCTCTCTGTAACTCACCCTCCCCTCTCTCTCTCTGTAACTCACCCTCCCCTCTCTCTCTCTCTGTAACTCACCCTCCCCTCTCTCTCTAACTCACCCTCCCCTCTCTCTCTAACTCACCCTCCCCTCTCTCTCTAACTCACCCTCCCCTCTCTCTCTGTAACTCACCCTCCCCTCTCTCTCTGTAACTCACCCTCCCCTCTCTCTGTAACTCACCCTCCTCTCTCTCTGTAACTCACCCTCCTCTCTCTCTCTCTAACTCACCCTCCTCTCTCTCTCTCTAACTCACCCTCCCCTCTCTCTCTCTAACTCACCCTCCCCTCTCTCTCTCTAACTCACCCTCCCCTCTCTCTCTCTAACTCACCCTCCCCTCTCTCTCTCTAACTCACCCTCCCCTCTCTCTCTCTAACTCACCCTCCCCTCTCTCTCTCTAACTCACCCTCCCCTCTCTCTCTGTAACTCACCCTCCCCTCTCTCTCTGTAACTCACCCTCCCCTCTCTCTCTGTAACTCACCCTCCCCTCTCTCTCTGTAACTCACCCTCCCCTCTCTCTCTGTAACTCACCCTCCCCTCTCTCTCTGTAACTCACCCTCCCCTCTCTCTCTGTAACTCACCCTCCCCTCTCTCTCTGTAACTCACCCTCCCCTCTCTCTCTGTAACTCACCCTCCCCTCTCTCTCTGTAACTCACCCTCCCCTCTCTCTCTAACTCACCCTCCCCTCTCTCTCTCTAACTCACCCTCCCCTCTCTCTCTCTAACTCACCCTCCCCTCTCTCTCTCTAACTCACCCTCCCCTCTCTCTCTCTAACTCACCCTCCCCTCTCTCTCTCTAACTCACCCTCCCCTCTCTCTCTAACTCACCCTCCCCTCTCTCTCTCTAACTCACCCTCCCCTCTCTCTCTCTAACTCACCCTCCCCTCTCTCTCTCTAACTCACCCTCCCCTCTCTCTCTCTCTAACTCACCCTCCCCTCTCTCTCTCTAACTCACCCTCCCCTCTCTCTCTCTAACTCACCCTCCCCTCTCTCTCTGTAACTCACCCTCCCCTCTCTCTCTAACTCACCCTCCCCTCTCTCTCTCTAACTCACCCTCCCCTCTCTCTCTCTAACTCACCCTCCCCTCTCTCTCTCTAACTCACCCTCCCCTCTCTCTGTAACTCACCCTCCCCTCTCTCTGTAACTCACCCTCCCCTCTCTCTAACTCACCCTCCCCTCTCTCTCTAACTCACCCTCCCCTCTCCCCGTAACTCACCCTCCCCTCTCTCCCCGTAACTCACCCTCCCCTCTCTCTCTAACTCACCCTCCCCTCTCTCTCTAACTCACCCTCCCCTCTCTCTCTAACTCACCCTCCCCTCTCTCTGTAACTCACCCTCCCCTCTCTCTCTCTAACTCACCCTCCCCTCTCTCTCTGTAACTCACCCTCCCCTCTCTCTCTAACTCACCCTCCCCTCTCTCTCTCTAACTCACCCTCCCCTCTCTCTGTAACTCACCCTCCCCTCTCTCCCCGTAACTCACCCTCCCCTCTCTCTCTCTAACTCACCCTCCCCTCTCTCTCTCTAACTCACCCTCCCCTCTCTCTCTAACTCACCCTCCCCTCTCTCTCTAACTCACCCTCCCCTCTCTCTGTAACTCACCCTCCCCTCTCTCTCTGTAACTCACCCTCCCCTCTCTCTCTGTAACTCACCCTCCCCTCTCTCTCTGTAACTCACCCTCCCCTCTCTCTCTAACTCACCCTCCCCTCTCTCTCTAACTCACCCTCCCCTCTCTCTGTAACTCACCCTCCCCTCTCTCTGTAACTCACCCTCCCCTCTCTCCCCGTAACTCACCCTCCCCTCTCTCTCTAACTCACCCTCCCCTCTCTCTCTAACTCACCCTCCCCTCTCTCTCTAACTCACCCTCCCCTCTCTCTCTAACTCACCCTCCCCTCTCTCTCTAACTCACCCTCCCCTCTCTCTGTAACTCACCCTCCCCTCTCTCTCTCTAACTCACCCTCCCCTCTCTCTCTGTAACTCACCCTCCCCTCTCTCTCTAACTCACCCTCCCCTCTCTCTGTAACTCACCCTCCCCTCTCTCCCCGTAACTCACCCTCCCCTCTCTCCCCGTAACTCACCCTCCCCTCTCTCTCTAACTCACCCTCCCCTCTCTCTCTAACTCACCCTCCCCTCTCTCTCTAACTCACCCTCCCCTCTCTCTCTCTAACTCACCCTCCCCTCTCTCCCCGTAACTCACCCTCCCCTCTCTCCCCGTAACTCACCCTCCCCTCTCTTCCCGTAACTCACCCTCCCCTCTCTCTCTGTAACTCACCCTCCCCTCTCTCTCTGTAACTCACCCTCCCCTCTCTCCCCGTAACTCACCCTCCCCTCTCTCCCCGTAACTCACCCTCCCCTCTCTCCCCGTAACTCACCCTCCCCTCTCTCCCCGTAACTCACCCTCCTCCAGTCCCTCGTTGGCTCATAACTGACTCCAGTTCATCCAGGAAAATGGTGGAAGGGGCGTGGTAGCGAGCCAGCTCAAACAACACCTGGAGAGAGGAGTGCATTATGTCAACTAATAAACATCACAGTCTCTACCGTTCATACAGGGGCATCAGACAGACACGTACCCTGACCAGCTTCTCAGAGTCTCCTCTCCACTTGCTGACGATGCTGGAGGCTGAGATGTTGAAGAAGGTGGTGTTACACTCTGTGGCTACAGCCTTGGCCAGCAGGGTCTTACCTGTACCTGAGAGGAGAGGTTAGGAGTGTGTGTGTGTAGGAGTGTGTAGTAGTGTGTGTGTGTGTGTGTGTGTGTAGGAGTGTAGGTGTGTGTGTGTGTGTGTGTGTAGGGGTGTGTGTAGGTGTGTGTGTGTGTGTGTGTGCATGTGTAGGTGAGTGTGTGTGTGTGTGTGTGTAAGAGTGTAGGTGTGTGTGTGTGTGTGTGTAGGAAGGTGTGTGTAGGAGTGTCTGTAGGTGTGTGTGTGCATGTGTAGGTGAGTGTGCGTGTGTAGGGTGTGTGTGTGTAGGTGTGTGTGTGTGTAGGGGTGTGTGTGTGTGTGTGTGTAGGGGTGTGTGTGGGTGTGTGTGTGTGTGTGTGTGTGTGTGTGTGTGTGTGTGTGTGTGTGTGTGTGTAGGTGTGTGTAGGTGTGTGTGTGTAGGGGGTGTGTGTGTGTGTGTGTGTGTGTGTGTGTGTAGGGGTGTGTGTGTGTGTGTTAGGTGTGTGTGTAGGAGTGTGTGTGTAGGTGTGTGTGTGTGTGTGTGTGTGTAGGTTTGTGTGTAGGGGTGTGTGTGTAGGTGTGTGTGTGTGTGTGTGTGTAGGTGTGTGTGTGTAGGTGTGTGTGTGTAGGTGTGTGTGTGTAGGTGTGTGTGTAGGGGTGTGTGTGTGTGAGTGTGGTGTGTGTGTGTGTGTGTGTGTAGGTGTGTGTGTAGGTGTGTGTGTGCATGTGTAGGTGAGTGTGCGTGTGTAGGTGTGTGTGTGTAGGTGTGTGTGTGTGTAGGGGTGTGTGTGTGTGTGTGTAGGAAGGTGTGTGTAGGAGTGTCTGTAGGTGTGTGTGTGCATGTGTAGGTGAGTGTGCGTGTGTAGGTGTGTGTGTGTAGGTGTGTGTGTGTGTGTGTGTGTGTGTGTGTAGGGGTGTGTGTGTGTGTGGGTGTGTGTGTGTGTGTGAGGGTGTGTGTGTGAGGAGTGTGTGTGTGTGTGGGGTGTGTGTGGTGTGTGTGTGTAGGGGTGTGTGTAGGTGTGTGTGTGTGAGGGGTGTGTGTGGAGGGGTGTGTGTGTGTGTGTGTGGTGTGTGTGAGGGGTGTGTGTGGTGTGTGTGTAGGGGTGTGTGTGGTGTGTGTGTAGGTGTGTGTGTAGGGGGAGGGGTGTGTGTGTAGGTGTGTGTGTGAGGGGTGTGTGTGTAGGGGTGTGTGTGTGTGAGGTGTGTGTGTGTGTGTGTGTGGTGTGTGTGTGTGTGTAGGTGTGTGTGTGGTGTGTGTGTGTAGGTGTGTGTGGTGTGTGTGTGTGTGTGTAGGTGTGTGTGTGTGTGTGTGTGTGAGGTGTGTGTGTGTGTGTGTGTGTGTGTGTGTGTGTGTGTGTGTGTGTGTGTGTGTGTGGTGTACCTGGAGGTCCGTATAACAGCAGACCTTTCCATGGAGACAGGATGCCAGTGAAAAGCTGTGGATACTGAGGACAGAATGAAGGAATATTAGTTCTATAGAGTCAGATCAAATTACAATGTCGAGCAGCAACCGTACCGAGATGGGCCGTACCGTGAGATGGGCCGTACCGTGAGATGGGCCGTACCGTGAGATGGGCCGTACCGTGAGGTGGGCCGTACCGTGAGGTGGGCCGTACCGTGAGGTGGGCCGTACCGTGAGATGGGCCGTACCGTGAGATGGGCCGTACCGTGAGGTGGGCCGTACCGTGAGGTGGGCCGTACCGTGAGGTGGGCCGTACCGTGAGGTGGGCCGTACCGTGAGGTGGGCCGTACCGTGAGATGGGCCGTACCGTGAGATGGGCCGTACCGTGAGATGGGCCGTACCGAGATGGGCCGTACCGTGAGATGGGCCGTACCGTGAGGTGGGCCGTACCGTGAGATGGGCCGTACCGTGAGATGGGCCGTACCGTGAGGTGGGCCGTACCGTGAGGTGGGCCGTACCGTGAGGTGGGCCGTACCGTGAGGTGGGCCGTACCGTGAGGTGGGCCGTACCGTGAGATGGGCCGTACCGTGAGATGGGCCGTACCGTGAGATGGGCCGTACCGTGAGGTGGGCCGTACCGTGAGGTGGGCCGTACCGTGAGATGGGCCGTACCGTGAGATGGGCCGTACCGTGAGATGGGCCGTACCGTGAGATGGGCCGTACCGTGAGATGGGCCGTACCGTGAGGTGGGCCGTACCGTGAGGTGGGCCGTACCGTGAGGTGGGCCGTACCGTGAGATGGGCCGTACCGTGAGATGGGCCGTACCGTGAGATGGGCCGTACCGTGAGATGGGCCGTACCGAGATGGGCCGTACCGTGAGATGGGCCGTACCGTGAGGTGGGCCGTACCGTGAGATGGGCCGTACCGTGAGATGGGCCGTACCGTGAGGTGGGCCGTACCGTGAGGTGGGCCGTACCGTGAGATGGGCCGTACCGTGAGATGGGCCGTACCGTGAGATGGGCCGTACCGTGAGATGGGCCGTACCGTGAGGTGGGCCGTACCGTGAGGTGGGCCGTACCGTGAGATGGGCCGTACCGTGAGATGGGCCGTACCGTAAGGTGGGCCGTACCGTAAGGTGGGCCGTACCGTGAGGTGGGCCGTACAGTGAGATGGGCCGTACCGTGAGATGGGCCGTACCGTGAGGTGGGCCGTACCGTGAGATGGGCCGTACCGTGAGATGGGCCGTACCGTAAGATGGGCCGTACCGTAAGATGGGCCGTACCGTGAGGTGGGCCGTACCGTGAGATGGGCCGTACCGTGAGATGGGCCGTACCGTAAGATGGGCCGTACCGTGAGATGGGCCGTACCGTAAGATGGGCCGTACCGTAAGATGGGCCGTACCGTGAGGTGGGCCGTACCGTGAGATGGGCCTTACCGTGAGATGGGCCGTACCGTAAGATGGGCCGTACCGTGAGGTGGGCCGTACCGTGAGATGGGCCGTACCGTAAGATGGGCCGTACCGTGAGATGGGCCTTACCGTGAGATGGGCCGTACTGTGAGATGGGCCGTACCGTGAGGTGGGCCGTACCGTGAGATGGGCCTTACCGTGAGATGGGCCTTACCGTGAGATGGGCCGTACCGTAAGATGGGCCGTACCGTGAGATGGGCCGTACCGTAAGATGGGCCGTACCGTGAGATGGGCCGTACCGTAAGATGGGCCGTACCGTGAGATGGGCCGTACTGTAAGATGGGCCGTACCGTAAGATGAACCATTGATGGACAGAAGTTTACCATTTACACAGTTTGACAAAAAAATAAATAAAGTAGCAATGTTTAAATAGTGAGGAAGAGTCAAATCTATTCCTTCTAGATAAAGAGATATTTTTTTTAAACACAAAAGCAGGTGTAAGTAACAGTAGCATTTGAAGAACCAGGATTGGGCCTCAGCGGATACAGGGAGGGTAAAGTAACATACACAGGATTGGGCCTCAGCGGGCACAGGGAGGGTAAAGTAACATACACAGGATTGGGCCTCAGCGGGCACAGGGAGGGTAAAGTAACATACACAGGATTGGGCCTCAGCGGGCACAGGGAGGGTAAAGTAACATACACAGGAGTGGGCCTCAGCGGACACAGGGAGGGTAAAGTAACATACAGAGGATTGGGCCTCAGCAGGCACAGGGAGGGTAAAGTAACATACAGAGGATTGGGCCTCAGCGGACACAGGGAGGGTAAAGTAACATACAGAGGATTGGGCCTCAGCGGACACAGGGAGGGTAAAGTAACATACAGAGGATTGGGCCTCAGCGGGCACAGGGAGGGTAAAGTAACATACACAGGAGTGGGCCTCAGCGGACACAGGGAGGGTAAAGTAACATACACAGGATTGGGCCTCAGCAGACACAGGGAGGGTAAAGTAACATACACAGGATTGGGCCTCAGCGGGCACAGGGAGGGTAAAGTAACATACACAGGATTGGGCCTCAGCAGGCACAGGGAGGGTAAAGTAACATACACAGGATTGGGCCTCAGCGGGCACAGGGAGGGTAAAGTAACATACACAGGATTGGGCCTCAGCGGATACAGGGAGGGTAAAGTAACATACACAGGATTGGGCCTCAGCGGGCACAGGGAGGGTAAAGTAACATACACAGGATTGGGCCTCAGCGGACACAGGGAGGGTAAAGTAACATACAGAGGATTGGGCCTCAGCGGGCACAGGGAGGGTAAAGTAACATACACAGGATTGGGCCTCAGCGGACACAGGGAGGGTAAAGTAACATACAGAGGATTGGGCCTCAGCAGGCACAGGGAGGGTAAAGTAACATACACAGGATTGGGCCTCAGCAGGCACAGGGAGGGTAAAGAAACATACAGAGTAATGTGTATCAGTGTCATCATTAGGCTGTGATAGGACATTAAAGGCCCGTCTGTTAGACCCTTATTGGGTGGTATTCAAGTATAGATTTAATGTCACTTTCACAAATAACAGCACCTGGTTTCCTACTGCTTTTAGTGGAGACATATTCAGAAATAGAATGGAAGTGGTACAGCAGCAGAGAAAGCATGGTGCTCACGGCCGGTACCTTAATAGGGTAGACGACAGCCTCTTTGACTAATCGCTTGGCGGCCTGCAGGCCTATAATGTCATCCCAGCGCACAGCGGGGTCCTGTACATAGATGTCCTTTAGACAGAGGAGAGGGATGGAGCTCAGACCTTCATTAATAAACACACACATTTCATACAATGGTGGCATAAAATTCACACAACAAAAGCAGCTGTTCAGTCCTCTAGTGTTTCACCTGAGTATTACAGATTAAAAGGTCTTCAACGACTTCCCAAAATAAATAAAAAGGACCCTGCTCATAACAGCTCTTACCCTGCTCATAACAGCTCTTACCCTGCTCATAACAGCTCTTACCCTGCTAACAGCTCTTACCCTGCTCATAACAGCTCTTACCCTGCTCACAACAGCTCTTACCCTGCTCACAACAGCTCTTACCCTGCTCACAACAGCTCTTACCCTGCTCACAACAGCTCTTACCCTGCTCACAACAGCTCTTACCCTGCTCACAACAGCTCTTACCCTGCTCACAACAGCTCTTACCCTGCTCACAACAGCTCTTACCCTGCTCATAACAGCTCTTACCCTGCTCATAACAGCTCTTACCCTGCTCACAACAGCTCTTACCCTGCTCACAACAGCTCTTACCCTGCTCACAACAGCTCTTACCCTGCTAACAACAGCTCTTACCCTGCTAACAACAGCTCTTACCCTGCTCATAACAGCTCTTACCCTGCTCATAACAGCTCTTACCCTGCTCATAACAGCTCTTACCCTGCTAATAACAGCAGCCAGATCTCTCATCTCACTGTTCATCCCAATGAAGGCGCTGAGGGGTTTCAGAAGAGGCTCCTGGAGAGAAGAGAACAACATCATTTTGTGGTTTGAGGTTTGAAATGAGCTCTCATAGCTCTTCCATGGTCTGTGTGCATATGTTCAGACTGTATACATTACCATGGGTTAAAGGGGGTACCATGTCATATGGTCTGGACGGTAGGGTTATGGGTCAGAGTACAGTACCATGGGGTCTGGACGGTAGGGTTATGGGTCAGAGTACAGTACCATGGGGTCTGGACGGTAGGGTCAGAGTACAGTACCATGGGTTCTGGATGGTAGGGTTATGGGTCAGAGTACAGTACCATGGGGTCTGGACGGTAGGGTTATGGGTCAGTACAGTACCATGGGGTCTGGACGGTAGGGTTATGGGTCAGAGTACAGTACCATGGGTTCTGGACGGTAGGGTCAGAGTACAGTACCATGGGGTCTGGATGGTAGGGTTATGGGTCAGTACAGTACCATGGGGTCTGGATGGTAGGGTTATGGGTCAGTACAGTACCATGGGGTCTGGACAGTAGGGTTATGGGTCAGAGTACAGTACCATGGGGTCTGGACGGTAGGGTTATGGGTCAGAGTACAGTACCATGGGGTCTGGACAGTAGGGTTATGGGTCAGAGTACAGTACCATGGGGTCTGGATGGTAGGGTTATGGGTCAGTACAGTACCATGGGGTCTGGATGGTAGGGTTATGGGTCAGTACAGTACCATGGGGTCTGGACGGTAGGGTTATGGGTCAGTACAGTACCATGGGGTCTGGACGGTAGGGTTATGGGTCAGAGTACAGTACCATGGGGTCTGGATGGTAGGGTTATGGGTCAGTACAGTACCATGGGGTCTGACAGACTGTTGGATGGATCCTGGATAAGGTCTCTGTCGTCAATCAGCTGACCCTAACCCTTCAATCAGCTGACCCTAACCCTAACCCTTCAATCAGCTGACCCTAACCCTTCAATCAGCTGACCCTAACCCTTCAATCAGCTGACCCTAACCCTAACCCTTCAATCAGCTGACCCTAACCCTAACCCTTCAATCAGCTGACCCTAACCCTTCAATCAGCTGACCCTAACCCTAACCCTTCAATCAGCTGACCCTAACCCTTCAATCAGCTGACCCTAACCCTAACCCTTCAATCAGCTGACCCTAACCCTAACCCTTCAATCAGCTGACCCTAACCCTTCAATCAGCTGACCCTAACCCTAACCCTTCAATCAGCTGACCCTAACCCTAACCCTTCAATCAGCTGACCCTAACCCTAACCCTTCAATCAGCTGACCCTAACAGAGAAAAGCAACACAACCACAGGACTATCAACATAGCAAAATACCAGCAGCTAAAACTCATGAAACACTTTGACACTGTGTCTGTGTCTGTGGACGTGTTTAACTAGACTTGTGAGGACCACAAATTCCCACAAGAATAGTAAACAAACAAAAAGTGGACCAACTGGGGCCATTTTGTTTGTCCCCACAAGCTGAAATGTTATTTCTAGGGGGGTTAGGGTTAGGATTAGGTTTAGGAGCTAGGGTTAAGGTTAGGTTTTCAGGTTACGGTTAGGATTAGGGTTAGGAGCTAGGATTAAGGTTAGGTTTTCAGGATAGGATTAGGAAAAATAGGATTTAGAATGGGACTGAATTGTGTGTCCCCTCGAGGTTAGTTGTACAAAACTGTGTGTGTGTGTGTGTGTGTGTGTGTTCCCGTTCCCTACCTTCTTCATCTGTCCTTCTCCTGCTCCGTTCCTGATGATGGGGGAAACATTCAGACCGAACTCTGTCGATTCTGGAGGAGTGGAGCGCCCACCGTTCTCCTGCAACAATATCTGCCAATCATAGTGATCAGCAGGAACAAATGGCACCCTATTCCCCATATAGTGCACTATGTTTGACCAGGTCCCATAGGGTTCTATATAGGGAATAGAGTGCCATTTGGGATGTCACATGGTACAAACAGCCTGTTCCATCTGCTGGGTCTATAGTGAAATGTAAACACATTCAGTAAACTGATTTGATTGTTTGAAACAGAGTGGTGTGAAAACGTACACCAACAGCTCTACTGGCGTCCTTGACCACCATCTTGGGTTCTGTCTTCTTGACTCCACCCCTGGAGGGGGGTCTGTGGGAGGAGTTTATTCTGGGCAGGGGCTGAACTCCAGTACAGGGGACCCTGAAGGACAGACAGACAGACAGACAGACAGACAGAACACTGATATTGAGCCATTCCAGAAATCCAACACCATACTCTAAAGCTTGTTTTAACAGAGAAAAAAGGCTCACCTCTTTTTTCCACAACTTCTTGCATGTCTACTTTCAACTAGATTGAAAAGAGATGAACAGGAGATAACCCAAAACACATAGCAATTAGTGATATGATTCATTACCACATGTTACCACAAGATAACCTAAACCGCAGGTTGTTTTTCAATAGTTTTTCATTGTAATTGTATACATTATTATTTTGTTTTGCTACAGAAAATGCAGTGTCTTCTGAGCCCATGTAGGCTGGGTATCCTTGAAGATGCATGGCACTATAATAAAACATATGAATGACATTAGTGAGATTCTGTCGCCATGCCAACCTGGTTCTGGCCGTTTCTTGGTTAGTTTGGGATATCTCTGGAACTTGATGAAGTAGTAACTCTCATACTCCATCAACACTGTGTCCAGGTCTATATTGTCACACACTTCAAACCGCCGGAGTGCGACATTGGTATCCTGTTCCAGGGCACTGGCAGCATCCATGTACCTGTCAACAACATAATCATGTTCTAGTCCATCCTTCTGTAGACCTCGACTACTTTACAGTAATCACACTCAGATATGCAGTATATAACACTGACTTACCCTGCCTCCATTAAATGATGAAAGATTAATATGAGTAGATTTCTTCTTCTGGACTCTGTCCTCATTTCTTCCTAATGTAAGAAACGAGTTAATAAGTGTAATATAATGATCAGCCAGGTAACAAACCAGACGTCTTTCAACCAGACGGGTTGCCTAGGCAACAGTGGGCGCTGAATGCTACATGCAACTAGCTAGCTAACTGGTTGCTTGTGAAAGTTAACTTACTTATTAATACAAACATGATGCGAGAAATATAGTGATTCCTTTGTATATGAAGCCATATTGATCAAAACAATACTCACCGCCTCTCTTGCTTGATTCGCGGTTTTGATAGATTGATAAGAAAGTTCCATTGTGAATGTTGTGATCTGTCGTTGGCGTGACACCAGGGGTTTTCTGGTTCGGGCAGAATGCCGTGTTCAAAACAACTGGGAACTCGGAAATCTCCAACTTCAGGGCGTTCAGGACAACTGGGAACAACTATTAAACGATATCAGACTAGGATAAACACGTTGTGAACGGTCATCCAACTCGGTATTCATGTCGGATACTCGGGCATCTTTCTAGAGCTCGGATGTTAATATCATCACGTCAAGACGTCTGTTATTCCGAAAGTTCCCAGTTGTTTTGAAACGACAGAAAGACCGTCCTCCGTCCTCTCTCCTCCGTGACCCGGCGTCAGCGCCAGATCAGACTGCCTAACGAACAAAACAACTGGGAACTCGGAAAAATACGAGACCAAATCATGACGTCGGTGATCTTCAGGTCGGAATGTCGGAGCTCTAGAAAGAGTACTCGAGTTGGATCACCGTTCAAATAGATTTTTCCCAGTCGCAGCTCGTTTTTTTCCCCGAGTTCCCATTTGTTTTGAACGCACTGAAGTCGGAGATTTCCGAGTTCCCAAGTGTTTCGAACGTGGCATTACTGACCATCGCGACGAACAAACAAAAGTTTGGAAGCTGATTCGGGTCTCCCATAACTCTGCCCCATAGGTACTGGTGCTACCTGCTGCTACCTGACTGAATCAGACGACCAAGTCTCTCATCAAATATGGGTGCGTTTGGAAATTCACTCTGGAGTGCCGGAGTGTGCTCTGGTTCTTCGGAAATTCACTCTGGAGTGCCGGAGTGTGCTCTGGGTGTTCGGAAATTCACTCTGGAGTGCCGGAGTGTGCTCTGGGCGTTCGGAAATTCACTCTGGGGTGCCGGAGTGTGCTCTGGGCGTTCGGAAATTCGCTCTGGAGTGCCGGAGTGTGCTCTGGTCCTTCGGAAATTCACTCTGGGGTGCCGGAGTGTGCTCTGGGCGTTCGGAAATTCGCTCTGGAGTGCCGGAGTGTGCTCTGGGCGTTTGGAAATTCGCTCTGGAGTGCCGGAGTGTGCTCTGGGCTTTCGGAAATTTGCTCTGGAGTGCCGGAGTGTGCTCTGGGCGTTCGGAAATTCACTCTGGAGTGCCGGAGTGTGCTCTGGGCATTCGGAAATTCACTCTGGAGTGCCGGAGTGTGCTCTGGGCGTTCGGAAATTCACTCTGGAGTGCCGGAGAGTGCTCTGGGCGTTCAGAAATTCACTCTGGAGTGCCGGAGTGTGCTCTGGGCGTTCGGAAATTCGCTCTGGAGTGCCGGAGTGTGCTCTGGGCGTTTGGAAATTCGCTCTGGAGTGCCGGAGTGTGCTCTGGGCTTTCGGAAATTTGCTCTGGAGTGCCGGAGTGTGCTCTGGGCGTTCGGAAATTCACTCTGGAGTGCCGGAGTGTGCTCTGGGCATTCGGAAATTCACTCTGGAGTGCCGGAGTGTGCTCTGGGCGTTCGGAAATTCACTCTGGAGTGCCGGAGAGTGCTCTGGGCGTTCAGAAATTCACTCTGGAGTGCCGGAGTGTGCTCTGGGCGTTCGGAAATTCACTCCAAATTCACCATATTCAACGGGTGTTGAGCGTTCGTAAACTAAACAGTTATTCTGCGCTCTGGCACACTCAGAAGAGAGCGATTTGAAATCGGAGTAGATAGGGCGCGTTCGTAAATTCACTCTGGCTATGTACCAAATATGATTCAAATCGGGCAAGGTGCTGCAAGCTAGCAGCTAATACGATGGCTGGTACATTTCAGAAAGTATTGGCACCTCTTGACTTTTTCCACATTTTGTTGTGTTACAGCCTGAATTTAAAATTGATTATATTGAGATTTTGTTTTAGTGGCATACACACACACACAATGCCCTAATGTTAAAGTGGAGTTTTCAGAAATGTTTACAAATTAAATAAAAATGAAAATATGAAATGTCTTGAGTCAATAAGTATTCAAACCCTTTGTTATCGCAACATACGCCTAGTTTCCTGAAACAAGTCAAACTTTTACTCCTGAACTTATCTAGGTTTCACTACTTCACAGGAGAACCATTTTAACGTAAACTTTTATTTTGATCAAAATGTGTTTTTAGGCAGAAATGCCTTCTGGAATGTGAACTTTCATGTGCCTTAATAACAAACATATATGCCATATGTACATACGAATACAATTCTTAAATTACCAGCCTAGTTGTTTTAGCAACAGATAAAGATGATTGGCTGAGATAATGAGTGGGCTGGACATGCCGAGAGACAAGTTTGGATTGGTCCGCCATGTAGCACGCTTCTGTCTATTTGAACTGGTCAGTATGTGTAGGTAATCCTGTCTAACACGGCTTTAAAAATATATATATATCACGTAATAGAACTGCATAAGTGTTGCTCTCCACTTTCTGGAGGACCGAGTTTTGAAATCAGTGGAATTAGAGTATGATAGCTAAGGAGGAGGAGATCAAACTAAGGGCAACCATGGCATCCGTGACAGGGAGAAGCATCCATTCCATGTATACGGGTAAGATAGTGTAGCTAACTACATTTTCAGATATTACTCGTTTCTAATTTTGACAGAAAGTCATTTTTATTTCAAGTTAAACTGTACTGTTAGCTTGCCAGCTAACGTTAGCTGGCTGGCTCGCTAGCTAACATTGCGTGCATGATCTTTGTAGTAATATTATTCATATCTCAGAGCCGTTGTATTGATCAAATGGAGGACTTGTTGCACTATCAACTCTGTAGGAGTTGCATATACTTCGCCCTGTTCCTGGAGGAAGTCGAACACTCTCACTTTCAGTGCGATAATTGCCTGCTCATGGAGGGCTACAGAGAAGAAGTTGCTACGCTGGGCATACAAATAGCTAATTTGCACAGGCTTCTGGGAAAGCCAAGACCTGCGATTTTCTCGTTTTTCTCCACTCCAAGGGCCGTGTATTGCGCTGGGCTGATGGGAGTCTCGCCTTCGGGCAGGCTATCTTTGGTGGACTGGCCGCTGCTAGGAATTGGTCACTCACCAACGGAGAATGGAGTCGGCGGGATGATCCTCTCCTGGACCTGGCTGGCCGGACAGGGAGACACGTCACCGTTCATTGCGGAAGTCGAGGGCGGCATCCTCCACTTTCTGAGCACTCTGCGGTGACGTGATTCATGAATGGGCTGACAACATCGAAATAGCTTCGCTGCTCTGGAGCATGATGTCCTGGCGCCATCTTGTCATACAGCGTAGGAGGTTCCTTCCGTATCGGCCAACATTGTGATGGCATCGCCGGGGTCTAAGGTGGGTTCTCCTATTCCTGTCATTTGTGGGGGGCGAGTTAGAGGAGCCCCTGATGGGTTGGGCTGAGGGCTCCGGCTCGAAATGGACAACAGCCATCAACCATTATTGTGGGAAGCTCCATTGTTAGAAGTCAGAAATACCCATACACTTTGTTTTCCTGGAGCTAAGGCATTGGATTTATCAGAAGTCATGCCCACCATCAAGAAACAGATTCCTGCCCTGAAAACAGTTGTGTTGCATATTGGGTCTAATGATATTATGTGAAATCTGTAAAGCCAAGAGACAATTTATTACAGCTCTTGGAGAATTCTCAGAAATTAGCATAACGTATAGTTGTCTCTGGCCCAATTACATCTCCTCGCCTTGTGGGACTGAGTGTTTTAGCCATCTTTGGTCTCTTCGCCAGTGGTTAATGAGTCTGACCAAGGACTTGGGAAAGTCCTTTGTCAACAATTTTGACTCCTTCTGGAATAGGCCTGGCTACTTTGTGGAAGACGGAATTCACCTGGGTGAAAATGGCTCCCTGCTGTTGTCATCAAACATTGGAAAGATTGTTGGTCAGTTAAATTGATACGAGGACAATATTATCATTACATGTAAGTCAGTTTTTACCATTTCCTCTTTAGTCTCTATGAGAGTTCCACATGTTGTATCTGAAAGTGGTGACATACGAAATGCTTCAGTCTGGTTTTAGACCCCATCATAGCACTGAGACTGCACTCGTGAAGGTGGTAAATTACCTTTTAATGGCATCAGACCAAGTCCTCGTGCTCCTAGACCTTAGTGCTGTTTTTGATACCATCGATCACAACATTCTTTGGAGAGACTGGAAACCCAAATTGGTCTACATGGACAATTTCTGGCCTGGTTTAGATCTTATCTGTCAGAAATATATCAGTTTGTCCCTGTGGATGGTTTGTCTTCTGACAAATCAACTGTACACTTCGGTGTTCCTCAAGGTTATGTTTTAGGACCACTATTGTTTTCACTATATATTGGTGATGTCATTCAGAAACATAATGTTAACTTTCACTGCTATGGGGACGATACACAGCTGTACATTTCGATGAAACATGGTGAAGCCCCAAAATTGCCCTCCCTGGAAGTCTGTGTTTCAGACATAAGGAAGTGGATGGCGGCAAATGTTTTACTTTTAAACTCGGACAAAACAGAGATGCTAGTTCTAGGTCCCAAGAAACAAAGAGATCTTCTGTTGGATCTGACAATTAATCTTGATGGTTGTACAGTTGTCTCAAATAAAACTGAAGGACCTCGGCGTTACTCTAGACCCTGATCTCTCTTTTGATGAACATATCAAAACTGTTTCAAGGACAACTTTTTTCCATCTGCGTAACATTGCAAAAATCAGAAACTTTCTGTTAAAAAATTATGCAGAAAAATGTATCCATGCTTTTGTCACTTCTAGATTAGACTACTGCAATGCTCTACTTTTCATCTACCCGGATAAAGCACTAAATAAACTTCAGTTAGTGCTAAACACAGGCGAATCTTGACTAGAACCCAAAAAGTTGATCATATTACTCCAGTGCTAGCCTCCCTACACTGGCTTCCTGTTAAGGCTAGGGCTGATTTCAAGGTTTTACTGCTAACCTACAAAGCATTATATTCCCTTGCTCCTACCTATCTTTCCGATTTGGTCCTGCCGTACATACTTACACGTACGCTACGGTCACAAGATGCAGGCCTCTTACTGTCCCTAGAATTTCTAAGAAAAACAGCTGGAGGCAGGGCTTTCTCCTATAGAGCTCAATTTTTATGGAATGGTCTGCCTATCCATGTGAGAGACGCAGACTCGGTCTCAACCTTCAAGTCTTTATTGAAGACTCATCTCTTCAGTAGGTCATATGATTGAGTGTAGTCTGGCCCAGGGGTGTGAAGGTGAACGGAAAGACACTGGAGCGACGAACCGCCCTTGCTGTCACTGCCTGGACGGTTCCCCTCTCTCCACTGGGATTCTCTGCCTCTAACCCTATTACAGGGGCTGAGTCACTGGCTTACTGGTGTTCTTCCATTCCGTCCCTAGGAGGGGTGCGTCACTTGATTGGGTTGAGTCACTGACGTGATCTTCCTGTCTGGGTTTGGCGCCCCCCTCGGGTTCGTGCCGTGGGGGAGATCTTCGAGGGCTATACTCGGCCTTGTCTCAGGGTAGTAGGTTGGTGGCTGAAGATATCCCTCTAGTGGTGTGGGGGCTGTGCTTAGGCAAAGTGGGTGGGGTTATATCCTGCCTGGTTGGCCCTGTCCGGGGGTTTCATTGGATGGGGCCACAGTGTCTCCCGACCCCTCCTGTCTTAGCCTCCACTATTTATGCTGCAATAGTTTATGTTCTGGGGTGCTAGGGTCAGTCTGTTATGTCTGGAGCATATCTCCTGTCTGTGTCCTATGTGAATTTAAGTATGCTCCCTCTAATTCTCTCTCTCTCTCTTTGTCTCTCTCTTCTCTCAGAGGACCTGAGCCCCAGGACTACCTGGCCTGATGACTCCTTGCTGTCCCCAGTCCACCTGATCATGCTGCTGCTCCAGTTTCAACTGTTCTGCCTGCGGCTATGGAACCCTGACCTGTTCACTGGACGTGCTACCTGTCCCAGACCTGCTGTTTTGGATCCTCTCTCTACCGCTCCTGCTGTCTCTAATTCTGAATGATTGGCTATGAAAAGCCAACTGACATTTACTCCTGAGGTGCTGACCTGTTACACCCTCTACAACCACTGTGATTATTATTGTCTGACCCTGCTGGTCATCTATGAACATTTTAACATCTAGGCCATGTGCTGTTATAATCTCCACCCGGCACAGCCAGAAGAGGACTGGCCACCCCTCATAGCCTGGTTCCTCTCTAGGTTTTGGCCTTTCTAGGGAGTTTTTCATAGCCATCGTGCTTCTACATCTGCATTGCTTGCTGTTTGGGGTTTTAAGCTGGGTTTCTGTACAGCACATTGTGAAATCGGCTGATGTAAAAAGGGCTTTATAAATACATTTGATTGATTGATTGACATGACTAATGGTGCTAATCGTAGAACTGTCATTGCTATTCCTACTTTGGTTTCTTTTCCTAATAGTTATAATCCGATCTTTGAGTCTCCTGTTGTTCTGAAATCTCAAAGTAATCTGACTTGTATTTAAACTCCGTGTGGTTTTAAATGCAGAAATGTTTTGACATTTTTACATCTTAACATTTGTAGTTTATTACCCAAAATGGATCATGTCAAGATTTTTTCCTTTTTTTTATTTTTTAATTTAACCTTTTTTAACTAAGCAAGTAAGTTAAAAACAAATTCTTATTTACAATGACGGCCTACACCGGCCAAACCCGGACAACGCTGGGCCAATTGTGCACCGCCCTATGGGACTCCCAATCACGGCCGGATGTGATACAGCCTGGATTTGAACCAGGTACTATAATTACATCTCTTGCACTGAGATGCAGTGCCTTAGATCACTGTGCAACTTGGGAGCCCAAAACCCTGTACTCTGAGGTTGCTATAGATGGTTACAATGTGTTTAGGGCTGATAGGAAAGGCAAAGGTGGTGGTGTTGCTATTTACACAAAGAATCTTCTTTCTGTGTCTCTGTCTAAGGCCACCTCCAGTCCTAAACTATTTGAATTGTTCGCTTTAAGTCTTCAGTTGGGTTCAAACTAAAAAATAAGTTATAGGAATCTGTGTACTAAACGAACTCACTGATTTAATCGCTGGAGATTTCAATTTTACACGAGGAATGCAGGATGCTGACTGTTTAAAGGATTTTTGTACTAATCTAAATTTGTCCTAGCTGATTACATAGCCTACTTGTCCGAACTTAACGCACCCTTCGAAATCGACTTTGATTGACCTCATATTTACAAATACTCCAGAGAAATATGCTGGGAGTGGGGTATTTGCTTTGAATATTAGTGACCACTGACCCATTGTATGTGTCAAGAATATACGGATGCTTTGATGAACATGCTCCCTTTAAAAAACGGAGAATTAAAAATGGGTCTTTCCCTTGGTTTAGTCTATCTGAAGTCATACACAATAGAGATGCTGCCTGGACCAAAGTTAGATTCACAGACTCTGGCCCAGACTGGCAGTCTTTCAGTTGATTGAGAAATCTGTGTAAAACTAATTAAAAAAGCAAAATCAGATTATTATGTTAATACACTAACATAATCTCCATCTTCACCCAGGTGTCGCTTATTTTCCCTGGTTTATTTATCCCTGTTTCCTATCTCTCTGTGCCAGTTCGTTTTGTGTTTCCAAGTCAAACAGCGTTTTTCTCATTTTCCTGCTTTTTGCTATTCTCCTTCTTCTAGTCCTCCTGGTTTTGACCCTTGCCTGTTCTGGACTCTGTACCATTCTGCCTGCCTTGACCACGAGCCTGTCTGCCACTCTACCTCCTGGACTCTGATCTGGTTTTAATCTTTTTGCCTGTCCACGACCATTCTCTTGCCTACTCCTTTTGGATTAATAAACATTGCAATACTCCAACCATCTGCCTCCAGTGTCTGCTTGTGTCTTGATAGTATCGGATGACCTGGCCTCCCACTTAAGATGGTTTGGGATGAGTTGGAACAAAGAGTGAAGGAAAAGCAGCCAACAAGTGCTCAGCATATGTGGGAACTCCTTCAAGACTGTTGGAAAATAATTCCAGGTGAAGTTGTTTGAGAGAATGCCAAGAGTGTTCAAAGCTGTCAAGGCAAAGGGTGGCTACTTTGAAGAATCTGAAATATAAAATATATTTTGATTTAACACTTTTTTGGTTACTACATGATTCCATATGTGTTATTTCATAGTTTTGATGTCTTCACTATTATTCTACAATGTAGAAAATAGTAAAAATAAAGAAAAAGCCTTGAATGAGCAGGTGTGTCCAAATGTTTGACTGGTACTATTATTGATGTGTGTGCACATAATCACCACAGCATCTGGTCAAAGGTATATACAGTTGGAGTCAGAAGTTTACATACACTTAGGTTGGAGTGATTAAAACTCGTTTTTCAACCACTCCAGAAATTTCTTGTTAACAAACTACAGTTTTGGCAAGTTGCTTAGGACATCTACTTTCTGCATGACACAGGTCATTTTTCCAACAATTGTTTACAGACAGATTATTTCACTGTATCACAATTCCAGTGGTTCAGAAATGTACATACACTAAGTTGACTCTGCCTTTAAACAGCTTGGAAAATTCCAGAAAAGGATGTCATGGCTTTAGAAGCTTCTGATAGGCTAATTGACATAATTTGAGTCAATTGGAGGTGTACCTGTGGATGTATTTCAAGGCCTACCTTCATACTCAGTGTCTCTTTGCTTGACATCATGGGAAAATCTAAAGAAATCAGCCAAGACCTCAGAAAAAAAATGATAGACCTCCACAAGTCTGGTTCATCCTTAGGAGCAATTTCCAAATGCCTGAAGGCACCACGTTCATCTGTACAAACAATAGTACGCAAGTATAAACACCATGGGACCACGCAGCCGTCATACCGCTCAGGAAGGAAACGCGTTCTGTCTCCTAGAGATGAACGTACTTTGGTGTGAAAAGTGCAAATCAATCCCAGAACACCACAAAGGACCTGGTGAAGATGCTGGAGGAAACGGGTACAAAGTATCTATATCCAAAGTAAAACGAGACCTATATCAACATAACCTGAAAGGCAGCTCAGCAAGGAAGAAGCCACTGCTCCAAAACTGCCATAAAAAAGCCAGACTACGGTTTGCAACTGCACATGGGGACAAAGATCGTACTTTTAGGAGAAATGTCCTCTGGTCTGATGAAACAAAAATAGAACTGTTTGGCCATAATGACCATCGTTATGTTTGGAGGAAAAAAGGGGGATGCTTGCAAGCCGAAGAACACCATCCCAACCGTGAAGCACGGGGGTGGCAGCATCATGTTGTGGGGGTGCTTTGCTGCAGGAGGGACTGGTGCACTTCACAAAATAGATGGCATCATGAGGAGGAAAATGATGTGGATATTTGAAGCAACATCTCAAGACATCAGTCAGGAAGTTAAAGCTTGGTCGCAAATGGGTCTTCCAAATGGACAATGACCCCAAGCATACTTCCAAAGTTGTAGCAAAATTGCTTAAGGACAACAAAGTCAAGGTATTGGAGTGGCCATCACAAAGCCCTGACCTCAATCCTATAGAAAATTTGTGGGCAGAACTGAAGAAGCGTGTGCGAGCAAGGAGGCCTTCAAACCTGACTCAGTTACACCAGCTCTGTCAGGAGGAATGGACCAAAAGTCACCCAACTTATTGTGGGAAGCTTGTGGAAGGCTACCTGAAACGTTTGACCCAAGTTAAACAATTTAAAGGCAATGCTACCAAGTACTCATTGTGTGTATGTAAACTTCTGACCCACTGGGAATGTGATGAAAGAAATAAAAGATTCTCTCATTATTCTGACATTTCACATTTTTAAAATAAAGTGGTGATCCTAACTGACTTAAGACAGGGAATTTTAATAGGATTAAATCTCAGGAATTGTATAAAACTGAGTTTAAATGTATTTGGCTAAGGCGTATGTAAACTTCCGACTTCAATTGTATGAAACGTGATTCATGTGGTGTTTTTACTTTTAAAATGATATCTAATGCATGTTACGCTGAAAACCGTATTGTTTTATAATCATTATCGATATTGACATGTTATATGATAGTGTTACAAAATTTGCCAAAGGAAAGCTAATGTTCGCCTTGTACTTTCATTGCTAATGAGGCTGGTCACCTCGTGAATTGTACATTTATGAAATGAAGATAAATGACGTAAAGAATGATAGTAAAAAGCTTTGGAGCACCTTAAATGAAATTTTGGGAAAAAAAGCAAACTCAGCTCCTTCATTCATTGAATCAGATGTTCATTCATCACTAAACCCACTGATAATCAGATGGTTCATTCATCACTAAACCATCAGATGGATCATTCATCACTAAACCCACTGATAATCAGATGGTTCATTCATCACTAAACCCCCTGATAATCAGATGGATCATTCATCACTAAACCCACTGATAATCAGATGGATCATTCATCACTAAACCCCCTGATAATCAGATGGTTCATTCATCACTAAACCCCCTGATAATCAGATGGATCATTCATCACTAAACCCACTGATAATCAGATGGTTCATTCATCACTAAACCCACTGATAATCAGATGGATCATTCATCACTAAACCCCTTGATAATCAGAAGGATCATTCATCACTAAACCCACTGATAATCAGATGGTTCATTCATCACTAAACCCACTGATAATCAGATGGATCATTCATCACTAAACCCACTGATAATCAGATGGATCATTCATCACTAAACCCACTGATAATCAGATGCTCATTCATCACTAAACCATCAGATGGTTCATTCATCACTAAACCCCCTGATAATCAGATGGTTCATTCATCACTAAACCCCCTGATAATCAGATGCTCATTCATCACTAAACCCCCTGATAATCAGATGGATCATTCATCACTAAACCCCCTGATAATCAGATGGGTCATTCATCACTAAACCCACTGATAATCAGATGGATCATTCATCACTAAACCCACTGATAATCAGATGGATCATTCATCACTAAACCATCAGATGGCTCATTCATCACTAAACCCACTGATAATCAGATGGATCATTCATCACTAAACCATCAGATGGCTCATTCATCACTAAACCCCCTGATAATCAGATGGATCATTCATCACTAAACCCACTGATAATCAGATGGATCATTCATCACTAAACCCACTGATAATCAGATGGATCATTCATCACTAAACCCACTGATAATCAGATGGTTCATTCATCACTAAACCCCCTGATAATCAGATGGTTCATTCATCACTAAACCATCAGATGGATCATTCATCACTAAACCCACTGATAATCAGATGGTTCATTCATCACTAAACCCACTGATAATCAGATGGCTCATTCATCACTAAACCCACTGATAATCAGATGGATCATTCATCACTAAACCCACTGATATTACCAACTACTTTAATGATTTTTTCATTGGTAAGATAAACAAACTTAGGGATGACATGCCAGCAACAAACACTGACACTACACATCAGAGTATATCTGACCAAATTATGAAAGACAAGAATTGTAATTTTGAATTCTGTAAAGTGACTGTGGAAATTGTTGTCCATCAACAATGACAAGCCACCGGGGTCTGACAACTTGGATGGAAAATGACTGAGGATAATATTACCACATCTTCAATTTTAGCCTACTAGAAAGCGTGTGCCCTCAGGCCTGGAGGGAAGCTAAAGTCATTCCACTACCCAAGAATAGTAAAGCCCCCTTCACTGGCTCAAATAGCCGACCAATCAGCCTGTTACCAACCCTTAGTACACTATTGGAAAAGAAAATGGTGTTTGACCAGATACAATGCATTTTTACAGTAAACAAACTGACCAACTTTCAGCACGCTTATATGGAAGGAAATTCAACAAGCACAGCACTTACACAAATGACTGACGATTGGCTGAGAGAAACTGATGATAAAATGATTGTTGGGGCTGTCTTGTTAGACTTCAGTGCAGCTTTTGACATTATTGATCATAGTCTGCTGCTGGAAAAACATGTGTTATGGCTTTACACCCCCTGCTATAATGGCTTTACACCCCCTGCTATAATGGCTTTACACCCCCTGCTATAATGGCTTTACACCCCCTGCTATAATGGCTTTACACCCCCTGCTATAATGTGGATAAAGAGTTACCTGTCTAACAGAACACAGAGGGTGTTCTTTAATGGAAGCCTCTCCAACATAATCCAGGTAGAATCAGGAATTCCCCCTTTGAGTAAAGCCAGAGTTTCTATGTAGCAGATGACTCAACACTGTACATGTCAGCTACTACAGCGACTGAAATGACTGCAACACTCAACAAAGAGCTGCAGTTAGTTTCAGAGTGGGTGGCAAGGAATGTTAGTCCTAAATATTTGTAAAACTAAAAGTATTGTATTTGGGACAAATCATTCACTAAACCCTAAACCTCAAATACATCTTGTAAAAAATGATCTGGAAATTGAGCAAGTTGAGGTGACTAAACCCTGGATTTTAAACTGTAATGGTAAAAACATATTGATACAACAGTAGCTACGATGGTGAGAAGACTGTCCATAATAAAGCACTGCTCTGCCTTCTAAACAACACTATCAACAAGGCAGGACCTACAGGCCCTAGTTTCTACCTTCTTAACAACACTATCAACAAGGCAGGTCCTACAGGCCCTAGTTTCTACCTTCTTAACAACACTATCAACAAGGCAGGTCCTACAGGCCCTAGTTTCTACCTTCTTAACAGCACTATCAACAAGGCAGGTCCTACAGGCCCTAGTTTCTACCTTCTTAACAACACTATCAACAAGGCAGGTCCTACAGGCCCTAGTTTCTACCTTCTTAACAACACTATCAACAAGGCAGGTCCTACAGGCCCTAGTTTCTACCTTCTTAACAACACTATCAACAAGGCAGGTCCTACAGGCCCTAGTTTCTACCTTCTTAACAGCACTATCAACAAGGCAGGTCCTACAGGCCCTAGTTTCTACCTTCTTAACAACACTATCAACAAGGCAGGTCCTACAGGCCCTAGTTCTGTCACACCTTGACTAATGTTCAGTCATGTGGTCAGCTGCCACAGAGGGACTTAAAAACATTTACAATTGGCTCAGAACAGGGCAGCACGACTGGCCCTTGGATGTACACAGAGAGCTAATATTAATAATATGCATGTCAATCTCTCCAGGCTGAAAGTGGAGGAGAGATTGACTTCATCACTACTTGTCTTTCTGAGAGGTATTGACAAGTTGAATGCACCGAGCTGTCTGTCTAAACTACTGGCACATCCATGCATACCCCACAAGACATGCCACCAGAGGTCTCTTCAGAGTCCCCAAGTCCAGAACAGACTATGGGAGGCACACAGTACTACATAGAGCCATGACTACATGGAACCACATCAGGTAACTGATGCAGCAGTAAAATCAGATTTAAAAAACAGGTAAAAACACACCTTATGGAACAGTGGGGACTGTGAAGCAACACAAACATAGACACATGTATACAAAAACACGATAACATACGCACTATACACACACACATTGATTATGTGATATGTGGTGGAGTAGGGGCCTGAGGGTACACAGTGTGTTGTGAAATCTGCAGTGGTGTAAAGTATTTAAGTAAAAATACTTTATAAGTACTACTTAAGTCGTTTTTTGGGGTATCTGTACTTTACTATGTATTTTTTGTTAACTTTCACTTCACTACATTCCTAAGGAAAATAATGTACTTTTTACATACATTTTCCCTGACGTCCAAAAGTACTTGTTACATTTTGACAGGAAAATTGTCACATTTTTCAACAGAACACACTTATCAAGAGAACATCCCTGGTCATCCCTACTACCTCTGATCTGGAGGACTCACTAAACAGAGAACATCCCTGGTCATCCCTACTGCCTCTGATCTGGAGGACTCACTAAACAGAGAACATCCCTGGTCATCCCTACTGCCTCTGATCTGGAGGACTCACTAAACAGAGAACATCCCTGGTCATCCCTACTGCCTCTGATCTGGAGGACTCACTAAACAGAGAACATCCCTGGTCATCCCTACTGCCTCTGATCTGGAGGACTCACTAAACAGAGAACATCCCTGGTCGTCCCTACTGCCTCTGATCTGGAGGACTCACTAAACAGAGAACATCCCTGGTCGTCCCTACTGCCTCTGATCTGGAGGACTCACTAAACAGAGAACATCCCTGGTCATCCCTACTGCCTCTGATCTGGTGGACTCACTAAACACAAATGCTTTGTTTGTAAATGATGTCTGAGTGTTGGAGTGTTCTGCTGGCTGTCTGTCAATAAAAAGTGTTAAAAAAATGGTGCCATCTGGTTTGCTTAATATAAGGAAATTGAAATGATTTACACTTTTACTTTTGATATTTAAGTACATTTGATTAATTCCATTTACTTCAGTATATTTAAAACCAAATACTTTCAGACTTTTACCCAAGTAGTATTTTACTGGGTGACTTTCACTTTTACTTTAGTCATTTTCTATTAAGGTAATTTTACTTTTACTCAATTATGACAATTGAGTACTTTTTCCACAACTGGAAATCTGTGAATGTATTGTAATGTTTAAAAAGTTATATAAAACTGCCTTAATTTTCCTGAACCCCATTAGTTGCGTTGGCAGCAGCTAACGGTTATCCATAATAATTAGAAATACAAATATACTGTATCTACCTGTACCTGGACCTGTAAACAGGCTATACTGTATTTAACTGTATCTAGACCTGTAAACAGGCTATACTGTATCTAGACCTGTAAACAGGCTATACTGTATCTAGACCTGTAAACAGGCTATACTGTATTTAACTGTATCTAGACCTGTAAACAGACGATACTGTATTTAACTGTATCTAGACCTGTAAACAGACGATACTGTATTTAACTGTATCTAGACCTGTAAACAGACGATACTGTATTTAACTGTATCTAGACCTGTAAACAGACGATACTGTATTTAACTGTATCTAGACCTGTAAACAGACGATACTGTATTTAACTGTATCTAGACCTGTAAACAGACGATACTGTATTTAACTGTATCTAGACCTGTAAACAGGCTATACTGTATTTAACTGTATCTAGACCTGTAAACAGGCTATACTGTATTTAACTGTATCTAGACCTGTAAACAGGCTATACTGTATTTAACTGTATCTAGACCTGTAAACAGGCTATACTGTATTTAACTGTATCTAGACCTGTAAACAGGCTATACTGTATTTAACTGTATCTAGACCTGTAAACAGGCTATACTGTATTTAACTGTATCTAGACCTGTAAACAGGCTATACTGTATTTAACTGTATCTAGACCTGTAAACAGGCTATACTGTATTTAACTGTATCTAGACCTGTAAACAGGCTATACTGTATTTAACTGTATCTAGACCTGTAAACAGGCTATACTGTATTTAACTGTATCTAGACCTGTAAACAGGCTATACTGTATTTAACTGTATTTAGACCTGTAAACAGGCTATACTGTATTTAACTGTATCTAGACCTGTAAACAGGCTATACTGTATTTAACTGTATCTAGACCTGTAAACAGGCTATACTGTATTTAACTGTATTTAGACCTGTAAACAGGCTATACTGTATTTAACTGTATCTAGACCTGTAAACAGGCTATACTGTATTTAACTGTATCTAGACCTGTAAACAGGCTATACTGTATTTAACTGTATCTAGACCTGTAAACAGGCTATACTGTATTTAACTGTATCTAGACCTGTAAACAGACGATACTGTATTTAACTGTATCTAGACCTGTAAACAGGCTATACTGTATTTAACTGTATCTAGACCTGTAAACAGGCTATACTGTATTTAACTGTATCTAGACCTAACAAACAGGCTATACTGTATTTAACTGTATCTAGACCTAACAAACAGGCTATACTGTATTTAACTGTATTTAGACCTGTAAACAGACGATACTGTATTTAACTGTATCTAGACCTGTAAACAGGCTATACTGTATTTAACTGTATCTAGACCTGTAAACAGACCGGGGAAAAAGGTGCTGTACACTACCATTCAAAAGTTTTGGGTCACATAGCCATTTCCTTATTTTTGAAAAAGCGATAACATAAAATAACATCAAATTGATCAGAAATACAGGGTAGACATTGTTAATGTTGTAAATGACTATTGCAGCTGGAAATGGCTGATTTTTAATGGAATATCTACATAGGCGTACAGAGGCCCATTATCAGCAACCATCACTCCTGTGTTCCAATGGCACGCTGTGTTAGCTAATCCAAGTTTATCATTTTAAAAGGCTAATTGATCATTAGAAAACCCTTCTGCAATTATGTTAGCACAGCTGGAAACTGTTGTCCTGATTTAAAGAAGCAATAAAACTGGCCTTTAGACTAGTTGAGTATCTGGAGCATCAGCATTTGTGGGTTTGATTACAGGCTCAAAATGTCCAGAAACAAAGACCTTTGTTTGTGAATAAGGAGTGGATGTCATCAACCTTCTTTTCAAAGTCGTTGACAAGGTCGTCCGCAGAGGAGGAAGAGGGAGGAGGGGGCAGGTGTGGAGGATTAAGGAGGGAGGAGAAGGTGCAAGTGTTTCCTAGGGTTAGAGGCAGAAGCTTGTAATTTAGAGTGGTAGAAAGTGGCTTTAGTAGCAGATACAGAGGAAGAGAAGGTAGAGAGGAGGGAGTGGAAGGATGATAGGTCCTCCAGAAGTGTAGTTTTCCTTCATTTCTGCTCAGCTGCCCAGAGGCCTGTTCTGTAAGATCACAATGAGTCACTCAGCCAAGGAGCAGGAGGGGAGGGCCGAGCTGGCTGGGAGAAAAGGGGACAGTGCGAGTCATTGGGGAGTCCCGATTCTCTTCCCTCCGCCCAAGGTGTGCACTTTATAATATTTAACATGGATTTCGCAATGGAAACTCCCTCCTTCCAATGCTTACACCACGTGTGTGAAACTCATTCCATGGAGGGCCCAGTGTCTGCGGCTTTTCCGCTAGTCCCCGATTGATGAATTAAGCTCACTAATTAGTAAGGAACTACCCTCACCTGGGTGTGGGCGGGCTTTCTATCTCCTGAAATGACAACCGGCAGTATTTGTAAAGACTCTCACCAAGGACAAACTAAAAGGCTGTAAAGGCCAAAAGTGTCACACACACACACACACACACACACACACACACACACACACACACACACACACACACACACACACACACACACACACACACACACACACACACTACCCAAAAAAGTATTTTAATGTGTTCGACCAGAATGACTGCAGTAGGTTATGTCCATCTACTCATTCCTTAAAATGTTGACAAATAAATACAATTTGCTACAGTACTTGCCATACATGTATAGCCATTGATGTGTTTAGAGAAGGTTGGACATTGCTTTTGTTGCACTGCAGCCATCTAGCTAAATGACCACACAACTTGCTAGCTACCTTATTAGCCTGCTAGCTAACAGAGCAAGGAACTGTAGCTATTGGTCGGTAGGACACAACCACCACGTACAGTACCAGGACGCAATCACCACGTACAGTACCAGGACGCAATCACCACGTACAGTACCAGGACGCAATCACCACGTACAGTACCAGGACGCAATCACCACGTACAGTACCAGGACGCAATCACCACGTACAGTACCAGGACGCAATCACCACGTACAGTACCAGGACGCAATCACCACGTACAGTACCAGGACGCAATCACCACGTACAGTACCAGGACGCAATCACCACGTACAGTACCAGGACGCAATCACCACGTACAGTACCAGGACGCAATCACCACGTACAGTACCAGGACGCAATCACCACGTACAGTACCAGTCAACAGTTTGAACACACGTATTCATTCAAAGGTTTCTTTATTTTTACTCTTTTCTACTAGTGAAAACAGCAACAACTATAAAATAACACACATGGAATCATGTAGTAACCCCCCAAAATATTTCAGATTCTTCAAAGTAGCCACCATTTGCCTTGATGACAGCTTTGCACACTCTTGGCATTCTCTCAACCAACTTTATGAGGTAGTCACCTGGAATGCATTTCTATTAACAGGTGTGCCTTGTTAATAGTTCATTTGTGGAATTACTTTCCTTCTTAATGCGTTTGAGCCAATCAGTTGGGTCGTGACAAGGTAGGGATGGTGTACAGAAGATAGCCCTATTTGGTAAAAGACCAAGTCCATATTATGGCAAGAACATCTCAAATAAACAAAGAGAAGCCACAGTCCATCATTACTTTAAGACATGAAGGTCAGTCAATCCAGAAAATGTCAAGAACTTTGAATGTTTCTTCAAGTGCAGTCGCAAAAACCATCAAGCGCTATGATGAAACTGGCTCCCATGAGGACCACCACAGGAAAGGAAGACCCAGAGTTACCTCTGCTGCAGAGGATAAGTTACCAGCCTCAGAAATTGCAGCCCAAATAAATGCTTCACAGAGTTCAAGTAACAGACACATCTCAACATCAACTGTTCAGAGGAGACTGAGTGAATCAGGCCTTCATGGTCAAATTTCTGCAAAGAAACCACTACTAAAGGACACCAATAATAAGAAGAGACTTGCTTGGGCCAAGAAACACGAGCAGTGGACATTAGACTGGTGGAAATTGGTCCTTTGGTCTGAGGAGTACAAATGTGAGATTTTTGGATCCAACCGCCGTGTCTTTGTGAGACGCAGAGTAGGTGAACGGATGATCTCCGCATGTGTAGTTCTCACTGTGAAGCATGGAGGAGGTGGTGTGATGGTGCTTTGCTGGTGACACTGTCTGTGATTGATTTAAAGTTCAAGGCACAGTTAACCAGAATGGCTACCACAGCATTCTGCAGCGATACGACATCCCATCTGGTTTGCGCTTAGTGGGACAATCATTTGTTTTCAACAGGACAATGACTCAACACACCTCCAGGCTGTGTAAGGGCTATTTGTCCAAGAAGGAGAGTGATGGAGTGCTGCATCAGATGACCTGGCCTCCACAAATCACCCAACCTCAACCCAATTGAGATGGTTTGGGATGACTTGAACCGCAGAGTGAAGGAAAAGCAGTCAACAAGTGCTCAGCATATGTGGGAACTCCTTCAAGACTGTTGGAAAAGCATTCCAGGTGAAGCTGGTTGAGAGAAAGAGAATGCCAAGAGTGGCCAAAGCTGTCATCAAGGCAAAGGGTTGCTACTTTGAAGAATCTAAAATATAAAACATATTTTGATTTGTTTAACACTTTTTTGGTTACAACATGTGATTCCATATGTGTTATTTCATAGTTTGTCTTCACTATTATTCTACAATGTAGAAAATAGTAAAAATAAAGAAAAAGCCTTGAATGAGCAGGTGTCCAAACTTTTGACTGGTACTGTATATTTAACTCAATAAGTTTCAAGGTTTAGAGGTCAGGTTCCTCAGAAGACTCCAGGCTCAGAGAGGGTTAGGGATCAGGTTCCTCAGAAGATGCCTGCCTCCGAAAGGGGTAGGGGTCAGATTCCTCAGAAGACGCCAGCCTCAGTGAGTAGTGTATTGGCCTCCAGCAGCATTCCCTTGGCGTAGACCCGTACGGTGTAGAACATAGTGAGGAAGTCCTGTGTGCTGAACAGAGTGTCTGCCAGGGCGAAGCCCAGGGTGGAGGGGATGAATCCTCTGCCGTACTCCACCATCCACGTCCCAGCGCTCCACTGGACCGACGTCGCCTCGCCTACCGTGTGGACTATCGTATCACCTGTCAACACACACACACACACACACACACACACACACACACACACACACACACACACACACACACACACACACACACACACACACACACACACACACACACACACACACACACACACACACACACACACACACACACACACACACACACACACACACACGATACAGAAGATGCTACAACGTAGGCCCACTCCACCTTACTAGTAGGTAGGCTAGTTTACTTTGACATGTTAGTAATTTAGAGCCACTTACAGTAGTGAGTCATTTAGCAGACTCTCTTATCCAGAGCCACTTACAAGAGCAATTACCGTAAATTCCGGACTATAAGCCGCAACTTTTTCCCCAGGCTTTGAACCTCGCGGCTTAAACAATGACGTGGCTAATATATGGATGTTTCCCTCTCAATTTTTTTTTTCTCAAAAAAAAACACATTCTGTGACGTGCTCAGTTTTTTTGCGGCATGAAGCTTTCATTAGACCAATGAAATTGCCAAACGGGTTATTAAGGTCAAACAACTTTTTTGTTTACTGTTTAGATTAAATCGAGCGCTCTCAAACTTCCCATCATTCTGATTACGGTAGTCATTTTGTCACCCTCATCATGGCAAAGACATGGAGAAATGCATATGATGCAGCTTTCAAGTTGAAGGCGATTGATCTGGCTGTTGGAAAAGGAAATAGAGCTGCTGCACGGGAGCTTGGTCTTAATGAGTCGATGATAAGACGTTGGAAACAGCAGCGTGAGGAACTGACTCAGTGCAAAAAGACAACTAAAGCTTACTGCTAATTTTACATTTTTTGTTACAAGCCGTGTTTCGTTAAAGCCTGTGTAAAGTTCATTTGTTTCAACGTACCGGTAGGCACCTGTGGCTTATAGACATGTGCGGCTTATTTATGTTCAAAATAATGTATATATTTTTTAAATTCAGTGGGTGCGGCTTATATTCAGGTGCGCTTAATAGTCCGGAAATTACGGTAGGATTAAGTGCCTTGCTCAAGGGAACAACGACAGATTTTTCACCTAGTCGGCTCAGAGACCTTTAGTTACTGACCATACACTCTTAACCACTAGGCTACCTGCCTCACCTCATTGACCCGTGTTTTACCTGGGTAGAACAGCTGTAGTGTCTAAATTTATACATTTAAATATAGAATTTAATAGGATCTCTGTGGTCTTACCTGGATAGTACATTTCACTCTTAGTTGATCCCTCCTTCCACTGCCTGAAGGTCCCAGAGATGATGGTGTCTGATATTTCAGCCCAGTAACGACCTTAAGAGAATTTCAACAAGTTAATAACAAAAACCAAACAGGAGGCACAGAGTGATACGATGGAGGAAAGAAGACGTTAAGAATGATGATGTGACCCAAATGGCACCCTATTCCCATCCTTTTATTTATTTAACCTTTATTTAACCAGGAAGGGCTCATTGAGATTTAAAATCTCTTTTTCAAGAGCGTCCTGGCCAAGATAGGCAGCACCAAGTCATTACACACCAAGTCATTACACAATTACAGACAGACAACATACAAAACTACAAGTAATCTAGTAAAAACCAATAGAATTAAGAAAGAATATAAAATCATAAAACAGCAAATGAAAAACATTGACAGGTCAGGGCATCAGTCAAATCCTTCATCAGTGATTTGAAAACACCAATCGGGACCAAGTTCTTCCAGTTTAACAGTATTTTGTAAGACGTTTCCAAGACGAAGGCGCAGAGTACATAAAAGCCCTTTTACCAAATTCAGTTCGGACATTTGGAACAGTTAGCAGGATAAAGTCCCGCGAACGAAGAGACGACCCACCACATTACTGAACAATAAAAATGCCCAAATAAAAAGGTAGTAAACCCAAAATGGCTTTATAAATAAAAGTATACCAGTGACTGAGCCTACGAGTGACTAGAGAAGGCCAGCCAACCCTGGTATACAAAGTGCAGTGGTGCGTAAGGGTTTTGCAATTTAAAATAAATCTCAAACCGCCATGGTAAAGGGTGTCAATTGATCTCAAACACTGAGCGGAAGCATTCATATATAAAATATCCCCATAGTCTAGTAAAGGCATAAATGTAGCTGATACTAGCCTCCTTCTGGCTTCAAAAGAAAAACAAAAGAGAGGCCATCATCAATCAAAATTCCAAGATATTTATATGAGGTTACAAACTCAATCTCATTGCCCTGACAGGTAGTAATAGGTGAAAGGTTCAGAGGTCTATTTCTTGCTTTAGAAAAGACCAGTAGTTTAGTTTTGTCAGTATTGAGGATAAGCTTCAATTGAGACAAGGTATGTTGAACAGTATAAAAAGCCGTTTGCAAGTTCTGGAAAGCTTTTGTAAGAGACGAGGCACAACAATAAATAACAGTATCATCAGCATAAAAATGAAGTTGCGCATTTTGGACATTTTTGTCTAAATTATTTATACAAATAGTGAATAAGAGAGGACCAAGTACAGAGCCTTGGGGCACACCATTTAAGACAGACAATTTAACAGACCTAAGCCCATCAAATTGAGTGCACTGAGTTCTATCAGACAGATAGTTAACAAACCATGCAACTGCATGCTCTGACCTACTCTCGACAATCTCTGCCTTAGTATAGCATGATCAACTGTATCAAAAGCCTTAGAGAGATCAATAAAAAGTGAGACACAATGCTGTTTTTTGTCAAGAGCTTCAGCGATATCATTTAAAACCTTCATGGCTGCTGTAATTGTGCTGTGCTTCTTCCTGAAACCCGATTGGTACATTGATAAAATACAGTTAGTATATAAAAACTATTTTAGCTGGTCACTCACAAGGGTTTCAAGTATTTTCACCAGGGGTGACAGCTTTGAGATTGGCCTATAATTATTTAAAAGAGTTGGATCTCCCCCTTTTAAAAGTGGCAGGACAAATGCTGATTTCCAGATCTTTGGAATTTCATTACATTCCAGGGTTAGATTAAACAGATATGCAAGTGGTTCAGCTATGAAATCAGCTGCCAGATTTAAAAAGCAGGGATCCAAAAGATCAGGACCTGCAGGCTTTCTCTGATCTAAGGATTTCAGGGCCTTATGTACCACCTGCACTGAGAATGGCAAAAAGCTAAAAGTTTGACCAGCTCTCACTGGTTCATCCACACAAGGTTGTACAGAGACAGAGGACACTGAATCAAACAGTCTACCAGATGATACAAAGTGCTCATTGAAACAATTCAGCATTTCAGTTGTGTCATATATAGCAACAGAGTCCTTCAATACACATGACGGTAATTCATTAACATTACTGTTACCAGACATAGACTTAATAGCCTTCCAAAACTTTCTAGGGTCATTCAGGTTATCAGTGGTAACAGACATAAAATATTCAGACTTGGCCTTCCTGAGAAGAACACTTGTTTCGTAACTGCCTAAAAACAAGCCAATCAGCATCAGAACACGGTTTCCTTGCTTTAGCCCAGGCTAGATTACGGTCGTGAACAATGCAAGAAAGCTCAGACGAAAACCATGGATTATCCCTCCCTTTAACCCTGAACCTGCGGAATGGAGCATGTCTGTTTACTATTTGGAGAAAACCATCATGAAAGAATTTCCAGGCAGTTTCCACATCAGGGATAAGCTCAATCTTGCTCCAGTCAAAATAAAACCAATCATGAAAGAAAGCCTGCTCAATGAAACACTTCAGATTTCTCTCACGAATAAAACGCGGGTTAGAAATCTTAGTATTTCTAATAGCAACAACAGCACAATGGTCACTTAAATCATTACAAAAAACACCAACCGCAGAATATTTGTCAATATCAAATCAATCAGGGTAGATTTATCTGGGCATTTTAGATTTGGGCGAGTGGGTGAGTTAATCAACTGGGTAAGATTCATAGAATTACAAAACATTTTTAAATCATCAGACACCGGCATTAACCAACACCAGTTGATCATAGGGCACTACCTATAGGGTGGCAGGTAGCCTAGTGGTTACAGAGTTGGGCCAGTAACCAGCAGGTAGCCTAGTGGTTACAGAGTTGGGCCAGTAACCAGCAGGTAGCCTAGTGGTTACAGAGTTGGGCCAGTAACCAGCAGGTAGCCTAGTGGTTAGAGCGTTGGGCCAGTAACCAGCAGGTAGCCTAGTGGTTACAGAGTTGGGCCAGTAACCAGCAGGTAGCCTAGTGGTTAGAGCGTTGGGCCAGTAACCAGCAGGTAGCCTAGTAGTTAGAGCGTTGGGCCAGTAACCAGCAGGTAGCCTAGTGGTTAGAGCGTTGGGCCAGTAACCAGCAGGTAGCCTAGTGGTTAGAGCGTTGGGCTAGTAACAGCAGGTAGCCTAGTGGTTAGAGATTGGGCCAGTAACCAGCAGGTAGCCTAGTGGTTAGAGCGTTGGGCCAGTAACCAGCAGGTAGCCTAGTGGTTAGAGCGTTGGACCAGTAACCAGCAGGTAGCCTAGTGGTTACAGAGTTGGGCCAGTAACCAGCAGGTAGCCTAGTGGTTAGAGCATTGGGCCAGTAACCAGCAGGTAGCCTAGTCGTTAGAGCGTTGGGCCAGTAACCAGCAGGTAGCCTAGTGGTTAGAGCGTTGGGCCAGTAACCAGCAGGTAGCCTAGTGGTTAGAGCGTTGGGCCAGTAACCAGCAGGTAGCCTAGTGGTTAGAGAGTTGGGCCAGTAACCAGCAGGTAGCCTAGTGGTTAGAGCGTTGAACCCGTAACCTAACCAGCAGGTAGCCTAGTGGTTACAGAGTTGGGCCAGTAACCAGCAGGTAGCCTAGTGGTTAGAGCATTGGGCCAGTAACCAGCAGGTAGCCTAGTGGTTAGAGCGTTGGACCAGTAACCAGCAGGTAGCCTTGTGGTTACAGAGTTGGGCCAGTAACCAGCAGGTAGCCTCGTGGTTAGAGCGTTGGGACAGTAACCAGCAGGTAGCCTAGTGGTTAGAGCGTTGGGCCAGTAACCAGCAGGTAGCCTAGTGGTTAGAGCGTTGGGCCAGTAACCAGCAGGTAGCCTAGTGGTTAGAGCGTTGGGCCAGTAACCAGCAGGTAGCCTAGTGGTTACAGAGTTGGGCCAGTAACCAGCAGGTAGCCTAGTCGTTAGAGCGTTGGGACAGTAACCAGCAGGTAGCCTAGTGGTTAGAGCGTTGGGACAGTAACCAGCAGGTAGCCTAGTGGTTAGAGCGTTGGACCAGTAACCAGCAGGTAGCCTAGTGGTTACAGAGTTGGGCCAGTAACCAGCAGGTAGCCTAGTGGTTAGAGCGTTGGGCCAGTAACCAGCAGGTAGCCTAGTGGTTAGAGCGTTGGGCCAGTAACCAGCAGGTAGCCTAGTGGTTAGAGAGTTGGGCCAGTAACCAGCAGGTAGCCTAGTGGTTAGAGCGTTGAACCCGTAACCTAACCAGCAGGTAGCCTAGTGGTTACAGAGTTGGGCCAGTAACCAGCAGGTAGCCTAGTGGTTAGAGCATTGGGCCAGTAACCAGCAGGTAGCCTAGTGGTTAGAGAGTTGGGCCAGTAACCAGCAGGTAGCCTAGTGGTTAGAGCGTTGGACCAGTAACCAGCAGGTAGCCTTGTGGTTACAGCGTTGGACCAGTAACCAGCAGGTAGCCTAGTGGTTAGAGCGTTGGGCCAGTAACCAGCAGGTAGCCTAGTGGTTAGAGCGTTGGGCCAGTAACCAGCAGGTAGCCTAGTGGTTACAGAGTTGGGTCAGTAACCAGCAGGTAGCCTAGTGGTTAGAGCGTTGGACCAGTAACCAGCAGGTAGCCTAGTGGTTAGAGCGTTGGACCAGTAACCAGCAGGTAGCCTAGTGGTTAGAGCGTTGGACCAGTAACCAGCAGGTAGCCTAGTGGTTAGAGCGTTGGACCAGTAACCAGCAGGTAGCCTAGTGGTTAGAGAGTTGGGCCAGTAAACAGCAGGTAGCCTAGTGGTTAGAGCGTTGGACCAGTAACCAGCAGGTAGCCTAGTGGTTACATAGTTGGGCCAGTAACCAGCAGGTAGCCTAGTGGTTAGAGCGTTGGGCCAGTAACCAGCAGGTAGCCTAGTGGTTAGAGCGTTGGGCCAGTAACCAGCAGGTAGCCTAGTGGTTAGAGAGTTGGGCCAGTATCCAGCAGGTAGTCTAGTGGTTAGAGCGTTGGGCCAGTAACCAGCAGGTAGTCTAGTGGTTTGAGCGTTGGGCCAGTAACCAGCAGCTAGCCTAGTGGTTACAGAGTTGGGCCAGTAATCGGCAGGTAGCCTAGTGGTTAGAGCGTTGGGCCAGTAACCGGCAGGTAGCCTAGTGGTTAGAGCGTTGGGCCAGTAACCAGCAGGTAGCCTAGTGGTTACAGAGTTGGGCCAGTAACCAGCAGGTAGCCTAGTGGTTAGAGCGTTGGGCCAGTAACCGGCAGGTAGCCTAGTGGTTAGAGCGTTGGGCCAGTAACCAGCAGGTAGCCTAGTGGTTAGAGCGTTGGGCCAGTAACCAGCAGGTAGCCTAGTGGTTAGAGCGTTGGGCCAGTAACCAGCAGGTAGCCTAGTGGTTAGAGCGTTGGACCAGTAACCAGCAGGTAGCCTAGTGGTTAGAGCGTTGGGCCAGTAACCAGCAGGTAGCCTAGTGGTTAGAGCGTTGGACCAGTAACCAGCAGGTAGCCTAGTGGTTAGAGCGTTGGGCCAGTAACCAGCAGGTAGCCTAGTGGTTAGAGCGTTGGACCAGTAACCAGCAGGTAGCCTAGTGGTTAGAGCGTTGGGCCAGTAACCAGCAGGTAGCCTAGTGGTTAGAGCGTTGGACCAGTAACCAGCAGGTAGCCTAGTGGTTAGAGCGTTGGGCCAGTAACCAGCAGGTAGCCTAGTGGTTACAGAGTTGCATCACTGCCTGGTATGGTAACTGCTCGGCATCTGACCGTAAGGTACTACAGAGGGTAGTGCGTACGGTCCAGTACATCACTGGGGCCAAGCTTCCTGACATCCAGGACCTCTATACTAGGCGATGTCAGAGGAAGGCCCAAACAATTGTCAGACTCCAGTCACCCAAATTATAGACTGTTCTCTCTTTACTACCGCACAGCAATCGGTACCGGAGCGCCAAGTCTAGGACCAAAAGGCTCCTTAACAGCTTCTACCCCCAAGCTGTAAGACTGCTGAACAATTAATCAAATGGCCACCCAGACTATTTACATTGACACACAACCCCCCTATTTGTTTTTACACTGCTGCTACTTGCTGTTTATTATCTATGCATAGTCACTTTACCCCCACCTACATGTACAGGTTACCTTGACTAACCTGCACCCCCCCCTACATTGACTCGGTACCGGTATTTGCCTCGTTATTGTTATTTTATTGTGTTACATTTATATTATTTTTTACTTTAGCTTATTTGGTAAATATTTTCAGAACACTTTCTTGAACTGCATTGTTGGTTAAGGCTTGTAAGTAAGCATTTCACTGTAAGTTGTATTCGGCCCATGTGACAAATGAAGCTTGATTTGACCTATCATACTACTATGGCTGAACCTGTAAAACAACACATTACACTGCACCTATTGTTTCATTTAACCTTTATTTAACCAGGTAGGCTAGTTGAGAACAAGTCCTTTATTTAACCAGGTAGGCTAGTTGAGAACAAGTCCTTTATTTAACCAGGTTAGGCTAGTTGAGAACAAGTCCTTTATTTAACCAGGTAGGCTAGTTGAGAACAAGTCCTTTATTTAACCAGGTAGGCTAGTTGAGAACAAGTCCTTTATTTAACCAGGTAGGCTAGTTGAGAACAAGTCCTTTATTTAACCAGGTAGGCTAGTTGAGAACAAGTCCTTTATTTAACCAGGTAGGCTAGTTGAGAACAAGTTCTCATTTACAACTGCGACCTGGCCAAGATAAAGCAAAGCAGTGCGACAGAAAAATAACTGAAAGGTTGCAAGATCAAATCCCCGAGCTGACAAGCTAAAAATCTGTCGTTCTGCCCCTGAACAAGGCAGTTAACCCACTGTTCCCAGGCCATCATTGAAATTAAGAACTTGTTCTTAACTGACTTGCCTAGTTAAATAAAGGTTAAAAAAAATATGACAATACATGTTTTACTTATGACCAGGGCCCATAGAGGCAGTGTGTGAACCCAGAGAGATCCTGACCTGAGTGTCCTCCTGTGTCCACAGCGGTGCCGAACAGCAGGACGTACTCGGTGAGGGAGGCGTGGAGCAGACACATGGACCCCATCCAGCCGCCTGCGTTGACAAACACCCACTGCAGGTCCTCGTCCGGCAGGATGTGACCCGGGTACTTCCTCCGCAGCTCCACCACCACCTTGGAGAACGCCTGGTCGTGGTCCTGGCCTGGAGGAGACAACATCATCAACAACACAGAACACCTGGTCGTGGTCCTGGAGGAGACAACATCAACAACACAGAACACCTGGTCGTGGTCCTGGCCTGGAGGAGACAACATCATCAACACAGAACGCCTGGTCGTGGTCCTGGAGGAGACAACATCAACAACAACACAGAACACCTGGTCGTGGTCCTGGAGGAGACAACATCATCAACACAGAACACCTGGTCCTGGCCTGGAGGAGACAACATCATCAACACAGAACACCTGGTCGTGGTCCTGGAGGAGACAACATCAACAACAACACAGAACACCTGGTCGTGGTCCTGGAGGAGACAACATCAACAACAACACAGAACACCTGGTCGTGGTCCTGGCCTGGAGGAGACAACATCAACACAGTTGTTTGGTCCTGGCCTCAAAATCACATGTAGAGCAGTGATAAATCAGTATTACCAGACATGAGAAAATACAACTATGGAATGGTAGAGGTTTCTTGTCAACAGCAGTAAACTAGACCCCATGTCTAGCATGTCCCTGACCTCTCTTATCATCGATGAACCCTCCCATTTTAAAAAGATAGCATGCTGATGTTAGCTTGCGAGAGCTCTCACTCACCTCTCTCAACTGCTAATCCACCTCCTTCTAGTCAAAACCATTTGGCTAGTAGGGTCATGTGGCTGCAACTAGATCTGGAAGGCTGGCATAATACAATTACAGCTAGCTAGCTACATGCTTGGGTCTAACCCTACAGCCAGTTGCTGACTTGGCATAGCCAATCAACTATTCTAGCTAGTTAACTTGTGGGTTATTGAAGCAATAAGACACCAGGAGGTGTGGTATATGGCCGATATACCACGGCTAAGGGCTGTTCTTACGCACAAAGAGGCGTGCCTAGATACAGCCCTTACCCGTGTTATATTGGCCATATACCACAAACCCGAGGTGCCTTATTGCTATTATAAACTGGTTACCAATGTAATTAGAGCAGTAAAAATACATGTTTTGTCATACCTGTGATATATGGTCTGATATACCACACCTTTCAGCCAATCAGCATTCAGGACTCGAACCACCCCGTTTATAATGTTTAAATGGCTAAGGGCTGTATCCAGGCACTCCGCATTGCATCGTGCAAAAGAACAGCCATTAGTCGTGGTATATTGGCCATATACCACAAACCCGAGGTGCCTTATTGTTTAATTATACAAGGGTTGGGTCTAATCCTGAATGCTGATTGGTTAAAACGACGTTACATGCAGAGTCTATTCCACAAATTACCACCAGCTAAATCTGATGTTAAAATGCCTATTTACTCTGTTCCATCTGACTGTGCAATCCACTGTCTCATCAGCCCAGCCAGGCAATTTATAAACTTGATCTCCACTATAAAAAGCATCTAGACATTATCTCACATTTAGCTTTCAACCACAGAGATTTGTATAAACCTGTCTGTCTCTCCGACATTTGCAACTTTGTTTCAATATTCAAATTTGATCTCCAGCTCCAAATTTGATCTCCCATGAATTCATGTGGCTGTGGTGGACGAGACAGAGAGGCAGCCGAAACATCAATCAGCTGGCAGCTTTTGTATGGATGTGGATGTATACAAATACATTTGAATTGAAAAAGGTCAAACGAAACGACGTGCAGCTAGTTTGCGGTCTTTCCAGCTTCAGTTTAAAGTAACTGTTTTAGCCGTGTGGTTGGCCGTGTTGTCGGTTGGCCGTGCGGTTGACCGTGTGGTTGGCCTGCTCCTCTGAACAACAGTGTCCTGATGAGTGAGCACATTTTCTATCCCAGGCGAAATATCGCCTTATTGGCTCATTGTTATGGATGTATCCAAATACATGTCACTTGAAAACAGCTTAAACAAATGCAGCTACTTCACTGTTATTCTGGCTTGTTGACGTGACTAAGTTAGCCGTAGTTGGCTAGCTAGCGATAAGAACGTTGCCAGCCAGTACGGCAATGGAACATTTAGACCGAACGACTGGGTCGCGTCCATAGATACAGAACAAATAGACTGAACGACTGGGTCGCGTCCATAGATACAGAACAAATAGACTGAACGACTGGGTCGCGTCCATAGATACAGAACAAATAGACTGAACGACTGGGTCGCGTCCATAGATACAGAACAAATAGACTGAACGACTGGGTCGCGTCCATAGATACAGAACAAATAGACTGAACGACTGGGTCGCGTCCATAGATACAGAACAAATAGACTGAACGACTGGGTCGAGTCCATAGATACAGAACAAATAGACTGAACGACTGGGTCCATAGATACAGAACAAATACACTGAACGACTGGGTCACGTCCATAGATACAGAACAAATAGACTGAACGACTGGGTCGAGTCCCTGGCAACCCAACCGATTGAACGAACGACCAGCCGGCTTTAACCCGAGCTTTGTGTCGGGACTATATCTTGTAGAAGGATGAAATAGTATGAATAAATGCATCAAACTAAAGTTGAATGAAAATATGTATTTGAATATGTTGGTAACCCGTTGTATAAAAGGCTTACATGGCATTATTACTTAATTTCACTAGTCTTGCTCATGATGTTAAACTAACCATCACAAATATCAATTTAATGATTATCTGGAGCGTATTCATTACGCAGATTATGTTGTAAAACGTTTCTTAAACGGAGAGAAATATCTGAATTTGTCCAATAGAAACTATCGTTTGCTCTGTTTGCTTCCGTGTAGTTATTCCGTAATGAATGCTCCCCTGACTAGACAACTAGCCATTTACCTGCGTATCGCTTGGCCAGGACAGCAACATCTTCCTTTGTGAAGACATACTGTTTACTAGCCATCCACTGTCGCAGGTACATCACCATCAACACAGACACTCCAGCCAGCACGATTAACTTTAACACTTTAGTTGTCCAATACATGACTGAGATTGAGTGGTACAACACCACGACCAGAGAAACAGACAGTAAGAGCTGCGCTGAAGACGAGACGGAAGTTATGCGAAGGCACCCATAGAGATAGATACATGACTCATCTGTGTCTATGTCGTTATCGCATCTGAGACAGCACGGGCAGCGCCAACGAGTTTATCTCCAGTTTGAAGTAGTCCATTTTCTCCTAAATGATTGGCTGATCCCTCCTGATGACCCTATTGGACATGACTTCAACCGGGTCACCAGGAGGGACCAGCCAATGAAGTTGGAAGTCCCACCCAGTTGGCTCCATTGACCTGGCGGAAGCCTTGTGGCGGAAGCCACTACAGGTCTCTATCATTCTCTATGGGGGAGGCGCCTTAACGTTCAGCTCTGTTGTTCCCCCAACCTGGAACGGTTCTTCTTTACTTTTATTAACTAACAGAAGAGGAATAGTCACATACAAACTATTTACATGGCCAGGAATCCTAAACAAACAAATCATATTCATTATTAATACAACAACTTTTAATTGGCTTTTTGTTTTTCATGTTAGTTAAAGTAGTGACATATTGTTTAAATTCATTTATAAAGTGAAAAAAGTTAGGTTTTGAATTAGACTATTTGCATGTGTGAATATGAAATGTACCTAATAATTAAATATACTACATCTTTATCAATGTCAGAATTTCTGAAATAAATCATTATATCAAAACCATTAAATTGTACAACTGGTCCTATTTTTTTTGTAATGAAATTATGTATGTCAATCCCAACATTATACTATAAATACAGGCAGATAACACATGAAAAATGGTCTGTCTCCTCCTCCATTCCACAGAAATCACATTTATAGTCAATATTCAGCTTGAATCTTTCCAGAACATGTTTCACAGGATAAATTCTATGTAACATTTTAAATTAAACTTCCTTTACCTTGTTACTGGTGTAACTGATGTGAAATGGCTAGTTAGTTAGCGGTGGTGTAACTGATGTGAAATGGCTAGTTAGTTAGCGGTGGTGTAACCGATGTGAAATGGCTAGTTAGTTAGCGGTGGTGTAACTGATGTGAAATGGCTAGTTAGTTAGCGGTGGTGTAACCGATGTGAAATGGCTAGTTAGTTAGCGGTGGTGTAACCGATGTGAAATGGCTAGTTAGTTAGCGGTGGTGTAACCGATGTGAAATGGCTAGTTAGTTAGCGGTGGTGTAACCGATGTGAAATGGCTAGTTAGTTAGCGGTGGTGTAACCGATGTGAAATGGCTAGTTAGTTAACGGTGGTGTAACCGATGTGAAATGGCTAGTTAGTTAGCGGTGGTGTAACCGATGTGAAATGGCTAGTTAGTTAGCGGTGGTGCGCGCTAATAGCGTTTCAATCAGTGACGTCACTCGCTCTGAGACTTGAAGTGGTTGTTCCCCTTGCGTTGCAAGGGCCGCGGCTTTTGTGGCGCGATAGGTAACGATGCTTCGTGGGGTGACTGTTGTTGATGTGTGCAGAGGGTCCCTGGTTCGAGCCCGGGTTGGGGCGAAGAGAGGGACTGTTACACTGCTACAATATTTGTTAGCAATTTTCCATGCTTTCCCCAATTGTATATCACCATAGATATTTGACCAAAATAATCTTGCTGAGGGAATTGTAGTATCACAAAACATATTCCTAAACTGTTTATTACTTCATTTATCTTTGATGTTAATATTGCCAATGAATATATTTTCATGTAAATCTATGTTACTTACATCAACCACAGAGGAATTTAAAAGAGATAAAACCCCCCTTGGAATCGCATCAAACACATCTGCATATTATTTCAGGGTTAATGGAATGTTAAACTTATCATGAAATTCCCCATATGAGAGTAGATATCCATCCTCATTCAGTAACTGACCAACCTAGATCGAATGGGGGCGGAAGAAATTGACGAGTCGAGTATTGAAACGCTATCCAATCAGAATCGTGAAAACTGTCACGCAGGCATGGTGGCAGGGTCAATATTGTAGTTCAGTTTGCTTTTGGCGACATGAAGTCACTTGTGTTGTTCTAGCTATCAGAAAACCACTAGATGTAAGATTGTGTCCTACCAAGACAAATATTTAACAACACATATCTATCTGAATGTTCCGCATCGTTCTCCTAGTAAACCTTGGTTACGATCCGGACAACAACTGGAATCCTGCGTTCATCTGCGCAGCTACGATTCTCTCCGCTGGTTCGATTCCGAGAGTAGTTAGCGGCAGAGCGGTTTCCAAACAGCACTAACTCAAAGCAGGGTTAGGGTTCATCTTATAGATGTCAGACTGAAGACAGTCCGAGCCACCAGCGGTACTGACACAGAGAGAGGTTTAGTAAAGTAGTACTGGACACAGGTGGATTTCACGTCGTCGACGTTGTGACAGCAACATAGACCAACGCAATGAGCAGCAATAATGAACTCCGCTTTGATCCAAAGGGTAATATCTCTTTCCTGGAACACACTACTAAAACGAGACTACAGACTATTAGTGCATTTGGTATTTTAGGAGTTATTGATTAAAGGAGCATAATGTTACTCTTTATAGTCCAATGACTTTACATGTTCAGTCAGCAAGAGTTTATCTTACCACAGAATACAACCCGTGATTCAGTTCCTGTTTTGGTAGATTCATAATAAAGTACATGGATACATCTCTGGTGCCACCTGCAGGCCATGTTATAGAGCACAGTCCAGATACACTTTAATTGGTATAACTTTCACCTGTGACTGAACCTCTACCTATTAGAAAACATGAGGCTGGACTACAATAGAATCTGGGGTTAGTTCTTGAGATGACCTGATTAGCTAACTGTGTGTGTGTATGTGTGCGTGTGTATCTCTCTCTCTGTGTCTCGCACTCTCTGTGTTTGTCTCTGTGTCTCTCTCTCACTCTCTGTCTGTGTTTGTCTCTGTCTCTCTCTCTCTGTGTCTGTGTTTGTCTCTGTGTCTCTCTCTCTCTCTGTGTTTGTGTTTGTCTCTGTGTCTCTCTCTCTCTCTCTGTGTTTGTGTCTCTCTCTCTCTGTGTTTGTCTCTGTCTCTCTCTCTCTCTCTGTCTCTCTCTGTCTGTCTCTCTCTCTCTCTGTGTGTCTGTGTTTCTCTCTCTCTCTCTCTGTCTGTGTTTCTCTCTCTCTCTCTCTGTCTGTGTGTGTCTCTCTCTCTCTGTCTGTGTGTGTGTCTCTCTCTCTCTGTCTGTGTGTGTGTCTCTCTCTCTCTGTCTGTGTGTGTCTCTGTGTCTGTGTTTGTCTCTGTCTCTCACTCTCTGTGTCTGTCTCTGTCTCTCTCTCTCTGTGTCTGTGTTTGTCTCTGTCTCTCTCTCTCCCTCTCTCTCCCTCCCTCTCTCTCTCTCTCTCTCTCTCTCTCTCTCTGTCTCTGTCTCTGTCTCTCTGTGTCTGTGTTTGTCTCTGTGTCTCTCTCTCTCTGTCTGTCTCAGAGCACCAGCACCTGCGCTACAACCCCCTGCGGGACACGTGGGTTCTGGTGTCGGCCCACAGGATGAAGAGACCCTGGAGTGGCCAGGTGGAGAAGGAAGAGGAGGACCGTGTACCTCAACATGACCCAAACAACCCCCTCTGTCCTGGGAACACCAGGGCCAACGGAGAGGTGAGACCCTTGACCTCTAACCATATAACCCTAACAACCCCCTCTGTCCTGGGAACACCAACAGAGAGGACACACACACAGAGATAGGTACAGTATATAGTAGATACAGTAAGTACAGCAGATAGATAGATACAGTATATAGTACAGTGGGGGGAAAAAAGTATTTGATCCCCTGCTGATTTTGTACGTTTGCCCACTGACAAAGAAATGATCAGTCTATAATTTTAATGGTAGGTTTATTTGAACAGTGAGAGACAGAATAACAACAAAAAAATCCAGAAAAACGCATGTCAAAAATGTTATAAAATGATTTGCATTTTAATGTGGGAAATAAGTATTTGACCCCTCTGCAAAACATGACTTAGTACTTGGTGGCAAAACCCTTGTTGGCAATCACAGAGGTCAGACGTTTCTTGTAGTTGGCCACCAGGTTTGCACACATCTCAGGAGGGATTTTGTCCCACTCCTCTTTGCAGATCTTCTCCAAGTCATTAAGGTTTCGAGACTGACGTTTGGCAACTCGAACCTTCAGCTCCCTCCACAGATTTTCTATGGGATTAAGGTCTGGAGACTGGCTAGGCCACTCCAGGACCTTAATGTGCTTCTTCTTGAGCCACTCCTTTGTTGCCTTGGCCGTGTGTTTTGGGTCATTGTCATACTGGAATACCCATCCACGACCCATTTTCAATGCCCTGGCTGAGGGAAGGAGGTTCTCACCCAAGATTTGACGGTACATGGCTCTGTCCATCGTCCCTTTGATGCGGTGAAGTTGTCCTGTCCCTTTAGCAGAAAAACACCCCCATAGCATAATGTTTCCACCTCCATGTTTGACGGTGGAGATGGTGTTCTTGGGGTCATAGGCAGCATTCCTCCTCCTCCAAACACGGCGGGTTGAGTTGATGCCAAAGAGCTCCATTTTGGTCTCATCTGACCACAACACTTTCACCAGTTGTCCTCTGAATCATTCAGATGTTCATTGGCAAACTTCAGACGGGCATGTATATGTATTCTTGAGCAGGGGGACCTTGCGGGCGCTGCAGGATTTCAGTCCTTCACGGTGTAGTGTGTTACCAATTCTTTTCTTGGTAACTATGGTCCCAGCTGCCTTGAGATCATTGACAAGATCCTCCCGTGTAGTTCTGGGCTGATTCCTCACCGTTCTCATGATCATTGCAACTCCACGAGGTGAGATTTTGCATGGAGCCCCAGGCCGAGGGAGATTGACAGTTCTTTTGTGTTTCTTCCATTTGCAAATAATCGCACCAACTGTTGTCACCTTCTCACCAAGCTGCTTGGCGATGGACTTGTAGCACATTCCAGCCTTGTGAAGGTCTACAATCTTGTCCCTGACATCCCTGGAGAGCTCTTTGGTCTTGGCCATGGTGGAGAGTTTGGAATCTGATTGATTGCTTCTGTGGACAGGTGTCTTTTTTACAGGTAACAAGCTGTGGTTAGGAGCACTCCCTTTAAGAGTGTGCTCCTAATCTCAGCCTGTTATCTGTATAAAAGACACCTGGGAGCCAGAAATCTTTCTGATTGAGAGGGGGTCAAATACTTATTTCCCTCATTAAAATGCAAATCAATTTATATCATGTTTGACATGCGTTTTTCTGGATTTTTTTGTTGTTATTGTCTCTCACTGTTCACATAAACCTACCATTAAAATTATAGACTGATCCTTTCTTTATCAGTGGGCAAATGTACAAAATCAGCAGGGGATCAAATACTTTTTTTCCCCCACTGTAGATATAGTAAATACAGTAGATAGATTTTATTATGTGTATTTTTATTTAACCTTTATTTAACTAGGCAAGTCAGTTAAGAACGAATTATTATTTACAATGACAGCCTAGGAACTGTGGCTTGTTCAGGGGCAAAATGCCAGATTTTTACCTTGTCAGCTCGGGGATTTGATCTGGCAACCTTTCGGTTACTGGCCCAACGCTCTAACCACTAGGCTATATGCCGCCCCAAAGATACAATAGGTAGATACAGTAGGTAGATAGGTAGATATAAAGTAGGTAGATATATTAGATAGGTAGATACATTAGATAGGTAGATACAGTAGGTATATATATTAGATAGGTAGATATATTAGATAGGTAGATACAGTAGGTAGATACATTAGATAGGTAGATACAGTAGGTAGATATATTAGATTGGTAGATACATTAGATAGGTAGATACAGTAGGTAGATATATTAGATTGGTAGATACATTAGATAGGTAGATACAGTAGGTAATTTACAGTAGGTAGATACAGTAGATGGGTAGATATATTAGATAGGTAGGTAGGTAGGTAGATTAGATAGGTAGAGATAAAGTAGGTAGATACAGTAGATAGGTAGATACAGTAGGTAGATACATTAGGTAGGTAGATACAGTAGGTAGGTAGATACAGTAGGTAGATACATTAGATAGGTAGATACAGTAGGTAGATACATTAGATAGGTAGATACATTAGGTAGGTAGATATATTAGATAGGTAGATACAGTAGGTAGATATATTAGATACATTAGATAGGTAGGTAGATACAGTAGGTAGATACAGTAGGTAATTTACAGTAGGTAGATACAGTAGAGATAAAGTAGGTAGATGCAGTAGATAGGTAGATATATTAGATAGGTAGATACAGTAGGTAGGTAGATACAGTAGATACAGTAGGTAGGTAGATACAGTAGGTAGATATATTAGCTAGGTAGATACAGTAGATATACATTAGATAGGTAGATACATTAGGTAGGTAGATATATTAGATAGGTAGATACAGTAGGTAGATATATTAGATACATTAGATAGGTAGGTAGATACAGTAGGTAGATACAGTAGGTAATTTACAGTAGGTAGATACAGTAGAGATAAAGTAGGTAGATGCAGTAGATAGGTAGATATATTAGATAGGTAGATACAGTAGGTAGGTAGATACAGTAGATACAGTAGGTAGGTAGATACAGTAGGTAGATATATTAGCTAGGTAGATACAGTAGATATACATTAGATAGGTAGATACAGTAGGTAGATACATTAGGTAGATATATTAGATAGGTAGATACATTAGGTAGGTAGATATATTAGATCGGTAGATACAGTAGGTAGATATATTAGATACATTAGATAGGTAGATATATTAGATCGGTAGGTAGGTAGATTAGATAGGTAGATCAAGTAAGTAGATACAGTAGATAGGTAGATACAGTAGGTAGATACATTAGATAGGTAGATACAGTAGATATACATTAGTTAGGTAGATACAGTAGGTAGATACATTAGATAGGTAGATACAGTAGGTAGATACATTAGATAGGTAGATATATTAGATAGGTAGATACAGTAGGTAGGTAGATACAGTAGGTAGATATATTAGCTAGGTAGATACAGTAGATATACATTAGATAGGTAGATACAGTAGGTAGATACATTAGGTAGATATATTAGATAGGTAGATACATTAGGTAGGTAGATATATTAGATCGGTAGATACAGTAGGTAGATATATTAGATACATTAGATAGGTAGATATATTAGATCGGTAGGTAGGTAGATTAGATAGGTAGATCAAGTAAGTAGATACAGTAGATAGGTAGATACAGTAGGTAGATACATTAGATAGGTAGATCAAGTAAGTAGATACAGTAGATAGGTAGATACAGTAGGTAGATACATTAGATAGGTAGATACAGTAGATATACATTAGTTAGGTAGATACAGTAGGTAGATATATTAGATAGGTAGATACATTAGGTAGGTAGATATATTAGATCGGTAGATACAGTAGGTAGATATATTAGATACATTAGATAGGTAGATATATTAGATCGGTAGGTAGGTAGATTAGATAGGTAGATCAAGTAAGTAGATACAGTAGATAGGTAGATACAGTAGGTAGATACATTAGATAGGTAGATACAGTAGATATACATTAGTTAGGTAGATACAGTAGGTAGATACATTAGATAGGTAGATACAGTAGGTAGATACATTAGATAGGTAGATATATTAGGTAGATGCAGTAGATACAGTTGAAGTCGGATATTTACATACACTTTAGCCAAATATATTTAAACTCAGTTTTTCACAATTTCTGACATTTCGGGTAGCCTTCCACAAGCTTCCCACAATAAGTTGGGTGAATTTTGTCCCATTCCTCCTGACAGAGCTGGTGTAACTGAGTCAGGTTTGAAGGCCTCTTTGCTCACACACCCTTTTTCAGTTCTGCCCACACATTTTCTATGGGATTGAGGTCAGGGCTTTGTGATGGCCTCTCCAATACCTTGACTTTGTTGTCCTTAAGCCATTTTGTCACAACTTTGGAAGAATGCTTGGGGTCATTGTCCATTTGGAAGACCCATTTGCGACCAAGCTTTTAACTTCCTGACTGATGTCTTGAGATGTTGCTTCAATATATCCACATAATTTTCCCACCTCATGATGCCATCTATTTTGTGAAGTACACCAGTCCCTCCTGCAGCAAAGCACCCCACAACATGATGCTGCCACCCCCGTGCTTCACGGTTGGGATGGTGTTCTTCGGCTTGCAAGCCTCCCCCTTTTATCCAAACATAACGATCGTCATTATGGCCAAACAGTTCTATTTTTGTTTCATCAGACCAGAGGACATTTCTCCAAAATGTACGATCTTTGTCCCCATGTGCAGTTGCAAACCGTAGTCTGGCTTTTTTATGGCGGTTTTGGAGCAGTGGCTTCTTCCTTGCTGAGCGGCCTTTCAGGTTATGTCGATATAGGACTTGTTTTACTGTGGATATAGATAATGTTTGTGCCTGTGTCCTCCAGCATCTTCACAAGGTCCTTTGCTGTTGTTCTGTAATTGATTTGCACTTTTTGCACCAAAGTACGTTCATCTCTAGGAGACAGAACGCGTCTCCTTCCTGAGCGGTATGACGGCTGCGTGGTCCCATGGTGTTTATACTTGCGTACTATTGTTTGTACAGATGAACGTGGTATCTTCAGGCGTTTGGAAATTGCTCCCAAGGATGAACCAGACTTGTGGAGGTCTACAATTTTTTTTTTTCTGAGGTCTTGGCTGATTTCTTTTGATTTTCCCACGATGTCAAGCAAAGAGGCACTGAGTTTGAAGGTAGGCCTTGAAAAACATCCACAAGTACACCTCCAATTGACTCAAATGATGTCAATTAGCCTATCAGAAGCTTCTAAAGCCATGACATAATTTTCTGGAATTTTCCAAGCTGTTTAAAGGCACAGTCAACTTAGTGTCTGTAAACTTATGACCCACTGGAATTGTGATACAGTGAATTATGAGTGAAATAATCTGTCTGTAAACAATTGTTGGAAAAATTGCTTGTGTCATGCACAAAGTAGATGCCCTGATCGTCTTGCCAAAACTATAATTGTTAAAAAACAAGTTTTAATGACTCCAACCTAAGTGTATGTAAACTTACAACTTCAACGTTAGGTAGATATAGTTAGATACTTTTAGATTTAGGTAGATACAGTACATATAAGTAGGTACAGTAGATATAGGTAGATACTGTAGATATAGGTAGATACTGTAGATACAGTAGATATAAGTAGGTACAGTAGATACTGTAGATGTAGGTAGATACAGTAGAAGTAGGTAGAGTAGATATAGGTAGGTAGAGTAGATATAGGTAGGTACTGTAGATACTGTAGAAATAGGTAGGTACAGTAGATATAAGTAGGTACAGTAGATATAAGTAGGTACAGTAGATATAAGTAAGTACTGTAGATATAGATAGGTACAGTAGATATAGATAGGTACAGTAGATATAGATAGGTACAGTAGATGTAGGTAGATACTGTAGATGTAAGTAGAAATAGGTAGATATAAGTAGATATTAAGTAGATATAAATATATACAGTAGATATAGGTAGATTAAGTAGATTAAGTAGATACAGTAGATATAGGTAGATACAGTAGAAGTAGGTAGAGTAGATATAGGTAGGTAGAGTAGATATAGGTAGGTACTGTAGATACTGTAGAAATAGGTAGGTACAGTAGATATAAGTAAGTACTGTAGATATAGATAGGTACAGTAGATATAGATAGGTACAGTAGATATAGATAGGTACAGTAGATGTAGGTAGATACTGTAGATGTAGGTAGATACTGTAGATGTAAGTAGAAATAGGTAGATATAAGTAGATATAAGTAGATACAGTAGATATAGGTAGATTAAGTAGATACAGTAGATATAGGTAGATACATTAGATATATGTAGATATAGTAAATATAAGTAGATATAGGTAGATATAAGTACATATTAAGTAGATATAAATAGATATAGATAGATACAGTAGATATAAGTAGATATAGGTAGATACAAGTAGATATAGATAGATATAGGTAGATACATTAGATATAGGTAGATATAGGTATTTACAGGTAGATAAAGGTAGATATAGTAGATATAACTAGATAGATACGGTAGATATAGGTAGATATAAGTAGATAGATATAGTAGATACGGTAGATATAGTAGATATAAGTAGATAGATATAGGTAAATACAGATAGATGTAGATTCAGTAGATATAGATGTAGATTAAGTAAATACAGTAGATATAGATAGATATAAGTACATATAGGTAGATATAAGTACATATAGGTAGATATAAGTACATACGGTAGATTAAGTAGATTAGGTAGATTAAGTAGAGATAGGTAGATATAGGTAGATTAAGTAGATATAGGTAGATACAGTAGATTAGGTAGATTAAGTAGAGATAGGTAGAGATAGTAGATATAGGTAGATACAGTAGATATAGGTAGACACAGTAGATATAAGTAGATTCAGTAGATACGGTCGATATATTAATTACAGTAGATATATTAGATACTGTAGATATAGGTAGATCCGGTAGATATATTAGATACAGTAGATATATTAGATACAGTAGATATAGGTAGATCCGGTAGATATATTAGATACAGTAGCTATATTAGATACTGTAGATATAGGTAGATCTGGTAGATATATTAGATACAGTAGATTAAGTAAATACAGTAGATATAGATAGATATAAGTACATATAGGTAGATATACAGTAGATATAGGTAGATTAAGTAGAGAGGTAGATATAGGTAGATTAAGTAGATATAGGTAGATGCAGTAGATGTAGATATAGGTAGATACAGTAGATATAGGTAGATGCAGTAGATATTGGTAGATATAGGTAGATACAGTAGATATAAGTATATATAGTTAGACACAGTAGATATAAGTAGATATATAGGTAGATTAAGTAGATACAGTAGATATAAGTAGATTCAGTAGATACGGTAGATATATTAATTACAGTAGATATATTAGATACTGTAGATATAGGTAGATCCGGTAGATATATTAGATACAGTAGATATATTAGATACAGTAGATTAAGTAGATATAAGTAGATACAGTAGATATAGATAAATATAGGTAAATAGAGTAGATATAAGTAGATATAGGTAGATTAAGTCGATATTAGTAGATACAGTAGCTATTGGTAGATTAAGTAGATATATGTAGATACAGTACATATAGATAGATATAGGTAAATACAGTAGATACGGTAGATATATTAATTACAGTAGATATAGGTAGATACTGTAGATATAAATATATATAGATATAGATAGATATAAGTAGATACTGTAGATATAAGTAGATATTAAGTAGATTAAGTAGATACAGTCGATATAGATATATATATATAGGTAAATACAGTAGATACAGTATATTTAGGTAGATTAAGTAGATATTAGTAGATACAGTAGATATAGGCAGATTAAGTAGATATAGGTAGAGACATGTTGATTCTGTAGATATAGGTAGATACAGTAAATATAGGTAGATATAAGTAGATATTGGTAAATACATGTAGATACAGTAGATATAAGTAGATACATGTAGATACTGTAGATACATGTAGATATATGTAGATACAGTAAATATAAGTTGATACAGTAGAAATATTTAGATATAGGTAGATACATGTAGATACAGTTGATATAAGTAGATATAAGTAGATATAGGTAGATATTGATATATATAGTAGATATAAGTAGATGCGGTAGATTAAGTAGATATAAAGTATATATAAAGTAGATATAAGTAGATATAAGTAGATACAGTAGCTATAGGTAGATTAAGTTGATATAGGTAGATGAAGTAGATATAAGTAGATATAGATTGATATAGCTTCATACAGTAGCTATAGGTAGATTTAGGTAGATTAAGTAGATATAGGTAGATACAGTAGATTATAAGTAGATACAGTAGATATTGGTAGATACAGTAGATATAGTTAGACACAGTAGATATAGGTAGATATAGTTAGATACAGTAGATATAAGTATATATAATTAGGTAGATACAGTAGATATTAAGTAGATTAAGTAGATATAGTAGATATAGGTAGATACAGTAGATATAGATAGATACAGTAGATATAGGTAGATTAAGTAGATATAGGTAGATACAAGTAGATATAGGTAGATATAGATATTTACAGGTAGATATAGGTAGATAGATACGGTATATATAGGTAGATAGATATAGTAGATATAAGTAGATAGATACAGTAGATATAGTAGATATAAGTTGATAGATACGGTAGATATAGGTAGATATAAGTAGATACAGTAGATATAAGTAGATAGATATAGGTAGATATAAGTAGATAGATACAGTAGATATAGGTAGATATAAGTAGATACAGTAGATAGATATAGGTAGATATAGTAGATATAAGTAGATAGATACAGTAGATATAGGTAGATATAGTAGATATAAGTTGATAGATACGGTAGATATAGGTAGATATAAGTAGATTAAGTAGATACAGTAGATATAGGTAGATATAGTAGATATAAGTTGATAGATACGGTAGATATAGTAGATATAAGTAGATAGATACTGTAGATATAGGTAGATACGTTAGATGTAGGTAGATATAAGTAGATAGATACAGTAGATATAGTAGATATAAGTAGATAGATACAGTAGATATAGTAGATATAAGTAGATAGATACGGTAGATATAGGTAGATATAAGTAGATACAGTAGATATAAGTAGATAGATACAGTAGATATAGGTAGATATAGTAGATATAAGTAGATAGATACAGTAGATATAAGTAGATACAGTAGATATAAGTAGATAGATATGGTAGATATAAGTAGATAGATACAGTAGATATAGGTAGATATAGTAGATATAAGTTGATAGATACAGTAGATATAGGTAGATATAAGTAGATAGATACAGTAGATATAGGTAGATATAAGTAGATACAGTAGATAGATATAGTAGATATAAGTTGATAGATACGGTAGATATAGTAGATATAAGTTGATAGATACTGTAGATATAGGTAGATATAGTAGATACAGTAGATAGATACAGTAGATATAGATAGATATAGTAGATATAAGTAGATAGATACAGTAGATATAGGTAGATATAGTAGATATAAGTTGATAGATACGGTAGATATAGTAGATATAAGTAGATAGATACAGTAGATATAGGTAGATATAGTAGATATAAGTAGATAGATACAGTAGATATAGGTAGATATAAGTAGATACAGTAGATAGATATAGGTAGATATAGTAGATATAAGTTGATAGATATGGTAGATATAGTAGATATAAGTAGATATAGTAGATATAAGTTGATAGATACGGTAGATATAGGTAGATATAGTAGATATAAGTTGATAGATACGGTAGATATAGTAGATATACGTAGATAGATATAGTAGATATAAGTAGATAGATACAGTAGATATAGGTAGATATAAGTAGATACAGTAGATAGATATAGGTAGATATAGTAGATATAAGTAGATAGATACAGTAGATATAGGTAGATATAGTAGATATAAGTAGATAGATACAGTAGATATAGGTAGATATAGTAGATATAAGTTGATAGATACGGTAGATATAGGTAGATATAAGTAGATTAAGTAGATACAGTAGATATAGGTAGATATAGTAGATATAAGTTGATAGATACGGTAGATATAGTAGATATAAGTAGATAGATACTGTAGATATAGGTAGATACGTTAGATGTAGGTAGATATAAGTAGATAGATACAGTAGATATAGTAGATATAAGTAGATAGATACAGTAGATATAGTAGATATAAGTAGATAGATACGGTAGATATAGGTAGATATAAGTAGATACAGTAGATATAAGTAGATAGATACAGTAGATATAGGTAGATATAGTAGATATAAGTAGATAGATACAGTAGATATAAGTAGATACAGTAGATATAAGTAGATAGATATGGTAGATATAAGTAGATAGATACAGTAGATATAGGTAGATATAGTAGATATAAGTTGATAGATACAGTAGATATAGGTAGATATAAGTAGATAGATACAGTAGATATAGGTAGATATAAGTAGATACAGTAGGTAGATATAGTAGATATAAGTTGATAGATATGGTAGATATAGTAGATATAAGTAGATAGATATAGTAGATATAAGTTGATAGATACGGTAGATATAGTAGATATAAGTTGATAGATACTGTAGATATAGGTAGATATAGTAGATACAGTAGATAGATACAGTAGATATAGATAGATATAGTAGATATAAGTAGATAGATACAGTAGATATAGGTAGATATAGTAGATATAAGTTGATAGATACGGTAGATATAGTAGATATAAGTAGATAGATACAGTAGATATAGGTAGATATAGTAGATATAAGTAGATAGATACAGTAGATATAGGTAGATATAAGTAGATACAGTAGATAGATATAGGTAGATATAGTAGATATAAGTTGATAGATATGGTAGATATAGTAGATATAAGTAGATATAGTAGATATAAGTTGATAGATACGGTAGATATAGGTAGATATAGTAGATATAAGTTGATAGATACGGTAGATATAGTAGATATACGTAGATAGATACAGTAGATATAGGTAGATATAGTAGATATAAGTAGATAGATACAGTAGATATAGGTAGATATAGTAGATATAAGTTGATAGATACGGTAGATATAGGTAGATATAGTAGATATAAGTTGATAGATACTGTAGATATAGGTAGGTACAGTAGATACAGTAGATATAGGTAGATTAACTAACTAGATATAAGTAGATACAGTAGATATAATTAGATATAGGTAGATACAAGTAGATATAGATAGATATAGGTAGATACATTAGATATAGGTAGATATAGGTATTTACAGGTAGATAAAGGTAGATATAGTAGATATAAGTAGATAGATATGGTAGATATAGGTAGATACAAGTAGATATAGATAGATATAGGTAGATACATTAGATATAGGTAGATATAGGTATTTACAGGTAGATAAAGGTAGATATAGTAGATATAAGTAGATAGATATAGGTAGATATAGGTAGATATAAGTAGATAGATATAGTAGATACGGTAGATATAGTAGATATAAGTAGATAGATATAGGTAAATACAGATAGATGTAGATTCAATAGATATAGATGTAGATTAAGTAAATACAGTACATATAGGTAGATATAAGTAGATACAGTAGATATTGGTAGATACAGTAGATATAGGTAGATTAAGTAGGTACAGTAGATATAGGTAGATTAAGTAGAGATAGGTAGAGATAGTAGATATAGATAGATTAAGTAGATATAGGTAGATACAGTAGATATAAGTAGATTCAGTAGATACGGTCAATATATTAATTACAGTAGATATATTAGATACTGTAGATATAGGTAGATCCGGTAGATATATTAGATACAGTAGATATATTAGATACAGTAGATATAGGTAGATCCGGTAGATATATTAGATACAGTAGATATATTAGATACGGTAGATATAGGTAGATCCGGTAGATATATTAGATACAGTAGATTAAGTAAATACAGTAGATATAGATAGATATAAGTACATATAGGTAGATATACAGTAGATATAGGTAGATTAAGTAGATATAGGTAGATTAAGTAGATATAGGTAGATTAAGTAGATATAGGTAGATTAAGTAGAGAGGTAGAGATAGTAGATATAGGTAGATTAAGTAGATATAGGTAGATTAAGTAGATATAGGTAGATGCAGTAGATATAGATAGATGCAGTAGATATATTAGATACAGTAGATATATTAGATACAGTAGATATATTAGATACGGTAGATATAGGTAGATCCGGTAGATATATTAGATACAGTAGATTAAGTAAATACAGTAGATATAGATAGATATAAGTACATATAGGTAGATATACAGTAGATATAGGTAGATTAAGTAGATATAGGTAGATTAAGTAGATATAGGTAGATTAAGTAGATATAGGTAGATGCAGTAGATATAGATAGATGCAATAGATTAAGTAGATATAGGTAGATACAGTAGATATAGGTAGATACAGTAGATATAAGTATATATAGTTAGACACAGTAGATAAGTAGATATATAGGTAGATTAAGTAGATACAGTAGATATAAGTAGATTCAGTAGATATATTAATTACAGTAGATATATTAGATAGTGTAGATATAGGTAGATCCGGTAGATATATTAGATACAGTAGATATATTAGGTACAGTAGATATAAGTAGATATAGATAGATATAGGTAAATACAGTAGACATAAGTAGATATAAGTAGATATAGGTAGATTAAGTCGATATTAGTAGATACAGTAGCTATTGGTAGATTAAGTAGATATAAGTAGATATAGATAGATATAGGTAAATACAGTAGATACGGTAGATATATTAATTACAGTAGATATAGGTAGATACTGTAGATATAAATAGATAGATACGGTAGATATAGATAGATATAAGTAGATACTGTAGATATAGGTAGATATAAGTAGATATTAAGTAGATTAAGTAGATACAGTAGATATAGATATATATAGGTAAATACAGTAGATACAGTATATATAGGTAGATTAAGTAGATATTAGTAGATACAGTATATATAGGCAGATTAAGTAGATATAGGTAGATACATGTTGATTCTGTAGATATAGGTAGATACAGTAAATATAGGTAGATATAAGTAGATATTGGTAAATACATGTAGATACAGTAGATATAAGTAGATACTGTAGATATATGTAGATACAGTAAATATAAGTTGATACAGTAGAAATATGTAGATATAGGTAGATACATGTTGATATAAGTAGATATAAGTAGATATAGGTAGCTACAGTAGATGTAGATATAGTAGATATAAGTAGATGCGGTAGATTAAGTAGATATAAGTAGATATAAGTAGATACAGTAGCTATAGGTATAGGTATTTACAGGTAGATATAGGTAGATAGATACGGTAGATATAGGTAGATAGATACATTAGATATAGGTAGATACAAGTAGATATAGATAGATATAGGTATTTACAGGTAGATATAGTAGATATAAGTAGATAGATACAGTAGATTTAGGTAGAATAAGTAGATATAGGTAGATACAGTAGATTATAAGTAGATACAGTAGATATTGGTAGATACAGTAGATATTGGTAGACACAGTAGATATAGTTAGACACAGTAGATATAGTTAGATACAGTAGTAATTAGGTAGATACAGTAGATATTAAGTAGATATAGTAGATATAAGTAGATACAGTAGATAATGATAGATACAGTAGATATAGGTAGATTATGTAGATATAGATATAGGTATTTACAGGTAGATATAGGTAGATAGATACGGTAGATATCGGTAGATAGATACATTAGATATAGGTAGATACAAGTAGATATAGATAGATATAGGTATTTACAGGTAGATATAAGTAGATAGATACAGTAGATATAGGTAGATAGATACAGTAGATATAGGTAGATACAAGTAGATATAGATAGATATAGGTATTTACAGGTAGATATAGTAGATATAAGTAGATAGATACGGTAGATATAGGTAGATATAAGTAGATAGATATAGGTAGATATAGTAGATATAAGTAGATAGATACAGTAGATATAGGTAGATATAGTAGATATAAGTTGATAGATACAGTAGATATAAGTTGATAGATACAGTAGATATAAGTAGATAGATACAGTAGATATAAGTAGATAGATACAGTAGATATAAGTAGATAGATACAGTAGATATAAGTAGATAGATATAAGTTGATAGATACGGTAGATATAGGTAGATATAGTAGATATAGGTAGATAGATACTGTAGATATAGGTAGATATAAGTAGATATAGGTCTTTACAGGTAGATATAGGTAGGTATAGTAGATATAAGTAGATAGATACTGTAGATATAGGTAGATATAAGTAGGTAGATATAGTAGATACGGTAGATATAGTAGATATAAGTAGGTAGATATAGGTAAATACAGATAGATGTAGATATAGATAGATGGATGTAGATTAAGTAAATACAGTAGATATAGATAGATATAAGTACATATAGGTAGATATAAGTAGATACAGTAGATATATGTAGATACAGCAGATACAGTAGATACGGTAGATATAGGTAGATACAGTAGATATATGTAGATACTGTAGATATTGGTAGATATAGGTAGATATAGGTAGATATAGGTAGATATAGGTAGATACAGTAGATACAGTAGATATAAGTAGATACAGTAGATATTCACTACTGTTCAAACGTTTGGGGTCACTTAAAAATGTCCTTGTTTTTGAAAGAAAAGCACATTTTTGTATTCATTAAAACAACATCAAATTGATCAGAAATTCAGTGAAAACATTGTTAATGTTCTAAATGACTATTGTAGCTGGAAATGGCTGATTTTTAATGGAATATCTACATAGGTGTACAGAGGCTCATTATCAGCAACCATCACTCCTGTGTTCCAATGGCACGTTGTGTTAGCTAATCCAAGTTTATCATTTTAAAAGGCTAATTGATCATTAGAAAACCCTTTTGCAATAATGTTAGCACAGCTGAAAACTGATGTGCTGATTTAAAGAAGCAATAAACCTGGCCTTTAGACTAGTTGAGTATCTGGAGCATCAGCATTTGTGGGTTTGATTACAGGCTCCAAATGGCCAGAAACAAATAACTTTCTTCTGTAACTCATCAGTCTATTCTTGTTCTGAGAAATGAAGGCCATTCCATGTGAAAAATTGCCAAGAAACTGAAGATCTGGTACAATGCTGTGTACTACTCCCTTCACAGAACAGTGCAAACTGACTCTAACCAGAATAGAAAGAGGAGTGGGAGGCCCCGGTGCACAACTGATCAGGAGGACAAGTACATTAGAGTGTCTAGTTTGAGAAACAGACGCCTCACAAGTCCTCAACTGGCAGCTTCATTAAATAGTACCCACAAAACACCAGTCTCAACGTCAACAGTGAAGAGGGGACTCCGGGATGCTGGCCTTCTATTCAGAGTTGCAAAGAAAAAGCCATATCTCAGACTGGCCAATAAAAAGACAAGATTAAGATGGGGAAAAGAACACAGACAGTGGACAGAGGAACTAGTTGTCCTGTTGGAAGGCGAACCTTCGCCCCAGACTGAAGTCCTGAGTGCTCTGGAGCAGGTTTTCATCATGGATCTCTGTACTTTGCTCCGTTCATTTTTGCCTCAATCCTAACTAGTCAAATCAAGTCAAATTTTATTGGTCACATTCACAAATTTAGCAGATGTTATTGTGGGTGTAGCAAAAGGCTTGTGTTCCTAGCTTCAACAGTGCAGTAGTATCTAACAATTCACAACAATACACACACATCTAAAAGTAAAATAATGGAATTAAGAGATATTAGGACAAGCAATGTCGGAGTGGCTATGACTAAAATACATTAGAATACACTATATACATATGATAAGAGAATTATCTAATGATGGTAAATGAATCAATAATCCATTATGAATTAGTAGTTATGTAGCATGGATAATAAACTGTAAGTCAATGTACTGAACGTTAGTCCCATCAAGTCTAGACATGGGTGTGTGAGATACCGGGAGGAGCCTTCAAGGTTCTCCTAATCTATGAGGAAAGGAACAGGCAGTGCTGGAACAGTGGTGGGAGGTCAAGGAGTAGATACTGTTCACCTGCTGTTGGTGTGGAGGTGTGTGCGTAGGTTACCTGCTGTTGTTGTGGAGGTGTGTGCGTAGGTTACCTACTGTCTGTGTGTGGAGGTGTGTGCGTAGGTTACCTACTGTTGGTGTGGAGGTGTGTGCGTAGGTTATCTACTGTTGGTGTGGAGGTGTGTGCGTAGGTTATCTACTGTTGGTGTGGAGGTGCGTAGGTTACCTACTGTTGGTGTGGAGGTGTGTGCGTAGGTTATCTACTGTTGGTGTGGAGGTGTGTGCGTAGGTTATCTACTGTTGGTGTGGAGGTGTGTGCGTAGGTTATCTACTGTTGGTGTGGAGGTGTGTGTGTAGGTTATCTACTGTTGGTGTGGAGGTGTGTGCGTAGGTTACCTGCTGTTGGTGTGGAGGTGTGTGCGTAGGTTACCTACTGTTGGTGTGGAGGTGTGTGCGTAGGTTACCTACTGTTGGTGTGGAGGGGTGTGCGTAAGCGGAGAGAGAGGATAAAATGAACATCTTTGTTATTTGGACCTCAGAACGTTCTCTGAATAAACTGTACAAGACCTTTTGCAGAAAGCTGAGTCCTTGCGTAATTATTAACCCAGTGTCTTACAAACCCAGGGGATTAGTCAAGGCTTATTGATTGTTAATTATTATCATTAGGATAGAAAATTCCTTTGACAACATATGAGATGAGTAAAGCAGAATGTAAACATTATTAAAGTGACCAGTGTTCCATTATTAAAGTGACCAGTGATTCTATGTATTTAGTGCAGCAGCCTGTAAGGTTCAGGGTTGAGTAACCAGGTGGAAGCCGGCTAGTGATGGCTATTTAACAATCTGATGGCCTTGAGATAGAAGCTGTTTTTCAGTCTCTCGGTCCCAGCTTTGATGCACCTGTACTGACCTCGCCTTCTGGATGATAGTGGGGTGAACAGGCAGTGGCTCGGGTGGTTGATGTCCTTGATGATCTTTCTGGCCTTCCTGTTACATCGGGTGGTGTAGGTGTCCTGGAGGGCAGGTAGTTTGCCCCCGGTGATGCGTTGGGCAGACCTCACTACCCTCTGGAGAGCCCTGCAGCTGCGGGCGGTGCAGTTGCCGTACCAGGTGGTGATACAGCCCAACAGGATGCTCTCGATTGTGCATCTGTAAAAGTTAGTATGGGTTTTGGGTGACAAGCCACATTTTTTCAGCCTCCTGAGGTTGAAGAGGCGCTGTTGCGACTTCTTCACCACACTGTCTTTGTGCGTGGACCATTTCTGTTTGTCGGTGATTTGTATACCGAGGAACTTTAAACTTTCCACCTTGTCCACTACTGTCCCGTCGATGTGGATAGGGGGCTGCTCCCTCTGCTGTTTCCTGAAGTCCACAATCATCTCCTTTGTTTTGTTGACATTGAGTGTGAGGTTATTTTCCAGACACCACACTCCGTGGGCCCTCACCTCCTCCCGGTAGGCCGTCTCGTCATTGTTGGTTATCAAGCCTACCACTGTAGTGTCGTCTGCAAACTTGATGATTGAGTTGGAGGCGTGCATGGCCACGCAGTCATGGGTGAACAGGGAGTACAGGAGAGGGCTGAGAACGCACCCTTGTGGGGCCCCAATGTATATAACAACCAGATTAATTAGTTGAAAAATTTATCAGCAGATTATATATACATTTTAAAAAATCTAAAGATGGAAGTGAACTTAATAGGTACACTTATCCTATAGATTCTGAGTAGACCAATATATCTCCCACTTGAATCTTCTCTTTGTGCTAGACCAGGTTCAAACTCCTTCCGTTAAATTTTTCTGTATTTATTTCTGTATTTTTTTGACTGCTCTAGGGTTATTAATACTATAACATATTATCATATAATATAACAATAATAATATAATATAAGATATAATATAACTATAATACTATACGATAACCTACTCTTACGTATTGATGTATGTTTTATTCTACCGGCACAGATCTATCACTGGGAATTATCAGCAGCATATAACCCTTTCTTCTGAAGCTAAGCAGGGTTGGTCCCTGGATGGGAGACCAGATGCTGGAAGTGGTGTTGGAGGGCCAGTAGGAGGCACTCTTTCTCTGGTCTAAAAAATATCCCAATACCCCTTGGCAGTGATTGGGGTTATTTCCCTGTGTGGGTTTCCGTCTTTCAGATGGATGTTAAACGGGTGTCCTGACTCTCTGAGGTCATTAAAGATCCCATGGTACTTATCGTGAGAGTAGGGGTGTTAACCCCTGGTGTCCTGGCTAAACTCCCAATCTGGCCCTCATACCATCACGGCCACCTAATCATCCCCAGCTTCTAACTGGCTCATTCATCCCCCTCCTCTCCCCTGTAACTATTCTGCAGGTTGTTGCTGTAAATGAGAATGTGTTCTCAGTCAACTGACCTGGTAAATAAATCATCACTGGGAATCAGTGTAATGTCTGTTTGTGTCAGAGATGGGTTGCCAACTGGTGATTTGACAGAAAAATCTTATTTAGTTCATTCACACACACAGGTTTTATCAGGCATCTGAAAACCCCCTGTTCTACAGCAGGTCATTCTAAATAGTATGAATAGCTGCAGATGTTTCAGTATAATCTCTAGAAATGTGCTTCAATAGATGAACCAAGAATGATCAACTTGGTCTGTCTGTCTGTCTGTCTGTCTGTCTGTCTGTCTGTCTGTCTGTCTGTCTGTCTGTCTGTCTGTCTGTCTGTCTGTCTGTCTGTCTGTCTGTCTGTCTGTCTGTCTGTCTGTCTGTCTGTCTGTCTGTCTGTCTGTCCCTTCCAGGTGAACCCTGTCTGTCTGTCTGCCTGTCTGTCTGTTTGTCCCTCCCAGTTGAACTCTGTCTGTCTGTCTGTCTGTCTGTCTGTCTGTCTGTCTGTCTGTCTGTCTGTCTGTCTGTCTGTCTGTCTGTCTGTCGCCCTCCCAGGTGAACCCTGTCTGTCTGTCTGTCTGTCTGTCTGTCTGTCTGTCTGTCTGTCTGTCTGTCTGTCTGTCTGTCTGTCTGTCTGTCTGTCTGTCTGTCTAACTGTCTGTCTGTCTGTCTGTCTAACTGTCTGTGTGTCTAACTGTCTGTTTGTCCCTCCCAGGTGAACCCAGACTACAACAACACATTTGTGTTTGAGAATGACTTCCCAGCCCTGCAGCCTGATGCTCCTGACCCAGGACTTAACCAACATCCTCTGTTCCAGTCCAAAGCAGCCAGGGGCGTCTGGTGAGGAGAACATCTCCAGATAAATCAATTCATCTTGGTGTGATATTAATAACAACTCAGACAAGACAAATATAACTAGATGCTGTTTTAAACAGCTCTTGGGAGGCAAATTGAAGACAGCATTATTCCTGCTTTAGTTTCTAATCAGCTATGACCACTAGGTGGCGACGCTGTCTAAAGAATCCAAGACCAGACCTTGAGGATCTCAAGGCTGAGGATATATTGACATGTAGCCCAGACACAAGGTGCCGACCTACTGCCTACTGACAGCAGTTTAACATGCTGAATTATTAAAGAAACAACGAGGCTTTTTCACACTGCATTCTCTGAGCCCAGGACTTTTTTTATTACCCTGTTTTCTCCCCAATTTCATGGTATCCAATTGGTATTTACAGTCTTGTCTCATCGCTGCAAATCCCTTACGGACTCGGGAGAGGCGAAGGTCGAGAGCCATGCGTCCTCCGCAACACAACCCAATCAAGCCGAACTGCTTCTTGACACAATGCCCACTTAACCCGGACGCCAGCCGCACCGATGTGTCGGAGGAAACACCGTGCACCTGGCGATCGTGTCAGCGTGCACTGCGCCCGGCCCACCACAGAGTTACTAGTGCGTGACAAGGTCATCCCTGCCGGCCAAACCCGGACACTGGGCCAATTGTGCTCCGCACCTTGGGTCTCCCGGTCCCAGGGTAGAATATTTTATATTATGGTATGTCTGGTAGGGTAGAATATTTTATATTATGGTATGTATGGTAGGGTAGGATATTTTATGTTATGGTAGGGTAGGGTTGGTAGGGTAGTATAAGTTATAGTAGGGTAGAATATTTTATATTATGGTATGTATGGTAGGGTAGGATATTTTATGTTATGGTAGGGTAGGGTTGGTAGGGTAGTATATGTTATGGTAGGGTAGAATATTTTATGTTATGGTAGGGTTGGTAGAGTAGGATATTTTATGTTTTGGTAGGGTAGGATATTTTATGGTAGAGTAGGATATTTTATGTTATGGTAGGGTTGGTAGAGTAGGATATTTTATGTTACGGTAGGGTAGGATATTTTATGGTAGAGTAGGATATTTTATGTTATGGTAGGGTGGGGTAGGATATTTTATGGTAGAGTAGGATATTTTATGGTAGAGTAGGATATTTTATGTTATGGTAGGGTTGGTAGAGTAGGATATTTTATGTTACGGTAGGGTAGGATATTTTATGGTAGAGTAGGATATTTTATGTTATGGTAGGGTGGGTAGGATATTTTATGGTAGAGAAGGATATTTTATGTTAGGGTAGGGTTGAAAGAGTAGGATATTTAATGGTAGAGTAGGATATTTTATGTTATGGTAGGGTGGGGTAGGATATTTTATGGTAGAGTAGGATATTTTATGGTAGGGTAGGGTGGGGTAGGATATTTAATGTTAGGGTAGGGTTGAAAGAGTAGGATATTTAATGGTAGAGTAGGATATTTTATGTTAGGGTAGGGTAGGAAGCTGCCAGTTGAGGACTGCCTAGAAGGCCAGCATCCCGGAGTCCCCTCTTCACTGTTGACGTTGAGACTGGTGTTTTGCGGGTCCTATTTAATGAAGCTGCCAGTTGAGGACTTGTGAGGCGTCTGTTTCTCAAACTAGACACTCTAATGTACTTGTCTCCTGATCAGTTGTGCACCGGGGCCTCCCACTCCTCTGTCTATTCTGGTTAGAGCCAGTTTACGCTGTTCTGTGAAGGGAGTAGCACACAGCGTTGTACCAGATCTTCAGTTTCTTGGCAATTTCTCGCAAGGAATAGCCTTCATTTCTCAGAACAAGAATAAACTGATGAGTTTCAGAAGAAGGTTATTTGTTTCTGGCCATTTGGAGCCTGTAATCAAACCCACAAATGCTGATGCTCCAGATACTCAACTAGACTAAAGAAGCCCAGTTTTATTGCTTCTTTAATCAGAACAACAGTTTTCAGCTGTGCTAACATAATTGCAAAAGGGTTTTCTAATGATCAATTAGCCTTTTAGAATGATAAACTTGGATTAGCTAACACAACGTGCCATTGGAACACAGGAGTGAAAGTTGCTGATAATGGGCCTCTGTACACCTATGTAGATGTTCCATTAAAAATCAGCCATTTCCAGCTACAATAGTCATCTAGAACATTAACAATGTCTACACTGAATTTCTGATCAATGTGCTTTTCTTTCAAAAACGAGTACATTTCTAAGTGACCCCAAACTTTTCAATGGTAGTGTATATCTCTCTATATATATATATCTCTATATATATGTATATCGATATCTAATATATATATATATATGTATATCTCTATATATATATCTAATATATATATATATATATATATATATGTATATCGATATCTAATATATATATATATATATATATATATATATATATATATATGTATATCTCTATATATATATCTAATATATATATATATATATGTATATCGATATCTAATATATATATATATATATATGTATATCTCTATATATATATCTCTATATATATGTATATCGATATCTAATATATATATATATATATATGTATATCTCTATATATATATATATATATATATATATAGATAGATAAATAGATAGATAGATAGATAGATATATATATATATATAGAGAGAGAGATATCTATCTATCTATCTATCTATCTATCTATCTATCGTGTTGAAGTCGGAAGTTTACATACACTTAGGTTGGAATCATTAAAACTTGTTTTTCAACCACTTCACACATTTCTGGTTAACACACTATAGTTTCGGTTAGGACATCTACTTTGTGAATGAGACAGGTCATTTTTCCAACAATTGTTTACAGACAGATTATTTCACTTATAATTCCCTGTATCACAATTCCAGTGGGTCAGAAGTTTACATACACTAAGTTGACTCTGCCTTTAAACAGCTTGGAAAATTCCAGAAAATGATGTGGCTTTAGAAGCTTCTGATAGGCTAATTTACATAATTTGAGTCAATTGGAGGTGTACCTGTGGATGTGTTTCAAGGCCTACCTTCAAACTCAGTGCCTCTTTGCTTGACATCATGGGAAAATCAAAAGAAATAAGCTAAGACCTCAGAAAAAAATGTGTAGACCCCCACAAGTCTGGTTCATCCTTGGGAGCAATTTCCAAACGCCTGAAGGTACCACGTTCATCTGTACAAACAATAGTACGCAAGTATAAACACCATGGGACCACGCAGCCGTCACACCGCTCAGGAAGGAGACGCGTTCTGTCTCCTAGAGATGAACGTGCTTTGGTGCAAAAAGTGCAAATCAATCCCAGAACAACAGCAAAGGACCTTGTGAAGATGCTGGAGGAAACAGGTACAAAAGTATCTATATCCACAGTAAAACGAGTCCTATAACGACATAACCTGAAAGGCCGCTCAGCAAGGAAGAAGACACTGCTCTAAAACAGCCATAAAAAAGCCAGACTGCGGTTTGCAACTGCACATGGTACAAAGATCGTACATTTTTTGGAGAAATGTCCTCTGGTCTGACGAAACAAAAATGTAACTGTTTGGCCATAATGACCTTCGTTATGTTTGGAGGAAAAAAGGGGGATGCTTGCAAGCCGAAGAACACCATCCCAACCGTGAAGCATGGGGGTGGCAGCATCATGTTGTGAGGGTGCTTTGCTGCAGGAGGGACTGGTGTACTTCACAAAATAGATGGCATCATGAGGTAGGAAAATTATGTGGATATATTGAAGCAACATCTCAAGACATCAGTCAGGAAGTTAAAAGCTTGGTTGCAAATGGGTCTTCCAAATGGACAATGACCCCAAGCATACTTCCAAAGTTGTGGCACAATGGCTAAAGGACAACAAAGTCAAGGTATTGGAGTGGCCATCACAAAGCCTTGACCTCAATCCTATAGAAAATCAAATCAAATTGTATTTGTCACATACACATGGTTAGCAGATGTTAATGCGAGTGTAGCGAAATGCTTGTGTTTCTAGTTCCGATCATGCAGTAATATCTAACAAGTAATTTAACCTAACAATTTCACAACAACTACCTTATACACATCAAGATGCAGTAGATGGTATAGAGTACAGTATATACATATGAGATGAGTAATGTAGGGTATGTAAACATTAGTGGCGTTGTTTAAAGTGGCTAGTTATACATAATTACATAAATCTTTCCATTATTAAAGTGGCTGGAGTTGAGTCAGTTTGTTGGCAGCAGCCACTCAATGTTAGTGATGGCTGTTTAACAGTCTGATGGCCTTGAGATAGAAGCTGTTTTTCAGTCTTTCGGTCCCCGCTTTGATCCACATGTACTGACCTTGCCTCCTGGATGGTAGCAGGGTGAACAGGCAGTGGCTCGGGTGGTTGTTGTCCTTGATGATCTTTTCAGCCTTCCTGTGACATCGGGTGGTGTAGGTGTCCTGGAGGGCAGGTAGTTTGCACCCGGTGATGTGTTGTGCAGACCTCACTACCCTCTGGAGAGCCTTACGGTTGGCGGAGCAGTTGCCGTACCAGGCGGTGATACAGCCCGACTGGATGCTCTCAAGTCTGTAAAAGTTTGAGTGTTTTTGGTGACAAGCTGAATTTCTTCAGCCCCCTGAGGTTGAAGATGCAGACACCACACTCCGAGAGCCCTCACCTCCTCCCTGTAGGCTGTCTCGTCGTTGTTGGTAATCAAGCCTACCACTGTAGTGTCGTCTGCAAACTTGATGAGTGAATTGGAGGCGTGCATGGCCACCTAGTCGTGGGTGAACAGAGAGTACAGGAGAGGGCTGAGAACGCACCCTTGTGGGGCCCCAGTGTTGAGGATCAGCGGGGTGGAGATGTTGTTACCTACCCTCACCACCTGGGGGCGGCCCGTCAGGAAGTCCAGGATCCAGTTGCACAGGGTGGGGTCGAGACCCAGGGTCTCGAGCTTAATGACGAGTTTGGAGGGTACTATGGTGTTAAATGCTGAGCTGTAATCGATGAACAGCATTCTTACGTAGGCATTCCTCTTGTCCTGATGGGTTAGGGCAGTGTGCAGTGTGATGGCGATTGCGTCATCTGTGGACCTATTGGGGCGGTAAGCAAATTGGATTGGGTCTAGGGTGTCAGGTAGGGTGGAGGTGATATGGTCCTTGACTAGTCTCTCAAAGCACTTCAGATGACGGAAGTGAGTGCTACAGGGCGGTAGTCATTTAGCTCAGTTACCTTAGCTTTCTTGGGAACAGGAACAATGGTGGCCCTCTTGAAGCATGTCTGAACAGCAGACTGGGATAAGGATTGATTGAATATGTCTGTAAACACACCAGCCAGCTGGTCTGCGCATGCTCTGAGGACGCGGCCGGGGATGCCGTCTGGGCCTGCGAGGGTTAACACGTTTAAATGTTTTACTCACGTTGGCTGCAGTGAAGGAGAGCCTGCAGGTTTTGGGAGCGGGCCTTGTCAGTGGCACTGTATTGTCCTCAAGGCGAGCAAAGAAGTTGTTCAGTCTGTCTGGGAGCAAGACGTCGGTGTCCGCGACGGTGCTGGTTTTCTTTTTGTAATCTGTGATTGTCTGAGACCCTGCCACATACCTCTCGTGTCTGAGCCGTTGAATTGCGACTCCACTTTGTCTCTATACTGATGCTTAGCATGTTTGATTGCCTTGCGGAGGGAATAGCTACACTGTTTGTATTCGGTCATGTTTCCGGTCACCTTGCCCTGATTAAAAGCAGCGGTTCGTGCTTTCAGTTTTGCGCGAATGCTGCCATCAATCCACGGTTTCTGGTTGGGGAATGTTTTAATAGACGCTGTGGGTACAACATCACTGATGCACTTGCTAATGAACTCGCTCACCGAATCAGCGTATTCGTCAATGTTGTTGTTCGACGTTATGCGGAACATATCCCAGTCCACGTGATCGTAGCAATCTTGAAGCGTGGAATCCGATTGGTCGGACCAGCGTTGAACAGACCTGAGGGCGGGCGTTTCCTGTTTTAGTTTCTGTCTATAGGCTGGAAGTAACAAAATGGAGTCGTGGTCAGATTTTCCGAAAGGAGGGCGGGGGAGGCCTTATATTCGTCGCGGAAGTTAGAATAACAGTGGTCTAGGGTTTTGCCAGCCCTGGTAGCACAACCGATATGCTGATAGAATAGGCGAGCCTTGTTTTCAGATTAGCTTTGTTAAAATCCCCAGCTACAATAAATGCAGCCTCAGGATATATGGTTTCCAGTTTACATAGAGTCCAGTGAAGTTCTTTCATGGCCGTCGATGTGTCTGCTTGGGGGGGGGAATGTACTAGTCTGTGATTATGATCGATGTGTGGGCAGAACTGAAAAAGCGTGTGCGAGCAAGGAGGCCTACAAACCTGACCCTGTTACACGAGCTCAGTCAGGAGGAATGGGCCAAAAGTCACCCAACTTATTGTGGGAAGCTTGTGGAAGGATACCTGAAACATTTGACCCAAGTAAAACAATTTAAAGGCAATGCTACCAAATACTAATTGAGTGGATGTAAACCTCTGACCCACTGGGAATGTGATGAAAGAAATAAAAGATTCTCTCTACTATTATTCTGACATTTCACATTTTTAAAATAAAGTGGTGATCCTAACTGACTTAAGACAGGGAATTTTAATAGGATTAAATCTCAGGAATTGTATAAAACTGAGTTTAAATGTATTTGGCTAAGGTGTATGTAAACTTCCGACTTCAACTGTGTGTGTATATATATATATATATATATATATATATATATATATATATATATATATATATATATATATATATATATATATATATATATATACTGTACCAAGATTTTTTTAAATGTAACCGGGATTGCGCAATAAAGTCGGGGTGCTTATTTCCATTGTGGCTCATATATTTTTGGGTTTTACTGTTCACTCTTCAACCAGCTTTGACATTATTTTAAAAGTGGTGATGGTTGGTATGGCTTTGAGCTGATGTGGTAGTTTGTTCCACTCAACAGCACCGGTATATGACAAGGTCTTCTTACCAGATAGACTATTGTAGTTCAGTGAATATTACTGTATCTGCCTGTGGTGTTATGCTGGTGGACATATCTAACAAATAAAAAATAGTTGGTTAGGTACCTGGGGGCTGAGGTGATGTGGTGTTGTTTATTACTGTTGTTGTTGTTGTTTACAAGTTGATGTGTCGTTGTTTGTCAGCAAGGTGATGTTTATTGTTGTTGTTTGTTTGTCAGCAAGGTGATGTGTTTCCACCCCTGGTCTGACGTCACACTGCCTCTCATGACGCTTCCTGACATCATCAAAGTGATTGACAAGTGGGCGGACCTGATGGTGGATCTAGGCTCCACCTACCCCTGGGTCCAGGTAAGGTCCGGTCTGAGCAGGAGTGCTGGTCTAGGATCAGGTCCCCCCTGTTCATATCATCTTATTCATTATGATTTAAAGGGAGAACGGATCAGAGATCAGCACTCCTACTCTGGTGTTAATCCTGTTATTCCCTTTATGGCTGTCTCACCCTGGGAAGCACGAGGGCAGAGGAGGGTTGCTGTCAACATGGACTGATGCATAGAGAAGGCCTTCAGCCAGGAGATTCACAGACCATCGGCTGTTATATCCAATTGATTAGTCGTACACATTTTGCAGATGTTATCGCAGGTGAAATGCGTATGTTTCTATCCCCAAGAGGGCAGGATAGCTAACAATACAAAACAATACACACAAATACTCAAAATAAAAATGAAGTAATATCAGAATGATTCCGGAATAACATACATACATACTGTACATGCACCATATTTATAGACAGTAGTTATATAGGATGGTATGTATAGACAGTGTATGAATAGAAAAGGTCTGTACAGCAGTAGTTATGTAAGTTTAACCATGACTAGAATACAGTATATACAGGTGAAGTCGTTTACATACACTTAGGTTGGAGTCATTAAAACTCGTTTTTCAACCACTCCACAAATTTCTTGTTAACAAACTATAGTTTTGGCAAGTCGGTTAGGACATCTACTTTGTGCATGACACAAGTAATTTTTCCAACAATTGTTTACAGACAGATTATTTCACTTATAATTCCCTGTATCACAATTCCAGTGGGTCAGAAGTTTACATACACTAAGTTGACTGTGCCTTTAAACAGCTTGGAGAATTCCAGAAAATGATGTCATGGCTTTAGAAGCTTCTGATAGGCTAATTGACATCATTTGAGTCAATTGGAGGTGTACCTGTGGATGTATTTCAAGGCCTACCTTCAAACTCAGTGCCTCTTTGCTTGACATCATGGCAGAATGTAAAGAAATCAGCCAAGGACTCCACAAGTCTAGTTCATCCTTGGGAGCAATTTCCAAACACCTGAAGGTACCACATTTCTCTTAGAAATGAACGTACTTTGGTGCAAAAAGTGCAAATCAATCCCAGAACAACAGCAAAGGACCTTGTGAAGATGCTGGAGGAAGTGTATGTAAACTTCCGACTTCAACTGTATTTACAGATCTTAAAAAATGTATATATATTTCCTTTATTACCCTCCAACCCTACCACCCCTCTCCCAATTGAAGCAAACTAGTGAACAACGCTTAGGCCTGTATTTCCAGCTTATACATTTTGTGGACACAGTCTTTTTTACAATAGTTTTATTTTGTTTGTTTTTACTCCTGTCCTTCCTCTACCCTCCCATCTATTTCTGATGTCCATCCAGTTTTATTTCTATTTGCCATATCTTTCAAACTGTGCTCTTTCAAAAAAGTTCTGAAACTACCGTAAATTCCGGACTATAAGCCGCAACTTTTTTCCCAGGCTTTGAACCTCGCGGCTTAAACAATGACGCGGCTAATATATGGATGTTTCCCGCTTTCAATAAAAAAAAAAAAAAAACACACATTCTGTGACGTGCTCAGTTTTTTGGCGGCATGAAGCTTTCATTAGACCAATGAAATTGCCAAACGGGTTATTAAGGTCAAACAACTTTTTTGTTTACTGTTTAGATTAAATCGAGCGCTCTCAAACTTCCCATCATTCTGATTACGGTAGCCATTTTGTCACCCTCATCATGGCAAAGACATGGAGAAATGCATATGATGCAGCTTTCAAGTTGAAGGCGATTGATCTGGCTGTTGGAAAAGGAAATAGAGCTGCTGCACGGGAGCTTGGTCTTAATGAGTCGATGATAAGACGTTGGAAACAGCAGCGTTAGGAATTGACTCAGTGCAAAAAGACAACTAAAGCTTACTGCTAATTTTTTATTTTTTGTTACAAGCCGTGTTTCGTTAAAGCCTGTGTAAAGTTAATTTGTTTCAATGTACCGGTAGGCACCTGCGGCTTATAGACATGTACGGCTTATTTATGTTCAAAATAAAATAAATAAATAATTCAGTGGGTGCGGCTTATATTCAGGTGCGCTTAATAGTCCGGAAATTACGGTAATTACGTTTTACGGCCACAGTTTTACACTAGTTATTTCGTTGTTATTAGGGTTTTATTAGGGTTATTATTCCCAACCTTCAGCTCCATTCAACCCCTCCCATCTATCTCTTAACACATCCATATTGGATTTCTATTTGCCATATATTTTTCAACTGTGAAGTGATGTTTCACAAAAGCTCTCAACCTTTCTATTCTCATTGTTTCTACAGATATATAAAAAAAAATGTGTTGCTAAAAGTATTATTATATTATTGATCGATTGACTATGACTTTTTAGATCCTCCAGTAGTGCTATCTGCAGGGTTATCAGATCCCCCAGTCTGCAGGGTTATCAGATCCCCCAGTCTGCAGGGTTATCAGATCCCCCAGTCTGCAGGGTTATCAGATCCCCCAGTCTGCAGGGTTATCAGATCCCCCAGTCTGCAGGGTTATCAGATCCCCCAGTCTGCAGGGTTATCAGATCCCCCAGTCTGCAGGGTTATCAGATCCCCCAGTCTGCAGGGTTATCAGATCCCCCAGTCTGCAGGGTTATCAGATCCCCCAGTCTGCAGGGTTATCAGATCCCCCAGTCTGCAGGGTTATCAGATCCCCCAGTCTGCAGGGTTATCAGATCCCCCAGTCTGCAGGGTTATCAGATCCCCCAGTGGTGCTGTCTGCAGGGTTATCAGATCCCCCAGTCTGCAGGGTTATCAGATCCCCCAGTGGTGCTGTCTGCAGGGTTATCAGATCCCCCAGTCTGCAGGGTTATCAGATCCCCCAGTGGTGCTGTCTGCAGGGTTATCAGATCCCCCAGTCTGCAGGGTTATCAGATCCCCCAGTAGTGCTATCTGCAGGGTTATCAGATCACCCAGTAGTGCTATCATGCAGGGTTATCAGATCACCCAGTAGTGCTGATCTGCAGGGTTATCAGATCCCCCAGTAGTGCTAGTCTGCAGGGTTATCAGATCCCCCAGTCTGCAGGGTTATGCAGATCCCCCAGTCTGCAGGGTTATCAGATCCCCCAGTCTGCAGGGTTATCAGATCCCCCAGTCTGCAGGGTTATCAGATCCCCCAGTCTGCAGGGTTATCAGATCCCCCAGTCTGCAGGGTTATCAGATCCCCCAGTCTGCAGGGTTATCAGATCCCCCAGTGGTGCTGTCTGCAGGGTTATCAGATCACCCAGTAGTGCTGTCTGCAGGGTTATCAGATCCCCCAGTCTGCAGGGTTATCAGATCCCCCAGTAGTGCTATCTGCAGGGTTATCAGATCACCCAGTAGTGCTATCTGCAGGGTTATCAGATCACCCAGTAGTGCTGTCTGCAGGGTTATCAGATCCCCCAGTAGTGCTATCTGCAGGGTTATCAGATCCCCCAGTAGTGCTATCTGCAGGGTTATCAGATCACCCAGTAGTGCTATCTGCAGGGTTATCAGATCCCCCAGTCTGCAGGGTTATCAGATCACCCAGTAGTGCTATCTGCAGGGTTATCAGATCACCCAGTAGTGCTATCTGCAGGGTTATCAGATCCCCCAGTCTGCAGGGTTATCAGATCCCCCAGTAGTGCTATCTGCAGGGTTATCAGATCACCCAGTAGTGCTATCTGCAGGGTTATCAGATCACCCAGTAGTGCTGTCTGCAGGGTTATCAGATCCCCCAGTAGTGCTATCTGCAGGGTTATCAGATCCCCCAGTCTGCAGGGTTATCAGATCCCCCAGTCTGCAGGGTTATCAGATCCCCCAGTCTGCAGGGTTATCAGATCCCCCAGTCTGCAGGGTTATCAGATCACCCAGTAGTGCTGTCTGCAGGGTTATCAGATCATCCAGTCTGCAGGGTTATCAGATCCCCCAGTCTGCAGGGTTATCAGATCCCCCAGTCTGCAGGGTTATCAGATCCCCCAGTCTGCAGGGTTATCAGATCCCCCAGTCTGCAGGGTTATCAGATCACCCAGTCTGCAGGGTTATCAGATCCTCCAGTAGTGCTATCTGCAGGGTTATCAGATCCCCCAGTCTGCAGGGTTATCAGATCCCCCAGTCTGCAGGGTTATCAGATCACCCAGTCTGCAGGGTTATCAGATCCCCCAGTAGTGCTATCTGCAGGGTTATCAGATCACCCAGTCTGCAGGGTTATCAGATCACCCAGTCTGCAGGGTTATCAGATCACCCAGTCTGCAGGGTTATCAGATCACCCAGTCTGCAGGGTTATCAGATCACCCAGTAGTGCTGTCTGCAGGGTTATCAGATCACCCAGTAGTGCTATCTGCAGGGTTATCAGATCACCCAGTCTGCAGGGTTATCAGATCACCCAGTAGTGCTATCTGCAGGGTTATCACATCACCCAGTCTGCAGGGTTATCAGATCCCCCAGTAGTGCTATCTGCAGGGTTATCAGATCACCTAGTAGTGCTGTCTGCAGGGTTATCAGATCACCTAGTAGTGCTGTCTGCAGGGTTATCAGATCACCCAGTAGTGCTGTCTGCAGGGTTATCAGATCACCCAGTAGTGCTATCTGCAGGGTTATCAGATCCCCCAGTAGTGCTATCTGCAGGGTTATCAGATCACCCAGTCTGCAGGGATATCAGATCACCCAGTCTGCAGGGTTATCAGATCACCCAGTAGTGCTATCTGCAGGGTTATCAGATCACCCAGTCTGCAGGGTTATCAGATCACCCAGTAGTGCTATCTGCAGGGTTATCAGATCCCCCAGTAGTGCTGTCTGCAGGGTTATCAGATCCCCCAGTAGTGCTATCTGCAGGGTTATCAGATCCCCCAGTAGTGCTATCTGCAGGGTTATCAGATCCCCCAGTAGTGCTATCTGCAGGGTTATCAGATCACCCAGTAGTGCTATCTGCAGGGTTATCAGATCACCCAGTAGTGCTATCTGCAGGGTTATCAGATCACCCAGTAGTGCTATCTGCAGGGTTTAGCTCCAGGTAAATATTGCAATTCTTCAGCCATTCCTGGACCTGTGAACAACAACAAGCTACATACCCCGGTAGCAAGACATATCTACACATACTGAGCAGCTCATGTTATAGACAGAAACATGCTACATGGCAGACCAATCAGATATCTCAGCCAATCATGGCTAGCGGGAAGGTTCCTGCCTTTTTCTGTGGCTAAACCAACTAGGCTGGTAATTGTTATTTACAGATGCCGTACAAGTTTGTTATTAAGGCACATGAAAGTTCACATGTTCCAGAAGGCATTTCAGCCAAAAAAACACATTTTGGTACTAATAAAAAAAACTTTAGTTTCGTGCAACATATGCCTGTCCTGGGAAGTAAACACTGGGTTGTTATTTTACCTGAACTGCATATAGTCCTTTTTTGTAGCTGGATCTGTATAATTTTGAGTCATACAAAATCTTCTTCTGTGGATTTTATATGGCAGTTGGTAACCAACTTTAAGGCCTCACATTTTTACATTTTAGTTATTTAGCAGACTCTCTGATCCAGAGCGACTTAAATAATCAATTAGGGCTCAAGGGCTCATCAACAGATTTTTTTATTAGTCAGCTCAGGGATTCGAACCAGCGACCTTTAAATTACTGGCCCAACACTTTTAACCGCTTGGCCTCGTCTTAACCGCTTGGCTACCTTCCGCCACCAACTGAACTGGAGTGTAAACCTCGTTCATCTTTCAGTCACCCACGTGGGTATATGCTCCTAAAAACCATTGGATGTTATTGGGGGATGGGTCAAATTGACCTGCATGCTACTCGCCTGCTTATAAGTGATATGGAGGCTCTATTATTTTTAGTTAAGGTACCTTTATTCACGTAGTTTACTACTACTATTACCCTCTGGGGACGGACAGGGGAAGTCTTTAACCTCCTGTCTTCTATCACCCTCTGGGGAAGGACAGGGGAAGTCTTTAACCTCCTGTCTTCTATCACCCTCTGGGGACGGACAGGGGATTAACCTCCTGTCTTCTATCACCCTCTGGGGACGGACAGGGGATTAACCTCCTGTCTTCTATCACCCTCTGGGGACGGACAGGGGATTAACCTCCTGTCTTCTATCACCCTCTGGGGACGGACAGGGGATTAACCTCCTGTCTTCTATCACCCTCTGGGGACGGACAGGGGAAGTCTTTAACCTCCTGTCTTCTGTCACCCTCTGGGGACGGACAGGGGAAGTCTTTAACCTCCTGTCTTCTGTCACCCTCTGGGGACGGACAGGGGAAGTCTTTAACCTCCCTCCAACAGGATGCTTCCTCACAGGGTGTAGTTGGTGGGGTCAGGGTGTGTGTGGTGGGGGAATCCTTGTGTCTTTTCAGGGACTCTGAAATGTAATCACAATCGTATGTTCACCACCTGGCTTTAACCATCCGTGACTACCATACTAGACTAAGACCTATCTTTAACTGTGTTTCAGATCTTTGAGAATAAAGGAGCCATGATGGGCTGTTCCAACCCCCATCCTCACTGCCAGGTAAGCCAGCCTGTCCCAATCCCCATCCTCACTGCCAGGTAAGCAGCCTGTCCCAATCCCCATCCTCACTGCCAGGTAAGCAGCCTGTCCCAAACCCATCCTCACTGCCAGGTAAGCAGCCTGTTCCCATCCTCACTGCCAGGTAAGCCAGCCTGTCCCAACCCCCATCCTCACTGCCAGGTAAGCAGCCTGTCCCAAACCCATCCTCACTGCCAGGTAAGCCAGCCTGTTCCCATCCTCACTGCCAGGTAAGCCAGCCAGGTAAGCCAGCCTGTTCCCATCCTCACTGCCAGGTAAGCCAGCCTGTCCCAATCCCCATCCTCACTGCCAGGTAAGTCAGCCTGTCCCAAACCCATCCTCACTGCCAGGTAAGCCAGCCTGTCCCAATCCCCATCCTCACTGCCAGGTAAGCCAGCCTGTTCCCATCCTCACTGCCAGGTAAGCCAGCCTGTCCCAACCCCCATCCTCACTGCCAGGTAAGCCAGCCTGTTCCCATCCTCTATCCTCACTGCCAGGTAAGCCAGCCTGTTCCCATCCTCACTACCAGGTAAGCCAGCCTGTCCCAAACCCAATCCTCACTGCCAGGTAAGCCAGCCTGTCCCAATCCCCATCCTCACTGCCAGGTAAGCCAGCCTGTTCCCATCCTCACTGCCAGGTAAACCAGCCTGTTCCAACCCCCATCCTCACTGCCAGGTAAGCAGCCTGTCCCAATCCCCATCCTCACTGCCAGGTAAGCAGCCTGTCCCAATCCCCATCCTCACTACCAGGTAAGCCAGCCTGTCCCAAACCCAATCCTCACTGCCAGGTAAGCCAGCCTGTCCCAAACCCATCCTCACTGCCAGGTAAGCCAGCCTGTCCCAACCCCCATCCTCACTGCCAGGTAAGCCAGCCTGTTCCCATCCTCACTGCCAGGTAAACCAGCCTGTCCCAATCCCCATCCTCACTGCCAGGTAAGCCAGCCTGTTCCCATCCTCTATCCTCACTGCCAGGTAAGGCAGCCTGTTCCCATCCTCACTGCCAGGTAAGCCAGCCAGGTAAGCCAGCCAGGTAAGCCAGCCTGTTCCAACCTCTATCCTCTTTCTTTTCTGGTCCCCACTCCTGAAAGAGAGGTTTCATTAGACTCTGTTGAACAACAAGGCAGACCGGTCCAGTACATTGCCCTCCAGCAGTAATAATGTTCATGTTGTTGGACCATACATTACTGTTATACAGCCTGCTACATTAGCTTGTAACTGTGTGTGTGTTTTTTTATCAAGGGGGGCCAGATGCTCGCTGGCTTCCCTTGCATTCAATGCTATGGGCGGCAACAATGTCATACTCTTTATGACCAGACAGCATCAGATAGATGACCAGACAGCATCAGATAGATGACCAGACAGCATCAGATAGATGGCCTCCACAGACAGAGGATGAGGGGCACTGTTTTGCTCACTAGGATGCTTTCTCTGGTGAACTACATCTGTGACTAGTCTCAGGAAATTAGATATATGCGTCACTACTTCACAGGAAAGGCATTTGAACGTTTTTTTGGGGGGGGTTTTTTGCAAAATGTTTTTTTTTGGGGCAGTAGTGCTTTCTGGAACATGTGAACTTCGCCTTAATAACAAAATTTTATGCAATCTGTAAATACGAATAAAATGGTTAAATTACATGCATAGTTGGTTTAGCCACAGAAAAAGCCAGGGACCTTCCCGCTAGCCGTAATTGGCTGAGATAATGGCTGGGCTGGACATTCCGAGAGTTCAGATTGGTCTGCCATGCAGCATACTTCAGCCAATAACATGAGCTGCTCAGGATGTGTTGCTCACAGAACGGGACCATCGAGGGCTGAAACACGGAAAAATTGTCTGTCCTCGGTTGCAACACTCACTACCGGGTTCCAAACTGCCTCTGGAAGCAACATCAGCACAAGAACTGTTCGTTGGGAGCTTCATGAAATTGGTTTCCATGGCCGAGCAGCCGCACACAAGCCTAAGGTCACCATGCCCAATGCCAAGCGTCGGCTAGAGTTGTGTAAAGCTCACCGCCATTGGACTCTGGAGCAGTGGAAATGTGTTCTCTGGAGTGATGAATCACGCTTCACCATCTGGCAGTCTGACAGACGAATCTGGGTTTGGCGGATGCCAGGAGAACGCTACCTGCCCCAATGCATAGTGCCAACTGTAAAGTTTGGTGTAAGAGGAATGATGGTTTTGGGCTATTTTTTATGTTTCGGGCCCCTTAATTCCAGTGAAGGGAAATCTTAACGCTACATTATACAATGACATTCTAGACGATTCTGTGCTTCCAACTTTGTGGCAACAGTTTTGGGAAGACCCTTTCCTGTTTCAGCATGACAATGCCCCCGTGCACAAAACGAGGTCCATACAGAAATGGTTTGTTGATATCAGTGTGGAAGAACTTGACTGGCCTGCACAGAGCCCTAACCTCAACCCCATCGAACACCTTTGGGATGAATTAGAATCCAAACTGCAAGCCGGGCATAATCTCTCAACATCAGTGCCCGACCTCACTAATGCTCCTGTGGCTGAGTGGAAGCCAGTCCCCACAGCAATGTTCCAACATCTAGTGGAAAGCCTTCCCAGAAGAGTGGAGGCTTTTATAGCAGCAAAGGGGGGACCAACTCCATATTAATGCCCAGGATTTTGGAATGAGATGTTCAACGAGCAGATGTCCACATACTTTTGGATATGTAGTGTACATTCAATCCCTTGTGAATTGAAGGAAAATTATGAAACACAGAGAGACAAAGGATAAATAATTGTATGTTTTTAAATTTTTTCATGGTAAATGTTTTGCCTTGCTTCCCTTGGCATCCATGAATACACACTAATGCAAAGCTGTGCTCACTTCCAGATGTTCGTTGGACACTTTACTCTGGTCTCCAGCTCGTAAAACAAGTCCTTGATTATTCCAACTGTTATTAGATGTTCATTGTGTGTAAAAACAGGTCAGTAAAAACACTTTATTGAGCGTCCTAAATTGAGCTGCATAGCTGACAGTTTTAAACGTAAAATGATACGCCTTGTCTTGTTTTTCTAAAACACCATTTTTTTTCTATCATTGTTGGCTCTCTGGACTGTAAAGGCACTTTGAAAACTGTTACCCAACCAGCATCTCTCTCTCGCTCTCTCTCTCGCTCTCTCTCTCGCTCTCTCTCTCGCTCTCTCTCTCTCTCTCTCGCTCTCTCACTCCCTCCCTGTCCCCCTCAACTCCCCTGTCTCCTTCTCTGTGTGTGATGGTTTTATAGCATCAAGGACTCAACTGTTCAGCCTCTCTGGATGAGCGCAGGGTTTTTACTAGTTTCTCTGTGGCCAGGGACATTTAATATGGAAACGGAGCAGACTGGGCTGTACCAAAGTACAAAGAGGAATGGATTAGTCCGTCGTCTAGTGAAGATAGTTTTTATAAGTCGTGTAAGGAGCTCTCATTAAAGAACATTCCTCTGATGAAGACATCAGAAAACTATGCAGTTTACTGGCATGCTATCTATCACTAGTATTACAGCGAGATGGACAAAGAGAAAGGAGAGAGAGCACAGTTATGTAGTTAGTAACTATCTCCCTCTAGAAGGCTAGTTCCAGCTCTTCTTGTCGGGGGTTAGGGAGTTAGAGACCTTTGAGGTGCTGTAAAGTAGAGTTATGTAGTTAATAACTATCTCCCGCTAGTTCCAGCTCTCCTTAACAGAGGACCCTGACTAGGCTAGTTATAGGTTTTGAGTTTTACCGTCTTTTGAGACATAATCCACAACTTATTTTCTCAGTTACAGCAACCTATTGCTGTATATCCTCTATATGACTGCACAGCATGCCTTTCTTTGTATTAACAATGGGGATTGAAAGTTGATTACACACGACCTAAACAGTAATTAGTATTCTAATCTCATCAACTCTTACTTCCGTCTCCACCCCTCTGCATGCTGATAGACAGACTGACACCACTAGGGACTTCTGAGAGCAAATGTCACTTAAATTTACTCTACCAACATCCACAATGTGTTGTTTTCACAACTCATAATAAAATTGCTTTCATGTCATGACAAATATGTAATTTAAAGGTTGAAAACTCTGTTGACAGCTAGGATGTTGTCAGGACATCAGACATTTAATTTAAATTTCAGCAGGTAGATTATATGATGAGTCAACAGCTCTTAATGAGATATCATCTCCTCAGTATGAATCTGAAATATCTAAAGGGAAAATGTACAATAATGGAATGATATCAACTGCCTCCCATTCTATACGTACAGCTACAGAAATAGAGATAGTTTCGTCCTTTGCTTCTGAAGCTTTGTCAATAGTCTCAGTAATAATGCCTGTCTATTACAATGTGTTAAGAAGGGACACCACAGACATTTCAAGACTTCGGTATACTTCAGTGTTTAGTATAAAACTGGTTCCATGGTTGAGGCAGGAGACATGTTTAACATCTTGTAAAGAAGAGGCCCATCTATAAAGTAGCTGCATACTGGTATAGTGGCCAAGTGTAGAAACTATAATCATTGACGTCCCAGAATTTACATTTACATTTTAGTCATTTAGCAGACGCTCTTATCCAGAGCGACTTACAGTAGTGAATATATACATTTCATTTTATTATTTTTTTCCCCCCCGTACTGGTCCCCCGTGGGAATCGAACCCACAACCCTGGCGTTGCAAACGCCATGCTCTACCAACTGAGCCACACGGGACCGTGGGCAGAATGCAGTGCTAGTGAGCAGTCATCTGAAGCTCCCTACCTGAGAATTTATTTTCTATCTAATCCTTTGATTTAAGCGTATTATTTTTCAAATCTGAAAGCTGATACATCAAGACATTTACAGTGAATTCAGAAAGTATTCAGGCCCCATCCCTTATTCTGCATTTTGTTACGTTACAGCTTTATTCTAAAATGGATTAAATCATTTTCCCCCTCATCACATAATGACATCACAATACCCCATAATGACATCACATTACCCCATAGTGACATCACAATACCCCATAATGACATCACAATACCCCATAATGACATCACATTACCCCATAGTGACATCACAATACCCCATAGTGACATCACAATACCCCATAGTGACATCACAATACCCCATAGTGACATCACAATACCCCATAGTGACATCACATTACCCCATAGTGACATCACATTACCCCATAGTGACATCACATTACCCCATAGTGACATCACAATACCCCATAGTGACATCACAATACCCCATAGTGACAAGGCAAAAATGTTTTTGAGACTCGAAATTGATCATCCTTGAGATGTTTCTACAACTTGATTGGAGTCCACCTGTGGTAAATTCAATTGATTTGACATCATTTGGAAAGGCACACAACTGTCTACACAAGGTCCCACAGTTGACAGTTCATGTCAGAGCAAAAACCAAGCTATGAGGTCGAAGGAATTGTCCGTAGAGCTCCGAGACAGGATTGTGTCGAGGCACAGTCCGAAATTGTGTTTTTTGACATTGGATAAATGTAGAGACTCAGAGCTACAAAATGGTATATCATACACTACAGGTGAGGGACAATGGGGAAAGTAATTCTGCTTTGAAAGTTGATAAGCATGTAAATTCACTTTTGACATAATGGCCTTTGAATGTTTTGGTACTACTACTGGAGAGCCCTTCTTCTTCTTAAGCTTTTGCCCCACCCATCCCCTTTACTACCTTTCCTTTACTCCCCCCAGCCTCACTATTTGCACATTGAAGTGCTGAGGACTATTTCTGTCTGTAATAATGCCCTTTTGTCGGGGGCCTGTCTCCCAGTGGTTGGTCCTATGCCCACCCAGGCCCACCAATAGCTGTGTCCTTGCCCTGTGAAATCCATAGATTAGGCCTGATTCATTTATTTCAATTGACTGATTCTCTTATATGAACTGTAACTCAGTAACATTCTTGAAATTGTTGCATGTTGCATTTCTATTTTTGTTCAGTGTATATATGATCGATCTAGAATAAATATACCTGAATGTATCAAGTCATCTGATATTGTAAACCATTAAATAGTTATGAAATCTGAAAACTTTAAAAACGGAATATATAATCCTCTCTGTCTCTCTGTGCTGCAGGTAAGATTGGTTTGATGCAGCCTGCGAGCCACCCCTCGGTGAGGGAGGGAGGGTTGGAAGGAGGGAGGGAGAGATGGATAGATGGGGATGAAAGGCGAGATGGATGGAGGGAAAGATGGATGGATAGGGCAGGAGGATAAGAGGGATGAAAGGACGGAGAGATGGATTGATGGGGAAGTTGGAGATGGGAATGAAAAGACAGAGGGATGTGTCTCTCGCTCTCTTCCTCTTCCTCTCTTCCTCTCGCTCTCTTCCACTCTACCTCTCCAACACAAAGTCGACAGCCTCTCCCTCCACTCTGCTTCTCCCTTTAAAGGCAGTGTGTTTAAATGATTGGTGGCCAAGGACTCTCGAGCCAAGAGCCGCTCTGCCTCATGTTGTTGCTGCGCCGCTGTCCATCCATCTTCATGTTGTTGCTGCTGCTCTATTATTACAGTGCTTTGGTACTTTTTACCCATTTTTCTCCCCAATTTCGTGATATTCAATTGGTAGTTACTGTCTTGTCCTTTGGCTGAAACTCCCCTACGGACTCGGGTGAGGCGATGGTCGAGAGCCATCTGTCCTCCGAAACACCACCCTGCCAAGCCGCACTGCTCGCTTAACCCGTAAGCCAGCCGAACCAATGTGTCGAAGAAACACCGTCCAGCTTGCAGGTGCCCGGCCCGCCAAAAGGAGTCGCTTAGCACGATGGGACAAGGAAATCCCAGTCAGTCAAACCCTCCCCTAACCCGGATGACACTGGGGCAATTGTGCGCCGCCTCATGGGTCTCCCAGTCACGGCCGGCTGTAACACAGCCTGGGCTCGAACCTGGGTCTGTAGTGACGCTTGGGTCTGCAGTGCCTTAGTCCGCTGCACCACTCGGGAGGTCCATGTTGTTGCTGCGCTGCTGTCCATCCATCTTCATGTTGCCTCATGCTGCTTTCTGTGGTTTGGGGGAAAAACAGAACATTTTCTCCTATAGTCCCTGTAGTCTCCCCAGTGAGGCCGTTGCTATCGGGTACGTGGAATGATGGGGATGATCAAAGTGCTTCTTAAATCCAATGGGTCTGAGGATAAATAACTGGACCGTGTTTAAATGCCTAGTATCACCCATGATATCCTGGTATTTACATATGAGAGTACAGCCCTGCGTTGTGGTGGGTTATTTAAAGAGCCAATTCTGCTGGGTTAGAGTTAGTGTGTTATTATTGTCCAGAGGGGACAGACAGACATGATAAACTCTCTCTCCCAGTGTGTGTGCTGCTGTCTCCGCTCCTCCTCTCTCCTCCCTCCTTCTAATCCCTCTCTCCTCTCCACTGTCTCCTCTGATCCCTGCCCTTACTTCTGTGCTCTCACCCAGTGTTGTCCTCTTCCTGTGATGTCATAGGTGTGGGCCAGTAACTTCCTGCCTAATGAAGCCACCCTGTCGGACCGCTGTCAGAGAGAATACCTGAAGACCCATGGAGAACCTCTACTGCTGCAGTACGCTAAGATGGAGGCAGAGAGACAGGTAGGACTACACTACCCATAATACCTCTACTGCTGCAGTACGCTAAGATGGAGGCAAACAGGTGAGACTACATTACCAATATATATCTATTGCTGCAGTATGCTAAGATGGAGGTAGAGAGACATGTAGGACTACACTACCCATAAACCTCTAATGCCGCTGTATGCCAGACAGGAAGGACTTCTGTTGGTGTTTATCTCCAGTCCATCTGTGTTAAGCCTGATGACCATTTCCCCAGTGGGTTAGATGTGTGATCCACCAGAGGTCTATGACGCGCACAAACCACCTGCTTCGTAAACAACAAGTGTAGACTTACGGGTCCTTTTCCAACAATGCAGAGTTAAGATATAACAACAAAAATACATTATTCTCAGATTGAAGTACAAAGTACACCGTCATACATGTTGATCTAATAGTACTACTACTAATAGTAACTTTAGGTTGAGCTGTGGTAGTACTACTACTAATAGTAATGTAGGCTGAACTGTGGTAGTACTACTACTAATAGTAATGTAGGCTGAACTGTGGTAGTACTAATAGTAATGTAGGCTGAACTGTGGTAGTACTACTACTAATAGTAATGTAGGCTGAGCTGTGGTAGTACTAATAGTAATGTAGGCTGAACTGTGGTAGTACTAATAGTAATGTAGGCTGAGCTGCGGTAGTACTACTACTAATAGTAATGTAGACTGAGCTGTGGTAGTACTACTACTAATAGTAATGTAGGCTGAGCTGTGGTAGTACTACTACTAATAGTAATGTAGGCTGAACTGTGGTAGTACTACTACTAATAGTAATGTAGGCTGAACTGTGGTAGTTCTAATAGTAATGTAGGCTGAGCTGTGGTAGTATTACTACTAATAGTAATGTAGGCTGAACTGTGGTAGTACTACTACTAATAGTAATGTAGGCTGAACTGTGGTAGTACTACTACTAATAGTAATGTCTGCTGAACTGTGATAGTACTACTACTAATAATAATGTAGGCTGAACTGCGGTAGTACTAATAGTTAAGTAGGCTGTGTGTGGTAGTACTAATAGTACTGTCTGCTGAACTGCGGTAGTACTAATAGTTAAGTAGGCTGTGATGTGGTAGTACTAATAGTAGAGTTGGATGGACTGTGGTAGTACTAATACTAATAGCAGAGTAGGCTGAGCTGTGGTAGTACTAATACTAATAGTAATGTTTGCTGAACTGTGGAAAGTACTAATTATAATAGTAAAGTAGACTGATCTGTGATTGTACTAATAGTAATAGTAATGTCTACTGAGCTTTGGTAGTACTACTAGTAGATTAGGATGGACTGTGGTAGTACTAATACTAATAGTAATGTTTGCTGAACTGTGGTAGTATTAAGCCGTGTTATAAACCAGCTGTTCAACTACAGTACTACCAGTCAGTACTACCAGTCAACTACCAGTCAACAGTTTGGACACACCTACTCATTCAAGGGTTTTTCAATATTTTTACTGTTTTCTACATTGTAGAATAATAGTGAAGACATCAAAACTATTAAATAACACATATGGAATCATTTAGTAAACAATCAAGTTGCCTTGATGACAGCTGTGCACACACTTGGCATTCTCTAAACGATCTTCACCTGGAATGCTTTTCGAAAAGTCTTGAAGGAGTTCCCACATATGCCGAGCACTTGTTGGCTGCTTTTCCTTCACTCTGCGATCCAACTCATCCAAAACTATCTCAATTGGGGTGAGGTCGGGTAATTGTGGAGGCCTGGTCATCTGATGCAGCACTCCATCACTCTCCTTCTTGGTCAAACAGCCCTTACACAGCCTGGAGGTGTGTTGGGTCATTGTCCTGTTGAAAAACAAATGATAGTCCCACTAAGCGCAAACCAGATGGGATGGTGTATCACTGCAGAATGCTGTGGTAGCCATTCTGGTTAAGTGTGCCTTGAATTCTAAATAAATCACTGACAGTGTCACCAGCAAAGCACCATCACACCTCCTCCTCCATGCTTCACGGTGGGAACTACACATACGGAGATCATCCATTCACCTACTCTGCGTCTCACAAAGACACGGCGGTTGGATCCAAAGATCTCACATTTGTACTCCTCAGACCAAAGGACAGATTTCCACCAGTCTAATGTCCACTGCTCGTGTTTATTGGCCTAAGCAGGTCTCTTCTTATTATTGGTGTCCTTTAGTAGTGGTTTCTTTGCAGCAATTTGACCATGAAGGCCTGATTCAAGCAGTCTCCTCTGAACAGTTGATGTTGAGATGTGTCTGTTACTTGAACTCTGTGAAGCATTTTTTTGGGGTGCAATTTCTGAGGCTGGTAACTCTAATGAACTTGTCCTGCAGTAGAGGTAACTCTGGGTCTTCCTTTCATGTGGCGGTCCTCATTAGAGCCAGTTTCATCTTAGCGCTTGATGGTTTTTGCCGGCCTTGATTGGGAGACCCCATAGGGCGGCACACAATTGGCCCAGCGTCCGGGTTTGGCCGGGGTAGGCCGTCATGGTAAATAAGAATTTGTTCTTGACTGACTTGCCTAGTTAAATAAAGGTTCATATAATTAAATAAATACAAATCCTTCAGCTCTACCTGTTTCACACACACAGGGAGGCAGGTAGCCTAGTGGTTAGAGCCTTCACCCTGGACTAGACCAGGCCTGGGTTAGAGCCTTCACCCTGGACTAGACCAGGCCTGGGTTAGAGCCTTCACCCTGGACTAGACCAGGCCTGGGTTAGAGCCTTCACCCTGGACTAGACCAGGCCTGGGTTAGAGCCTTCACCCTGGACTAGACCAGGCCTGGGTTAGAGCCTTCACCCTGGACTAGACCAGGCCTGGGTTAGAGCCTTCACCCTGGACTAGACCAGGCCTGGGTTAGAGCCTTCACCCTGGACTAGACCAGGCCTGGGTTAGAGCCTTCACCCTGGACTAGACCAGGCCTGGGTTAGAGCCTTCACCCTGGACTAGACCAGGCCTGGGTTAGAGCCTTCACCCTGGACTAGACCAGGCCTGGGTTAGAGCCTTCAGCCTGGACTAGACCAGGCCTGGGTTAGAGCCTTCACCCTGGACTAGACCAGGCCGGGGTTAGAGCCTTCACCCTGGACTAGACCAGGCCTGGGTTAGAGCCTTCACCCTGGACTAGACCAGGGCTGGGTTAGAGCCTTCACCCTGGACTAGACCAGGCCTGGGTTAGAGCCTTCACCCTGGACTAGACCAGGCCTGGGTTAGAGCCTTCAGCCTGGACTAGACCAGGCCTGGGTTAGAGCCTTCACCCTGGACTAGACCAGGCCGGGGTTAGAGCCTTCACCCTGGACTAGACCAGGCCTGGGTTAGAGCCTTCACCCTGGACTAGACCAGGCCTGGGTTAGAGCCTTCACCCTGGACTAGACCAGGCCTTGACCGCTGGCTACGTCCCTTCCGTCTTCAAGAGAGCGAGAGTTGCACCCCTTCTGAAAAAACCTACACTCGATCCCTCCGATGTCAACAACTACAGACCAGTATCCCTTCTTTCTTTTCTCTCCAAAACTCTTGAACGTGCCGTCCTTGGCCAGCTCTCCTGCTATCTCTCTCAGAATGACCTTCTTGATCCTAATCAGGCAGGTTTCAAGACTGGGCATTCAACTGAGACTGCTCTTCTCTGTGTCACGGAGGCTCTCCGCACTGCTAAAGCTAACTCTCTTCTCTGCTCTCATCCTTCTAGACCTATCTGCTGCCTTTGATACTGTGAACCATCAGATCCTCCTCTCCACCCTCTCTCCACCCTCTTCCCCCTTCTGACAACCAGGTGGCGAATCGCATCTCTGCATGTCTGGCAGACATATCAGTGTGGATGACGGATCACCACCTCAAGCTGAACCTCGGCAAGACGGAGCTGCTCTTCCTCCCGGGGAAGGACTGCCCGTTCCATGATCTCGCCATCACGGTTGACAACTCCCTTGTGTCCTCCTCCCAGAGTGCTAAGAGCCTCGGCGTGACCCTGGACAACACCCTGTCGTTCTCCACTAACATCAAGGCGGTGACCCGATCCTGTAGGTTCATGCTCTACAACATTCGCAGAGTACGACCCTGCCTCACACAGGAAGCGGCGCAGGTCCTAATCCAGGCACTTGTCATCTCCCGTCTGGATTACTGCAACTCGCTGTTGGCTGGGCTCCCTGCCTGTGCCATTAAACCCCTACAACTCATCCAGAACGCCGCAGCCCGTCTGGTGTTCAACCTTCCCAAGTTCTCTCACGTCACCCCGCTCCTCCGCTCTCTCCACTGGCTTCCAGTCGAAGCTCGCATCCGCTACAAGACCATGGTGCTTGCCTACGGAGCTGTGAGGGGAACGGCACCTCCGTACCTTCAGGCTCTGATCAGGCCCTACACCCAAACAAGGGCACTGCGTTCATCCACCTCTGGCCTGCTCGCCTCCCTACCTCTGAGGAAGCACAGTTCCCGCTCAGCCCAGTCAAAACTGTTCGCTGCTCTGGCACCCCAATGGTGGAACAAGCTCCCTCACGACGCCAGGACAGCGGAGTCAATCACCACCTTCCGGAGACACCTGAAACCCCACCTCTTTAAGGAATACCTAGGATAGGATAAAGTAATCCTTCTAACCCCCCCCCCCCCTTAAAAGATTTAGATGCACTATTGTAAAGTGGTTGTTCCACTGGATATTATAAGGTGAATGCACCAATTTGTAAGTCGCTCTGGATAAGAGCGTCTGCTAAATGACTTAAATGTAAATGTATAATAGTAGTCCAGTGTTATAGTGGTTTAATAGTGGTACAGTGTTATAGTGGTATAATAGTAGTACAGTATTATAGTGGTAGTATAGTGGTACAGTGTTATAGTGGTTTAATAGTAGTACAGTGTTATAGTGGTATAATAGTAGTACAGTATTATAGTGGTTGTATAGTGGTTCAGTATTATAGTGGTTTAATAGTAGTACAGTATTATAGTGATATAATAGTAGTACAGTATTATAGTGGTTGTATAGCGGTTCAGTATTATAGTGGTATAATAGTAGTACAGTATTATAGTGGTTTAATAGTAGTACAGTATTATAGTGGTTTAATAGTAGTACATTATTATAGTGGTATAATAGTAGTACAGTATTATAGTGGTATAATAGTAGTACAGTATTATAGTGGTTTAATAGTAGTGCAGTATTATAGTGGTTTAATAGTAGTACAGTATTATAGTGGTTTAATAGTAGTGCAGTATTATTGTGGTATAATAGTAGTACAGTATTATTGTGGTTTAATAGTAGTACAGTATTATAGTGGTATAATAGTAGTACAGTATTATAGTGGTATAATAGTAGTTCAGTATTATAGTGGTATAATGGTAGTACAGTATTATAGTGGTATAATAGTAGTACACTGTAGCTCAGTTGGTTGAGCATGGCGCTTGCAACGCCAGGGTTATGGGTTCGATTCCCACGGGGGACGGGTATTTAAAATGTAATAAAATGTATGCACTCTACTGTAAGTCGCCTTGGATAAGAGCGTCTGCTAAATGACTAAAATGTAAAATGTAAAAATGTTATTATAGTGGTATAATAGTAGTGTTATAATACTATGGTTTAATGGTTTAATAGTAGTACAGTATTATAGTGGTATAATAGTAGTACAGTATTATAGTGGTTTAATAGTAGTTCAGTATTATAGTGGTATAATAGTAGTACAGTATTATAGTGGTATAATAGTAGTACAGTATTATAGTGGTATAATAGTAGTACAGTATTATAGTGGTAGTATAGTGGTACAGTATTATAGTGGTAGTATAGTGGTACAGTATTATAGTGGTAGTATAGTGGTACAGTATTATAGTGGTATAATAGTAGTACAGTATTATAGTGGTATAATAGTAGTACAGTATTATAGTGGTATAATAGTAGTACAGTATTATAGTGGTATAATAGTAGTACAGTATTATAGTGGTATAATAGTAGTACAGTATTATAGTGGTATAATAGTAGTACAGTATTATAGTGGTATAATAGTAGTACAGTATTATAGTGGTTTAATAGTAGTACAGTATTATAGTGGTATAATAGTAGTACAGTATTATAGTGGTATAATAGTAGTACAGTATTATAGTGGTATAATAGTAGTACAGTATTATAGTGTATTGTAGTATTATGCAGTCCGTTCTTTTCACCTATCGTACTACTACTGTATGGCTGACCCTGTAAAACAACACATTACACTGCACCTATCATACTACTAAACATACAACAACGTACCCAGTGTGTGACAATGCATATTTTTATTGTGTTTTTTGTTGTTGTCTTTACTCTCTGTCCTGTGTTGTTGCTGTGGTGTTTCTAATCAGGTGTTTGCTGCTTGGTTGATCGGAGGAAGCATTGTGGACCTCAGGAAGATATGTTAATATGAATGTTTCCTTTCTTTTCGTCATTGTAACACTGTTCTGAAAAGCACTCACCCGTTAGCCATGCTGAAGTAGCAACAGTGCAGATTGTTATGTTGCAGAGTGGTTGTGTTTCTCCTCTGGACTGTTGCTGCTTGTTGAGTCTCACTGTTTGTTCTATTTACCACAGAAGTGCTGGAATACTGATTGACTGTGTCTTCTCTCTCTCTCTCCCTCCCTCCCTCCCTCCCCTCTCTCTCTCTCTCTCTCTCTCTCTCTCTCTCTCTCTTTCTTTCTCTCTTTCTCCTTTTCTCTCTCTCTCTCTCTCTCTCTCTCTCTCTCTCTCTCTCTCTCCTTCTCTCCTTCTCTCTCCCCTTTCTCTCTCTCACTCCCTTTCTCTCTCTCACACTCCCTTTCTCTCTCTCTCTTTCCCTCTCTACTTCGATCTCTCTCCCTCTCTCTCCTTTTCTCTATTTTTCTCTCTCTCCATCTCTCTCTCCTATCTCTGTCTCTCTCTATTCCTCACCCTCTCTCCCTCTATCTTTATCCCTCAATCTCCCCCTCCTTATGTCTCTCTCTCTAGGAGCGTGTAGTGGTGCAGAATGCTGATTGGCTGGCTGTGGTTCCATACTGGGCCACCTGGCCGTTCCAGACGTTGCTGTTGCCACGGAGACATGTCCAGAGACTGACTAACCTCACCGCCCAGGAGAGAGAGGGTACGACCTCTGATCTCACTCTAACCCATTACCTTTAACCCCTGACATCACTGTAACCTACTGTATTAAACCCTTAACCCTTGACCCTCACAACTCAACTCTCTTACAGTTCACTATGTCACCGTGACCTTTAACCTCACTACTAACACAAACCACTCATTCTACCATCCCTGGTAAAACCTCCTCCTCTGAAACAGCATGTCCTAGCTGTGTAGTAGTGATGTAATCTGGGTAACCAGGACAGTGTTTTTATTAGATGAGAAGCTGAATAATCACATGTACAGGGTTGCAGGTGTAATTACAGAGTGCAGCTCTGAGCTCCAACAATGTAGGACAAACGATACATGTCATAATAAATAATATAAATTACATTTACATTTTTACATTTAAGTCATTTAGCAGAAGCTCTTATCCAGAGCGACTTACAAAATGGTGCATTCACCTTATGATATCCAGTGGAACAACCACTTTACAATAGTGCATCTAAATCTTTTAAGGGGGGGGGGGGGGGGGGGTTAGAAGGATTACTTTATCCTATCCTAGGTATTCCTTAAAGAGGTGGAGTTTCAGGTGTCTCCGGAAGGTGGTGATTGACTCCGCTGTCCTGGCGTCGTGAGGGAGCTTGTTCCACCATTGGGGTGCCAGAGCAGCGAACAGTTTTGACTGGGCTGAGCGGGATAAATAAAATAAATAAATAAAATCTATACATATTAATACTGTAACAATGGTCAATATATAAATATAATAATTTTGTGTAGCGAAGTGCTTGTTTTTCTAGTTCCAATAGTGCAGCTAATATATATAATATCTAACAAGTAATCTAACAATTCCACAACAACTCCCTTTAACACACACATCTAAGTAAAGGGAAGGAATAACAATATATACATATAAATATATGGATGGGCCATGACCGACCGGCATAGAATAGATACAATAGATGGTATAAGATACAGTATATACATCTGGGATGAGTAATGCAAAATATGTAAACATCATTATTAAAGTGACTAGTGATCCATTTATTAAAGTGGCCAATGAATTCAAGTCTGTATGTAGGCAGCAGTCTCTCGGTGCTAGTGATGGCTGTTTAACAGTTTTGATGGCCTTGAGATAGAAGCTATTTTTCAGTCTCTTGGTCCCAGCTTTGATGCACCTGTACTGACCTCGCCTTCTGGATGATAGCGGGGTGAACAGGCAGGTGGCTCGGGTGGTTGTTGTCCTTGATGATCTTTTTGGCCTTCCTGTGACATCGGGTGCTGTAGGTGTCCTGGAGGGCAGGTAGTTTGCCCCCGGTGTTGCGTTGTGCAAACCGCTCCACCCTCTGGAGAGCCTTCCGGTTGTGGATGGTGCAGTTGCCGTACCAGGCGGTGATACAGCCCGACAGGATGCTCTCAATTGTGCATCTCTAGACGTTTGTGAGGGTTTTAGGTGACAAGCCAAATTTCTTCAGCCTCCTGAGGTTAGGGTTAGGGTTAGAGATAGGGTGGACCATTGTCCGTGATTTGTACGCCGAGGAACTTGAAACTTTCCACCTTCTCCACTGCTGACCCGTCGATGTGGATAGGGGGGTGCTCCCTCTGCTGTTTCCTGAAGTCCACGATCAGCTCCTTTGTATTGTTCACGTTGAGTGAGAGGTTGTTTTCCTGACACCACACTCCGAGTGCCCTCACCTCCTCCCTATAGGCTGTCTCGTCGTCGTTGATGGTGATCAAGCCTACCACTGTAGTGTCGTCTGCAAACTTCATGATTGAGTTGGAGGCGTGCATGGCCACGCAGTCATGGTGAACAGGGAGTACAGGAGGGGGCTGAGCACGCACCCTTGTGGGGCCCCATTGTTGAGGATCAGCGAAGTGGAGATGTTGTTTCCTACCTTCACCACCTGGGGTCAGCCCGTCAGGAAGTCCAGGACCAAATCGCACAGGGCGGAGTTGAGACCCAGGGCCTCAAGCTTAATGATGAGCTTGGAGGGTACTATGGTGTTGAATGCTGAGCTGTAGTCAATGAACAGCATTCTTACATAGGTATTCCTCTTGTCCAGATGGGATAGGTGCAGTGTGCAGTGTGATGGCAATTTCATCGTCTATGGACCTTTTGGAGCGGTATACAACTTGCAGTGGGTCTAGGGTGACAGGTAGGATGGGGGTGATATGATCCTTGACTAGTCTCTCAAAGTGATTCATGATGACAGAAGTGAGTGCAAAGGTGCAAACCTTTGCCTTCTTGTATACAGGAGCAATGGTGGCCATCTTTGATTGTCTCCACCTCCCTCCGGTGTCGCCAATCTTCCCCATTATCCCCTGTGTATTTATGCCTGTGTTCTCTGTTTGTCCTTTGCCAGGTCGTCTTGTTTGTCAAGTCAACCAGCGTTTTTTTGTATCAGCTCTTGCTTTTCCCCAGTCTCTCTTTTCTCATCCTCATGGTTTGACCCTTGCCTGTTCTGACCCTGAGCCTGCCTGCCGTCCGGTACCTTTGCCCCAGTTGCTGTAATAAACATTGTTACTTCGACACAGTCTGCATCCGGGTCTTACCTTTATCCTGATTGTACGAACTGCCAATGACTGACCCAGCAGACCCGGGCCAGCTGCACAACGTCATCTCCTCCCAAGGAGTCACCATCGGGAGGCACGAGGAACTGCTTCGTGGCCTTATGGAAGGGGTCCAAATGTTGGCTGAACGCCATGACCGGGCATTGGACAGTTTGCTGGAGCAATTCCACGGGCTGTCTGGGAGGCAGCCTACCACGGTGGTAACCCCACAGCCCCACAGTAAACCAGCTGCTAGCAGCGCTGTCTCATCGGCCACTCCACCTTCTCGGTAGCCCCGTTTACACCCCCCCCCCCCCCCCCCCCCCCAGGACCACTTCAATTTATCGGGCATTTCTAGCTCAGTGCGCCCTCATTTTCGAACTTCGACCCTTCTCCTTCCGCTCGGATCGCTCCAAGATAGCCTACAATTAGTTATACATTGGGTGCTACATGATACAAAGAAAAAGTGCCTAGTAGACGAAACTGATATGACGGCTTGGTAGACAAAGGAAATGGGGTAGGGACCGCTCAAGAGCAGGACACTCATAGCTGATAACTACACTCATAGAAAATGCTAATACTTTGAATACGAACAACCGCTTATGTGAAAAGAAATTGCAATTTACATATTTACGAGCGTATGTCCTGTTGTCTCTCTCTGTGGTCGCCGGTCCATCTGCTAAAGCGAATCGACAGAAAAGTCTCTGGTTGCGTTGCAGTTCTTAACTAATTTCAACATGGGAATGGTCTCCACGTTCTCTGGTCTTGTCCATTGGTAGAGTTGCAGTTCTTAACCATTTCAACATGTAGCATCGGCTCCATATTTTCTGGTCTTCTTAACCATTTGAGACGTCCGGCTTACCGTGGGTCTCTTTGGCATCGAGTAGTATTTCTTCTCTTTTGAAAGTTTCAGAGTTCCAGCCATTTCAGCATGGGAACTCCCTGTCCCGGCGTTATCTTGACTAAATGTACATTATGTCATGTGTCCTTTTATTCTGGAGTAGAAAAGGGCGGTGCCATGACGCCTGACGTAATGTCTGACTCACAGGGGCGTGGCCACTGACTGTGCATAAGTTACCATAAAACAACCAATTCTCATTTAGAAGACTAAATCACATTGTTATCTTTTCAAAAGTATTCTTATACTTATTCATCCATCTTATACAACATTCAGATGTAAACCTGACAGCTGGGAAATGTACACTTTAACAGATACAGTTATGTGGGTTTCCTGTCCTTCATGAGATCACCAAATGAAACATACTCGACGTGACTGTCCCTTAAGTGTCCACATTCTCAAAAATAGAAATATTGTTTAATTCTCCCATTTTGGGGATTAGGAGTTTTTACAAGAGAAGCTCTTTGTTATCCATAGACTCTCTCCCTCAATACGGCATGGCAGTTCTAACCAGGAATTTATGACTGTTGTAAAACCTGATGTGGGGAGAGAATGAGAGAGGGGTGGAGCCACGATATACACCCAAAAGGGCCACGTCGTGACACTGGGGACCCATGCCAAATCCTTTGTCTCCTGCGGGGGAATAGGCATTGTCGTGCCTTCTTCACGTCTGTCTTGGTGTGTTTGGATCATGATAGATTGTTGGTGATGTGGACACTAAGGAACATGAAGCTCTCAACCTGCTCCACTACAGCCCCGTCGATGAGAATGGGGACGTGCTCGGTCCTCCTTTTCCTGTAGTCCACAATCATCTCCTTTGTCTTGATCACGTTGAGAGAGAGGTTGTTGTCCTTGCACCACACTGCCAGGTCTCTGACCTCCTCCTTATAGGCTGTCTCATCATTGTCGGTGATCAGGCCTACCACTGTTGTGAGGGGCCCCGGTGTTGAGGATTAGCGTGGCAGATGTGTTATTACCTACCCTTACCACCTGGGGTCGGCTCGTCAGGAAGTCCAGGATCCAGTTGCAGAGGGAGGTGTTTAGTCCCAGGATCCTTAGCTTAGTGATGAGCTTTGTGGGCGCTATGGTGTTGAACGCTGAGCTGTAGTCAATGAATAGTATTCTCATGTCGGCGTTCCTTTTGTCCAGGTGGGAAAGGGCAGTGTGGAGTGCAATAGAGATTGCATCATCTGTGGATCTGTTAAGGAGGTATGTAAATTGGAGTGGGTGTAGGGTTTCTGGGATAATGGTGTTGTGAGCCATGACCAGCCTTTCAAAGCACTTCATGGCTACAGATGTGAGTGCTATGGGTCAGTAGTCATTTAGGCAGGTTACCTTAGTGTTCTTGGGCACAGGGACTATGGTGGTCTGCTTGAAACATGTTGGTATTACAGACTCAGACAGGGTGAGGTTGAAAATGTCAATGAAGAAACTTGCCAGTTGGTCCGTGCATGCTCTGAGTACACGTCCTGGTAATCTGTCTGGCCCCGTGGCTTTGTGAATGTTGACCTGTTTAAAGGTCTTGCTCACATCGGCTACCGAGAGCGTTATCACACAGTCGTCCAGAACAGCTGGTGCTCACGTGCATGCTTCAGTGTTGCTTGACTCGAAGCGAGCGTAAAAAGCATTTAGCTCGTCTGGTAGGCTCGTGTCACTGGGCAGCTCACGTCTGTGTTTCCCTTTGTAGTCCGTAATAATATAATCCGCTTATCTGTATTGTAAAGCGAGAAACACAATTTAATCTTTGCATCAGTAATGGTGTTATCATGGACAGACTGGGGATTATTGGAGCATGAATGTGACTCATTCTATAATCTGTTGCTTGAAAAGAAATCAGGTGTTTTCACACAGATTCCTCTGTCCTGTTTTATTGTCATTGTTTTTAAATGACAGGCAGCTGTTGTGTTGTCATAAAATTATCTTGGTGGGTTAGTTTGTTTTCCCAGCAGTATGGTGCCCTTGAAGGACATATTTCATTTGATCCAAATATCAGCAGAAGGTTAATTCTGGGAAATAATAAACTATGCAGCCTGGAGTGTGGTTTGTTTGGAGTGTTTGTGTGTGTGTGTATATGTGTGTCAGTGGAGGTTGCTGAGGAGAGGAGGACTCATAATAATGACTGGATTGGCGTGAAGGGAATGGTATCAAACATTCCAACCATAACTACGAGACGTCCTCCCCCAGCAGACTCTGTGTGTGTGTGTGTGTGTGTGTGTGTGTGTGTGTGTGTGTGTGTGTGTGTGTGTGTGTGTGTGTGTGTGTGTGTACGTGCGGCTGTGACACCGTCTAAGAGAGAGAGAGAGATTGAGCGCCAGGAAGTGTAGTTAGTGCTAATATGTATATGAATGTGTTCTAGATAGCTCCAGGAAGTGTAGGTAATGCTAATATGTATATGAATGTGTTCTAGATTGCTCCAGGAAGTGTAGTTAGTGCTAATATGTATATGAATGTGTTCTAGATAGCTCCAGGAAGTGTAGTTAGTGCTAATATGTATATGAATGTGTTCTAGATTGCTCCAGGAAGTGTAGTAAGTGCTAATATGTATGTGTTCTAGATAGCTCCAGGAAGTGTAGTAAGTGCTAATATGTATATGAATGTGTTCTAGATAGCTCCAGGATGTGTAGTAAGTGCTAATATGTATATGTTCTAGATAGCTCCAGGAAGTGTAGTAAGTGCTAATATGTATATGAATGTGTTCTAGATAGCTCCAGGAAGTGTAGTAAGTGCTAATATGTATATGAATGTGTTCTAGATAGCTCCAGGAAGTGTAGTAAGTGCTAATATGTATATGAATGTGTTCTAGATAGCTCCAGGAAGTGTAGTAAGTGCTAATATGTATATGAATGTGTTCTAGATTGCTCCAGGAAGTGTAGTAAGTGTTAATATGTATATGTTCTAGATTGCTCCTGGAAGTGTAGTAAGTGCTAATATGTATATGAATGTGTTCTAGATAGCTCCAGGAAGTGTAGTAAGTGCTAATATGTATATGTTCTAGATAGCTCCAGGGAGTGTAGTAAGTGCTAATATGAATGTGTACTAGATAGCTCCAGGAAGTGTAGTAAGTGCTAATATGTATATGAATGTGTTCTAGATAGCTCTAGGAAGTGTAGTTAGTGCTACTATGTATATGAATGTGTACTAGATAGCTCCAGGAAGTAGTTAGTGCTAATATCTAGTGTAGTAAGTGCTAATATGCAGATGAATGTGTACTAGATAGCTCCAGGAAGTGTAGAAATGGCTAATATGTATATGAATGTGTTCTAGATAGCTCCAGGAAGTGTAGTAAGTGCTAATATGTATGTGTTCTAGATAGCTCCAGGAAGTGTAGTAAGTGCTAATATGTATATGAATGTGTACTAGATTGCTCCAGGAAGTGTAGTAAGTGCTAATATGTATATGAATGTGTACTAGATTGCTCCAGGAAGTGTAGTTAGTGCTAATATGTATATGTTCTAGATAGCTCCAGGAAGTGTAGTAAGTGCTAATATGTATATGAATGTGTTCTAGATTGCTCCAGGAAGTGTAGTTAGTGCTAATATGTATATGTTCTAGATAGCTCCAGGAAGTGTAGTAAGTGCTAATATGTATATGAATGTGTTCTAGATAGCTCCAGGAAGTGTAGTTAGTGCTAATATGTATATGAATGTGTTCTAGATAGCTCCAGGAAGTGTAGTTAGTGCTAATATGTATATGAATGTGTTCTAGATTGCTCCAGGAAGTGTAGTTAGTGCTAATATGTATATGAATGTGTTCTAGATAGCTCCAGGAAGTGTAGTTAGTGCTAATATGTATATGAATGTGTTCTAGATAGCTCCAGGAAGTGTAGTAAGTGCTAATATGTATATGAATGTGTTCTAGATTGCTCCAGGAAGTGTAGTAAGTGTTAATATGTATATGTTCTAGATTGCTCCAGGAAGTGTAGTTAGTGCTAATATGTATATGAATGTGTTCTAGATAGCTCCAGGAAGTGTAGTAAGTGCTAATATGTATATGAATGTGTTCTAGATTGCTCCAGGAAGTGTAGTAACTGTTAATATGTATATGTTCTAGATTGCTCCAGGAAGTGTAGTTAGTGCTAATATGTATATGAATGTGTTCTAGATTGCTCCAGGTATATTAGTCTGAACTCTCTCTTTCTAACTCTTTCTATTCCAGGACTGGCCTCCATTATGAAGAGACTCTTGACTAAATATGATAACCTGTTTCAGATCTCCTTCCCCTACTCCATGGGCTGGCACGGTAAGAGAGAAACAACTCTCAGAAACAATATGAAAAAAGATTATACTGCCAAAGACAGCTATTATTTATTATAGATTATAACAGCTGTCAAATTGCTTGGAGGGAATTGTCTTGCTTCTTAAAAATGTGTTCATCAAAAGTGTTTTCAAAATTCACCGATAAATTGGACCGCATGGAAAACTAAAGACATAGAAACCATAAATTGCTTGTTAACAGGAAATACATTCATTTCCATGACAGAATTAAAAAGCAATTTTGTATTGACAAATACAGCTTTTGCCAAGAGTGTGCAAAGCTGTCATCAAGGCAAAGTGTGGCTATTTGAAGAATCTCAAATATAAACTATATTTTGATTTGTTTAACACTTTGTTTCGCTACTACTAGATTCCATATGTGTTATTTATTTTGATCTAACAGTAGGATGATAGTATATAGATATCTACAGTAGGATGATAGTATCTATATACTATCTATATACTGTCTTCCTACTGTTAGATATCTATATACTATCATCCTACTTTAGGATATATATATATACTATCATCCTACTGTTAGATATATATATATATATATACTATCATCCTACTTTAGGATATATATATATATACTATCATCCTACTGTTAGATATCTATATACTATCATCCTACTGTAGGATATCTATATACTATCATCCTACTGTTAGATATATATATACTATCATCCTACTGTAGGATATATATATACTATCATCCTACTGTTAGATATCTATATACTATCATCCTACTGTAGGATACCTATATACTATCATCCTACTGTAGGATACCTATATACTATCATCCTACTGTAGGATACCTATATACTATCATCCTACTGTAGGATACCTATATACTGTCATCCTACTGTAGGATATCTATATACTATCATCCTACTGTAGGATACCTATATACTGTCATCCTACTGTAGGATATATATATACTATCATCCTACTGTAGGATATCTATATACTGTCATCCTACTGTTAGATATCTATATACTATCATCCTACTGTAGGATATATATATACTATCATCCTACTGTAGGATATCTATATACTGTCATCCTACTGTTAGATAGCTATATAATATAATCTTACTGTAGGCTATATATCAACTATCATCCTACTGTAGACCATCTATCTAATATAATCCTACTGTAGGATATATATCTGCTATCATCCTACTGTAGGATATATATCTACTATCATCCTACTGTAGACCATCTATCTAATATAATCCTACTGTAGGATATATATCTGCTATCATCCTACTGTAGGATATATATCTACTATCATCCTACTGTAGACCATCTATCTAATATCATCCTACTGTAAGGCTATATATAAACTATCATCCTACTGTAAGGCTATATATCTACTATCATCCTACTGTAGACCATCTATCTAATATCATCCTACTGTAGGATATATATCTACTATCATCCTACTGTAGACCATCTATCTAATATCATCCTACTGTAGGCTATATATAAACTATCATCCTACTGTAGGATATATATCTACTATCATCCTACTGTAGACCATCTATCTAATATCATCCTACTGTAGGCTATATATAAACTATCATCCTACTGTAGGATATATATCTACTATCATCCTACTGTAGACCATCTATCTAATATCATCCTACTGTATGCTATCATGCCTAAATTTACTAATCTTGCCAATTAGCATTATGACAACTCAGCAACGCAATGGTAGGGATTAACTGAGCTGGACTTGGGTCATTGATAAGTCATTGTCTCAACGCAGACATATAATGCTGTGAAAGGATCCAGGAACCCACATGATTTGTGTGGATTCCATCCTTATAATACAAGCTTTGTTTCCAGAAGGTATCAAATGTGTCAATAAATATTACACCCACAGAGCTGCAGTAGTCTCGTAGCCAGTTATGGAGGGATAAAAGTCTGCTGAACCGTTCAATGTCACGATTTAGGGAGGGCAGAGGGCCAGATATTATGGGGCGTCTGTTGGTGTCAAGTAGAGACCCAATCAGTTCTTTAAAATCCATCTCCAGCTGTTCTGAGCTGCCCTTCATAATGCCCTTCGACCCCACATGAACCATGACACTATCAGCCCCCCAGGTGACTGACTCACAGCCTCAGGAAGCAACCTGGTGATATCCTGAACTTTGACCCCACATGAACCATGACAGTATCAGCCCCTGGTGACTGACTCACAGCCTCGGGAAGCAACCTGCTGATATCGTGAACTTTTTCCCCAGGAAAACACAAAGTCTTTGCCCCAGGTACAGATATATGCCTCACCATTGAACTCCCTGTCACAATAGCCAGAATGATCCGGCCTCTGTCGTGTCTTGAAGCAGATTGCGAGGCCAGAGCCACAGAACAGCAGAGAAGAGGGCTACTGAGACACCGGCTGTGTGCAGGACACAACAACCAAAGGGACAGAGCTCTGATCAAGAGAGCACAGCCCAGCGGAGAGGGCCCACGGTGGTCCAGGCTGTGCCCAGGCAGTTGATTGACTAGGACAGGGAGAGGTAGCTGGAGGGGCATCCACAGCCACAGAGGGAACATCCATTCAGAAAGTATTCAGACCCTTACTGGTGTTGGCCTGGTTCATAGATATACAGTCCATTCAGAAAGTATTCAGACCCTTACTGGTGTTGGCCTGGTTCATAGATATACAGTCCATTCAGAAAGTATTCAGACCCTTACTGGTGTTGGCCTGGTTTATAGATATGGCCGAGTCTCCATCAGCCTATCCTCCGGATACCATCCCCAAACCAATGGGCAGACGGAACATCTGAGTCAGGAAATAGGGAAGTACCTTCGCCAACACTACACCCACCAACCACACGAGTGGAGTCGCTATCTAGCCTGGGCCAAATATGCACAGAATTCCTTGGTGATTTCCTCACTCCTTTTCAGTGTGTCCTCTGGTACCAACCCCCATGTTCCCATGGGAGACCGAGCCAGGAACTGTGCCTGCCGTCGATAAGTGGATTTGATGGAGCGAGGAGGTTTGGGAGGTCACACATCGGCACCTCCATCAAGCGTCCCTCTCCCAGAAACGGTTCGCTGACCGGCGTCGCCGACCTACTCCACTCTTCCACCCTGGGCAACGTGTGTTGGTACCTTCTTGTACTGTATGCCAGAGCAGACCTGATGCGTAACTCTTTCCTACAGCACTGCATGCGTTTCAGCTGAGCTGTAGTCAATTAACAGAATTTTTAAATAGGTATTCCTTTTGTCCAGGAGGGTGAGGGCAGTGTGGAGTGCAATAGAGATTGCGTCATCTGTGGATCTGTTGGCGCGGCATGCGAGTTGGAGTGGTCCATGGTGTCTGGGATGATGGTGTTGATGTGAGCCATCACCAGCCTTTCAAAGCATTTCATGGCTACAGATGTGTGCTGTTAGGCGATAGTCTTTTAGGCAGGTTACCTTGGCATTCTTGGGCACAGGGACTATGGTGGTCTGCTTGAAGCAAGTTTTAATTGTCAGTGACAACACTTGACAGATGGTCAGCCCATGCTCTGAGTACTTTGTCTGAGTTTTCCGGTTGCAAATTTTAACCTGTTTAAAGGTCTTACTCACATCGGCTACGGAGAGCGAGTTCACACAGTCATCCGAAACAGCTGGTGCCCTCATGCATGGTTCACTGGTGCCTGCCTCGAAGAGAGCATAGAAGGCATTTAGCTCGTCTGGTAGGTTTGCGTCACTGGGCAGCTCGCAGCTGGGTTTCCCTTTGTAATCTGAGATAGTTTGCGAGCCCTGCCACATCCGACGATCGTCATATTCGGTGTAGTAGGATTCTATCTTAATCCTGTATTGATGCTTTGCCTGTTTGATGAGTATATAAGAGGGCGCTACAGTTGATAGCAGACACTCTCTTTTTTTTACCCTAATCGTAGCTTGTGGACATCAGAACAGGCGATCACTAACTTCCATTTGGATGAACATTTCTACTACAACTAGTCGGCAGCTCTGGACATTCTGCTTACTCCGGACCAGGCCCTGAGCCCTGGGACTCTAAAGAGGAAGTGGTGGCGAAACAGAGGCAGGCAACTTAACGAGACTATGTTGGTGAGCAAATAGACTGCCATTGTCCTCTGTCCTATTGGAGAATGTGCAATAACTGCAGATCAAACCGGATCAGCTCCGTTCAAGGCGATATCCAGTTGGATATACATCTCGCTGGTTTTTCTATGCATCATCAACACTGGACGGCAGACTTGGGGTTTTTCTATGCATCATCAACACTGGATGGCAGACTTGGGTGAGACGAAGGGAAGAGGGGTGTGTCTCTTTGTTAGCAACTTCTGGTGCGTGATCTCTAATGTTAAGGAAGTCTCTAGTTTCGCCTGAGAGAATAGCTCAAGATAAGCTGCAGACCATAATATTTACCAAGAGAGTTTTCATCTATATTTTTCTTAGCTGTCTATTTGTGACCCGATTCAGGAAACTCGGCATATGGCGCAAGTCACGACTTCCGAGTCGTTTGAACGTACATTTGTTTTTTAGCAAAATGCATTTTTTTTTAACAGAAATGCCTTCTCGAACATGTGAACTTTTCATGTGCCTTAATAACAAAGTTGTATGCCATCTGTAAATATGAAAAAAATTGTTAAATTACGAGCCGTGTTGGTTAAGCCACAGAAAAAGTCAGCAACCTTCCCACTAGCCATGAATGGCTGAGATAATGAGTGGGCTGGACATGCCGAGAGAGGAGTTCGGATTGGTCTGCCATATAGAAGGCTTCTGTCTATTTGAGCCGGTCAGTCTATGTTGGTAATCCTGTCAAAAACGTTTTTTTTTTTTAAATGTATTGTGTAGTGGAGCTGCATAAGTGTTGCTCTCTACTTTCTGGAGGATCAAGTTTTGAAATCAGTGGAATAGCTAAAGAGATGGAGAAAACACCTGTCCCTGGATTACATCTTCAAACTAAGGGCAACCGTGGTATGGCATTCCTGACACGGAGATGCGTCCATCATGCATGATGATGTATACAGGTAAGATAGTCTAGCTCGCTACATTTTCAAATATTACACATTTCTAATTTTGACAGAAAGGGGTTTCATTTCAAGCTAAAGTGTACTGTTAGCTAGCTAGCTACGATTAGCTGGCTGGCTCCCTAGCGGACGTTATTATTTGTTTCCCAGAGCCATTTGCTTTTCTAGTTAGAGCCTAATGTTAGCTAGCTAACATTTAACCTGGTTGGTTAGCTCCCAGCACTGTGGCATTGTTGGCACTTTGTTCATTGTTGTTTAACTATCTAACGTTAGCTGGCTGGCTCGTTAGCTAATGTTACGTGACGTGTGTGATCTTAAACGTTGTTTACCTAGCTAGGTTCATTATTTACCTAGCTAGCTAGCTATATGTCTTAAGCTAAAGTGTACTGTTAGCTAGCTAGCTAATGTTAACTGGCTGGCTCCCTAGCGGACGTCATTATTTTTTTCCCAGATCCGTTTGCTTTTCTAGTTAGAGCCTAATGTTAGCTAGATAACATTGAACCTGATTGGTTAGCTCCCAGCACTGTGGCATTGTTGGCACTGTTCATTGTTTTTTAAGTAGCTAACGTTAGCTGGCTGGCTCGTTAGCTAATGTTACGTGACGTGTGTACAACACCCGTTTAATATGGCCGGTGTCAGTAAACGTCTGCAAAAAAGAGTCATGTAATTGTTGCCAGCAGAGCTGGTTCGGCTGTTTTCATGTAATCCAGAGGTAAACAAATCAACGGCCAGAGCGTCAAGTGTGCACTCCGAGAGTGAAACGAGATGGGTGGGGCTAAAGCTTAAAAGAGTGTGAACGATGCCGAATGGGTGTAGACAAAGAGCTCTTCACTAGATACCAAAACATTCAAAGGGGATTTTCTCAAAAGTGAGTTTACAAGTTGATCAACTTTCAAAGCAGAATTACTTTCCCATTGTTCCTCAAATGCAGTGTATGATATACCATTTTGTGGCTCTGAGTCTCTACTTTTATCCAAGGTAAAAAAACACAATTTAATATTTTGCGACATAAGACCGATTGGAGCCGGTCGGTCACATATGAGAGTTTAGAGGCCAGAGTGATGGAGAACGATGTTTCTGATCTAAGATATGAGAGATCCCTCACCAGAGTGATGGAGAACGATGTTTCTGATCTAAGATATGAGAGATCCCTCACCAGAGTGATGGAGAACGATGTTTCTGATCTAAGCTGAGTATCAGTATCCACGGCTCTAACCTGCCAGAACTCCTATCCACAGGTCAGAACTCCTATCCACAGGTCAGAACTCCTATCCACAGGTCAGAACTCCTATCCACAGGTCAGAACTCCTATCCACATCTCAGAACTCCAATCCACAGGTCAGAACTCCAATCCACAAGGCGGGAGGTCAGAACTCCAATCCACAAGGCGGGAGGTCAGAACTCCTATCCACAGGTCAACTGGTCAGCTCATATTCATGTAGATGGTAATTGATCTGGTCACATCAGAGGACACATTTCAGATTGTATCGTTGTTTCCTCACTGGTAAGGTGAGTCAGTAATGGTGTGTGTGTGTGTGTGTGTGTGTGTGTGTGTGTGTGTGTGTATTGGTGATGTTGTCAACAGCATTGAGTTGTTGGTTCATTTCTCGCCTGTGGCTTAACTGCTTAACGAGCAGGGTGTCGTTACCGTGGCTACGGCCAGGCGGCTCGTTAGGGGCGGGGTCTCCAGTCCTTAATTAGTTTTGTTTAAAGGAGAGATAGTGAAGTCACCTCCACAGGGCTGTCACCTTCACATGGCTGTCACCTCCACATGGCTGTCACCTATTTACCAGGGCTGTCATTACCTTTATTTACCAGGGCTGTCATTACCTTTATTTACCAGGGCTGTCATTACCTTTATTTACCAGGGCTGTCATTACCTTTATTTACCAGGGCTGTCATTACCTTTATTTACCAGGGCTGTCATTACCTTTATTTACCAGGGCTGTCATTACCTTTATTTGAGAGGAGAGGAGAGGAGAGGAGAGGAGGAGACGGGATGAATGTGATTTAACTAGCATGATACGCTGTTCATTCATTCATTATATGGGGATAGGAGAGGAGCTTATAGGGATTGGGAGCGTAGCCAAACCTCTGGTTCTCACAGCCTTTTAGAACTTAATATGTTCATATTTACCATGACGAAACCTTCCTTCCAGCAGGCGCTTTTATGGAGGGAGAGAGGCTAACGGGTCCATACGTCCACACTACACGTCCTGCTAGTCTTCACTAAGCCTGTAGTCTACAGTAGAGACCTGCTAGTCTTCACTAAGCCTGTAGTCTACAGTAGAGACTTGCTAGTCTTCACTAAGCCTGTAGTCTACAGTAGAGACCTGCTAGTCTTCACTAAGCCTGTAGTCTACAGTAGAGACCTGCTAGTCTTCACTAAGCCTGTAGTCTATAGTAGAGACCTGCTAGTCTTCACTAAGCCTGTAGTCTACAGTAGAGACCTGCTAGTCTTCACTAAGCCTGTAGTCTATAGTAGAGACCTGCTAGTCTTCACTAAGCCTGTAGTCTACAGTAGAGACCTGCTAGTCATCACTAAGCCAGTAGTCTACAGTAGAGACCTGCTAGTCTTCACTAAGCCTGTAGTCTACAGTAGAGACCTGCTAGTCTCCTCTAAGCCTGTAGTCTATAGTAGAGACTTGCTAGTCTTCACTAAGCCTGTAGTCTACAGTAGAGACCTGCTAGTCTTCACTAAGCCTGTAGTCTACAGTAGAGACCTGCTAGTCTTCACTAAGCCTGTAGTCTATAGTAGAGACCTGCTAGTCTTCACTAAGCCTGTAGTCTACAGTAGAGACCTGCTAGTCTTCACTAAGCCAGTAGTCTACAGTAGAGACCTGCTAGTCTTCACTAAGCCTGTAGTCTATAGTAGAGACCTGCTAGTCTTCACTAAGCCTGTAGTCTATAGTAGAGACCTGCTAGTCTTCACTAAGCCTGTAGTCTATAGTAGAGACCTGCTAGTCTTCACTAAGCCTGTAGTCTACAGTAGAGACCTGCTAGTCTTCACTAAGCCTGTAGTCTATAGTAGAGACCTGCTAGTCTTCACTAAGCCTGTAGTCTATAGTAGAGACCTGCTAGTCTTCACTAAGCCTGTAGTCTACAGTAGAGACCTGCTAGTTTTCACTAAGCCTGTAGTCTATAGTAGAGACCTGCTAGTCTTCACTAAGCCTGTAGTCTACAGTAGAGACTTGCTAGTCTTCACTAAGCCTGTAGTCTACAGTAGAGACCTGCTAGTCTTCACTAAGCCTGTAGTCTATAGTAGAGACCTGCTAGTCTTCACTAAGCCTGTAGTCTACAGTAGAGACCTAGAACTGCTAGTCTTCAAAAACCTAGGAAGAAACCTAGAGAGGAACCAGGCTATGAGGGGTGGCCAGTCCTCTTCTGGCTGTGCAGGGTGGATATTATAACAGAACATGGTCAACATGGTCACTAAGCCTGTAGTCTACAGTAGAGACCTAGACCTGCTAGTCTTCACTAAGCCTGTAGTCTACAGTAGAGACCTGCTAGTCTTCACTAAGCCTGTAGTCTACAGTAGAGACCTAGACCTGCTAGTCTTCACTAAGCCTGTAGTCTACAGTAGAGACCTGCTAGTCTTCTCTAAGCCAGTAGAGACTGTCCTCTCACTCTCTCCTCCTCTCTCTCCTCCTCCCAGGCGCCCCTACCGGCCCCTATCTTAAAGAGGACCAGTTCCACTGGCAGCTCCATGCTCACTACTACCCGCCCCTGCTCCGATCCGCCAGCGTACGCAAGTTCATGGTGGGATATGAAATGCTGGCGCAGGAGCAGAGAGACCTTACACCTGAACAGGTAATACATTTGGGAAACAGTATTACTGCAACATATGCTACAGTATATATAAGCACAGATCTTCATTGGTCTAAAACATTTGGTAATTAGCTAAAGTATTCCTATGTGTCCATGTTATTTACCACAGCTCCTAATAAAGTTATCAGGCTAACTCAACTGTATTACTCTGAGGGAGGGTCCAGGCTGTAACTCTGAAGGAGGGTCCAGTCTGTAACTCTGAAGGAGGGTCCAGTCTGTAACTCTGAAGGAGGGTCCAGTCTGTAACTGAGGGAGGGTCCAGTCTGTAACTCTGAAGGAGGGTCCAGTCTGTAACTCTGAAGGAGGGTCCAGTCTGTAACTCTGAGGGAGGGTCCAGTCTGTAACTCTGAAGGAGGGTCCAGTCTGTAACTCTGAAGGAGGGCCCAGTCTGTAACTGAGGGAGGGTCCAGTCTGTAACTCTGAGGGAGGGTCCAGTCTGTAACTGAGGGAGGGTCCAGGCTGTAACTCTGAAGGAGGGTCCAGGCTGTAACTCTGAGGGAGGGTCCAGTCTGTAACTCTGAGGGAGGGTCCAGTCTGTAACTCTGAAGGAGGGTCCAGTCTGTAACTCTGAAGGATGGTCCAGTCTGTAACTCTGAAGGAGGGTCCAGTCTGTAACTCTGAAGGAGGGTCCAGTCTGTAACTCTGGAGGGTCCAGTCTGTAACTCTGAAGGAGGGCCCAGTCTGTAACTGAGGGAGGGCCCAGTCTGTAACTGAGGGAGGGTCCAGTCTGTAACTCTGAAGGAGGGTCCAGTCTGTAACTGAGGGAGGGTCCAGTCTGTAACTCTGAAGGAGGGTCCAGTCTGTAACTCTGAAGGAGGGTCCAGTCTGTAACTCTGGAGGGTCCAGTCTGTAACTCTGAAGGAGGGCCCAGTCTGTAACTGAGGGAGGGTCCAGTCTGTAACTCTGAGGGAGGGTCCAGTCTGTAACTGAGGGAGGGTCCAGGCTGTAACTCTGAAGGAGGGTCCAGGCTGTAACTCTGAGGGAGGGTCCAGTCTGTAACTCTGAGGGAGGGTCCAGTCTGTAACTCTGAAGGAGGGTCCAGTCTGTAACTCTGAAGGATGGTCCAGTCTGTAACTCTGAAGGAGGGTCCAGTCTGTAACTCTGAAGGAGGGTCCAGTCTGTAACTCTGAAGGAGGGTCCAGTCTGTAACTCTGAAGGAGGGTCCAGTCTGTAACTCTGAAGGAGGGCCCAGTCTGTAACTGAGGGAGGGCCCAGTCTGTAACTGAGGGAGGGTCCAGTCTGTAACTCTGAAGGAGGGTCCAGGCTGTAACTCTGAAGGAGGGTCCAGTCTGTAACTGAGGGAGGGTCCAGTCTGTAACTCTGAAGGAGGGTCCAGTCTGTAACTCTGAAGGAGGGTCCAGTCTGTATCTCTGAAGGAGGGTCCAGGCTGTAACTCTGAGGGAGGGTCCAGTCTGTAACTCTGAAGGAGGGTCCAGGCTGTAACTCTGAAGGAGGGTCCAGTCTGTAACTGAGGGAGGGTCCAGTCTGTAACTCTGAGGGAGGGTCCAGTCTGTAACTGAGGGAGGGTCCAGGCTGTAACTCTGAAGGAGGGTCCAGGCTGTAACTCTGAGGGAGGGTCCAGTCTGTAACTCTGAGGGAGGGTCCAGTCTGTAACTCTGAAGGAGGGTCCAGTCTGTAACTCTGAAGGATGGTCCAGTCTGTAACTCTGAAGGAGGGTCCAGTCTGTAACTCTGGAGGGTCCAGTCTGTAACTCTGAAGGAGGGCCCAGTCTGTAACTGAGGGAGGGCCCAGTCTGTAACTGAGGGAGGGTCCAGTCTGTAACTCTGAAGGAGGGTCCAGTCTGTAACTCTGAAGGAGGGTCCAGTCTGTAACTCTGAAGGAGGGTCCAGTCTGTAACTCTGAAGGAGGGTTCAGGCTGTAACTCTGATAGACTCCTCTTTCGGCATTATGAGCCTTCCTATCTGGTCATTAAACATGGACAGCGTTGTTCCAATCCTCTGGTGTCCCTTTTCAGGTCTCAAATTTTGCTGCTGTCATCGCACACTGTTATTTCAACCAAAAGATATGGGAGTTTTTCAAAATTGGATTTGTTTTCAAATTCTTTGTGGGTCTGTGTAATCTGAGGGAAATACGTGTCTCTAATAGGTGTCTCTAATGTAGTCCGTAATTGTAAACTATTACGGACTACAAGGGGAAACCCAGCCTCTAGCTGCCCAGTGACGCGAGCCTACCAGACGAGCTAAATGTCTTTTATACTCACTTCGAGGCAAGCAACACTAAAGCATGCATGAGAGCACCAGCTGTTCCGGACGACTGTGTGATAACGCTCTCCGTAGCCTATGTGAGCAAGACCTTTTAAACAGGTCAACATTCACAAAGCCACGGGGTCAGACAGATTACCAGGACGTGTACTCAGAGCGTGCACTGACCAACTGACAAGTGTATTCACTGACATTTTCAACCTCTCCCTGACCAAGTCTGTAATTCCTACATGTTTCAAACAGACCACCATCCTTGTACCCAAGAAAGCAAAGTTAACCTGTCTAATTGATTACCGCCACGAAGCACTCACGTTGGTAGCCATGAAGTGCTTTGAAAGGTTGGTCATGGCTAACATCAACACCATCCTGCCAGAAACCCTATACCCACTCCAATTCGCATACCGCCCCAAAATATCCACAGATGACGCAGACATACAGTATGTAGTTCACAACTCTACAACCCAGGGTTAGCTTGGAATGCAACAGACATATAGTATGTAGTTCACTACTCTACAACCCAGGGTTAGCTTGGAATGCAGCAGACATACGCTATTCACACTGTAAAAGGTTTCTTCTGGGTTGTCAGAATGAGGCCCAATCTGTCATGAAACATTGGAGGGATTCCCTTGTTGTTTCCCACATGACCGTCGCTGATGACATAATGTACTGTGGCGTACAGCAGGTCAGCCACCAGGGGGAGACTCGTCAAGGCCTGGTTACAGACGGAGTATACATTACGAGGCAATGGCTCCATCTGCTGGACGTGCCAGGTCTTGACGGGCTCTCCACTCAGGACTAATTGTGGCTGATTGGGGAGTTGGTGAGTAATCAAGGGCTGATTGCTCACCAGCTGTACAAGACCCATAAAGCTGCCAGAAGGGCAGCACATAGGAGGTGACTGGGGGAAGTAAGGTGACTTCCGTGTAGTTGGAGACGGGGCCCGAGCTAAGACGAGGGAGTTTGTGTGTCCGACAGGATACAGGAAGACCCGGAGCCCAGAAGATGGTATCCCGGAGAGGGTCTCATTGGGGAGACCTATCATTTTCTTTTGATTCATTATTTAATAAACACCTTTGAAACCGAGCTAATCATGCTTTGTCCGTCTCTGATCTGTGTAAACATCTTGACCCAATCCCCTGGTCTGCCACAAGTGGTGGAGAATGCGGGCAATCTGATAACGTGGTCAGATCAGGGTTGACGTTTACACAGCATCAGCATGGACGAGTTGATAGCTCAGTTTGTCCGGGCCCAACAAGCACAACAGGCGGTTCAGGAACGAACGCTGGAGGAACAGCGATTACAAACCAAGAAAAAGAGCGGGGATGACCAATAGCCTGTGCGGCCCGGAAGCAACCGGTTAACCAGCATTGGTCTATGGCGCCGGAGTCGGAGGGGGCGCCGGATCCCTGAATCCCTGGAGGAGGAGCCCATCCTCCCCCTCCTTGATTTCGAGGGGCCAGTCGAGACCCCCGCTGGGGGCCAACTGAGGGGACAATTCGGGACTGCCCAGTGGGAGGATCCGAACTTGAAAGCTGCCGCAGCCCAAGTGATAGCGGTGGATGGACAGCTACTTCCGGGGGGGAGTGACTGGCGATGCCCCCATTTCCAAATGTAGAATAACCTTTTGTATCAGGTGTCACGTCAACAGGGGGAACTTCGAGAGGTATTGTTGCTGCCCCGACGGTACGTGGGAACCGTTCTTCAGCTCGCCCACACCCACCTGTTGGGGGCGCACCTGGGAATGGAGAAGACCCGGGAACGGATCGCTGCCCGGTTCCACTGGCCCGGGATGAGGAGGGCCGTGGAAGACTACTGTCGCAGCTGCCCGGGTGTCAACTCAAGGCCCAGAAAGCCCACTTCCGAAGCCCATTGGTCCCCCTACCAATAATCGGGGTACCCTTTGAACGCATCGCCATGGACATAGTGGGGACCCTGGTATAAACAGCACGAGGACACCGGTACATCCTGGTGATAGTAGATTATGCCACCCGGTATCCCGAAGCCATTCCCCTACGGGCGGAGGTATCCAAGGGAATCGCCCGGGAGCTGTTCCACCTCTTTAGCCGGGTGGGCATTCCGAACGAGATCTTGACAGACCAAGGTACGGAGTTTATGTCCCGCCTCATGAAAGAGTTGTGTGCCCTCCTGCAGATCAAGCAGATCCGGACCTCTTTTTTTCACCTGCAGACGGATGGGCACGTCGAGCCCTTTAAAAAACGCTCAAACAGATTCTGCAGAAGGTAATCGAGCAGGACAGGAAGAACTGGGACCAGCTACTACCCCACCTAATGTTCTCAATCCGAGAAGTACCCCAATCCTCCACTGGGTTTTCCCTGTTCAAACTCCTCTACAGGAGGAGGCCACGCGGCCTACTGGACCTCGCAAAGGAGGTGTGGGAAGTCCAACCGACCGCATTACGCAGCGTGGTAGAGCACTTGGAGACGATGAGGGAGCGGATGACAGCCATATGGCCAGTCGTGAGGGAACATATGGAGAAGGCCCAACGCGCCCAAGCCCAGGTCTACAATCGGGGAGCCCAGCCCCGAGAATTCCAGGTGGGAGACAGGGTGCTGGTCTTAATCCCCATGGCCGAAAGTAAGTTCCTGACAACATGGCACGGACCATACGAGGTGGTCGAGAAGATGGGACCTGTCAATTACCGCATACGGCAACCGGGGAGAGGGAAACTTCAACAGATTTACCACGTGAACCTGTTGAAGAAGTGGCACGAGAGGACATCCTTGGCTTTGTTATGGTCGGGACCCAGGACGCCAACTGGTCCCGAGCAATGAGGACCTCGACCCGGCCCAGAAGCAAGAGCTCAGGGAGCTTATCGATTGGAACACGGCGGTGTTCTCCAAGAAGCCGGGCCACACGACCCTCATTGAACACCACATCCGTACCCGGCCCGGCAAAATGGTAAGAAAGAGGCCATATCGGATTCCGGAGGCCCGAAGGAAGGCCGGGAAACAAGAAGTGGAGGCTATGCTGAGGATGGGGGTCGTTGAAGAGTCCCACAGTGCATGGTGCAGCCCCATCGTGGTGGTGCCCAAACTGGACGGTAGCCTCCGCTTCTGTAACGATTTCCGGGGGGGTGAACGACATCAGCTTGTTTGATGCATATCCCATGCCGAGGGTGGACGAGCTCATCGACCGATTGGGAAAGGCCCGGTACATCAGCACCCTTGACCTGACCAAAGGATATTTGCAGGTACCGTTGGCAGCGTCCTCCCGGGAAAAGACGGCGTTTTCGACACCAGACGGGTTGTATCAGTACCGGGTGCTCCCGTTCGGTCTCCACGGAGCCCCACCCACATTCCAACGGCTGATGAACAAAGTACTTCAACCCTGCCAGCGGTATGCAGCAGCCTATTTGGATGACATCATCATCCACAGCCAAGGTTGGGAAAAGCACTTGACGCGCCTCCAGGCGGTGCTGGACGCGCTCAGACTAGCCAGGTTGAACGCGAACCCCAGTAAGTGCAAACTAGTGTTCGAGGAGGTGGAGTACCTGGGGTATTTGATCGGACGGGGGAACGTCAAGCCCCAGGAGAGGAAGGTTCACGCGGTACGTGACTGGCCCGTTCCACGCACCAAGACACAGGTCAAGTCCTTCCTGGGACTGGCAGGATACTATAGCCGATTTATCCCCAACTTTGCGGCTATAGCTTCCCCCCTCACCGATCTAACCAGGGCCCGCCTCCTGAAAACAGTGAAATGGACGGACGAGACAGAAGCGGTGTTCAGACGTCTGAAGGAAGCGCTGTGCTCCCATCCGATTCCGTAAAGCCCGATTTCCAGGTGCCGATGGGGTCCAGACGGATGCGTGTGATATGGGACTAGGTGCCGTTCTGTCCCAGATACACGATGGGGAGGAGCATCTCATCATGTACATCAGCAGAAAGCTGGTTCATTGAGAGAAAAAGTACTCTATTGTTGAGAAAGAGTGTCTAGCGGCGAAGTATTACCTGCTGGGTACCCACTTCACCCTGGTCACGGACCATGCTCCCCTGGTCTGGATGGCCAGGGGGAAGGACACAAACTATTGGGTTACCAGGTGGTTCTTGTCCCCTCAACGCTTCTCTTTTTCTGTTGTGCACAGGTCAGGGGCGAAGCATGGAAACGCTGATGCCCTATCGAGAAGGGAGACGTTCGTCGCACTGACGACAGTCCCCTCCCCGACAGAGCTAAAGGGGGGGTGGCGTACAGCAGGTCAGCCACCAGGGGGAGACTCGTCAAGGCCTGGTGGCAGACGGAGTATACATCACGAGGCGATGGCTCCATCTGCTGGGCGTGCCAGGTCTCGACAGGCTCTCCACCCAGGACTAATTGTGGCTGATTGGGGAGTTGGTGAGTAATCAAGGGCTGATTGCTCACCAGCTGTACAAGACCCATAAAGCTGCCAGAAGGGCAGCACATAGGAGAGGACTGGGGGAAGTAAGGTGACTTCCGTGTAGTTGGAGACGGGGCCCGAGCTAAGACGAGGGAGTTTGTGTGTCCGACAGGATACAGCAAGACCCGGAGCCCAGAAGATGGTATCCCGGAGAGGGTCTCATGGGGGAGACCTATCATTTTCTTTTTGATTTACTATTTAAATAAACACCCTTGAAACCAAGATAATCCTACTCTGTCCGTGTCTGATCTGTGTAAACGTCTTGACCAAACCCCTGGTCTGCCACATTACATTATCACCTTAGTTCAGTTTCAACTGTCTCTGTTGTACTTTACTGTGACTCTACTCTCTGTGTGTGTTCCATCCTCAGGCTGCTGAACGGCTGAGGAACCTTCCAGAAGAACACTACAAGACCATTGAGATGGGAGGAGATATTGGTGGAGAGACACCAATGACTCTACCACACCTCTGATCCTACCACACCTCTGATCCTACCACACCTCTGATCCTACCACACCTCTGATCCTACCACACCTCTGATCCTACCACACCTCTGAGCCTACCACCGGATCACCAACTAGATTCAGCAGCATACCACCAGTTGGTGAACCCTGGTCTATCACATTGACATTAGATATTAAAGTATGAATAACAGGAAATCAAAACAGTTTGATACAAATACTACTAGATCACTTTTTGGGATGATTTGGCGAGAAGGGAAATATATAATATTGCTGACAGTGCCTTCATAGAGTTTTCACACCCCTTGAGTTTTTCCACACTTTGTGTTACAGCCTGAAGTAAACATTTATTAAATTAAGATTTTGTGTCACTGTCCTACACACAATACCCCATAATGTTAAATTGGAATACTGTTTGTAAATTTATAAAAAATAAAAAGCTAAAATATCTTGAGTCAGTAAGTATTTATGGCCTAAATAAGTTCAGGAGTAAACATGTGCTTAATAAGTCACATAATTAGTTGCATGTACTCACTCTGTGTGCAATAATAGTGTTTAACATTATGTTTGAATGACTACCTCATCTCTGTACCTCAACACATACAATTATCTGTAAGATCCCTCAATCGAGTAGTGCATTTCAAGCACAGATTCAACCACAAATATCAAGGAGGTTTTTCAATGCCTAACAAAGAAGGGCACCTATTGGTAGATGGGTAAAAAAAAGACATTGAATATCCCTTTGAGCATGGTGAAGTTATTAATTACACTTTGGATGGTGTATCAATACACCCAGTCACTACAAAGATACTGTCCATGTTGTGTGCTACTGGTGGAGGAGTCAGGTGCAGGAGAAGTCAGGTGCAGGTTAAGTCAGGTGCAGGAGAAGTCAGGTGCAGGTTAAGTCAGGTGCAGGTTAAGTCAGGTGCAGGTTAAGTCAGGTGCAGGAGAAGTCAGGTGCAGGTTAAGTCAGGTGCAGGAGAAGTCAGGTGCAGGTTAAGTCAGGTGCAGGAGAAGTCAGGTGCAGGTTAAGTCAGGTGCAGGTTAAGTCAGGTGCAGGAGAAGTCAGGTGCAGGATGAGTCAGGTGCAGGATGAGTCAGGTGCAGGATGAGTCAGGTGCAGGATGAGTCAGGTGCAGGATGAGTCAGGTGCAGGATGAGTCAGGCGCAGGAGAGCAGAGAGTTGTGAACAGGCGAACACTTTATTTAGGCAGAGGCAATAAAACAGACAGACGCCACTGCGTCAAAACCTCCAGCCAAAGGTAAAAAGTGCAAGGCGCGAAACAGTCACAAAAATAAGCAAATGTTTAACAATTAAACATCCTCGTGAAATACCACGGAATACAGGGGAAAAACCAGCCTGGCGCGTAACACGAAACACGTAACAAAAACAATTTAACACAAAGACATGGGGGGGGGACAGAGGAATAAATACATGTGTGATTGGGGAATGTAAACCAGGTGTGCAGGGAACAAGACAAAACAAATGGAGTGGCGATGGCTAGAAGGTCGGTGACGTCGACCGCGGAATGCCGCCCGAACAAGGAGAGGAGCCGACTTCGGTGAAAGTCGTGACAGGTACAGGTGTCCTTCCTAACTCAGTTGCCGAAGAGGAAGAAAACCGCTCAGGGATTTCACTATGAGGCCAATGTTGACTTTAAAACAGTTACAGAGATTAATAGCTGTGATAGAAACAAGTCACTAAATTAAAACTGCAAAAAATGTGGCAAAGAAATTAACTTTTTGTCCTGAATACCAAGCGTTATGTTTGGGGCAAATCCAACACAACACATCACTGAGTACCCCTCTTCATATTTTCAAGCATGGTCAAATAAAATAAATAAAACATATTGGTCACATGTTTAGCAGATGTTATTACAGTATAGCTAAATGCTTGTGTTCTTAGCTCCAACAGTGCAGTAATATCTAACAATACACACAAATCTAAAAGTAAAGGAACGCAATTAAGAAATATATACAGTTGAAGTCGGAAGTTTACATACACCTTAGCCAAATACATTTAAACTCAATTTTTCACAATTCCTGACATTTAATCCTAGTAAAAATTCCCTGTCTTAGGTCAGTTAGGATCACCAAAATATTTTAAGAATGTGAAATGTCAGAATAATAGTAGAAAGAATAATATATTTCAGCTTTTATTTCTTTCATCACATTCCCAGTGGGTCAATACACTCAATTAGTATTTGGTAGCATTGCCTTTAAATTGTTGAACTTGGGTCAAACGTTTCGGGTAGCCTTCCACAAGCTTCCCACAATAACTTGGGTGAGTTTTGGCCCATTCCTCCTGACAGAGCTGGTGTAACTGAGTCAGGTTTGTAGGCCTCCTTGCTCGCACTCGCTTTTTTCAGTTCTGCCCACACATTTTCTATGGGATTGAGGTCAGAGCTTTGTGATGGCCTCTCCAATACCTTGACTTTGTTGTCCTTAAGCCATTGTGCCACAACTTTGGAAGAATGCTTGGGGTCATTGTCCATTTGGAAGACCCATTTGCGACCAAGCTTGAACTTCCTGACTGATGTCTTGAGATGTTGCTTCAATATATCCACGTAATTTTCCCACCTCATGATGCCATCTATTTTGTGAAGTGCACCAGTCCCTCCTGCAGCAAAGCACCCCCACAACATAATGCTGCCACCCCCGTGCTTCACGGTTGAGATGGTGTTCTTCGACTTGCAAGCCTCCCCCTTTTTCCTCCAAACATAACGATTGTCATTATGGCCAAACGGTTCTATTTTTGTTTCATCAGACCAGAGGGCATTTCTCCAAAAAGTACGATCCTTGTCCCCATGTGCAGTTGCAAACCGTAGTCTGGCTTTTTAATGGCGGTTTTGGAGCAGTGGCTTCTTCCTTGCTGAGCGGCCTTTCAGGTTATGTCGATATAGGACTCGTTTTACTGTGGATATAGATACTTTTGTACCTGTTTCCTCCAGCATCTTCAAGGTCTTTTGCTGTTGTTCTGGGATTGATTTTCAATTTTCGCACCAAAGTACGTTCATTTCTAGGAGACAGAACGCTTCTCCTTCCTGAGCGGTATGACGGCTGCGTGGTCCCATGGTGTTTATACTTGCGTACTATTGTTTGTACAGATGAACGTGGTACCTTCAGGCATTTGGAAATTGCTCCCAAGGATGAACCAGACTTGTGGAGGTCTACAATTTTATTTCTGAGGTCTTAGCTGATTTCTTTTGATTTTCCCATGATGTCAAGCAAAGAGGCACTGAGTTTGAAGGTAGGCCTTTAAATACATCCACAGGTACACCTCCAATTGACTCAAATTATGTCAATTAGCCTATCAGAAGCTTCTAATAGACATTACATCATTTTCTGGAATTTTCCAAGCTGTTTAAAGGCACAGTCAACTTAGTGTATGTAAACTTCTGACCCACTGGAATTGTGAAACAGTGAATTATAAGTGAAATAATCTGTCTGTTATCAATTGTTGGAAAAATGACTTGTGTCATGCACAAAGTAGATGTCCTAACTGACTTGCCAAAACTATAGTTTGTTAACAAGACGTGTGGAGTGGTTGAAAAACGAGTTTTAATGACTCCAACCTAAGTGTATGTAAACTTCCGACTTCAACTGTAAATATTAGGATGAGCAATGTTGGAGTGGCATTGACTAAAATAAAGTAGAATAGAATACAGTATATACTTATGAGATTATTAAAGCATTATGTAAACATTATTAAAGTGACCAGTGATTCCATGTCTATGTATACAGGGCAGCAGCCTCTAAGGTGCAGGGTTGAGTAACCAGGTGGTAGCTGGTTAGTGATGGCTATTTAACAGTCTGATGGCCTTGAGATAGAAGCTGTTTTTCAGTCTCTCGGTCCCAGCTTTGATGCACCTGTACTGACCTCGCCTTCTGGATGATAGTGGGGTGAACAGGCAGTGGCTCGGGTGGTTGATGTCCTTGAGGATCTTTTTGGCCTTCCTGTGACATCGGGTGGTGTAGGTGTCCTGGAGGGCAGGTAGTGTGCCCCCGGTGATGCGTTGGGTAGACCTCACCACCCTCTGGAGAGTCCTGCGGCTGCTTGCGGTGCAGTTGCTGACCCAAGTGGTGATACAGCTCTCAATTGTGCATCTGTGAGGGTCTTAAGGGCAAAACCGAATGGTGGTGACTGTGTCATGTTATGAGTATGCTTGTCATCAGCAAGGACTAGGGAGTTTTTTAGGATACAAAGAAATGGAATACAGCTAAGCAAAATTATAGAGGGAAATCTGGTTAATTTTTCTTTCCAACAGACACTGGGAGATGAATTCACCTTTCAGCCGGACTATAACCTAAAACACAAAGCCAAATCCACACTGGAGTTGCTTACCAAGATAACATTGAATATTCTTGAGTGGCCTAGTTACAATTTTGACTTAAATCAGCTTGAAAATCTATGGCAAGACTTGAAAATGGCTTTCTTGCATCGATCAAAAACCAATTTGACAGAGCTTGAAGAATTTTTTTAAAGAATAATGCAAATAATGCAAATATTTTACAATCCAGGTGTGTAAAGCTCATACCCAAAAAGACTCTCATACACTGCCAAAGAAGATACTAACATGTATTGTCTTAGCTTACATAAGTATTGTCCCCCCTATCATCAAGATATATGTTTCATTTTTCAGACATTTTAGATTTTAATCTGTCACCTTTTATTATTTTTGAATTGCTCAACTTTGATTTAGTAAAAATATTTTATATATTACAGCTGTGGTTATTAATTCATGTACAGATCAATTTTCCAGTAGCTTCCCGTCCACATTCCATACACAGTACCAGTCAAAAGTTTGGACACACCTATTAAAGAGTTTTATTTATTTTTACTATTTTCTACATTGTAGAATAATTGTGAAGTCATCAAAACTATGAAATAACACATATGGAATCATGTAGTAAGATTCTTCAAAATAGCCACTCTTTGCTTTGATGACAGAACTGGCAAATCTGGTGCAGCCCATGAGGAGGAGATGCACTGCAGTATTTAATGCAGCTGGTGGCCACACCAGATACTGACTGTTACTTTTGATTTTGACCCCCTCTTCGTTCAGGGACACATGATTCCATTGCTGTTAGTCACATGTCTGTGGAACTTGTTCAGTTTATGTCTCAGTTGTTGAATGTTGTTATTTTCATACAAATATTTAAACATCTTAGATTTGCTGAAAATAAACGCACTGTGAGAGGACGTTTCTTTTTTTGCTGAATTTATATTTTCAAAGTAGCTTCCCCAACGCTGTCATATCTTTTTTTTGGAACTGTCAATGGAAAAGCCATTAATTGTACTTTTATTGAGAGCTAGAAAATGACAGACTACAATCAACATGTTTTTCCAATTTCACAGTGAGTGAGTTTCAATGGTATAGCAAAATTAATCTTACCTAGTGAATTTAAGTAATTTAAACGTCAATATGTAATTAACATCCTTGCATTCTATATTCCTGAATTAAAATATTTTTTGGGTGCAATTTCATATTTAATTATTTATTTATTTGACGTAGAAAATCCGGTGTTTCTATGTCAAACAGTTTTGTTATTTCAGTCGCCTGTGATGTTTATAAAGTGTAATATTGGGATGCAAACTCAAAATGTAATACATGTCAACTCTATATCTGACGTGGTCCAGGTGTCTTTATTTTAAACCCATAACCATGTTTCCAAGTAGATTAGTTTAAGACTACCAAGAAACACTCTGTGAACCTGATTTAACCCAGTAAAAGGTTTAATAGGTTTTTTCTTTACAATTGCTAAATTTGTAACATGTTTATTAGGACTTAGCCTTACACCCAACTGTTAATGTGACATTGTAAGGCATTTTTGTACGATTATTGATATTTTTTGGTGATTTTAAATTTCAAATGTGTGACACAATTATTTGATATTTATTTATTTATTTCCCAAATCGTTAGGTTATTGTGTATTTGGTACTTTTTAAGTTGAAATAAACATATGCACACTTTGTACCACCTTGTCTCCATACCTTTTGAATTGTCTCATTATCTGTTGAGTCATCGTTTACCAAATTGTGGGGTGCAATCCCCGAGGGAGACGGGGAGAGGTAACTGAATTAAATTGTTATACCTACTCGAGCAAGTAGTTAGTGCTATTGCCGTATTGTTTACACCCGTGGAATCCACTCTGATCTCCACAGGTGCGTTGGGCATACGGTCTAGCGCTGGATCATATGCTACATCCAGGACCGTTGGGTAATACCACATTCCTACCACATAGGATCAGTTCACTTCATGCAGAGGGAAGCCATTATTTGGGGTGAAGGAATTCAATGTTGCATAGTGGCCATATTGACCTTAAATTATTAATTGTTTGTTTTAAAATGTGGAAAGGAAGTGGAAGTCTCAAAAACAAAAGCTGCAACAAAAAATTGGATCATCGATTAAAAAATACATTTTTTTTTTTTTTTTAATTACGTTTCGGGCTTCATCAATGGCCTTCTTCAAAACAATGATGCAGGACCTCCCAAGTGGCACAACAGTCGAAGGCACTGCATCGCATTGTTACAGCCGTGACCGGCTCTCCCATATGGCTGGCCCAGCGTCGTCTGCGTTAGGCGAGGAGTTGGCCGGGGGATTTTATTTGGCTCGTTGCGCTCTAGCTACTCCGTGTGGGGGCCGGGCGCCTGCAGGCTGACTTCGGTAGTCAGGGAAGTGAATTAGCAAGGACACTCCAGCTGGCAAAGCGAGGTGATGCCTGTCAATACATCGGTCAACAGGGTAAGAGGTACTGTGTGCCTGTCAATACATCGGTCAACAGGGTAAGAGGGTAAGAGGTACTGTGGTCAATGGCTCCACTTAGTGGCAATTTTCTTTTTTAAAGCAAATCACTGGAAGTTAAAGCATATTACAACTACACAAGAGAGTAAACATGTAAAAGCTATGGTAGAATTGGTACAATAAAGACCTTGGTAGGAAATATATAATTGATTGATTTTATTAAGCATCTTCATGATGACCAGCCCACATTGGCTTATCAGACACCGTATCTAATGATCATAGTTACAGTGCCTTAGAAAACAGGCTTTTAGAATTTTTTTGCAAATGTATGACATTTTTTAAAACTTAACTTATTTACATATAAGCATTCAGACCCTTTGCTATGAGACTCGAAATTGAGCTCAGGTGCATCCTGTTTCCATTGATCATCCTTGAGATGTTTCTACAACTTGATTGGAGTCCACCTGTGGTAAATTCAATTGATTGGACATGATTTGGAAAGGCACACACCTGTCTATATAAGGTCCCACAGGTCACCTGTGGGATGTGCATGTCAGAGTAAAAACCAAGCCATGAGGATGAAGGAATTGTCCGTAGAGCGTCGAGACGGGATCGTGTCTTATATTTTCACACATGTACCTACATACGCTCATATCATTTAGAATAAGGCTGTAATGTAACAAAATGTGGAAAAAGTTAAGGGGTCTGAATACTTTCCCATTGCACTGTACCTACATACGCACATATCAATTGCATTCCTACTGAAATTGAAACAATTGAAACTCAAAACAAAAACATTTTAGTATACAACTTGTTTTGTCTTCCAAGCTTTGGAAATAAAATATGCAACCAGGAACACTTTTATTTTCTGAATAACCATTCTAGTTGATCTTCAGCACTTTTACCAGAAGAGTTCTGGTTTTTTGTTGTTGCATATTTTCAAACAAGGTTTCTCTTAAATCATCATATAAAGTACAGTAAAATAAAAAAGTGCAGTTCATTCTTTATCTCCCCTAAATCATAGACTGTACTGTACATAGCCACTTTTCTTCATCTCTGCCATTGAACCTACCTACTTCAATAGCCAGAGGCAGCATCCCGGCTCTCTAATGGTCACACTAGGATCTTTGATTTCTTGTTCGGTGACAGGTGACAGGGTTCTGGATCATAGCTGTTTTTGTTAGAAGTTTTGAGTTTTAACCATTTTATCAGGTGCCCATGTTTCTTTTTTTCTTAAATTCTTTTTTTTTTTTACCTTTATTTAACTAAGAGTTAACTTGTGTTTGATAATATTGACATTGCATCATAACTTGTTTCTAAATATGAGCTGTAGATCATTGAGTTCCTTTGTCCAAAGGTTGCTTTGTGTTTTAAAACCTTGTTTGTTATTCTTTCCCCTGGCACATCGATAACACGGTTCCATAACCTAATCATTTCACCTCTCTGTCATATTTCACTGGGCACCAACCCATATCTCCTTGAATAGCAAGGCTTGGGTAAAGCTTATACACTCCAAGGAAACAATTTATGGCTCTGTTTTGAATAGAATTAGCCCTGTTTTGGCTTCTTTACAACCCCAGATTCCAGCAGCATAGTTTAGTATAGGACAAACATATGAAGCTGTGAATATGTACAATAGCCAAGGTCTTTAAAGATTTTCTATTTACTACCAACAGACCACAACACTCCCTGCAAAGTCAGATAGGGACTTTATAACCTCCTCAAAGGTCATATATTTATCAAAAGGAAACCATGGTATTTATATGAGCTAGTGTAGGTTAGGGGCATTGCTCCAAAAGAAAAGTAATCAATACTTCTTACTGTATCCTTTTTTCTGAAGGTCATCATCTGGCTTTTATCTTGATTGATCGTTAATATCCACTATATTAAATATGTACAATATTGAAAAGTCTTTTCACTGTTAGATTTTTAAAACCATCTGGATATAAAGCTACTGAAAATTAGATATCTACGTGACTTAGTAACTAAATAATAGGAAACATATTTTTAGAGAATCAAAGAGGAATTTGTAAAAAAAAAAAAAAAGAAAGTTGTACCTGCCACACCCTGATCTGTTTCACCTGTCGTCTTTGTCTCCACCCCCTCCAGGTGCCACACCCTGATCTGTTTCACCTGTCTTTGTCTCCACCCCCTCCAGGTGCCACACCCTGATCTGTTTCACCTGTCTTTGTCTCCACCCCCTCCAGGTGCCACACCCTGATCTGTTTCACCTGTCTTTGTCTCCACCCCCTCCAGGTGCCACACCCTGATCTGTTTCACCTGTCTTTGTCTCCACCCCCTCCAGGTGCCACACCCTGATCTGTTTCACCTGTCTTTGTCTCCACCCCCTCCAGGTGTCATCCATCTTCCCCAACGTCCCTGGTGCATTTATACCTGTGTTCTCCATCTGTTGCCAGTTCGTCTTGTATTTTTTCAAACAAGGTTTCTCTTAAATCATCATATAAAGTACAGTAAAATAAAAAGTGCAGTTCATTCTTTATCTCCCCTAAATCATAGACTGTACTGTACATAGCCACTTTTCTTCATCTCTGCCATTGAACCTACCTACTTCAATAGCCAGAGGCAGCATCCCGGCTCTCTAATGGTCACACTAGGATCTTTGATTTCTTGTTCGGTGACAGGTGACAGGGTTCTGGATCATAGCTGTTTTTGCTCTGGTTAGAAGTTTTGAGTTTTAACCATTTAACTAAGAGTTAACTTGTGTTTGATCATATTGACATTGCATCATAACTTGTTTCTAAATATGAGCTGTAGATCAGATTCCTTAAATATGTCATTGAGTTCCTTTGTCCAAAGATAGATTTGTGTTTTATCACAGTTTTTTTTCAATTTTCGCCTAAAATGAAATACCCAAATCTAATTGACTGTAGCTTAGGATCTGAAGCAAGGATATACATATTCTTGATACCATTTGAAAGGAAACACTTTGAAATTTATGGAAATGTGAAATTAATGTAGGAGAATATAACACATTAGATTTGGTAAAATATAATACAAAGAAAAAAACAATATAGTAAAAAAAAGTATCTTTGAATTGCAAGAAAAAGGCCATAATGTATTATTCCAGCCCAGGCGCAATTTAGATTTTGGCCACTAGATGGCAGCAGTGTATGTGCAAAGGTTTAGACTGATCCAATGAACCATTGCATTTCTGTTAACTGTTGTATCAAGACTGCCCAAATGTGCCTAATTGGTTTATTAATAACTATTCAATAAATGCAGCCTCAGGATATATGATTTCCAGTTTTCATATAGTCCAGTGAAGTTCCTTGATGGCCATCTTGGTGTCTGCTTGAGGGGGAATGTACAGAGCTGCGACTATAACTGACGAGAATTCTCTATGTAGTGTGGCGTATAGCAGGTCAGCCACCAGGGGGAGACTCATCGAGGCCTGGTGACAGACGGTGTATACATCACGAGGCGATGGCTCCATCTACTGGACATGCCAGGTCTCGACGGGTTCTCCGGCCAGGACTAATTGGGGCTGATTGGGAGTTGGTGAGTAATCAAGGGCTGATTGCTCACCAGCTGTGCAAGGCCCATAAAGCTGCCAGAAGGGCAGTACACAGGAAGAGAGTGGGGGAAGAAAGAACTCCCGTAAAGTTGGGGACGGTTACAGAGGTAACAGGAGGGAGTGCAGTTTTGATTCCGACAGGATACTGCAAGACCCGGAGCCCAGAAGATGGTATCCCGGAGAGGGTCTCATGGGGGAGACTTATCCTTTTATTTTTTATTTATTATTTAAATAAACACACTTGAAACCGAGCTAATCCTACTCTGTCCGTGTCTGATCTGTGTAAACGTCTTGACCAAACCCCCAGGTCTGCCACAGTAGGTAAAATGGCTGACATTTGATTGTAAGGAATTCTTGGTCGGTTGAGCAGAACGACTTGAGTTCTTGTTTGTTATGATTACATCATGAGTTGTTAATCATGAAGCATACACCCCCCCCTCCCCCCACCCTTCCTCTTCCCAGAGAGGTGTTTATCTCTGTCGGCTCGATGCATGGAGAAGCCCGGTGGCTGAACCGATTCCGACAACATATCCCGAGAGAGCCATGTTTCCGTGAAACAGAGAATGTTACAATCTCTGATGTCTCTCACATGGTATCAATAACAAGATACAACGAGCTGATACATAATGTGTGAGTTGAGATAAATAAAAGAGATGATTCAGACAGCAGCATGATGATATTCTGATGGAGGAGGACCAGGGATGATTCAGACAGCAGCATGATGATATTCTGATGGAGGAGGACCAGGGATGATTCAGACAGCAGCATGATGATATTCTGATGGAGGAGGACCAGGGATGATTCAGACAGCAGCATGATGATATTCTGATGGAGGAGGACCAGGGATGATTCAGACAGCAGCATGATGATATTCTGATGGAGGAGGACCAGGGATGATTCAGACAGCAGCATGATGATATTCTGATGGAGGAGGACCAGGGATGATTCAGACAGCAGCATGATGATATTCTGATGGAGGAGGACCAGGGATGATTCAGACAGCAGCATGATGATATTCTGATGGAGGAGGACCAGGGATGATTCAGACAGCAGCATGATGATATTCTGATGGAGGAGGACCAGGGATGTTTCAGACAGCAGCATGATGATATTCTGATGGAGGAGGACCAGGGATGATTCAGACAGCAGCATGATGATATTCTGATGGAGGAGGACCAGGGATGATTCAGACAGCAGCATGATGATATTCTGATGGAGGAGGACCAGGGATGATTCAGACAGCAGCATGATGATATTCTGATGGAGGAGGACCAGGGATGATTCAGACAGCAGCATGATGATATTCTGATGGAGGAGGACCAGGGATGATTCAGACAGCAGCATGATGATATTCTGATGGAGGAGGACCAGGGATGATTCAGACAGCAGCATGATGATATTCTGATGGAGGAGGACCAGGGATGATTCAGACAGCAGCATGATGATATTCTGATGGAGGAGGACCAGGGATGATTCAGACAGCAGCATGATGATATTCTGATGGAGGAGGACCAGGGATGATTCAGACAGCAGCATGATGATATTCTGATGGAGGAGGACCAGGGATGTTTCAGACAGCAGCATGATGATATTCTGATGGAGGAGGACCAGGGATGATTCAGACAGCAGCATGATGATATTCTGATGGAGGAGGACCAGGGATGATTCAGACAGCAGCATGATGATATTCTGATGGAGGAGGACCAGGGATGATTCAGACAGCAGCATGATGATATTCTGATGGAGGACCAGGGATGATTCAGACAGCAGCATGATAATATTCTGATGGAGGAGGACCAGGGATGATTCAGACAGCAGCATGATGATATTCTGATGGAGGACCAGGGATGATTCAGACAGCAGCATGATGATATTCTGATGGAGGACCAGGGATGATTCAGACAGCAGCATGATGATATTCTGATGGAGGAGGACCAGGGATGATTCAGACAGCAGCATGATGATATTCTGATGGAGGAGGACCAGGGATGATTCAGACAGCAGCATGATGATATTCTGATGGAGGAGGACCAGGGATGATTCAGACAGCAGCATGATGATATTCTGATGGAGGACCAGGGATGATTCAGACAGCAGCATGATGATATTCTGATGGAGGAGGACCAGGGATGATTCAGACAGCAGCATGATGATATTCTGATGGAGGACCAGGGATGATTCAGACAGCAGCATGATGATATTCTGATGGAGGAGGACCAGGGATGATTCAGACAGCAGCATGATGATATTCTGATGGAGGAGGACCAGGGATGATTCAGACAGCAGCATGATGATATTCTGATGGAGGAGGACCAGGGATGATTCAGACAGCAGCATGATGATATTCTAATGGAGGAGGACCAGGGATGATTCAGACAGCAGCATGATGATATTCTGATGGAGGAGGACCAGGGATGATTCAGACAGCAGCATGATGATATTCTGATGGAGGAGGACCAGGGATGATTCAGACAGCAGCATGATGATATTCTGATGGAGGAGGACCAGGGATGATTCAGACAGCAGCATGATGATATTCTGATGGAGGAGGACCAGGGATGATTCAGACAGCAGCATGATGATATTCTGATGGAGGACCAGGGATGATTCAGACAGCAGCATGATAATATTCTGATGGAGGAGGACCAGGGATGATTCAGACAGCAGCATGATGATATTCTGATGGAGGACCAGGGATGATTCAGACAGCAGCATGATGATATTCTGATGGAGGACCAGGGATGATTCAGACAGCAGCATGATGATATTCTGATGGAGGAGGACCAGGGATGATTCAGACAGCAGCATGATGATATTCTGATGGAGGAGGACCAGGGATGATTCAGACAGCAGCATGATGATATTCTGATGGAGGACCAGGGATGATTCAGACAGCAGCATGATGATATTCTGATGGAGGACCAGGGATGATTCAGACAGCAGCATGATGATATTCTGATGGAGGAGGACCAGGGATGATTCAGACAGCAGCATGATGATATTCTGATGGAGGACCAGGGATGATTCAGACAGCAGCATGATGATATTCTGATGGAGGAGGACCAGGGATGATTCAGACAGCAGCATGATGATATTCTGATGGAGGAGGACCAGGGATGATTCAGACAGCAGCATGATGATATTCTGATGGAGGACCAGGGATGATTCAGACAGCAGCATGATGATATTCTGATGGAGGAGGACCAGGGATGATTCAGACAGCAGCATGATGATATTCTGATGGAGGACCAGGGATGATTCAGACAGCAGCATGATGATATTCTGATGGAGGACCAGGGATGATTCAGATGGAACTGTTAGCAGGCATAGGTGTCTGTGATGAACAATACAGTATGGCTTCGAACATTGCTAGTCCAATCAGCATCGAGGGCCCTAACAACCCATTTTATAATTCTAAATCATTTGTACACTGCAAATTGACCATAAGCAGCCCAAACAAAAACATAATGTCTCACCTTGGGAAACAATCACATAGGCCTTTACAGTCTTTTATATCCAACAATGAAGATCCAAATTTACATTACATTATAGTCATTTAGCAGACGCTCTTATCCAGAGCGACTTACAGTAGAGTGCATACATTTTATTATGTTTTTAAATACTGGCCCCCCGTGGGAATCGAACCCACAAGCCTGGCGTTGCAAGCAGCCATGCTCTACCAACTGAGCTACAGGGGAATACAAATATAATGTTGATATTTTTGCTCAGAAAACTTAGGGGCAAATAAATCCACCCCGAGTCAAATTCAGCTGCCAGTTGGGAACCCTGATACACAGTCAAATCAGTTCAGACTACGGCTGTCACAGTGACCGTATTACCGGCACTCGTGACCCGGTCAAATTCCACGTGACCATTTAGTCATGGTAACTATGCTCCTCCACGACTGTACACTGATGCTGCTGATGGTCGTTAGTAGCCTGCCAAACTTGCTAACTGCCTGGTACTCAGATCTCTATTGTCCCTCTAATCACTCTGACATCAATGCAAATGTAATCAAAAATCAAATCAAACACTTCATGTGAGCTCATGTTGCGCAATATTTCTTTGGGCTATGCTATTGCGTGAGAAAACAATGTGATGGCCTCTATTAAAAAGAGGAGGATCCCATCAGCTTTCTATAGGCTAGGCCTACTATATTTATTTCTAAACTTTCCTAATATTAAGCACATTGCTTCTCTTTACAACAGGAGTATATCCTACCTGGCTGACATGAAAATGACACACGGAAAAGCGTCCTCCATTTGCTACTTAAGTGCGTAGATGGCATGTATTTTTTCCACCTTCCCCTGTTCCCGAAAGGTGCATGATAATGGTCCATTCTAAATCAAAACTAATTTCACACATATATTATTTAGTATATGTAAAGACAAGAGTGGTCTGATGGGTGACAATATTATCACTTGTGAATTTTTATTTTTTATTTTATTTCACCTTTATCCAGGTAGGCCAGTTGAGAACAAGTTCTCATTTGCAACTGCGACCTGGCCAAGATAAAGCGTAGCAATTCGACACATACAACAACAGAGTTACACATGGAATAAACAAAACATACAGTCAATAATACAGTAGAACAAAAGAAAACAAAAAGTCTATATACAGTGAGTGCAAATGAGGTAAGTTAAGGCAATAAATAGGCCATGGTGGCGAAGTAATTACAATATAGCAATTAAACACTGGAATGGTAGATGTGCAGAAGATGAATGTGCAAGTAGAGATACTGGGGTGCAAAGGAGCAAGATAAATAAATAAATACAGTATGGGGATGAGGTAGGTAGATAGATGGGCTAAATACAGATGAGCTGTGTACAGGTGCAGTGATCTGTGAGCTGCTCTGACAGCTGGTGCTTAAAGCTAGTGAGGGAGATATGAGTCTCCAGCTTCAGAGATTTTTGCAGTTCGTTCCAGTCATTGACAGCAGAGAACTGGAAGGAAAGGCGGCCAAAGGAGGAATTGGCTTTGGGGGTGACCAGTGAGATATACCTGCTGGAGCGCATGCTACAAGTGGGTGCTGCTATGGTGACCAGTGAGCTGAGATAAGGCGGGGCTTTACCTAGCAGAGACTTGTAGATAACCTGTAGCCAGTGGGTTTGGCGACGAGTATGAAGCGAGGGCCAACCAACGAGAGCGTACAGGTCGCAATGGTGGGTAGTGTATGGGGCTTTGGTGACAAAACGGATGGCACTGTGATAGACTGCATCCAGTTTATTGAGTAGAGTGTTAGAGGCTATTTTATAGATGCCATGACCGAAGTCGAGGATCGGTAGGATGGTCAGTTTTACGAGGGTATGTTTGGCAGCATGAGTAAAGGATGCTTTGTTGCGATATAGGAAGCCGATTCTAGATTTAATTTTGGATTGGTGATGTTTAAAGTGAGTCTGGAAGGAGTCTGAATGATGTATTATCACTTGTCACTTGTGAATGATGTATTATAACTTGTCACTTGTGAATGATGTAGAATCACTTGTAGAATCACTTGTGAGTGATGTAGAATCACTTGTGAGTGATGTAGAATCACTTGTGAGTGATGTTGAATCATTTGTGGGTGATGTTGAATCATTTGTGAGTGATGTTGAATCACTTGTGAGTGATGTTGAACCATTTGTGGATGATGTTGAATCATTTGTGGATGATGTTGAATCATTTGTGAGTGATGTTGAATCATTTGTGGATGATGTTGAATCATTTGTGAGTGATGTTGAATCATTTGTGAGTGATAGCCAGTGTGTGTAATAAGGCAAGAAACAGCACATGCCTTTTTTTGCGACTTCTTCAAATCATAGTATCACACATCATGTAGCCTAGCCCATAGTCCTATATGTTTTAATAAGGTTAGTATCACACATAATGTAGCCTAGCCCATAGTCCTATATGTTTTAATAAGGTTAGTATCACACATAATGTAGCCTAGCCCATAGTCCTATATGTTTTAATAAGGTTAGTAGTCCATAGTCCTATATGTTTTAATAAGGTTAGTATCACACATAATGTAGCCTAGCCCATAGTCATATATGTTTAATAAGGTTAGTAGCCCAAAGTCCTATATGTTTAATAAGGTTAGTAGCCCATAGTCCTAATATGTTTTAATAAGGTTAGTATCACAACTAAAGCGGCCAAGTAACTCCAAACATGGCCTATAGGCCTAGGACCCCTGGAACACGGTTAGACAGCACATAGCCTATAGGACCCCTGGAACACGGTTAGACAGCACATAGCCTATAGGACCCTGGAACACGGTTAGACAGCACATAGCCTATAGGATCCCTGGAACACGGTTAGACAGCACATAGCCTATAGGACCCTGGAACACGGTTAGACAGCACATAGCCTATAGGACCCTGGAACACGGTTAGACAGCACATAGCCTATAGGACCCCTGGAACACGGTTAGACAGCACATAGCCTATAGGACCCCTGGAACACGGTTAGACAGCACATAGCCTATAGGACCCTGGAACACGGTTAGACAGCACATAGCCTATAGGACCCCTGGAACACGGTTAGACAGCACATAGCCTATAGGACCCTGGAAGACGGTTAGACAGCACATAGCCTATAGGACCCCTGGAACACGGTTAGACAGCACATAGCCTATAGGACCCTGGAAGACGGTTAGACAGCACATAGCCTATAGGACCCCTGGAACACGGTTAGACAGCACATAGCCTATAGGACCCTGGAACACGGTTAGACAGCACATAGCCTATAGGACCCTGGAACACGGTTAGACAGCACATAGCCTATAGGACCCTGGAACACGGTTAGACAGCACATAGCCTATAGGACCCTGGAACACGGTTAGACAGCACATAGCCTATAGGCCTAGGATCCCTGGAACACGGTTAGACAGCACATAGCCTATAGGACCCCTGGAACACGGTTAGACTGCACATAGCCTATAGGACCCTGGAACACGGTTAGACAGCACATAGCCTATAGGACCCTGGAACACGGTTAGACAGCACATAGCCTATAGGACCCTGGAACACGGTTAGACAGCACATAGCCTATAGGACCCCTGGAACACGGTTAGACAGCACATAGCCTATAGGACCCTGGAACACGGTTAGACAGCACATAGCCTATAGGACCCCTGGAACACGGTTAGACAGCACATAGCCTATAGGACCCTGGAACACGGTTAGACAGCACATAGCCTATAGGACCCTGGAACACGGTTAGACAGCACATAACCTATAGGACCCTGGAACACGGTTAGACAGCACATAGCCTATAGGACCCCTGGAACACGGTTAGACAGCACATAGCCTATAGGACCCTGGAACACGGTTAGACAGCACATAGCCTATAGGACCCTGGAACACGGTTAGACAGCACATAGCCTATAGGACCCTGGAACACGGTTAGACAGCACATAGCCTATAGGACCCCTGGAACACGGTTAGACAGCACATAGCCTATAGGACCCCTGGAACACGGTTAGACAGCACATAGCCTATAGGACCCTGGAACACGGTTAGACAGCACATAGCCTATAGGATCCCGGAACACGATTAGACAGCACATAGCCTATAGGACCCTGGAACACGGTTAGACAGCACATAGCCTATAGGACCCCTGGAACACGGTTAGACAGCACATAGCCTATAGGACCCTGGAACACGGTTAGACAGCACATAGCCTATAGGACCCTGGAACACGGTTAGACAGCACATAGCCTATAGGACCCTGGAACACGGTTAGACAGCACATAGCCTATAGGACCCCTGGAACACGGTTAGACAGCACATAGCCTATAGGACCCTGGAACACGGTTAGACAGCACATAGCCTATAGGACCCTGGAACACGGTTAGACAGCACATAGCCTATAGGACCCTGGAACACGGTTAGACAGCACATAGCCTATAGGACCCTGGAACACGGTTAGACAGCACACAGCCTATAGGACCCTGGAACACGGTTAGACAGCACATAGCCTATAGGACCCCTGGAACACGGTTAGACAGCACATAGCCTATAGGACCCTGGAACACGGTTAGACAGCACATAGCCTATAGGACCCTGGAACACGGTTAGACAGCACATAGCCTATAGGACCCCTGGAACACGGTTAGACAGCACATAGCCTATAGGACCCTGGAACACGGTTAGACAGCACATAGCCTACAGGACCCTGGAACACGGTTAGACAGCACATAGCCTATAGGACCCCTGGAACACGGTTAGACAGCACATAGCCTATAGGACCCCTGGAACACGGTTAGACAGCACATAGCCTATAGGACCCCTGGAACACGGTTAGACAGCACATAGCCTATAGGACCCTGGAACACGGTTAGACAGCACATAGCCTATAGGACCCCTGGAACACGGTTAGACAGCACATAGCCTATAGGACCCCTGGAACACGGTTAGACAGCACATAGCCTATAGGACCCTGGAACACGGTTAGACAGCACATAGCCTATAGGACCCTGGAACACGGTTAGACAGCACATAGCCTATAGGACCCTGGAACACGGTTAGACAGCACACAGCCTATAGGACCCTGGAACACGGTTAGACAGCACATAGCCTATAGGACCCTGGAACACGGTTAGACAGCACATAGCCTATAGGACCCCTGGAACACGGTTAGACAGCACATATCCTATAGGACCCTGGAACACGGTTAGACTGCACATAGCCTATAGGACCCCTGGAACACGGTTAGACAGCACATAGCCTATAGGACCCTGGAACACGGTTAGACAGCACATAGCCTATAGGACCCTGGAACACGGTTAGACAGCACATAGCCTATAGGACCCCTGGAACACGGTTAGACAGCACATAGCCTATAGGACCCTGGAACACGGTTAGACAGCACATAGCCTATAGGACCCCTGGAACACGGTTAGACAGCACATAGCCTATAGGACCCCTGGAACACGGTTAGACAGCACATAGCCTATAGGACCCTGGAACACGGTTAGACAGCACATAGCCTATAGGACCCTGGAACACGGTTAGACAGCACATAGCCTATAGGACCCTGGAACACGGTTAGACTGCACATAGCCTATAGGACCCCTGGAACACGGTTAGACAGCACATAGCCTATAGGACCCTGGAACACGGTTAGACAGCACATAGCCTATAGGACCCCTGGAACACGGTTAGACTGCACATAGCCTATAGGACCCCTGGAACACGGTTAGACAGCACATAGCCTATAGGACCCCTGGAACACGGTTAGACTGCACATAGCCTATAGGACCCCTGGAACACGGTTAGACAGCACATAGCCTATAGGACCCTGGAACACGGTTAGACAGCACATAGCCTATAGGACCCTGGAACACGGTTAGACAGCACATAGCCTATAGGACCCTGGAACACGGTTAGACAGCACATAGCCTATAGGACCCCTGGAACACGGTTAGACAGCACATAGCCTATAGGACCCTGGAACACGGTTAGACAGCACATAGCCTATAGGACCCCTGGAACACGGTTAGACAGCACATAGCCTATAGGACCCTGGAACACGGTTAGACAGCACATAGCCTATAGGACCCTGGAACACGGTTAGACAGCACATAACCTATAGGACCCTGGAACACGGTTAGACAGCACATAGCCTATAGGACCCCTGGAACACGGTTAGACAGCACATAGCCTATAGGACCCTGGAACACGGTTAGACAGCACATAGCCTATAGGACCCTGGAACACGGTTAGACAGCACATAGCCTATAGGACCCTGGAACACGGTTAGACAGCACATAGCCTATAGGATCCCTGGAACACGGTTAGACAGCACACAGCCTATAGGACCCTGGAACACGGTTAGACAGCACATAGCCTATAGGACCCCTGGAACACGGTTAGACAGCACATAGCCTATAGGACCCCTGGAACACGGTTAGACAGCACATAGCCTATAGGACCCTGGAACACGGTTAGACAGCACATAGCCTATAGGACCCCTGGAACACGGTTAGACAGCACATAGCCTATAGGACCCCTGGAACACGGTTAGACAGCACATAGCCTATAGGACCCTGGAACACGGTTAGACAGCACATAGCCTATAGGATCCCTGGAACACGATTAGACAGCACATAGCCTATAGGACCCTGGAACACGGTTAGACAGCACATAGCCTATAGGACCCCTGGAACACGGTTAGACAGCACATAGCCTATAGGACCCTGGAACACGGTTAGACAGCACATAGCCTATAGGACCCTGGAACACGGTTAGACAGCACATAGCCTATAGGACCCTGGAACACGGTTAGACAGCACACAGCCTATAGGACCCTGGAACACGGTTAGACAGCACATAGCCTATAGGACCCCTGGAACACGGTTAGACAGCACATAGCCTATAGGACCCTGGAACACGGTTAGACAGCACATAGCCTATAGGACCCTGGAACACGGTTAGACAGCACATAGCCTATAGGAGCCCTGGAACACGGTTAGACAGCACATAGCCTATAGGACCCTGGAACACGGTTAGACAGCACATAGCCTACAGGACCCTGGAACACGGTTAGACAGCACATAGCCTATAGGACCCCTGGAACACGGTTAGACAGCACATAGCCTATAGGACCCCTGGAACACGGTTAGACAGCACATAGCCTATAGGACCCCTGGAACACGGTTAGACAGCACATAGCCTATAGGACCCTGGAACACGGTTAGACAGCACATAGCCTATAGGACCCCTGGAACACGGTTAGACAGCACATAGCCTATAGGACCCCTGGAACACGGTTAGACAGCACATAGCCTATAGGACCCTGGAACACGGTTAGACAGCACATAGCCTATAGGACCCTGGAACACGGTTAGACAGCACATAGCCTATAGGACCCTGGAACACGGTTAGACAGCACACAGCCTATAGGACCCTGGAACACGGTTAGACAGCACATAGCCTATAGGACCCTGGAACACGGTTAGACAGCACATAGCCTATAGGACCCTGGAACACGGTTAGACAGCACATAGCCTATAGGACCCTGGAACACGGTTAGACAGCACATAGCCTATAGGACCCCTGGAACACGGTTAGACAGCACATATCCTATAGGACCCTGGAACACGGTTAGACTGCACATAGCCTATAGGACCCCTGGAACACGGTTAGACAGCACATAGCCTATAGGACCCTGGAACACGGTTAGACAGCACATAGCCTATAGGACCCTGGAACACGGTTAGACAGCACATAGCCTATAGGACCCCTGGAACACGGTTAGACAGCACATAGCCTATAGGACCCTGGAACACGGTTAGACAGCACATAGCCTATAGGACCCCTGGAACACGGTTAGACAGCACATAGCCTATAGGACCCCTGGAACACGGTTAGACAGCACATAGCCTATAGGACCCTGGAACACGGTTAGACAGCACATAGCCTATAGGACCCCTGGAACACGGTTAGACAGCACATAGCCTATAGGACCCTGGAACACGGTTAGACAGCACATAGCCTATAGGACCCTGGAACACGGTTAGACAGCACATAGCCTATAGGACCCTGGAACACGGTTAGACTGCACATAGCCTATAGGACCCCTGGAACACGGTTAGACAGCACATAGCCTATAGGACCCTGGAACACGGTTAGACAGCACATAGCCTATAGGACCCCTGGAACACGGTTAGACTGCACATAGCCTATAGGACCCCTGGAACACGGTTAGACAGCACATAGCCTATAGGACCCCTGGAACACGGTTAGACTGCACATAGCCTATAGGACCCCTGGAACACGGTTAGACAGCACATAGCCTATAGGACCCCTGGAACACGGTTAGACAGCACATAGCATATAGGACCCCTGGAACACGGTTAGACAGCACATAGCCTATAGGACCCTGGAACACGGTTAGACAGCACATAGCCTATAGGACCCCTGGAACACGGTTAGACAGCACATAGCCTATAGGACCCCTGGAACACGGTTAGACAGCACATAGCCTATAGGACCCCTGGAACACGGTTAGACAGCACATAGCCTATAGGACCCCTGGAACACGGTTAGACAGCACATAGCCTATAGGACCCCTGGAACACGGTTAGACAGCACATAGCCTATAGGACCCTGGAACACGGTTAGACAGCACATAGCCTATAGGACCCCTGGAACACGGTTAGACAGCACATAGCCTATAGGACCCTGGAACACGGTTAGACAGCACATAGCCTATAGGACCCTGGAACACGGTTAGACAGCACATAGCCTACAGGACCCTGGAACACGGTTAGACAGCACATAGCCTACAGGACCCTGGAACACGGTTAGACAGCACATAGCCTATAGGACCCTGGAACACAGTTAGACAGCACATAGCCTATAGGACCCTGGAACACGGTTAGACAGCACATAGCCTATAGGACCCCTGGAACACGGTTAGACAGCACATAGCCTACAGAGCCTAGTGAAATATGTCATTGACCAATCGCATGTGAAATCTGAATTTTGACTGGCCACTATTTAAAAGAGGATTCCAGCTTTCTCGTGCTGCTACATGTATTGTTCAATTCATAAATTGAAGCACATTCATCTGCTTTACAAACGGGCATGCATACAGTGCCTTCTGAAAGTAGTCAGACCCCTTGACTTTTTTTTTCACATTTTGTTACATTACAGCCTTATTCTAATATGGATTAAATAAATAAAATCCTCAGCAATCTACACACAATAACCCATAATGACAAAGTGAAAACAGATTTTTTTTGTAATGTTTGCAAATGTATTAAAAATAAAAAACATGAATACCTTATTTACATATGTGTCACGCCTGCTCCCGCTTCCCCTCCCTCTCTCTGGGGCTCGAGGGCGCCAGGCTGTCCATCATTACGCGCTTCATTGGACTCACCTGCATTCACTTTGTTGAATGCACCCTCTATTTCTGTCTGTTCCTCAGTTTGATCCCCGTGTCAGCACTAATGTCGTTTTGTTCCCCTTGTCCAGACGCTGCCCATTATTTACTAAATATTCACTCCCTGTACTTGCTTCTCATCTCCCAGGGTCTGTCCTCACACATAAGTATTCAGACCCTTTGCTATGAAACTAGAAATTGAGCTCAGGTGCATCCTGTTTCCATTGATCATCCTTGAGATGTTTCTACAACTTGATTGGAGTCCATCTGTGGTAAATTCAATTGATTGGACATGATTTGGAAAGGCACACACCTGTCTATGCAAGGTCCCATAGTTGACAGTGAATGTCAGAGCAAAAACAAAGACATGAGGTCAAAAGAATTGTCCGTAGAACTCTGAGACAGGATTATGTCGAGGCACAGATCTGGGGAAGGGTACCAAAAATTGTCTGCAGCATTGAAGGTCCCCAAGAACTGGTAATCTCTGTATACCAGTCGCAAGACCCACTGGTAGATGCTTATTTATAAACCCTCTTAGGCCTCACTCTCCCCTATCTGAGATATCAACTGCAGCCCTCATCCTCCACATACAACACCCGTTCTGCCAGTCACATTCTGTTAAAGGTCCCCAAAGCACACGCATCCCTGGGTCGCTCGTCTTTTCAGTTCGCTGCAGCCAGCGACTGGAACAAGCTGCAACAAACACTCAAACTAGACAGTTTTATCTCCATCTCTTCATTCAAAGACTCAATCATGGACACTCTTACTGACAGTTGTGGCTGCTTCGCGTGACATATTGTTATCTCTGCCTTCTTGCATTTGTGCTGTTGTCTGTGCCCAATAATGTTTGTACCATGTTTTGTGCTGCTACCATGTTGTGCTACTGCCATGTTGTGTTGCTACCATGTTGTTGTCATGTTGTGTTGCTACCATGTTGTTGTTGTGTTGCTACCATGTTGTTGTCATGTTGTGCTGCTACCATGTTGTGCTACTGCCATGTTGTGTTGCTACCATGTTGTTGTCATGTTGTGTTGCTACCATGTTGTTGTCATGTTGTGTTGCTACCATGTTGTTGTCATGATGTGTTGCTACCATGCTGTGTTGTCATGTTGTGTTGCTGCCATGTTGTGATGCTGCCATGCTGTGTTGTCATGTGTTGCTGCCTTGCTATGTTGTCGGCTAGGTCTCTCTTTATGTAGTGTTGTGGTGTCTCTCTTGTCGTGATGTGTGTTTTGTCCTATATTTTTATTTTAATCCCAGGCCCCTGTCCCCGCAGGAGGACTTTTGCCTTTTGGTAGGCTGTCATTTTAAATAAGAATTTGTTCTTAACTGACCTGCCTAGCTAAATAAAGGTTAAATATATTGTAGCGTACAGCAGGTCAGCCACCAGGGGGAGACTCGTCAAGGCCTGGTGACAGATGGAGTATACATTACGAGGCAATGGCTCCATCCGCTGGGCGTGCCAGGTCTCGACGGGCTCTCCACCCAGGACTAATTGGGGCTGATTGGGGAGTTGGTGAGTAATCAAGGGCTGATTGTTCACCAACTCCTGTGTGGCTCAGTTGGTACAGCATGGTGTTTGCAACGCCAGGGTTGTGGGTTCGATTCCCACGGGGAACCAGTACGGAGTTTTTTTTTTTTTTTTTATGTATGAAATGTATGCAGTCGCTCTGGATAAGAGCATCTGCAAAATGACAAAAAAAATGTAAAAGTAAGGTGACTTCCGTGTAGTTGGAGACGGAGCCCAGAAGACGGCATCCCAGAGAGGGTCTCATTGGGGAGACCTATCATTTTCTTTTGATTTATTATTTAATAAACACCCTTGAAACCGAGCTAATCATGCTTTGTCCGTGTCTGATCTGTGTAAACGTCTTGACCCAACCCCCTGGTCTGCCACAATATATATATATATATATATATTTTTAAAGAACACTGTGGCCTCCACATTCTTAAATGAAAGAAGTTTGGAACTGCCGAGACTCTTACAAGAGCTGGCCGCCCAGTCAAACTGAGCAACCGTGGGAGAAGGGCCTTTGTCAGGGAGCTGACCAAGAACCCGATGGTCACTCTGACAGAGATCTGGAGTTCCTATTTGGAGATGGGAGAACCATCTCTGCAGCATTTCACCAATCAGTCCTTTATGGTAGAGTGGCCAGACGGAAGCCACTCCTCAGTGAAAAAAACAAAAAACATTTTTAAAATAAGTCTGTAACCTAACAACAAAATGTGGAATAGGTCAAGGGGTCTGAAGACTTTCCAAAGGCACTGTAGGCAGAACTTGAGTTTTAAGTTTAGGGAAGCAAATTTTCACCATTAAAATGCACCTTTATAATAAAGCATTCCATGCTTCAGTGCATTTACAAGCTACTGTTAATAATGTGATGAGTAGATTGGATAGTCAGGATTTAGGCTCATTATATTAATCAACATAATATAATTACTGTTCACAAAAAAAGAACGTTCAATGCATGGCTGAGCATGTTAGAGCCTAGGATATACCAGGCACAGCATGTGGTCTTTTACAAATACATTTTTTCTAATACACTTTATATGACTGGAGACATTAGCAGAGGATGTTTTAATAAGACAAATTACAGTGTAGCCTACACAGTTGATAGACCAATGAGAAGGAGAGACACTAATATGATGTTGTCCATATAATAGACCAATGAGAAGGGGAGACACTAATATAACATGATGTTGTCCATATAATAGACCAATGAGAAGGAGAGACACTAATATATTATAATGTTGTCCATATAATAGACCAATGAGAAGGAGAGACACTAATATATTATAATGTTGTCCATATAATAGACCAATAAGAAGGAGAGACTATAATATAATATGATGTCACACAATGAAATAATCCGGGTAGCCATTTGATTACCTGTTCAGGAGTCTTTTGACTTGGGGGTAAAAACTGTTTGAGAAGCCTTTTTGTCCTAGACTTGGCACTCTGGTACCGCTTGCCATGCAGTAGTAGAGAGAACAGTCTATGACTGGGGTGGCTGGGGTCTTTGACAATTTTTAGGGCCTTCCCAGTGATGTACTGGGCCGTACGCACTACCCTCTGTAGCGCTTTGCGGTCAGAGGCCGAGCAGTTGCCGTACCAGGCAGTGATGCAACCAGTCAGGATGCTCCCGATGTTGCAGCTGTAGAACCTTTTGAGGATCTGAGGACCCAGGCCAAATCTTTTTAGTTTCCTGAGGGGAAATAGGCTTTGTCGTGCCCTCTTCACGACCGTCTTGGTGTGTTTTGACCATTCTAGTTTGTTGTTGACGTGGACACCAAGGAACTTGAAGCTGTCAACCTGCTCCACTACAGCCCCGTCGATGAGAATGGGGACGTGCTCGGTCCTCCTTTTCCTGTAGTCCAAAATAATGTCCTTAGTCTTGGTTACGTTGAGGGAGAGGTTGTTATTCTGGCACCACCCGGCCAGGTCTCTGACCTCCTCCCTATAGGCTGTCTCGTCATTGTCGGTGATCAGGCCTACCACTGTTGTGTTGTCAGCAAACTTAATGATGGTGTTGGAGTCGTGCCTGGCCATGCAGTCGTGGGTGAACAGGGAGTACAAAAGGGGACTGAGCACGCACCCCTGTGTAGCTCCAGTGTTGAGGATCAGCGTGTCACATGTGTTGTTACCTACCCTCACCACCTGAGGGCGGCCCGTCAGGAAGTTCAGGATCCAGTTGCAGAGGGAGGTGTTTAGTCCCAGGGTCCTTAGCTTAGTGATGAGCTTTGTGGGCACTTTGGTGTTGAACGCTGAGCTGTAGCCAATGAATAGCATTCTCATGTTGTCCATATAATTGACCTATGAGAAGGAGAGACACTAATATAATATGATGTAGTCCATATAATAGACCAATGAGAAGGCGAGACACTATGAAGTTGTTCATATAATAGACCAATGAGAAGGGGAGACACTATGATGTTGTCCCTATAATAAACCAATGAGAAGGGGCGACACTATGATGTTGTCCATATAATAAACCAATGAGAAGGGGCGACACTATGATGTTGTCCATATAATAAACCAATGAGAAGGGGAGACACTAATATAATATGATGTTGTCCATATAATAGACCAATGAGAAGGCGAGACACTAATATCATTTGATGTTGTCCATATAATATACCAATGAGAAGGGGAGACACTAATATAATATGATGTTGTCCATATAATAGACCAATGAGAAGGCGAGACACTAATATCATTTGATGTTGTCCATATAATATACCAATGAGAAGGAGAGACACTAATATAATATGATGTTGTCCATATAATAGACCAATGAGAAGGAGAGACACTAATATCATTTGACGTCCATCTAAACTGGAGGAGGAAATGATTGGCAAAAAAACAAACTTAAATAGCACTGACCCAACAATGATAAATAGTCACTATATGCAGTGAGCAGTCACCGGGGATATGGTCGATGCTCTCTGCTGGTGCCAATAAGATAGGCTGTAAGTTGTTAGCTCAATTAACTTGAGAATGTCGATAATTAAAAGACAGTTTCAGTATTTTCATTGTCTTCTCTTCTCAGCAACAACCATTTGCTTTCCAAACTATGTTTTCCTGTGATTGTATTTTGAAATATGATGATATGCCTTGCTTGGCATCTCCACTTCTCACAGACACAGACTCAAAAAGAATCTTCCCAAATTGCACACGCTGCCTTTCCTTCTAACTGTAGGCAATACGATTTAAAACAATCCACAACTTAATTTAAAAAAATAAGCTAATGATCCTCTGTGGCTAAATCATGTGTTAGTATCCTATTTTCAATGATTGTATTTATTTCTGTATAGACAGGAGTAGGCTAATTAGATTATATAGTCTAATTTTGGGTAATTTAATTAACTTTAGGAAAAGCTTCCCCTAGCCTTATGGACTCACTACTTATGGTTGCGTATTAAAAACGTAACCACATGTAACCTCCATTCGCTATTCAAGTGCAAGCTACAGATGAAGTTTTTGTTTTTGTGGGCCATTCTAAATAAAAAATAGACCACATTAAATTAAGAATAGTCTAATGGGTGAGAATATTATCAAGTGCTTGTCAAATTGTGAATGAGAGACTGATGAAGTGTGTGCAGCCTGCACAAGAAACAGAGCAGAGCTCATGCCTTTCATGAGACTTTATTTTAATCATCATTAGAGTTGCATCATGCAGCCTTAGAATGTATAAGAAAATCTAAACATATAACCCAATGTTTGTACTGCAGCTAAAGTTGCATAAATAACTGTAAATAAACCATTTAGGTTGGCCTGTTCCTTTGTTAACTGCTCAACGCAGATTAGCCTGTCATGTGCTGACCATGGTAAGTTGTTATTTTCTATGGTAGAGTAGGTCAGGGCGTGACAGTTTTTTTTCTAGTTTAGTTTATCTATGTTGTTATGTTCTAGTTTTGTATTTCTACGTTGGGTTGTTCTAGTTTTTGTATTTCTATGTTGGGCTTTGTTTGAGATGATCTCCAATTAGAGGCAGCTGGTTATCGTTGTCTCTAACGCTGCACTTTGGTCCGCTCATTCCTACGACAGCCGTGACACTCCCTCAGAAATCTTTTGAAGAAAATATCCTTTCTATTTTATATTCTCTATGTTCAGTTGTATTCTTCATACTATAAAATAATATAAAATAATGCCACGTAATTCTGCTAAATGAACTAGTGCAGAACACAGCCATATGGCTTAGCCAGACCAGGACCTAACATAAGGACAATTCAGAATACTGCTATACTGCTATACTGTTCTTCTGAAATAGATTACATTTTCTTCATATCATGTTTCTTTAAACCTGTTTACAAAAATGTATTTATTGTGAAAGTGTAGGCTATATTAAATTGATTTATTAGACCTTTTGATGTGTGGAATCCAAGAGATGCTAAATGTATTATGTTAATGAACTGTCAATTACCGTGAGACCAGCAGTTATTTACATGACAATCACCAGCTGACAACATGTAGTGTCATTCAGACAGTAAGACTGGGAGGTAAGATTAGAGCCATTATGATAGAAGTATGGCAGAAGAGGTGGACTGTTTATACCCTCCAAAGAAAGGTCTGTTGACAGTAGGTGGTTAATTCATTTAGCCTGTAAACTGTGATTGACTACACACTCTAGTACAGTAGGTGGTTAATTCATTTAGTCTGTAAACTGTGATTGACTACACACTCCAGTACAGTAGGTGGTTTATTAATTTAGTCTGTAAACTGATTTCCCGTGTGGCTCAGTTGGTAGAGCATGGTGTTTGCAATGCCAGGGTTGTGGGTTCAATTCACACAGGGGACTAGTACAGGGGAAAAAAAATTATGAAATGTATGCATTCACTACTGTAAGTTGCTCTGGATAAGAATGTCTGCTAAATGACTAAAAAATGTTTTAAAAAAATGTTTCAAAAAAAGTAAACTGTGATTGACTACACAGTAGATGGAGGAATGCACATCTAATGCTTGTTTGCAGACCACCATAATTACATAGAAGGAGACTTTGCATAGGGACATTGTCATAACAGACTGGATTATTGTACCAGTGTTGTATGTCCAAACTGAAATAACTAACAAAATGTTATGTTAAGTTTAGAATTATTTAAGGTAAAAGCTGTTTCTTTGTTGAAACTGTCGCTGGGCAGTGATGGTGTTAGCTTTAGCACACAGTTTCCTTGTGTGTCTTTTTCTGCAGATCATTCTGCACATCGTTCTGTTTGTGTCTAACAACGCTAGACGTTGAACATAGGTACTAGCTAGCCACCTAGCTAGCTACGTTAGATAGAGAATTAGCTAGGTTAGGTAACATTTTAACATTGATAGCTAGCTAGCTCCCAGAGCAAAGAAGCTATTCTGTTAGCTGATGTTACCAATAATAGTTTTTCCTGTCAGCGAACACAGTAGTGCTTTCAAGACAACTGGGACAACTGGGAACTCAGGAGAAAACGAGGTTAAATCATGATGTTAGTGATCTTCAGGTTGGAAAGTCGGAGCTCAAGAAAGATGCCAGAGTTTCCTACTCGGAATTCCGAATTGGATAACCTTTCAAAACGATTTCTCCCAGTTAGAGCAATTATTTTGGGGAGTTTCCAATTCCCAGAGTTTCCCGTTTCCAGCATTTTCAGTTTCCAGAGTTTCCAGTTCCAGTTTCCAGAGTTTCTGACTTCCCAGTTGTTTTACATGTGGCATATGTCCAAAAACGTATGATGTTAGAAACCTACCCAGTTGTTTATTGTCATTAGCTGCTACAGCTAATCTAATTTACTATTGTTTATTGTCATTAGCTGCTACGTTTAAACTCATTTACTATTGTTTATTGTCATTAGCTGCTACGGCTAAACTAATTTACTATTGTTTATTGTCATTAGCTGCTACAGCTAAACTCATTTACTATTGTTTATTGTCATTAGCTGCTATGGCTAAACTCATTTACTATTTTTTATGGTCATTAGCTGCTATAGCTAAACTCATTTACTATTGTTTATTGTCATTAGCTGCTACGGCTAAACTAATTTACTTTTTTCATTAGCTGCTATGGCTAAACTAATTTACTATTGTCATTAGCTGTTGCTGCTGTTCATTGCACCACATAGTATTGTTTTTCCCATATCAGATCTACGAGGACTGTGCCTCAGAGTGGTTAGGTAATCTCCTTTCTGGTTGGCCCTGTCCGTTGAACAGCGCCACACTGTCTCCCAACCCCTCAGTCTCAGTTTTCAGTAATTATGCTGCAATAACTTATGTTCCGTTTGCTAGGGTCAGCTTAACTTATATGGTGTACTGTGTGTTCTTAAGCATTCTCCCACTAATCACCCCCCTCCTCACATATATATTTTTATCTTTATGCAGTGGGAGATCCCTCCTCTCTTCCCTCCCTCCCTCCCTCCCTCCCTCCCTCCCTCCCTCCCTCCCTCCCTCCCTCCCTCCCTCCCTCCCTCCCTCCCTCCCTCCCTCTGTGTCTCTGTCTCTCCCCTTCTGGACAACCTGAGCCCCTGGTTGTGCTGCTGGTCCAAATAATGAACACTCCTCAATTAGTATGTTGGACAGGAATCAACAAAGTTTTCTATGTATTTATGATACATTTACTATTTAAAAAATGACAGCTTCTACAGATCATGGCAACGTGATTGACTGAACATCTTTAAACGTGTCTTTAGGCTTTATGGAGGTTATGGGGGTGATGCTGTTGCCCATCAGATGTCATATTGTGCCAATATGTCAAGGTTCTCAATTAGGAAGATGGTGCTTTCCAGAATGTCATGTTCATGACTGTTGATGTTCACAGGACTCTCCTAATGCTGTGTGGAATGAGCACCACGGATGAAGGATCAGAAGGAAACAGAATTCAACGTCAACAAAACAAAGGAGATGATCGTGGACTTCAGGAAACAGCAGAGGGAGCACCCCCCTATCCACATCGACGGGTGTATGTGTGTGTGACCAATAACATTTGATTTGATTTTAATTGTCCACCACACCTTCGCCAAGTCATCCAATGTTTTCTTCACGAACAAATGTTACATCTTCTGAAATAAATACACAATTCTTTTCTAACCTTTTTTAATGCTAGAGTAATTTATAGGATCTATAAAGTATAGTTTAGGAATGTTTATTAAATATATATTCAGTCACAAGTCACTTGGATTATTTTGTTGCCTTTTAACACGCTGATACAGTCTCATTCGTATTACACTATAATCTACAAATGTCCACTTCCCTTTACACTATAATCTACAAATGTCCACTTCCCTTTACACTATAATCTACAAATGTCCACTTCCCTTTACACTATAATCTACAAATGTCCACTTCCCTTTACACTATAATCTACAAATGTCCACTACCCTTTACACTATAATCTACAAATGTCCACTACCCTTTACACTATAATCTACAAATGTCCACTTCCCTTTACACTATAATCTACAAATGTCCACTACCCTTTACACTATGATCTACAAATGTCCACTTCCCTTTACACTATGATCTACAAATGTCCACTACCCTTTTCAAAGTGAAATGTCCACTGTTTTTAACAGTATTTTGCTACTGTCAGATGAGGAAGTGGGCAATATGGAATACATTGGAGTAAGGGAGGATCAATAAGTGATCAGAGAGATGTAAAAACAGAAGACATCCCTAAAAGACATGGACCATGGCAGGGAATAAGCAGGTAAATATAGAGCCGATCAATTTCAACAGAAACAGTGCAGAGAAATGACATTACATAGGATAACATTAGCCATTAGATACATGTGTTAGCTGGACAAGGTTAGCAAGCTGTTTTCAAAACATTGGACCAATGAGATCTCAGATTGCTAGATAGCTAACCAGTGAAGTCTAGGGAGGAAGCTAGCTAGCTAGCATCAGCTTTGTAGTGGTTACATTTTCTCGTTGTAGCTTTTAAATTCTGTGAATGTAATTTAGTTATTTTTATGAATTTATAACCTATTTAACAAGCTTTCCTCCCTGTTGGCAATGCCTGACAATGCTCCGGAAACGACTCCCCTGGCATGAAGAGGACTTGGAACGTTCGAGCATGGCATGTGCCAGCTCTAGGTAAGACTAAAAAATTCATCAAATGATTCAAGTGAAGTATTTTCCTAAATTCCAGGAAATACTGCTGGACCTTGATTGCGTTACTGTAAAAACAGCGTATGAGATCCCATACATTACATAGGTAATCAAAAGGTTGACAAGTTTAGTTAATAAACTGAACATATATGATGAATGTGGCTAGCGGATCGTTAGGATTCACATAGATCTTTAAATCTGCATTTCAGTGGGAGCTCCCGTCTCTCTCTCTCTCTCTCTCTCTCTCTCTCTCCTCTCTCTCTCTCTCTCTCTCTCTCCTCTCTCTCTCTCTCTCTCTCTCTCTCTCTCTCTCTCTCTCTCTCCCCCCGTCCCTCTCTCTCTGTCCCTCCCTCCCTCCCTCCTTCTGATGTACAGCTCTTATAACAGCCACACCAAACTACTCTCTTTTTTTACTTATTTTCGGCTCATTTGCATTTCATTTCTGTTTCTCCCCAAGGCTCCAGCGTGTCAACACCAGCCGCGGACACGATAGGCGACCATGTTCACTTCACCATTAGAATGAATTCTCTTCTCACACAAACACATTAAAGTGACATGAAATAATATTAGTTTTGTAAAAGGCAGCATAATTTGACTAGAGAGTTTTATGGGGAACCATTCTTTCCGTGTGTAGTGGTAGTGTGTAGTGGGAGTGTGTAGTGTGTAGTGGTAGTGTGTAGTGGTAGTGTGTAGTGGTAGTGGTAGTGTGTAGTGGTAGTGTGTAGTGGTAGTTTGTGGTGGTAGTGTGTGGTGGTAGTGTGTAGTGGTAGTGGTAGTGGTGGTGTGTAGTGATGGTGTGTAGTGGTAGTGTGTAGTGGCAGTGTGTGGTGTGTAGTGATAGTGTGTAGTGGTAGTGTGTAGTGGTAGTGTGTAGTGGTAGTGTGTGGTGGTAGTGTGTGGTGGTAGTGTGTAGTGGTAGTGTGTAGTGGCAGTGTGTGGTGTGTAGTGATAGTGTGTAGTGGTAGTGTGTAGTGGTAGTGTGTAGTGGTAGTGTGTGGTGGTAGTGTGTGGTGGTAGTGTGTAGTGGTGGTGTGTAGTGGTAGTGTGTAGTGGTAGTGTGTAGTGGTAGTGTGTGGTGGTAGTGTGTGGTGGTAGTGTGTAGTGGTAGTGTGTGGTGGTAGTGATGGTGTGTAGTGGTAGTGTATAGTGGTAGTGTGTGGAGGTAGTGTGTAGTGGTAGTGTGTAGTGGTAGTGTGTAGTGGTAGTGTGTGGTGGTAGTGTGTGGTGGTAGTGTGTGGTGGTAGTGTGTAGTGGTAGTGTGTAGTGGTAGTGTGTAGTGGTGGTGTGTAGTGGTAGTGTGTAGTGGTAGTGTGTAGTGGTAGTGTGTGGTGGTAGTGTGTGGTGGTAGTGTGTAGTGGTAGTGTGTGGTGGTAGTGATGGTGTGTAGTGGTAGTGTATAGTGGCACAACTTGCAGACTTGTTTACGCTGCTGTGCGTTTTTGTTGCCGATCTTACTTTGATACCTGACGGTTTTTTACTTTTTCATTACCGTATATTTTTACTTTTTCCCCTCAACTTTTTTCATTCAACTTTTTCACCCCGGAGGTTTTATCTGGACATGGTTCGTCAGGACTTCAAACAGCCGAAGCTAAGTAACATTAACATGATGCCTTCTAATTGCAGTCGTTGTACTTATAATATACAGGAGAACGATCGCCTTACGGCAAGGATAGCTGTGCTGCAAGCCCAGCTTCAGACGCGATCGTTAGGCAAGGGTAATTTCAGTGTAGGAAAGGATGAAACAGCGTCTGTGCCACCAGTAAGTACAGATAGTAACGTTAGTATAAACCCCCTCGCACGGTCCCCGCAGCCGGACATCTTTCTCATGGCTTCTGGAGGGAAACGCTGTAGGAATGCTCAACCGGTGTCGCTTATTCAGCCGACAGAAACTTTCAACCGGTTCTCCCCATTAAGCGAGTCGGAGTCGGAGGCCGAGACTTCTCTGGTCTCTACTCCTCCCGTTGTGGGGTCTGAGACGCCGACGGCTCCCACCATTAGCTCTGACAAATTGAAAACCCTAGTCATTGGCGACTCCATTACCCGCAGTATTAGACTTAAAACTAATCATCCAGCGATCATACACTGTTTACCAGGGGGCAGGGCTACCGACGTTAAGGCTAATCTAAAGACGGTGCTGGCTAAAGCTAAAACTGGCGAGTGTAGAGAGTATAGAGATATTGTTATCCACGTCGGCACCAACGATGTTAGGATGAAACAGTCAGAGGTCACCAAGCGCAACATAGCTTCAGCGTGTAAATCAGCTAGAAAGATGTGTCGGCATCGATTAATTGTCTCTGGCCCCCTCCCAGTTAGGGGGAGTGATGAGCTCTACAGCAGAGTCTCACAACTCAATCGCTGGTTGAAAACTGTTTTCTGCCCCTCCCAAAAGATAGAATTTGTAGATAATTGGCCCTCTTTCTGGGACTCACCCACAAACAGGACCAAGCCTGGCCTGTTGAGGAGTGACGGACTCCATCCTAGCTGGAGGGGTGCTCTCATCTTATCTACGAACATAGACAGGGCTCTAACTCCTCTAGCTCCACAATGAAATAGGGTGCAGGCCAGGCAGCAGGCTGTTAGCCAGCCTGCCAGCTTAGTGGAGTCTGCCACTAGCACAGTCAGTGTAGTCAGCTCAGCTTTCCCCATTGAGACCGTGTCTGTGCCTCGATCTAGGTTGGGCAAAATTAAAAATGGCGGTGTTCGCTTTAGCAATCTCACTAGTATAAAGACCTCCTCCATTCCTGCCATTATTGAAAGAGATTGTGATACCTCACATCTCAAAATTGGGTTACTTAATGTTAGATCCCTCACTTCCAAGGCAGTTATAGTCAATGAACTAATCACTGATAATAATCTTGATGTGATTGGCCTGACTGAAACATGGCTTAAGCCTGATGAATTTACTGTGTTAAATGAGGCCTCACCCCCAGGTTACATTAGTGACCATACCCCCCGTGCATCCGGCAAAGGCGGAGGTGTTGCTAACATTTACGATAGCAAATTTCAATTTACAAAAAAAAAACCAACAATGACGTTTTCGTCTTTTGAGCTTCTAGTCATGAAATCTATGCAGCCTACTCACTCACTTTTTATAGCTACTGTTTATAGGCCTCCTGGGCCATATGCAGTGTTCCTCACTGAGTTCCCTGAATTCCTATCGGATCTTGTAGTCATAGCAGATAATATTCTAATTTTTGGTGACTTTAACATTCACATGGAAAAGTCCACAGACCCACTCCAAAAGGCTTTCGGAGCCATCATCGACTCAGTGGGTTTTGTCCAACATGTCTCTGGACCTACTCACTGCCACAGTCATACTCTGGACCTAGTTTTGTCCCATGGAATAAATGTTGTGGATCTAAATGTTTTTCCTCATAATCCTGGACTATCGGACCACCATTTTATTACGTTTGCAATTGCAACAAATAATCTGCTCAGACCCCAACCAAGGAGCATTAAAAGTCGTGCTATAAATTCTCAGACAACCCAAAGATTCCTTGATGCCCTTCCAGACTGCCTCTGCCTACCCAAGGACGTCAGAGGACAAAAATCAGTTAACCACCTAACCGAGGAACTCAATTTAACCTTGCGCAATACCCTAGATGCAGTTGCACCCCTAAAAACTAAAAACATCTGTCATAAGAAACTAGCTCCCTGGTATACAGAAAATACACGAGCTCTGAAGCAAGCTTCCAGAAAATTGGAACGGAAATGGCGCCACACCAAACTGGAAGTCTTCCGACTAGCTTGGAAAGACAGTACCGTGCAGTATCGAAGAGCCCTTACTGCTGCTCGATCATCCTATTTTTCCAACTTAATTGAGGAAAATAAGAACAATCCGAAATTTCTTTTTGATACTGTCGCAAAGCTAACTAAAAAGCAGCCTTCGCAAATGGAGGATGGCTTTCACTTCAGCAGTAATACATTTATGAACTTCTTTGAGGAAAAGATCATGATCATTAGAAAGCAAATTACAGACTCCTCTTTAAATCTGGGTATTCCTCCAAAGCTCCATTGTCCTGAGTCTGCACAACTCTGCCAGGACCTAGGATCAAGGGAGACACTAAAGTGTTTTAGTACTATATCTCTTGACGCAATGATGAAAATAATCATGGCCTCCAAACCCTCAAGCTGCATACTGGACCCTATTCCAACTAAACTACTGAAAGAGCTGCTTCCTGTGCTTGGCCCTCCTATGTTGAACATAATAAACGGCTCTCTATCCACCGGATGTGTACCAAGCTCACTAAAAGTGGCAGTAATAAAGCCTCTCTTGAAAAAGCCGAATCTTGATCCAGAAATTATAAAAAACTATCGGCCTATATCGAATCTTCCATTCCTCTCCAAAATTTTTGAAAAAGCTGTTGCACAGCAACTGACTGCCTTCCTGAAGACAAACAATGTATACGAAACGCTTCAGTCTGGTTTTAGACCCCATCATAGCACTGAGACTGCACTTGTGAAGGTGGTAAATGACCTTTTAATGACGTCAGACCGAGGCTCTGCATCTGTCCTCGTGCTCCTAGATCTTAGTGCCGCTTTTGATACCATCGATCACCACATTCTTTTGGAGAGATTGGAAACCCAAATTGGTCTACATGGACAAGTTCTGGCCTGGTTTAGATCTTATCTGTCGGAAAGATATCAGTTTGTCTCTGTGAATGGTTTGTCCTCTGACAAATCAATTGTACATTTCGGTGTTCCTCAAGGTTCCGTTTTAGGACCACTATTGTTTTCACTATATATTTTACCTCTTGGGGATGTCATTCGAAAACATAATGTTAAATTTCACTGCTATGCAGACGACACACAGCTGTACATTTCAATGAAACATGGTGAAGCCCCAAAATTGCCCTCGCTAGAAGCCTGTGTTTCAGACATAAAGAAGTGGATGGCTGCAAACTTTCTACTTTTAAACTCGGACAAAACAGAGATGCTTGTTCTAGGTCCCAAGAAACAAAGAGATCTTCTGTTGAATCTGACAATTAATCTGGATGGTTGTACAGTCGTCTCAAATAAAACTGTGAAGGACCTCGGCGTTACTCTGGACCCTGATCTCTCTTTTGAAGAACATATCAAGACTGTTTCAAGGACAGCTTTTTTCCATCTACGTAACATTGCAAAAATCAGAAATTTTCTGTCCAAAAATGACGCAGAAAAATTAATCCATGCTTTTGTTACTTCTAGGCTGGACTACTGCAATGCTCTACTTTCCGGCTACCCGGATAAAGCACTAAATAAACTTCAGTTAGTGCTAAATACGGCTGCTAGAATCCTGACTAGAACCAAAAAATTTGATCATATTACTCCAGTGTTAGCCTCCCTACACTGGCTTCCTGTTAAGGCAAGGGCTGATTTCAAGGTTTTACTGCTAACCTACAAAGCATTACATGGGCTTGCTCCTACCTATCTTTCCGATTTGGTCCTGCCGTACATACCTACACGTACGCTACGGTCACAAGACGCAGGCCTCCTAATTGTCCCTAGAATTTCTAAGCAAACGGCTGGAGGTAGGGCTTTCTCCTATAGAGCTCCATTTTTATGGAATGGTCTGCCTACCAATGTGAGAGACGCAGACTCAGTCTCAACCTTTAAGTCTTTACTGAAGACTTATCTCTTCAGTAGGTCCTATGATTAAGTATAGTCTGGCCCAGGAGTGTGAAGGTGAACGGAAAGGCTGGAGCAACGAACCGCCCTTGCTGTCTCTGCCTTGCCGGTTCCCCTCTTTCCACTGGGATTCTCTGCCTCTAACCCTTTTACAGAGGCTGAGTCACTGGCCTACTGGTGTTCTTCCATGCCGTCCATGGGAGGGGTGCGTCACTTGAGTGGGTTGAGTCACTGACGTGGTCTTCCTGTCTGGGTTGGCGCCCCCCCCCCCCCCTTGGGTTGTGCCATGGCGGAGATCGTTGTGGGCTATACTCGGCCTTGTCTTAGGACGGTAAGTTGGTGGTTGGAGACATCCCTCTAGTGGTGTGGGGGCTGTGCTTTGGCAAAGTGGGTGGGGTTATATCCTGCCTGTTTGGCCCTGTCCGGGGGTATCATCGGATGGGGCCACAGTGTCTTCTGATCCCTCCTGTCTCAGCCTCCAGTATTTATGCTGCAGTAGTTTATGTGTCGGGGGGCTAGGGTCAGTCTGTTACATCTGGAGTATTTCTCTTGTCTTATCCGGTGTCCTGTGTGTATTTAAATATGCTCTCTCTAATTCTCTCTTTCTCTCTTTCTGTCTTTCTCTCGGAGGACCTGAGCCCTAGGACCATGCCTCAGGACTACCTGGTATGATGACTCCTTGCTGTCCCCAGTCCACCTGGCCGTGCTGCTGCTCCAGTTTCAACTGTTCTGCCTGCGGCTATGGAACCCTGACCTGTTCACCGGACGTGCTTGTTGCACCCTCGACAACTACTATGATTATTATTATTTGACCATGCTGGTCATTTATGAACATTTTAACATTTTAACATTTTGACCATGTTCTGTTATAATATCCACCCTGCACAGCCAGAAGAGGACTGGCCACCCCTCATAGCCTGGTTCCTCTCTAGGTTTCTTCCAAGGTTTTTGGCCTTTCTAGGGAGTTTTTCCTAGGGAGTTTTTCCTAGCCACCGTGCTTCTTTCACATGCTTTGCTTGCTGTTTGGGGTTTTAGGCTGGGTTTCTGTACAGCACTTTGAGAATATCAGCTGATGTACGAAGGGCTATATAAAAATAAATTTGATTTGATTTGATTTGATTTGTAGTGTGTGGAGGTAGTGTGTAGTGGTAGTGTGTAGTGGTAGTGTGTAGTGGTAGTGTGTGGTGGAAGTGTGTAGTGGTAGTGTGTGGTGGTAGTGTGTAGTGGTAGTGTGTGGTGGTAGTGTGTGGTGGTAGAGTGTAGTGGTAGTGTGTAGTGGTAGTGTGTAGTGTGTAGTGGTAGTGTGTAGTGCTAGTGTGTAGTGGTGGTGTGTAGTGGTGGTGTGTAGTGGTGGTGTGAAGTGGTAGTGTGTAGTGGTAGTGTGTGGTGGTAGTGGTAGTGTGTAGTGGTAGTGTGTAGTGTGTAGTGGTAGTGTGTAGTGATAGTGTGTGGTGGAAGTGTGTGGTGGTAGTGTGTATTGGTAGTGTATAGTTGTAGTGGTAGTGTGTAGTGGTAGTGTGTAGTGTGTAGTGGTAGTGTGTAGTGGTAGTGTGTAGTGGTAGTGTGTAGTGTGTAGTGTGTAGTGGTAGTGTGTAGTGGTAGTGTGTAGTGTGTAGTGGTAGTGTGTAGTGTGTAGTTATGGTGTGTAGTGGTATTGTGTAGTGGTAGTGTGAATTGTGTAGTGGTATTGTGTAGTGGTAGCGTGTAGTGGTAGTGTGTAGTAGTAGTGTGTAGTGGTGGTGTGTGGTGGTGGTGTGTGGTGGTAGTGTGTAGTTTATAGTGGTAGTGTGTAGTGGTAGTGTGTGGTGGTAGTGTGTAGTGGTAGTGTGTGGTGATAGTGTGTAGTGGTAGTGTGTAGTGGTAGTGGTAGTGGTAGTGTGTAGTGGTAGTGGTAGTGGTAGTGTGTGGTGGTAGTGTGTAGTGGTAGTTTGTAGTGGTAGTGGTAGTGTGTAGTGGTAGTGGTAGTGGTAGTGGTAGTGTGTAGTGGTAGTGGAAGTGTGTACTGGTAGTGTGTAGTGGTAGTGTGTATTGGTAGTGTGTAGTGTGTAGTTTGTAGTGGTAGTGTGTAGTGGTAGTGTGTAGTGGTAGTGTGTAGTGGTAATGTGTAGTGTGTAGTGGTAGTGTGTAGTGTGTAGTGGTAGTGATGGTGGTTAGTGGTAGTGTGTGGTGGTAGTGTGTAGTGGTAGTATGTAGTGGTAGTGTGTATTATGTAGTGGTAGTGTGTAGTGGTAGTGTGTAGTGGTAGTGTGTGGTGGTAGTGTGAAGTGGTAGTGTGTAGTGTTAGTGTGTAGTGTGTAGTGTGTAGTGGTGGTGTGTAGTGGTGGTGTGTGGTGGTGGTGTGTGGTGGTAGTGTGTAGTTTATAGTGGTAGTGTGTAGTGGTAGTGTGTGGTGGTAGTGTGTAGTGGTAGTGTGTGGTGATAGTGTGTAGTGGTAGTGTGTAGTGGTAGTGTGTAGTGGTAGTGGTAGTGGTAGTGGTAGTGGTAGTGTGTAGTGGTAGTGGTAGTGGTAGTGTGTGGTGGTAGTGGTAGTGGTAGTGTGTAGTGGTAGTGTGTAGTGGTAGTTTGTAGTGGTAGTGGTAGTGTGTAGTGGTAGTGGTAGTGGTAGTGGTAGTGTGTAGTGGTAGTGGAAGTCTGTACTGGTAGTGTGTAGTGGTAGTGTGTATTGGTAGTGTGTAGTGTGTAGTGTGTAGTGGTAGTGTGTAGTGGTAGTGTGTAGTGGTAATGTGTAGTGTGTAGTGGTAGTGTGTAGTGTGTAGTGGTAGTGATGGTGTGTAGTGGTAGTGTGTGGTGGTAGTGTGTAGTGGTAGTGTGTAGTGGTAGTGTGTATTAGTGGTAGGGGTGGTAGTGTGTAGTGGTAGTGTGTAGTGGTAATGTGTAGTGGTAGTGGTAGTGTGTGGTGGTAGTGTGAAGTGGTAGTGTGTAGTGTTAGTGTGTAGTGTGTAGTGTGTAGTGGTGGTGTGTAGTGGTACTGTGTAGTGGTTGTGTGTAGTGGTAGTGGTAGTGGTAGTGGTAGTGTGTAGTGGAAGTGGTAGTGTGTAGTGGTGGTGGTGGTAGTGGTAGTGGTAGTGTGTCGTGGTAGTGGTAGTGTGTAGTGGTGGTGTGTAGTGGTGGTGTGTAGTGGTAGTGGTAGTGTGTAGTGGTAGCGTGTAGTGGTAGTGGTAGTGTGTAGTGGTAGTGGTAGTGTGTAGTGGTGGTGTGTAGTGGTGGTGTGTAGTGGTAGTGTGTGGTGGTAGTGTGTGGTGATGGAGTGGTAGTGGTAGTGTGTAGTGGTAGTGTGTAGTGGTAGCGTATAGTGGTAGTGTGTAGTGGTAGTGTGTAGTGGTAGGGTGTGGTGTGTAGTGGTAGAGGTAGTGTGAAGTGGTAGTGTATAGTGGTAGTGTGTAGTGGTAGGGTGTGGTGTGTAGTGGTAGTGGTAGTGTGTAGTGGTAGTGTGTAGTGGTAGTGTGTAGTGGTAGTGTGTGGTGTGTAGTGGTAGTGGTAGTGTGTAGTGGTAGGGTGTAGTGGTAGTGTATAGTGGTAGTGTGTAGTGGTAGTGTGTAGTGGTGGTGTGTGGTGGTAGTGTGTGGTGGTAGTGTGTAGTGGTAGTGTGTAGTGTTAGTGTATAGTGGTACTGTGTAGTGGTAGTGTGTAGTGGTAGTCTGTGGTGGTAGTGTGTAGTGGTAGTGTGTAGTGTTAGTGTATAGTGGTAGTGTGTAGTGGTAGTGTGCAGTGGTAGTCTGTGGTGGTAGTGTGTACTGGTAGTGTGTAGTGTGTAGTGGTAGTGTGTGGTGGTAATGTGTAGTGGTAGTGTGTAGTGGTAGTGTGTAGTGTGTAGTGGTAGTGTGTAGTGGTAGTGTGTAGTGGTAGTGTGTGGTGGTAGTGTGTAGTGGTAGTGTGTATTGGTAGTGTGTAGTGGTAGTTCATATTGGTAGTGTGTAGTGGTAGTGTGTAGTGGTAGTGTGTAGTGGTAGTGTGTAGTGATTGTGTGTAGTGGTAGTGTGTAGTAGTAGTGGTAGTGTGTAGTGGTAGTGTGTAGTGATGGTGTGTGGTGGTAGTGTGTAGTGGTAGTGTGTAGTGGTAGTGTGTGGTGGTAGTGTGTAGTGGTAGTGTGTAGTGGTAGTGTGTGCTGGTAGTGTTTGGTGGTAGTGTGTATTGGTAGTGTATAGTTGTAGTGGTAGTGTGTAGTGGTAGTGTGTAGTGGTAGTGTGTAGTGGTAGTGTGTAGTGTGTAGTGGTAGTGTGTAGTGGTAGTGTATAGTGGTAGTGTGAATTGTGTAGTGGTAGTGTGAATTGTGTAGTGGTATTGTGTAGTGGTAGCGTGTAGTGGTAGTGTGTAGTGGTAGTGTGTAGTGGTAGTGTGAATTGTGTAGTGGTATTGTGTAGTGGTAGCGTGTAGTGGTAGTGTGTAGTGGTAGTGTGTAGTGGTGGTGTGTGGTGGTGGTGTGTGGTGGTAGTGTGTAGTTTATAGTGGTAGTGTGTGGTGGTAGTGTGTAGTGGTAGTGTGTGGTGATAGTGTGTAGTGGTAGTGTGTAGTGGTAGTGTGTAGTGGTAGTGGTAGTGGTAGTGGTAGTGTGTAGTGGTAGTGGTAGTGGTAGTGTGTGGTGGTAGTGTGTAGTGGTAGTTTGTAGTGGTAGTGGTAGTGTGTAGTGGTAGTGGTAGTGGTAGTGGTAGTGGTAGTGTGTAGTGGTAGTGGAAGTGTGTACTGGTAGTGTGTAGTGGTAGTGTGTATTTGTAGTGTGTAGTGTGTAGTGTGTAGTGTGTAGTGGTAGTGTGTAGTGGTAGTGTGTAGTGTTAGTGTGTAGTGGTAGTGTGTAGTGTGTAGTGGTAGTGTGTATTGGTAGTGGTAGTGATGGTGTGTTGTGGTAGTGTGTGGTGGTAGTGTATAGTGGTAGTGTGTATTGTGTAGTGGTTGTGTGTAGTGGTAGTGTATAGTGATGGTGTGTAGTGGTAGTGTGTGGTGGTAGTGGTAGTGTGTAGTGGAAGTGTGTAGTGGTAGTGTGTAGTGGTAGTGTGTAGTGGTGGTGTGTGGTGGTAGTGTGTAGTGGTAGTGGTAGTGGTAGTGTGTAGTGGTAGTGGTAGTGGTAGTGTGTAGTGTTAGTGTATAGTGGTAGTGTGTAGTGGTAGTGTGTAGTGGTAGTCTGTGGTGGTAGTGTGTGGTGGTAGTGTGTAGTGGTAGTGTGTAGTGTTAGTGTATAGTGGTAGTGTGTAGTGGTAGTGTGTAGTGGTAGTCTGTGGTGGTAGTGTGTACTGGTAGTGTGTAGTGTGTAGTGGTAGTGTGTGGTGGTAGTGTGTAGTGGTAGTGTGTAGTGGTAGTGTGTAGTGTGTAGTGGTAGTGTGTAGTGGTAGTGTGTAGTGGTAGTGTGTGGTGGTAGTGTGTAGTGGTAGTGTGTAGTGGTAGTGTGTATTGGTAGTATGTAGTGGTAGTGTGTAGTGGTAGTGGTAGTGTGTAGTGGTAGTGTGTAGTGATTGTGTGTGGTGGTAGTGTGTAGTGGTAGTGTGTAGTGGTAGTGTGTGGTGGTAGTGTGTGGTGGTAGTGTGTATTGGTAGTGTATAGTTGTAGTGGTAGTGTGTAGTGGTAGTGTGTAGTGTGTAGTGGTAGTGTGTAGTGGTAGTGTGTAGTGGTAGTGTGTAGTGTGTAGTGGTAGTGTGTAGTGGTAGTGTGTAGTGTGTAGTGGTAGTGTGTAGTGTGTAGTTTTGGTGTGTATTGGTATTGTGTGGTGGTAGTGTGTAGTGGTAGTGTGAATTGTGTAGTGGTAGTGTGTAGTGGTAGTGTGAATTGTGTAGTGGTATTGTGTAGTGGCAGCGTGTATTGGTACTGTGTAGTGGTAGTGTGTAGTGGTGGTGTGTCGTGGTGGTGTGTGGTGGTAGTGTGTAGTTTATAGTGGTAGTGTGTGGTGGTAGTGTGTAGTGGTAGTGTGTGGTGATAGTGTGTAGTGGTAGTGTGTAGTGGTAGTGGTAGTGGTAGTGGTAGTGTGTAGTGGTAGTGGTAGTGTGTGGTGGTAGTGTGTAGTGGTAGTTTGTAGTGGTAGTGTGTAGTGGTAGTGGTAGTGGTAGTGGTAGTGTGTAGTGGTAGTGGAAGTGTGTACTGGTAGTGTGTAGTGGTAGTGTGTATTGGTAGTGTGTAGTGGTAGTGTGTAGTGGTAGTGTGTAGTGGTAGTGTGTAGTGGTAGTGTGTAGTGGTAGTGTGTAGTGGTAGTTGTGTAGTGGTATTGTGTAGTGGTAGTGTGTAGTGGTAGTGTGTAGTGGTAGTGTGTAGTGGTAGGTGTGTGGTGGTGGTGTGTGGTGGTAGTGTGTAGTTTATAGTGGTAGTGTGTGGTGGTAGTGTGTAGTGGTAGTGTGTGGTGATAGTGTGTAGTGGTAGTGTGTAGTGGTAGTGTGTAGTGGTAGTGGTAGTGGTAGTGGTAGTGTGTAGTGGTAGTGGTAGTGTGTGGTGGTAGTGTGTAGTGGTTGTTTGTAGTGGTAGTGGTAGTGTGTAGTGGTAGTGGTAGTGGTAGTGGTAGTGTGTAGTGGTGGTGTGTGGTGGTGGTGTGTGGTGGTAGTGTGTAGTTTATAGTGGTAGTGTGTAGTGGTAGTGGTAGTGTGTAGTGGTAGTGTGTAGTGGTAGTGGTAGTGATGGTGTGTAGTGGTAGTGTGTGGTGGTAGTGTGTAGTGGTAGTGTGTAGTGGTAGTGTGTAGTGGTAGGGTAGTGGTAGTGTGTAGTGGTAGTGTGTAGTGGTAGTGTGTAGTGATGGTGTGTAGTGGTCGTGTGGTGGTGTGTAGTGGTAGTGTGTAGTGGTAGTGTGTAGTGGTAGTGTGTAGTGGTAGTGTGTAGTGGTAGTGTGTGGTGGTAGTGTGTAGTGTAGTGGTAGTGGTAGTGTGTAGTGGTAGTGGTAGTGGTAGTGTGTAGTGGTAGTGTGTAGTGGTAGTGTGTAGTGGTAGTGTGTAGTGGTAGTGTGTAGTGGTAGTGTGTGGTGGTAGTGTGTAGTGGTAGTGTGTAGTGGTAGTGTAGTGATGGTGTGTAGTGGTAGTGTGTAGTGTGTAGTGGTAGTGTGTAGTGGTAGTGTGTAGTGGTAGTGTGTAGTGGTAGTGTGTAGTGGTAGTGTGTGGTGGTAGTGTGTAGTGGTAGTGTGTAGTGGTAGTGTGTAGTGTGTAGTGGTAGTGTGTAGTGGTAGTGTGTAGTGGTAGTGTGTAGTGGTAGTGTGTAGTGGTAGTGTGTAGTGGTAGTGTGTGGTGGTAGTGTGTAGTGGTAGTGTGTAGTGGTAGTGGTAGTGGTAGTGTGTAGTGGTAGTGGAGTGGTAGTGGTAGTGGTAGTGGTAGTGTGTAGTGGTGGTAGTGTGTAGTGGTAGTGTGTAGTGGTAGTGTGTAGTGGTTGTGTAGTGGTGTGGTAGTGGTAGTGTGTGGTGGTAGTGTGTAGTGGTAGTGTGTAGTGGTAGTGTGTATTGTGTAGTGGTTGTGTGTAGTGGTAGTGTGTAGTGGTAGTGTGTAGTGGTAGTGTGTAGTGGTAGTGGTAGTGTGTGGTGGTAGTGGTAGTGTGTAGTGGAAGTGTGTAGTGGTAGTGTGTAGTGGTAGTGTGTAGTGGTGGTGTGTGGTGGTAGTGTGTAGTGGTAGTGTGTAGTGAGTGTGTAGTGGTGTGTGTAGTGTAGTGTAGTGGTAGTGTGTAGTGGTAGTGGTAGTGTGTAGTGGTAGTTTGTAGTGGTAGTGTGTAGGGAGTGTGTAGTGGTAGTGTGTAGTGGTAGTGTGTAGTGGTAGTTTGTAGTGGTAGTGGTAGTGTGTAGTGGTAGTGGTAGTGGTAGTGGTAAGTGTTAGTGGTAGTGTGTAGTGGTAGTGTGTGGTGGTAGTGTGTAGTGGTAGTGTGTAGTGAGGTGTGTAGTGGTGGTGTGTAGTGGTAGTTTGTAGTGGTAGTGTGTAGTGGTAGTGTGTAGTGGTAGTGTGTAGTGGTAGTGTGTAGTGGTAGTGTGTAGTGGTAGTGTGTAGTGGTAGTGTGTAGTGGTAGTGTGTAGTGGTAGTGTGTAGTGGTAGTGTGTAGTGGTAGTGTGTAGTGGTAGTGTGTGGTGGGTAGTGTGTAGTGGTAGTGTGTAGTGGTAGTGTGTAGTGGTGGTGTGTAGTGGTGGTTTGTGGAGTGGTAGTAGTGTAGTGGTAGTGTGTAGTGAGTGAGTGTGTAGTGGTGGTAGTGTGTAGTGGTAGTGGTGTGTAGTGGTAGTGTGTAGTGGTAGTGGGTAGTGGTGGTGTGTAGTGGTAGGGTGTAGTGGGAGTGTGTAGTGGTAGTGTGTGGTAGTGTGGTGGAGTGTGTAGTGGTAGTGTTGTAGTGGTAGTGTGTAGTGGTAGTGTGTAGTGGTAGTGTGTAGTGGTAGTGTGTGGTGGTAGTGTGTAGTGGTAGTGTGTAGTGGTAGTGTGTAGTGGTAGTGTGTAGTGGTAGTGTGTAGTGGTAGTGTGTAGTGGTAGTGTGTAGTGGTAGTGTGTAGTGGTAGTGTGTAGTGGTAGTGTGTAGTGGTAGTGGTAGTGTGTAGTGGTAGTGTGTAGTGGTAGTGTGTAGTGGTAGTGTGTAGTGGTAGTGTGTGAGTGTGTAGTGGTAGTGTGTAGTGGTAGTGTGTAGTGGTAGTGTGTAGTGGTAGTGGTAGTGTGTAGTGGTAGTGTGTAGTGGTAGTGTGTAGTGGTAGTGTGTAGTGGTAGTGGTAGTGGTAGTGGTAGTGTGTAGTGGTAGTGTGTAGTGGTAGTGTGTAGTGGTAGTTGTAGTGGTAGTGTGTAGTGGTAGTGTGTAGTGGTAGTGTGTAGTGGTAGTGTGTAGTGGTAGTGTGTAGTGGTAGTGTGTAGTGGTAGTGTGTAGTGGTAGTGTGTAGTGGTAGTGTGTAGTGGTAGTGGTAGTGTGTGGTGGTAGTGTGTAGTGGTAGTGTGTAGTGGTAGTGTGTAGTGTGTAGTGGTAGTGGTAGTGTGTAGTGGTAGTGTGTAGTGGTAGTGTGTAGTGGTAGTGGTAGTGTGTAGTGGTAGTGTGTAGTGGTAGTGTGTAGTGGTAGTGTGTAGTGGTAGTGTGTAGTGGTAGTGTAGTGGTAGTGGTAGTGTGTAGTGGTAGTGTGTAGTGTGTAGTGGTAGTGTGTAGTGGTAGTGTGTAGTGGTAGTGTGTAGTGGTAGTGTGTAGTGGTAGTGTGTAGTGGTAGTGTGTGGTGGTAGTGTGTAGTGGTAGTGTGTAGTGGTAGTGTGTAGTGGTAGTGTGTAGTGGTAGTGTGTGGTGGTAGTGTGTAGTGGTAGTGTGTAGTGGTAGTGTGTAGTGTGTAGTGGTAGTGTGTAGTGGTGGTGTGGTAGTGTGTAGTGGTAGTGTGTAGTGGTAGTGTGTAGTGGGTGTGTAGTGGTAGTGTGTAGTGGTAGTGTGTAGTGGTAGTGTGTAGTGGTAGTGTGTAGTGGTAGTGTGTAGTGGTAGTGTGTAGTGTGTAGTGATGGTGTGTAGTGGTAGTGTGTAGTGGTAGTGGTAGTGTGTAGTGGTAGTGTGTAGTGGTAGTGGTAGTGGTAGTGTGTAGTGGTAGTGTGTAGTGGTAGTGGTAGTGTGTAGTGGTAGTGTGTAGTGGTAGTGTGTAGTGTGTAGTGGTAGTGTGTGGTGTGTAGTGGTAGTGTGTGGTGGTAGTGTGTAGTGGTAGTGTGATGGTAGTGTGTAGTGGTAGTGTGTGGTGGTAGTGTGTAGTGGTAGTGTGTAGTGGTAGTGTGTAGGGTAGAGTGTAGTGGGTGTGTAGTGGTAGTGTGTAGTGGTAGTGGTAGTGTGTAGTGGTAGTGGTAGTGGTAGTGTGTAGTGGTAGTGTGTAGTGGTAGTGGTAGTGTGTAGTGGTAGTGTGTAGTGGTAGTGTGTGGTGGTAGTGTGTGGTGGTAGTGTGTAGTGGTAGTGTGTGGTGGTAGTGTGTGGTGGTAGTGTGTAGTGGTAGTGTGTAGTGGTAGTGTGTGGTGGTAGTGTGTAGTGGTAGTGTGTGGTGGTAGTGTGTAGTGGTAGTGTGTAGTGGTAGTGTCTGGTGGTAGTGTGTAGTGGTAGTGTGTAGTGGTAGTGTGTAGTGGTAGTGGTAGTGTGTAGTGGTAGTGGTAGTGTGTAGTGGTAGTGTGTAGTGGTAGTGGGTGTGTAGTGGTAGTGTGTAGTGGTAGTGTGTAGTGGTAGTGGTAGTGTGGGGTGGTAGTGTGTAGTGGTAGTGTGTAGTGGTAGTGTGTAGTGTGTAGTGGTAGTGTGTAGTGTGTAGTGGTAGTGTGTAGTGGTAGTTGTGTGTAGTGGTAGTGTGTAGTGGTAGTGTGTAGTGTTTAGTGGTAGTGGTAGTGTGTAGTGGTAGTGTGTAGTGGTAGTGTGTAGGTGTAGTGTGTAGGGGTAGTGTGTAGTGGTAGTGTGTGGTGGTAGTGTGTAGTGGTAGTGTGTAGTGAGTGTGTAGTGGTAGTGTGTAGTGGTAGTGTGTAGTGGTAGTGTGTAGTGGTAGTGTGTAGTGGTAGTGTGTGGTGGTAGTGTGTGGTGGTAGTGTGTAGTGGTAGTGGTAGTGGTAGTGTGTAGTGGTAGTGTGTAGTGGTAATGTGTGGTGGTAGTGTCTGGTGGTAGTGTGTGGTGGTAGTGTCTGGTGGTAGTGAGTAGTGGTAGTGTGTAGTGGTAGTGTGTAGTGATGGTGTGTAGTGGTAGTGTGTAGTGGTAGTGTGTAGTGGTAGTGTGTAGTGATGGTGTGTAGTGGTAGTGTGTAGTGGTAGTGTGTAGAGGTAGAGTGTAGTGATGGTGTGTAGCGGTAGTGTGTAGTGGTAGTGGTAGTGTGTAGTGGTAGTGTGTAGTGGTAGTGGTAGTGGTAGTGTGTAGTGGTAGTGTGTAGTGGTAGTGGTAGTGTGTAGTGGTAGTGTGTAGTGGTAGTGTGTAGTGTGTAGTGGTAGTGTGTGGTGTGTAGTGGTAGTGTGTGGTGGTAGTGAGTAGTGGTAGTGTGAAATGGTAGTGTGTATTGGTAGTGTGTGGTGGTAGTGTGTAGGGGTAGTGTGTAGTGGTAGTGTGTAGTGGTAGTGTGTGGTGGTAGTGTGTGGTGGTAGTGTGTAGTGGTAGTGTGTGGTAGTAGTGTGTAGTGGTAGCGTGTGGTGGTAGTGTGTAGTGGTAGTGTGTAGTGGTAGTGTGTGGTGGTAGTGTCTGGTGGTAGTGTGTAGTGGTAGTGTGTAGTGGTAGTGTGTAGTGGTAGTGTGTGGTGGTAGTGTCTGGTGGTAGTGTGTGGTGGTAGTGTCTGGTGGTAGTGAGTAGTGGTAGTGTGTAGTGGTAGTGTGTAGTGATGGTGTGTAGTGGTAGTGTGTAGTGGTAGTGTGTAGTGGTAGTGTGTAGTGATGGTGTGTAGTGGTAGTGTGTAGTGGTAGTGTGTAGAGGTAGAGTGTAGTGATGGTGTGTAGTGGTAGTGTGTAGTGGTAGTGGTAGTGTGTAGTGGTAGTGTGTAGTGGTAGTGGTAGTGGTAGTGTGTAGTGGTAGTGTGTAGTGGTAGTGGTAGTGTGTAGTGGTAGTGTGTAGTGGTAGTGTGTAGTGTGTAGTGTGTAGTGTGTGGTGTGTAGTGGTAGTGTGTGGTGGTAGTGTGTAGTGGTAGTGTGTAGTGGTAGTGTGTAGTGGTAGTGTGTGGTGGTAGTGTGTAGTGGTAGTGTGTAGTGGTAGTGTGTAGTGGTAGTGTGTGGTGGTAGTGTGTGGTGGTAGTGTGTAGTGGTAGTGTGTGGTGGTAGTGTGTAGTGGTAGCGTGTGGTGGTAGTGTGTAGTGGTAGTGTGTAGTGGTAGTGTGTGGTGGTAGTGTCTGGTGGTAGTGTGTGGTGGTAGTGTGTAGTGGTAGTGTGTAGTGGTAGTGTGTAGTGGTAGTGTGTGGTGGTAGTGTCTGGTGGTAGTGTGTGGTGGTAGTGTCTGGTGGTAGTGAGTAGTGGTAGTGTGTAGTGGTAGTGTGTAGTGGTGTGGTAGTGGTGTGGTAGTGTAGTGGTAGTGTGTGTGGTGTGTGTGGTGGTAGTGTGTAGTGGTAGTTTGTAGTGGTAGTGTGTAGTGGTAGTGTGTTGTGGTAGTGTGTAGTGGTAGTTTGTAGTGGTAGTGTGTAGTGGTAGTGGTAGTGGTAGTGGTAGTGGTAGTGTGTAGTGGTAGTGTAGTGTGTAGTGGTGGTTTGTGGTGGTAGTTGTAGTGGTAGTGTGTGGTGGTAGTGTGTGGTGGTAGTGTGTAGGGGTAGTGTGTAGTGGTAGTGTGTAGTGGTAGTGTGTGGTGGTAGTGTGTGGTGGTAGTGTGTGGTGGTAGTGTGTAGTGGTAGTGTGTGGTGGTAGTGTGTAGTGGTAGCGTGTGGTGGTAGTGTGTAGTGGTAGTGTGTGGTGGTAGTGTCTGGTGGTAGTGTGTAGTGGTAGTGTGTAGTGGTAGTGTGTAGTGATGGTGTGTAGTGGTAGTGTGTAGTGGTAGTGTGTAGTTATGGTGTGTAGTGGTAGTGTGTAGTGGTAGTGTGTAGTGGTAGAGTGTAGTGATGGTGTGTAGTGGTAGTGTGTAGTGGTAGTGGTAGTGTGTAGTGGTAGTGGTAGTGGTAGTGTGTAGTGGTAGTGTGTAGTGGTAGTGGTAGTGTGTAGTGGTAGTGTGTAGTGGTAGTGTGTGGTGGTAGTGTGTAGTGGTAGTGTGTAGTGGTAGTGTGTGGTGGTAGTGTGTGGTGGTAGTGTGTGGTGGTAGTGTGTAGTGGTAGTGTGTGGTGGTAGTGTGTAGTGGTAGCGTGTGGTGGTAGTGTGTAGTGGTAGTGTGTGGTGGTAGTGTCTGGTGGTAGTGTGTAGTGGTAGTGTGTAGTGGTAGTGTGTAGTGGTAGTGGTAGTGTGTAGTGGTAGTGGTAGTGTGTAGTGGTAGTGTGTAGTGGTAGTGGTGGTGTGTAGTGGTAGTGTGTAGTGGTAGTGTGTAGTGGTAGTGGTATTGTGGGGTGGTAGTGTGTAGTGGTAGTGTGTAGTGGTAGTGTGTAGTGTGTAGTGGTAGTGGTAGTGTGTAGTGGTAGTGTGTAATGGTAGTGTGTAGTGGTAGTGGTAGTGTGTAGTGGTAGTGTGTATTGGTACTGTGTAGGGGTAGTGGTAGTGTGTAGTGGTAGTGTGTAGTGGTAGTTTGTAGTGGTAGTGGTAGTGTGTAGTGGTAGTGTGTAGTGGTAGTGTGTAGGTGTAGTGTGTAGGGGTAGTGTGTAGTGGTAGTGTGTGGTGGTAGTGTGTGGTGGTAGTGTGTGGTGGTAGTGTGTAGTGGTAGCGTGTAGTGGTAGTGTGTGGTGGTAGTGTGTAGTGGTAGTGTGTAGTGGTAGTGTGTAGTGGTAGTGTGTGGTGGTAGTGTGTAGAGGTAGAGTGTAGTGATGGTGTGTAGCGGTAGTGTGTAGTGGTAGTGGTAGTGTGTAGTGGTAGTGTGTAGTGGTAGTGGTAGTGGTAGTGTGTAGTGGTAGTGTGTAGTGGTAGTGGTAGTGTGTAGTGGTAGTGTGTAGTGGTAGTGTGTAGTGTGTAGTGGTAGTGTGTGGTGTGTAGTGGTAGTGTGTGGTGGTAGTGTGTAGTGGTAGTGTGAAATGGTAGTGTGTAGTGGTAGTGTGTGGTGGTAGTGTGTAGGGGTAGTGTGTAGTGGTAGTGTGTAGTGGTAGTGTGTGGTGGTAGTGTGTGGTGGTAGTGTGTAGTGGTAGTGTGTGGTAGTAGTGTGTAGTGGTAGCGTGTGGTGGTAGTGTGTAGTGGTAGTGTGTAGTGGTAGTGTGTGGTGGTAGTGTCTGGTGGTAGTGTGTGGTGGTAGTGTGTAGTGGTAGTGTGTAGTGGTAGTGTGTAGTGGTAGTGTGTGGTGGTAGTGTCTGGTGTTAGTGTGTGGTGGTAGTGTCTGGTGGTAGTGAGTAGTGGTAGTGTGTAGTGGTAGTGTGTAGTGATGGTGTGTAGTGGTAGTGTGTAGTGGTAGTGTGTAGTGGTAGTGTGTAGTGATGGTGTGTAGTGGTAGTGTGTAGTGGTAGTGTGTAGAGGTAGAGTGTAGTGATGGTGTGTAGTGGTAGTGTGTAGTGGTAGTGGTAGTGTGTAGTGGTAGTGTGTAGTGGTAGTGGTAGTGGTAGTGTGTAGTGGTAGTGTGTAGTGGTAGTGGTAGTGTGTAGTGGTAGTGTGTAGTGGTAGTGTGTAGTGTGTAGTTGTAGTGGTGGTGTGTAGTGGTAGTGTGTGGTGGTAGTGTGTAGTGGTAGTGTGTAGTGGTAGTGTGTAGTGGTAGTGTGTGGTGGTAGTGTGTAGGGGTAGTGTGTAGTGGTAGTGTGTAGTGGTAGTGTGTGGTGGTAGTGTGTGGTGGTAGTGTGTAGTGGTAGTGTGTGGTGGTAGTGTGTAGTGGTAGCGTGTGGTGGTAGTGTGTAGTGGTAGTGTGTAGTGGTAGTGTGTGGTGGTAGTGTCTGGTGGTAGTGTGTGGTGGTAGTGTGTAGTGGTAGTGTGTAGTGGTAGTGTGTAGTGGTAGTGTGTGGTGGTAGTGTCTGGTGGTAGTGTGTGGTGGTAGTGGTAGTGGTAGTGTGTGGTGGTAATTTGTAGTGGTAGTATGTAGTGGCAGTGTGTAGTGGTAGTGTGTAGTAGTAGTGTGTAGTGGTAGTTTGTAGTGGTAGTGGTAGTGTGTAGTGTGTAGTGGTAGTGGTAGTGTTTAGTGGTGGTTTGTGGCGGTAGTATGTAGTGGTAGTGTGTAGTGAGGATGTGAAGTGGTGGTTTGTAGTGGTAGTTTGTAGTGGTAGTGTGTAGTGGTAGTGTGTAGTGGTAGTGTGTAGTGGTAGTTTGTAGTGGTTTTGTGTAGTGGTAGTGGTAGTGGTAGTGGTAGTGGTAGTGTGTAGTGGTAGTGGTAGTGTGTAGTGGTGGTTTGTGGCGGTAGTATGTAGTGGTAGTGTGTAGTGAGGATGTGAAGTGGTGGTTTGTAGTGGTAGTTTGTAGTGGTAGTGTGTAGTGGTAGTGGGTAGTGGTGGTGTGTAGTGGTAGGGTGTAGTGGGAGTGTGTAGTGGTAGTGTTTATTGGTGGTGTGTAGTGGTAGTTTGTAGTGGTAGTGTGTAGTGGTAGTGTGTAGTGGTAGTGTGTAGTGGTAGTGGTGGTGTGTAGTGGTAGTTTGTAGTGGTAGTATGTAGTGGTAGTTGTGGTGTGTAGTGGTAGTGTGTAGTGGTAGTTTGTAGTGGTAGTGTGTAGTGGTAGTGTGAATTGTGTAGTGGTAGTGTGTAGTGGTGGTGTGTGGTGGTAGTGTGTAGTGGTAGTGGTAGTGGTAGTGTGTAGTGGTAGTGGTAGTGGTAGTGTGTAGTGTTAGTGTATAGTGGTAGTGTGTAGTGGTAGTGTGTAGTGGTAGTCTGTGGTGGTAGTGTGTGGTGGTAGTGTGTAGTGGTAGTGTGTGGTGGTAGTGTGTAGTGGTAGCGTGTGGTGGTAGTGTGTAGTGGTAGTGTGTAGTGGTAGTGTGTGGTGGTAGTGTCTGGTGGTAGTGTGTGGTGGTAGTGTGTAGTGGTAGTGTGTAGTGGTAGTGTGTAGTGGTAGTGTGTGGTGGTAGTGTCTGGTGGTAGTGTGTGGTGGTAGTGTCTGGTGGTAGTGAGTAGTGGTAGTGTGTAGTGGTAGTGTGTAGTGATGGTGTGTAGTGGTAGTGTGTAGTGGTAGTGTGTAGTGGTAGTGTGTAGTGATGGTGTGTAGTGGTAGTGTGTAGTGGTAGTGTGTAGAGGTAGAGTGTAGTGATGGTGTGTAGTGGTAGTGTGTAGTGGTAGTGGTAGTGTGTAGTGGTAGCGTGTAGTGGTAGTGGTAGTGGTAGTGTGTAGTGGTAGTGTGTAGTGGTAGTGGTAGTGTGTAGTGGTAGTGTGTAGTGGTAGTGTGTAGGTGCAGTGGTAGTGTGTACTGGTAGTGTGTAGTGTGTAGTGGTAGTGTGTAGGGGTAGTGTGTAGGGGTAGTGTGTACTGGTAGTGGTAGTGTGTAGTGTGTAGTGGTAGTGTGTAGTGGTAGTGGTAGTGTGTGGTGGTAGTGTGTAGTGGTAGTGTGTAGTGGTAGTGTGTAGTGGTAGTGTGTGGTGGTAGTGTGTAGTGGTAGTGTGTAGTGGTAGTGTGTGGTGGTAGTGTGTGGTGGTAGTGTGTAGGGGTAGTGTGTAGTGGTAGTGTGTAGTGGTAGTGTGTGGTGGTAGTGTGTGGTGGTAGTGTGTGGTGGTAGTGTGTAGTGGTAGTGTGTGGTGGTAGTGTGTAGTGGTAGCGTGTGGTGGTAGTGTGTAGTGGTAGTGTGTGGTGGTAGTGTCTGGTGGTAGTGTGTAGTGGTAGTGTGTAGTGGTAGTGTGTAGTGATGGTGTGTAGTGGTAGTGTGTAGTGGTAGTGTGTAGTTATGGTGTGTAGTGGTAGTGTGTAGTGGTAGTGTGTAGAGGTAGAGTGTAGTGATGGTGTGTAGTGGTAGTGTGTAGTGGTAGTGGTAGTGTGTAGTGGTAGTGGTAGTGGTAGTGTGTAGTGGTAGTGTGTAGTGGTAGTGGTAGTGTGTAGTGGTAGTGTGTAGTGGTAGTGTGTGGTGGTAGTGTGTGGTGGTAGTGTGTAGTGGTAGTGTGTGGTGGTAGTGTGTGGTGGTAGTGTGTGGTGGTAGTGTGTAGTGGTAGTGTGTGGTGGTAGTGTGTAGTGGTAGCGTGTGGTGGTAGTGTGTAGTGGTAGTGTGTGGTGGTAGTGTCTGGTGGTAGTGTGTAGTGGTAGTGTGTAGTGGTAGTGTGTAGTGGTAGTGGTAGTGTGTAGTGGTAGTGGTAGTGTGTAGTGGTAGTGTGTAGTGGTAGTGGTGGTGTGTAGTGGTAGTGTGTAGTGGTAGTGTGTAGTGGTAGTGTTAGTGTGGGGTGGTAGTGTGTAGTGGTAGTGTGTAGTGGTAGTGTGTAGTGTGTAGTGGTAGTGGTAGTGGTAGTGGTAGTGTGTAGTGGTAGTGGTAGTGTTTAGTGGTGGTTTGTGGCGGTAGTATGTAGTGGTAGTGTGTAGTGAGGATGTGAAGTGGTGGTTTGTAGTGGTAGTTTGTAGTGGTAGTGTGTAGTGGTAGTGGGTAGTGGTGGTGTGTAGTGGTAGGGTGTAGTGGGAGTGTGTAGTGGTAGTGTTTATTGGTGGTGTGTAGTGGTAGTTTGTAGTGGTAGTGTGTAGTTGTAGTGTGTAGTGGTAGTGTGTAGTGGTAGTGGTGGTGTGTAGTGGTAGTCTGTAGTGGTAGTATGTAGTGGTAGTTGTGGTGTGTAGTGGTAGTGTGTAGTGGTAGTTTGTAGTGGTAGTGTGTAGTGGTAGTGTGAATTGTGTAGTGGTAGTGTGTAGTGGTGGTGTGTGGTGGTAGTGTGTAGTGGTAGTGGTAGTGGTAGTGTGTAGTGGTAGTGGTAGTGGTAGTGTGTAGTGTTAGTGTATAGTGGTAGTGTGTAGTGGTAGTGTGTAGTGGTAGTCTGTGGTGGTAGTGTGTGGTGGTAGTGTGTAGTGGTAGTGTGTGGTGGTAGTGTGTAGTGGTAGCGTGTGGTGGTAGTGTGTAGTGGTAGTGTGTAGTGGTAGTGTGTGGTGGTAGTGTCTGGTGGTAGTGTGTGGTGGTAGTGTGTAGTGGTAGTGTGTAGTGGTAGTGTGTAGTGGTAGTGTGTGGTGGTAGTGTCTGGTGGTAGTGTGTGGTGGTAGTGTCTGGTGGTAGTGAGTAGTGGTAGTGTGTAGTGGTAGTGTGTAGTGATGGTGTGTAGTGGTAGTGTGTAGTGGTAGTGTGTAGTGGTAGTGTGTAGTGATGGTGTGTAGTGGTAGTGTGTAGTGGTAGTGTGTAGAGGTAGAGTGTAGTGATGGTGTGTAGTGGTAGTGTGTAGTGGTAGTGGTAGTGTGTAGTGGTAGCGTGTAGTGGTAGTGGTAGTGGTAGTGTGTAGTGGTAGTGTGTAGTGGTAGTGGTAGTGTGTAGTGGTAGTGTGTAGTGGTAGTGTGTAGGTGCAGTGGTAGTGTGTACTGGTAGTGTGTAGTGTGTAGTGGTAGTGTGTAGGGGTAGTGTGTAGGGGTAGTGTGTACTGGTAGTGGTAGTGTGTAGTGTGTAGTGGTAGTGTGTAGTGGTAGTGTGTGGTGTGTAGTGGTAGTGTGTGGTGGTAGTGTGTAGTGGTAGTGTGTAGTGGTAGTGTGTGGTGGTAGTGTGTGGTGGTAGTGTGTAGGGGTAGTGTGTAGTGGTAGTGTGTAGTGGTAGTGTGTGGTGGTAGTGTGTGGTGGTAGTGTGTGGTGGTAGTGTGTAGTGGTAGTGTGTGGTGGTAGTGTGTAGTGGTAGCGTGTGGTGGTAGTGTGTAGTGGTAGTGTGTGGTGGTAGTGTCTGGTGGTAGTGTGTAGTGGTAGTGTGTAGTGGTAGTGTGTAGTGATGGTGTGTAGTGGTAGTGTGTAGTGGTAGTGTGTAGTTATGGTGTGTAGTGGTAGTGTGTAGTGGTAGTGTGTAGAGGTAGAGTGTAGTGATGGTGTGTAGTGGTAGTGTGTAGTGGTAGTGGTAGTGTGTAGTGGTAGTGGTAGTGGTAGTGTGTAGTGGTAGTGTGTAGTGGTAGTGGTAGTGTGTAGTGGTAGTGTGTAGTGGTAGTGTGTGGTGGTAGTGTGTGGTGGTAGTGTGTAGTGGTAGTGTGTGGTGGTAGTGTGTGGTGGTAGTGTGTAGTGGTAGTGTGTAGTGGTAGTGGTGGTGTGTAGTGGTAGTCTGTAGTGGTAGTATGTAGTGGTAGTTGTGGTGTGTAGTGGTAGTGTGTAGTGGTAGTTTGTAGTGGTAGTGTGTAGTGGTAGTGTGAATTGTGTAGTGGTAGTGTGTAGTGGTGGTGTGTGGTGGTAGTGTGTAGTGGTAGTGGTAGTGGTAGTGTGTAGTGGTAGTGGTAGTGGTAGTGTGTAGTGTTAGTGTATAGTGGTAGTGTGTAGTGGTAGTGTGTAGTGGTAGTCTGTGGTGGTAGTGTGTGGTGGTAGTGTGTAGTGGTAGTGTGTGGTGGTAGTGTGTAGTGGTAGCGTGTGGTGGTAGTGTGTAGTGGTAGTGTGTAGTGGTAGTGTGTGGTGGTAGTGTCTGGTGGTAGTGTGTGGTGGTAGTGTGTAGTGGTAGTGTGTAGTGGTAGTGTGTAGTGGTAGTGTGTGGTGGTAGTGTCTGGTGGTAGTGTGTGGTGGTAGTGTCTGGTGGTAGTGAGTAGTGGTAGTGTGTAGTGGTAGTGTGTAGTGATGGTGTGTAGTGGTAGTGTGTAGTGGTAGTGTGTAGTGGTAGTGTGTAGTGATGGTGTGTAGTGGTAGTGTGTAGTGGTAGTGTGTAGAGGTAGAGTGTAGTGATGGTGTGTAGTGGTAGTGTGTAGTGGTAGTGGTAGTGTGTAGTGGTAGCGTGTAGTGGTAGTGGTAGTGGTAGTGTGTAGTGGTAGTGTGTAGTGGTAGTGGTAGTGTGTAGTGGTAGTGTGTAGTGGTAGTGTGTAGGTGCAGTGGTAGTGTGTACTGGTAGTGTGTAGTGTGTAGTGGTAGTGTGTAGGGGTAGTGTGTAGGGGTAGTGTGTACTGGTAGTGGTAGTGTGTAGTGTGTAGTGGTAGTGTGTAGTGGTAGTGGTAGTGTGTGGTGTGTAGTGGTAGTGTGTGGTGGTAGTGTGTAGTGGTAGTGTGTAGTGGTAGTGTGTGGTGGTAGTGTGTGGTGGTAGTGTGTAGGGGTAGTGTGTAGTGGTAGTGTGTAGTGGTAGTGTGTGGTGGTAGTGTGTGGTGGTAGTGTGTGGTGGTAGTGTGTAGTGGTAGTGTGTGGTGGTAGTGTGTAGTGGTAGCGTGTGGTGGTAGTGTGTAGTGGTAGTGTGTGGTGGTAGTGTCTGGTGGTAGTGTGTAGTGGTAGTGTGTAGTGGTAGTGTGTAGTGATGGTGTGTAGTGGTAGTGTGTAGTGGTAGTGTGTAGTTATGGTGTGTAGTGGTAGTGTGTAGTGGTAGTGTGTAGAGGTAGAGTGTAGTGATGGTGTGTAGTGGTAGTGTGTAGTGGTAGTGGTAGTGTGTAGTGGTAGTGGTAGTGGTAGTGTGTAGTGGTAGTGTGTAGTGGTAGTGGTAGTGTGTAGTGGTAGTGTGTAGTGGTAGTGTGTGGTGGTAGTGTGTGGTGGTAGTGTGTAGTGGTAGTGTGTGGTGGTAGTGTGTGGTGGTAGTGTGTGGTGGTAGTGTGTAGTGGTAGTGTGTGGTGGTAGTGTGTAGTGGTAGCGTGTGGTGGTAGTGTGTAGTGGTAGTGTGTGGTGGTAGTGTCTGGTGGTAGTGTGTAGTGGTAGTGTGTAGTGGTAGTGTGTAGTGGTAGTGGTAGTGTGTAGTGGTAGTGGTAGTGTGTAGTGGTAGTGTGTAGTGGTAGTGGTGGTGTGTAGTGGTAGTGTGTAGTGGTAGTGTGTAGTGGTAGTGGTAGTGTGGGGTGGTAGTGTGTAGTGGTAGTGTGTAGTGGTAGTGTGTAGTGTGTAGTGGTAGTGGTAGTGTGTAGTGGTAGTGTGTAATGGTAGTGTGTAGTGGTAGTGGTAGTGTGTAGTGGTAGTGTGTATTGGTACTGTGTAGGGGTAGTGGTAGTGTGTAGTGGTAGTGTGTAGTGGTAGTTTGTAGTGGTAGTGGTAGTGTGTAGTGGTAGTGTGTAGTGGTAGTGTGTAGGTGTAGTGTGTAGGGGTAGTGTGTAGTGGTAGTGTGTGGTGGTAGTGTGTGGTGGTAGTGTGTGGTGGTAGTGTGTAGTGGTAGTGTGTGGTGGTAGTGTGTAGTGGTAGTGTGTAGTGGTAGTGTGTAGTGGTAGTGTGTGGTGGTAGTGTCTGGTGGTAGTGTGTGGTGGTAGTGTCTGGTGGTAGTGAGTAGTGGTAGTGTGTAGTGGTAGTGTGTAGTGATGGTGTGTAGTGGTAGTGTGTAGTGGTAGTGTGTAGTGGTAGTGTGTAGTGATGGTGTGTAGTGGTAGTGTGTAGTGGTAGTGTGTAGAGGTAGAGTGTAGTGATGGTGTGTAGCGGTAGTGTGTAGTGGTAGTGGTAGTGTGTAGTGGAAGTGTGTAGTGGTAGTGGTAGTGGTAGTGTGTAGTGGTAGTGTGTAGTGGTAGTGGTAGTGTGTAGTGGTAGTGTGTAGTGGTAGTGTGTAGTGTGTAGTGGTAGTGTGTGGTGTGTAGTGGTAGTGTGTGGTGGTAGTGTGTAGTGGTAGTGTGAAATGGTAGTGTGTGGTGGTAGTGTCTGGTGGTAGTGTGTGGTGGTAGTGTCTGGTGGTAGTGAGTAGTGGTAGTGTGTAGTGGTAGTGTGTAGTGATGGTGTGTAGTGGTAGTGTGTAGTGGTAGTGTGTAGTGGTAGTGTGTAGTGATGGTGTGTAGTGGTAGTGTGTAGTGGTAGTGTGTAGAGGTAGAGTGTAGTGATGGTGTGTAGTGGTAGTGTGTAGTGGTAGTGGTAGTGTGTAGTGGTAGTCTGTAGTGGTAGTGGTAGTGGTAGTGTGTAGTGGTAGTGTGTAGTGGTAGTGGTAGTGTGTAGTGGTAGTGTGTAGTGGTAGTGTGTAGTGTGTAGTTGTAGTGTGTGGTGTGTAGTGGTAGTGTGTGGTGGTAGTGTGTAGTGGTAGTGTGTAGTGGTAGTGTGTAGTGGTAGTGTGTGGTGGTAGTGTGTAGGGGTAGTGTGTAGTGGTAGTGTGTAGTGGTAGTGTGTGGTGGTAGTGTGTGGTGGTAGTGTGTAGTGGTAGTGTGTGGTGGTAGTGTGTAGTGGTAGCGTGTGGTGGTAGTGTGTAGTGGTAGTGTGTAGTGGTAGTGTGTGGTGGTAGTGTCTGGTGGTAGTGTGTGGTGGTAGTGTGTAGTGGTAGTGTGTAGTGGTAGTGTGTAGTGGTAGTGTGTGGTGGTAGTGTCTGGTGGTAGTGTGTGGTGGTAGTGGTAGTGGTAGTGTGTGGTGGTAATTTGTAGTGGTAGTATGTAGTGGCAGTGTGTAGTGGTAGTGTGTAGTAGTAGTGTGTAGTGGTAGTTTGTAGTGGTAGTGGTAGTGTGTAGTGTGTAGTGGTAGTGGTAGTGTTTAGTGGTGGTTTGTGGCGGTAGTATGTAGTGGTAGTGTGTAGTGAGGATGTGAAGTGGTGGTTTGTAGTGGTAGTTTGTAGTGGTAGTGTGTAGTGGTAGTGTGTAGTGGTAGTGTGTAGTGGTAGTTTGTAGTGGTTTTGTGTAGTGGTAGTGGTAGTGGTAGTGGTATTGGTAGTGTGTAGTGGTAGTGGTAGTGTTTAGTGGTGGTTTGTGGCGGTAGTATGTTGTGGTAGTGTGTAGTGAGGATGTGAAGTGGTGGTTTGTAGTGGTAGTTTGTAGTGGTAGTGTGTAGTGGTAGTGGGTAGTGGTGGTGTGTAGTGGTAGGGTGTAGTGGGAGTGTGTAGTGGTAGTGTTTATTGGTGGTGTGTAGTGGTAGTTTGTAGTGGTAGTGTGTAGTGGTAGTGTGTAGTGGTAGTGTGTAGTGGTAGTGGTGGTGTGTAGTGGTAGTTTGTAGTGGTAGTATGTAGTGGTAGTTGTGGTGTGTAGTGGTAGTGTGTAGTGGTAGTTTGTAGTGGTAGTGTGTAGTGGTAGTGTGAATTGTGTAGTGGTAGTGTGTAGTGGTGGTGTGTGGTGGTAGTGTGTAGTGGTAGTGGTAGTGGTAGTGTGTAGTGGTAGTGGTAGTGGTAGTGTGTAGTGTTAGTGTATAGTGGTAGTGTGTAGTGGTAGTGTGGAGTGGTAGTCTGTGGTGGTAGTGTGTGGTGGTAGTGTGTAGTGGTAGTGTGTAGTGTTAGTGTATAGTGGTAGTGTGTAGTGGTAGTGTGTAGTGGTAGTGTGTAGTGTGTAGTGGTAGTGTGTAGTGGTAGTGTGTAGGTGTAGTGGTAGTGTGTAGTGTGTAGTGATAGTGAATAGTGGTAGTGTGTAGTGGCAGTGTGTGGTGGTAGTGTATAGTGGTAGTGTTAGTGTGTAGTGTGTAGTGTTAGTGTGTGGTGTGTAGTGGTAGTGTGTGGTGGTAGTGTGTAGTGGTAGTGTGTACGGGTAGTGTGTAGTGGTAGTGTGTAGGGGTAGTGTGTAGGGGTAGTGTGTACTGGTAGTGTGTAGTGGTAGTGTGTGGTGGTAGTGTGTAGTGGTTGCGTGTGGTGGTAGTGTGTAGTGGTAGTGTGTAGTGGTAGTGTGTGGTGGTAGTGTCTGGTGGTAGTGAGTAGTGGTAGTGTGTAGTGGTGGTGTGTAGTGATGGTGTGTAGTGGTAGTGTGTAGTGGTAGTGTGTAGTGATGGTGTGTAGTGGTAGTGTGTAGTGGTAGTGTGTAGGTGCAGTGGTAGTGTGTACTGGTAGTGTGTAGTGTGTAGTTGTAGTGTGTAGGGGTAGTGTGTAGGGGTAGTGTGTACTGGTAGTGGTAGTGTGTAGTGTGTAGTGGTAGTGTGTAGTGGTAGTGGTAGTGTGTGGTGTGTAGTGGTAGTGTGTGGTGGTAGTGTGTAGTGGTAGTGTGTAGTGGTAGTGTGTGGTGGTAGTGTGTGGTGGTAGTGTGTAGGGGTAGTGTGTAGTGGTAGTGTGTAGTGGTAGTGTGTGGTGGTAGTGTGTGGTGGTAGTGTGTGGTGGTAGTGTGTAGTGGTAGTGTGTGGTGGTAGTGTGTAGTGGTAGCGTGTGGTGGTAGTGTGTAGTGGTAGTGTGTGGTGGTAGTGTGTGGTGGTAGTGTGTAGTGGTAGTGTGTAGTGGTAGTGTGTAGTGATGGTGTTTAGTGGTAGTGTGTAGTGGTAGTGTGTAGTTATGGTGTGTAGTGGTAGTGTGTAGTGGTAGTGTGTAGAGGTAGAGTGTAGTGATGGTGTGTAGTGGTAGTGTGTAGTGGTAGTGGTAGTGTGTAGTGGTAGTGGTAGTGGTAGTGTGTAGTGGTAGTGTGTAGTGGTAGTGGTAGTGTGTAGTGGTAGTGTGTAGTGGTAGTGTGTGGTGGTAGTGTGTGGTGGTAGTGTGTGGTGGTAGTGTGTGGTGGTAGTGTGTAGTGGTAGTGTGTGGTGGTAGTGTGTAGTGGTAGCGTGTGGTGGTAGTGTGTAGTGGTAGTGTGTGGTGGTAGTGTCTGGTGGTAGTGTGTAGTGGTAGTGTGTAGTGGTAGTGTGTAGTGGTAGTGGTAGTGTGTAGTGGTAGTGGTAGTGTGTAGTGGTAGTGTGTAGTGGTAGTGGTGGTGTGTAGTGGTAGTGTGTAGTGGTAGTGTGTAGTGGTAGTGGTAGTGTGGGGTGGTAGTGTGTAGTGGTAGTGTGTAGTGGTAGTGTGTAGTGTGTAGTGGTAGTGGTAGTGTGTAGTGGTAGTGTGTAATGGTAGTGTGTAGTGGTAGTGGTAGTGTGTAGTGTTAGTGTGTATTGGTACTGTGTAGGGGTAGTGGTAGTGTGTAGTGGTAGTGTGTAGTCGTAGTTTGTAGTGGTAGTGGTAGTGTGTAGTGGTAGTGTGTAGTGGTAGTGTGTAGGTGTAGTGTGTAGGGGTAGTGTGTAGTGGTAGTGTGTGGTGGTAGTGTGTGGTGGTAGTGTGTGGTGGTAGTGTGTAGTGGTAGTGTGTGGTGGTAGTGTGTAGTGGTAGTGTGTAGTGGTAGTGTGTAGTGGTAGTGTGTGGTGGTAGTGTGTGGTGGTAGTGTCTGGTGGTAGTGTGTGGTGGTAGTGTCTGGTGGTAGTGAGTAGTGGTAGTGTGTAGTGGTAGTGTGTAGTGATGGTGTGTAGTGGTAGTGTGTAGTGGTAGTGTGTAGTGGTAGTGTGTAGTGATGGTGTGTAGTGGTAGTGTGTAGTGGTAGTGTGTAGAGGTAGAGTGTAGTGATGGTGTGTAGCGGTAGTGTGTAGTGGTAGTGGTAGTGTGTAGTGGTAGTGTGTAGTGGTAGTGGTAGTGGTAGTGTGTAGTGGTAGTGTGTAGTGGTAGTGGTAGTGTGTAGTGGTAGTGTGTAGTGGTAGTGTGTAGTGTGTAGTGGTAGTGTGTGGTGTGTAGTGGTAGTGTGTGGTGGTAGTGTGTAGTGGTAGTGTGAAATGGTAGTGTGTAGTGGTAGTGTGTGGTGGTAGTGTGTAGGGGTAGTGTGTAGTGGTAGTGTGTAGTGGTAGTGTGTGGTGGTAGTGTGCGGTGGTAGTGTGTAGTGGTAGTGTGTGGTAGTAGTGTGTAGTGGTAGCGTGTGGTGGTAGTGTGTAGTGGTAGTGTGTAGTGGTAGTGTGTGGTGGTAGTGTCTGGTGGTAGTGTGTGGTGGTAGTGTGTAGTGGTAGTGTGTAGTGGTAGTGTGTAGTGGTAGTGTGTGGTGGTAGTGTCTGGTGGTAGTGTGTGGTGGTAGTGTCTGGTGGTAGTGAGTAGTGGTAGTGTGTAGTGGTAGTGTGTAGTGATGGTGTGTAGTGGTAGTGTGTAGTGGTAGTGTGTAGTGGTAGTGTGTAGTGATGGTGTGTAGTGGTAGTGTGTAGTGGTAGTGTGTAGAGGTAGAGTGTAGTGATGGTGTGTAGTGGTAGTGTGTAGTGGTAGTGGTAGTGTGTAGTGGTAGTGTGTAGTGGTAGTGGTAGTGGTAGTGTGTAGTGGTAGTGTGTAGTGGTAGTGGTAGTGTGTAGTGGTAGTGTGTAGTGGTAGTGTGTAGTGTGTAGTTGTAGTGTGTGGTGTGTAGTGGTAGTGTGTGGTGGTAGTGTGTAGTGGTAGTGTGTAGTGGTAGTGTGTAGTGGTAGTGTGTGGTGGTAGTGTGTAGGGGTAGTGTGTAGTGGTAGTGTGTAGTGGTAGTGTGTGGTGGTAGTGTGTGGTGGTAGTGTGTAGTGGTAGTGTGTGGTGGTAGTGTGTAGTGGTAGCGTGTGGTGGTAGTGTGTAGTGGTAGTGTGTAGTGGTAGTGTGTGGTGGTAGTGTCTGGTGGTAGTGTGTGGTGGTAGTGTGTAGTGGTAGTGTGTAGTGGTAGTGTGTAGTGGTAGTGTGTGGTGGTAGTGTCTGGTGGTAGTGTGTGGTGGTAGTGTCTGGTGGTAGTGAGTAGTGGTAGTGTGTAGTGGTAGTGTGTAGTGATGGTGTGTAGTGGTAGTGTGTAGTGGTAGTGTGTAGTGGTAGTGTGTAGTGATGGTGTGTAGTGGTAGTGTGTAGTGGTAGTGTGTAGAGGTAGAGTGTAGTGATGGTGTGTAGTGGTAGTGTGTAGTGGTAGTGGTAGTGTGTAGTGGTAGCGTGTAGTGGTAGTGGTAGTGGTAGTGTGTAGTGGTAGTGTGTAGTGGTAGTGGTAGTGTGTAGTGGTAGTGTGTAGTGGTAGTGTGTAGTGTGTATTGGTAGTGTGTGGTGTGTAGTGGTAGTGTGTGGTGGTAGTGTGTAGTGGTAGTGTGTAGTGGTAGTGTGTAGTGGTAGTGTGTGGTGGTAGTGTGTGGTGGTAGTGTGTAGTGGTAGTGTGTGGTGGTAGTGTGTAGTGGTAGCGTGTGGTGGTAGTGTGTAGTGGTAGTGTGTAGTGGTAGTGTGTGGTGGTAGTGTCTGGTGGTAGTGTGTAGTGGTAGTGTGTAGTGGTAGTGGTAGTGTGTAGTGGTAGTGTGTAGTGGTAGTGTGTAGTGGTAGTGGTAGTGTGTAGTGGTGGTGGTAGTGTGTAGTGGTAGTGTGTAGTGGTAGTGGTGGTGTGTAGTGGTAGTGTGTAGTGGTAGTGTGTAGTGGTAGTGGTAGTGTGGGGTGGTAGTGTGTAGTGGTAGTGTGTAGTGGTAGTGTGTAGTGTGTAGTGGTAGTGGTAGTGTGTAGTGGTAGTGTGTAGTGGTAGTGTGTAGTGGTAGTGGTAGTGTGTAGTGGTAGTGTGTAGTGGTAGTGTGTAGGGGTAGTGGTAGTGTGTAGTGGTAGTGTGTAGTGGTAGTGTGTGGTGGTAGTGTCTGGTGGTAGTGAGTAGTGGTAGTGTGTAGTGGTGGTGTGTAGTGATGGTGTGTAGTGGTAGTGTGTAGTGGTAGTGTGTAGTGGTAGTGTGTAGTGATGGTGTGTAGTGGTAGTGTGTAGTGGTAGTGTGTAGAGGTAGAGTGTAGTGATGGTGTGTAGTGGTAGTGTGTAGTGGTAGTGGTAGTGTGTAGTGGTAGTGTGTAGTGGTAGTGGTAGTGGTAGTGTGTAGTGGTAGTGTGTAGTGGTAGTGGTAGTGTGTAGTGGTAGTGTGTAGGTGCAGTGGTAGTGTGTACTGGTAGTGTGTAGTGTGTAGTGGTAGTGTGTAGTTATGGTGTGTAGTGGTAGTGTGTAGTGGTAGTGTGTAGAGGTAGAGTGTAGTGATGGTGTGTAGTGGTAGTGTGTAGTGGTAGTGGTAGTGTGTAGTGGTAGTGGTAGTGTGTAGTGGTAGTGTGTAGTGGTAGTGGTAGTGTGTAGTGGTAGTGTGTAGTGGTAGTGTGTAGGGGTAGTGGTAGTGTGTAGTGGTAGTGTGTAGTGGTAGTGTGTGGTGGTAGTGTCTGGTGGTAGTGATTAGTGGTAGTGTGTAGTGGTAGTGTGTAGTGATGGTGTGTAGTGGTAGTGTGTAGTGGTAGTGTGTAGTGGTAGTGGTGTGATGGGAGTGGTAGTGTGTAGTGGTAGTGTGTAGAGGTAGAGTGTAGTGATGGTGTGTAGTGGTAGTGTGTAGTGGTAGTGGTAGTGTGTAGTGGTAGTGTGTAGTGGTAGTGGTAGTGGTAGTGTGTAGTGGTAGTGTGTAGTGGTAGTGGTAGTGTGTAGTGGTAGTGTGTAGGTGCAGTGGTAGTGTGTACTGGTAGTGTGTAGTGTGTAGTGGTAGTGTGTAGTTATGGTGTGTATTGGTAGTGTGTAGTGGTAGTGTGTAGAGGTAGAGTGTAGTGATGGTGTGTAGTGGTAGTGTGTAGTGGTAGTGGTAGTGTGTAGTGGTAGTGTGTAGTGGTAGTGGTAGTGTGTGGTGGTAGTGGTAGTGTGTAGTGGTAGTGTGTAGTGATGGTGTGTAGTGGTAGTGTGTAGTGGTAGTGGTAGTGTGTAGTGGTAGTGGTAGTGTGTAGTGTTAGTGTGTAGTGGTAGTGTGTTGTCGTAGTGGTAGTGGTAGTGTGTAGTGGTAGTGTATATTGGTAGTGTGTAGTGGTAGTGTGTAGTGGTAGTGTGTAATGGTAGTGTATAGTGGTAGTGTGTGGTGGTAGTGTGTAGTGGTAGTGTGTAGTGTGTAGTGGTAGTGTGTAGTGGTAGTGGTAATGTGTAGTTGTAGTGTGTAGTGGTAGTGTGTAGTGTGTAGTGGTAGTGTGTAGTGGTAGTGTGTAGTGGTAGTGTGTAGGTGCAGTGGTAGTGTGTACTGGTAGTGTGTAGTGTGTAGTGGTAGTGTGTAGTGGTAGTGTGTAGTGGTAGTGTGTAGGTGTAGTGGTAGTGTGTAGTGTGTAGTGATAGTGTATAGTGGTAGTGTGTAGTGGCAGTGTGTGGTGGTAGTGTATAGTGGTAGTGGTAGTGTGTAGTGTGTAGTGGTAGTGTGTGGTGTGTAGTGGTAGTGTGTGGTGGTAGTGTGTAGTGGTAGTGTGTGGTGGTAGTGTGTAGGGGTAGTGTGTAGTGGTAGTGTGTAGTGGTAGTGTGTGGTGGTAGTGTGTGGTGGTAGTGTGTAGTGGTAGTGTGTAGTGGTAGTGTGTGGTGGTAGTGTGTAGTGGTAGCGTGTGGTGGTAGTGTGTAGTGGTAGTGTGTAGTGGTAGTGTGTGGTGGTAGTGTCTGGTGGTAGTGTGTAGTGGTAGTGTGTAGTGGTAGTGTGTAGTGATGGTGTGTAGTGGTAGTGTGTAGTGGTAGTGTGTAGTGGTAGTGTGTAGTTATGGTGTGTAGTGGTAGTGTGTAGTGGTAGTGTGTAGAGGTAGAGTGTAGTGATGGTGTGTAGTGGTAGTGTGTAGTGGTAGTGGTAGTGTGTAGTGGTATCGGTAGTGGTAGTGTGTAGTGGTAGTGTGTAGTGGTAGTGGTAGTGTGTAGTGGTAGTGTGTAGTGGTAGTGTGTAGTGGCAGTGGTAGTGTGTAGTGGTAGTGGTAGTGTGTAGTGGTAGTGTGTAGTGGTAGTGGTGGTGTGTAGTGGTAGTGTGTAGTGGTAGTGTGTAGTGGTAGTGGTAGTGTGGGGTGGTAGTGTGTAGTGGTAGTGTGTAGTGGTAGTGTGTAGTGTGTAGTGGTAGTGGTAGTGTGTAGTGGTAGTGTGTAGTGGTAGTGTGTAGTGGTAGTGTGTGGTGGTAGTGTGTGGTGGTAGTGTGTGGTGGTAGTGTGTAGTGGTAGTGTGTAGTGGCAGTGGTAGTGTGTAGTGTGTAGTGGTAGTGTGTAGTGGTAGTGTGTAGTGGTAGTGTGTAGTGGTAGTGGTAGTGTGTAGTGGTAGTGTGTAGTGGTAGTGTGTAGGGGTAGTGTGTGGTGGTAGTGTGTAGTGGTAGTGTGTGGTGGTAGTGTGTGGTGGTAGTGTGTACTGGTAGTGTGTAGTGGTAGTGTGTGGTGGTAGTGTGTAGTGGTAGCGTGTGGTGGTAGTGTGTAGTGGTAGTGTGTAGTGGTAGTGTGTAGTGGTAATGTGTGGTGGTAGTGTCTGGTGGTAGTGAGTAGTGGTAGTGTGTAGTGGTGGTGTGTAGTGATGGTGTGTAGTGGTAGTGTGTAGTGGTAGTGCGTAGTGGTAGTGTGTAGTGATGGTGTGTAGTGGTAGTGTGTAGTGGTAGTGTGTAGAGGTAGAGTGTAGTGATGGTGTGTAGTGGTAGTGTGTAGTGGTAGTGGTAGTGTGTAGTGGTAGTGTGTAGTGGTAGTGGTAGTGGTAGTGTGTAGTGGTAGTGTGTAGTGGTAGTGGTAGTGTGTAGTGGTAGTGTGTAGTGGTAGTGTGTAGTGTGTAGTGGTAGTGTGTGGTGTGTAGTGGTAGTGTGTGGTGGTAGTGTGTAGTGGTAGTGTGTAGTGGTAGTGTGTGGTGGTAGTGTGTGGTGGTAGTGTGTAGTGGTAGTGTGTAGTGGTAGTGTGTAGTGGTAGCGTGTAGTGGTGGTGTGTGGTGGTAGTGTGTAGTGGTAGCGTGTGGTGGTAGTGTGTAGTGGTAGTGTGTAGTGGTAGTGTGTAGTGGTAGTGTGTAGTGGTAGTGGTAGTGGTAGTGTGTAGTGGTAGTGTGTAGTGGTAGTGGTAGTGTGTAGTGGTAGTGTGTAGTGGTAGTGTGTGGTGGTAGTGTCTGGTGGTAGTGTGTAGTGGTAGTGTGTAGTGGTAGTGTGTAGTGATGGTGTGTAGTGGTAGTGTGTAGTGGTAGTGTGTAGTGGTAGTGTGTAGTTATGGTGTGTAGTGGTAGTGTGTAGTGGTAGTGTGTAGAGGTAGAGTGTAGTGATGGTGTGTAGTGGTAGTGTGTAGTGGTAGTGGTAGTGTGTAGTGGTAGTGTGTAGTGGTAGTGGTAGTGTGTGGTGGTAGTGGTAGTGTGTAGTGGTAGTGTGTAGTGATGGTGTGTAGTGGTAGTGTGTAGTGGTAGTGGTAGTGTGTAGTGGTAGTGGTAGTGTGTAGTGTTAGTGTGTAGTGGTAGTGTGTTGTCGTAGTGGTAGTGGTAGTGTGTAGTGGTAGTGTATATTGGTAGTGTGTAGTGGTAGTGTGTAGTGGTAGTGTGTAATGGTAGTGTATAGTGGTAGTGTGTGGTGGTAGTGTGTAGTGGTAGTGTGTAGTGTGTAGTGGTAGTGTGTAGTGGTAGTGGTAATGTGTAGTTGTAGTGTGTAGTGGTAGTGTGTAGTGTGTAGTGGTAGTGTGTAGTGGTAGTGTGTAGTGGTAGTGTGTAGGTGCAGTGGTAGTGTGTACTGGTAGTGTGTAGTGTGTAGTGGTAGTGTGTAGTGGTAGTGTGTAGTGGTAGTGTGTAGGTGTAGTGGTAGTGTGTAGTGTGTAGTGATAGTGTATAGTGGTAGTGTGTAGTGGCAGCGTGTGGTGGTAGTGTGTAGTGGTAGTGTGTAGTGGTAGTGTGTGGTGGTAGTGTCTGGTGGTAGTGTGTAGTGGTAGTGTGTAGTGGTAGTGTGTAGTGGTAGTGTGTAGTGGTAGTGTGTGGTGGTAGTGTGTAGTGGTAGCGTGTGGTGGTAGTGTGTAGTGGTAGTGTGTAGTGGTAGTGTGTGGGGGTAGTGTCTGGTGGTAGTGTGTAGTGGTAGTGTGTAGTGGTAGTGTGTAGTGATGGTGTGTAGTGGTAGTGTGTAGTGGTAGTGTGTAGTGGTAGTGTGTAGTTATGGTGTGTAGTGGTAGTGTGTAGTGGTAGTGTGTAGAGGTAGAGTGTAGTGATGGTGTGTAGTGGTAGTGTGTAGTGGTAGTGGTAGTGTGTAGTGGTATCGGTAGTGGTAGTGTGTAGTGGTAGTGGTAGTGTATAGTGGTAGTGTGTAGTGGTAGTGTGTAGTGGCAGTGGTAGTGTGTAGTGGTAGTGGTAGTGTGTAGTGGTAGTGTGTAGTGGTAGTGGTGGTGTGTAGTGGTAGTGTGTAGTGGTAGTGTGTAGTGGTAGTGGTAGTGTGGGGTGGTAGTGTGTAGTGGTAGTGTGTAGTGGTAGTGTGTAGTGTGTAGTGGTAGTGTGTAGTGGTAGTGTGTAGTGGTAGTGTGTAGTGGTAGTGTGTGGTGGTAGTGTGTGGTGGTAGTGTGTGGTGGTAGTGTGTAGTGGTAGTGTGTAGTGGCAGTGGTAGTGTGTAGTGTGTAGTGGTAGTGTGTAGTGGTAGTGTGTAGTGGTAGTGTGTAGTGGTAGTGGTAGTGTGTAGTGGTAGTGTGTAGTGGTAGTGTGTAGGGGTAGTGTGTGGTGGTAGTGTGTAGTGGTAGTGTGTAGTGGTAGTGTGTAGTGATGGTGTGTAGTGGTAGTGTGTAGTGGTAGTGTGTAGTGGTAGTGTGTAGTTATGGTGTGTAGTGGTAGTGTGTAGTGGTAGTGTGTAGAGGTAGAGTGTAGTGATGGTGTGTAGTGGTAGTGTGTAGTGGTAGTGGTAGTGTGTAGTGGTAGTGGTAGTGGTAGTGTGTAGTGGTAGTGTGTAGTGGTAGTGGTAGTGTGTAATGGTAGTGTGTAGTGGTAGTGTGTAGTGGTAGTGGTAGTGTGTAGTGGTAGTGGTAGTGTGTAGTGGTAGTGTGTAGTGGTAGTGGTGGTGTGTAGTGGTAGTGTGTAGTTGTAGTGTGTAGATGTAGTGGTAGTGTGGGGTGGTAGTGTGTAGTGGTAGTGTGTAGTGGTAGTGTGTAGTGTGTATTGGTAGTGGTAGTGTGTAGTGGTAGTGTGTAGTGGTAGTGTGTAGTGGTAGTGGTAGTGTGTAGTGGTAGTGTGTAGTGGTAGTGTGTAGTGATGGTGTGTAGTGGTAGTGTGTAGTTGTAGTGTGTAGAGGTAGAGTGTAGTGATGGTGTGTAGTGGTAGTGTGTAGTGGTAGTGGTAGTGTGGGGTGGTAGTTTGTAGTGGTAGTGTGTAGTGGTAGTGTGTAGTGTGTAGTGGTAGTGTGTAGTGGTAGTGGTAGTGTGTAGTGGTAGTGTGTAGTGGTTGTGTGTAGTGGTAGTGTGTAGTGGTAGTGGTAGTTTGTAGTGGTAGTGTGTAGTGGTAGTGGTACTGTGTAGTGGTAGTGTGTAGTGGTAGTGGTACTGTGTAGTGGTAGTGTGTAGTGGTTTTGTGTAGTGTTTAGTGGTAGTGTGTAGTGGTAGTGTGTAGTGGTAGTGGTAGTGTGTAGTGGTAGTGTGTAGTGGTAGTGTGTAGTGGTAGTGTGTAGTGGTAGTGGTAGTGTGTAGTGGTAGTGTGTAGTGGTAGTGGTAGTGTGTGGTGGTAGTGGTAGTGTGTAGTGGTAGTGTGTAGTGATGGTGTGTAGTGGTAGTGTGTAGTGGTAGTGGTAGTGTGTAGTGGTAGTGGTAGTGTGTAGTGTTAGTGTGTAGTGGTAGTGTGTTGTCGTAGTGGTAGTGGTAGTGTGTAGTGGTAGTGTATATTGGTAGTGTGTAGTGGTAGTGTGTAGTGGTAGTGTGTAATGGTAGTGTATAGTGGTAGTGTGTGGTGGTAGTGTGTAGTGGTAGTGTGTAGTGTGTAGTGGTAGTGTGTAGTGGTAGTGGTAATGTGTAGTTGTAGTGTGTAGTGGTAGTGTGTAGTGTGTAGTGGTAGTGTGTAGTGGTAGTGTGTAGTGGTAGTGTGTAGGTGCAGTGGTAGTGTGTACTGGTAGTGTGTAGTGTGTAGTGGTAGTGTGTAGTGGTAGTGTGTAGTGGTAGTGTGTAGGTGTAGTGGTAGTGTGTAGTGTGTAGTGATAGTGTATAGTGGTAGTGTGTAGTGGCAGTGTGTGGTGGTAGTGTATAGTGGTAGTGGTAGTGTGTAGTGTGTAGTGGTAGTGTGTGGTGTGTAGTGGTAGTGTGTGGTGGTAGTGTGTAGTGGTAGTGTGTGGTGGTAGTGTGTAGGGGTAGTGTGTAGTGGTAGTGTGTAGTGGTAGTGTGTGGTGGTAGTGTGTGGTGGTAGTGTGTAGTGGTAGTGTGTAGTGGTAGTGTGTGGTGGTAGTGTGTAGTGGTAGCGTGTGGTGGTAGTGTGTAGTGGTAGTGTGTAGTGGTAGTGTGTGGTGGTAGTGTCTGGTGGTAGTGTGTAGTGGTAGTGTGTAGTGGTAGTGTGTAGTGATGGTGTGTAGTGGTAGTGTGTAGTGGTAGTGTGTAGTGGTAGTGTGTAGTTATGGTGTGTAGTGGTAGTGTGTAGTGGTAGTGTGTAGAGGTAGAGTGTAGTGATGGTGTGTAGTGGTAGTGTGTAGTGGTAGTGGTAGTGTGTAGTGGTATCGGTAGTGGTAGTGTGTAGTGGTAGTGTGTAGTGGTAGTGGTAGTGTGTAGTGGTAGTGTGTAGTGGTAGTGTGTAGTGGCAGTGGTAGTGTGTAGTGGTAGTGGTAGTGTGTAGTGGTAGTGTGTAGTGGTAGTGGTGGTGTGTAGTGGTAGTGTGTAGTGGTAGTGTGTAGTGGTAGTGGTAGTGTGGGGTGGTAGTGTGTAGTGGTAGTGTGTAGTGGTAGTGGTAGTGTGTAGTGGTAGTGGTAGTGTGTAGTGGTAGTGTGTAGTGGTAGTGGTAGTGTGTAGTGGTAGTGTGTAGTGGTAGTGTGTAGGGGTAGTGGTAGTGTGTAGTGGTAGTGTGTAGTGGTAGTGTGTGGTGGTAGTGTCTGGTGGTAGTGATTAGTGGTAGTGTGTAGTGGTAGTGTGTAGTGATGGTGTGTAGTGGTAGTGTGTAGTGGTAGTGTGTAGTGATGGTGTGTAGTGGTAGTGTGTAGTGGTAGTGTGTAGAGGTAGAGTGTAGTGATGGTGTGTAGTGGTAGTGTGTAGTGGTAGTGGTAGTGTGTAGTGGTAGTGTGTAGTGGTAGTGGTAGTGGTAGTGTGTAGTGGTAGTGTGTAGTGGTAGTGGTAGTGTGTAGTGGTAGTGTGTAGGTGCAGTGGTAGTGTGTACTGGTAGTGTGTAGTGTGTAGTGGTAGTGTGTAGTTATGGTGTGTATTGGTAGTGTGTAGTGGTAGTGTGTAGAGGTAGAGTGTAGTGATGGTGTGTAGTGGTAGTGTGTAGTGGTAGTGGTAGTGTGTAGTGGTAGTGTGTAGTGGTAGTGGTAGTGTGTGGTGGTAGTGGTAGTGTGTAGTGGTAGTGTGTAGTGATGGTGTGTAGTGGTAGTGTGTAGTGGTAGTGGTAGTGTGTAGTGGTAGTGGTAGTGTGTAGTGTTAGTGTGTAGTGGTAGTGTGTTGTCGTAGTGGTAGTGGTAGTGTGTAGTGGTAGTGTATATTGGTAGTGTGTAGTGGTAGTGTGTAGTGGTAGTGTGTAATGGTAGTGTATAGTGGTAGTGTGTGGTGGTAGTGTGTAGTGGTAGTGTGTAGTGTGTAGTGGTAGTGTGTAGTGGTAGTGGTAATGTGTAGTTGTAGTGTGTAGTGGTAGTGTGTAGTGTGTAGTGGTAGTGTGTAGTGGTAGTGTGTAGTGGTAGTGTGTAGGTGCAGTGGTAGTGTGTACTGGTAGTGTGTAGTGTGTAGTGGTAGTGTGTAGTGGTAGTGTGTAGTGGTAGTGTGTAGGTGTAGTGGTAGTGTGTAGTGTGTAGTGATAGTGTATAGTGGTAGTGTGTAGTGGCAGTGTGTGGTGGTAGTGTATAGTGGTAGTGGTAGTGTGTAGTGTGTAGTGGTAGTGTGTGGTGTGTAGTGGTAGTGTGTGGTGGTAGTGTGTAGTGGTAGTGTGTGGTGGTAGTGTGTAGGGGTAGTGTGTAGTGGTAGTGTGTAGTGGTAGTGTGTGGTGGTAGTGTGTGGTGGTAGTGTGTAGTGGTAGTGTGTAGTGGTAGTGTGTGGTGGTAGTGTGTAGTGGTAGCGTGTGGTGGTAGTGTGTAGTGGTAGTGTGTAGTGGTAGTGTGTGGTGGTAGTGTCTGGTGGTAGTGTGTAGTGGTAGTGTGTAGTGGTAGTGTGTAGTGATGGTGTGTAGTGGTAGTGTGTAGTGGTAGTGTGTAGTGGTAGTGTGTAGTTATGGTGTGTAGTGGTAGTGTGTAGTGGTAGTGTGTAGAGGTAGAGTGTAGTGATGGTGTGTAGTGGTAGTGTGTAGTGGTAGTGGTAGTGTGTAGTGGTATCGGTAGTGGTAGTGTGTAGTGGTAGTGTGTAGTGGTAGTGGTAGTGTGTAGTGGTAGTGTGTAGTGGTAGTGTGTAGTGGCAGTGGTAGTGTGTAGTGGTAGTGGTAGTGTGTAGTGGTAGTGTGTAGTGGTAGTGGTGGTGTGTAGTGGTAGTGTGTAGTGGTAGTGTGTAGTGGTAGTGGTAGTGTGGGGTGGTAGTGTGTAGTGGTAGTGTGTAGTGGTAGTGTGTAGTGTGTAGTGGTAGTGGTAGTGTGTAGTGGTAGTGTGTAGTGGTAGTGTGTAGTGGTAGTGTGTGGTGGTAGTGTGTGGTGGTAGTGTGTGGTGGTAGTGTGTAGTGGTAGTGTGTAGTGGCAGTGGTAGTGTGTAGTGTGTAGTGGTAGTGTGTAGTGGTAGTGTGTAGTGGTAGTGTGTAGTGGTAGTGGTAGTGTGTAGTGGTAGTGTGTAGTGGTAGTGTGTAGGGGTAGTGTGTGGTGGTAGTGTGTAGTGGTAGTGTGTGGTGGTAGTGTGTGGTGGTAGTGTGTACTGGTAGTGTGTAGTGGTAGTGTGTGGTGGTAGTGTGTAGTGGTAGCGTGTGGTGGTAGTGTGTAGTGGTAGTGTGTAGTGGTAGTGTGTAGTGGTATGTGTGGTGGTAGTGTCTGGTGGTAGTGAGTAGTGGTAGTGTGTAGTGGTGGTGTGTAGTGATGGTGTGTAGTGGTAGTGTGTAGTGGTAGTGCGTAGTGGTAGTGTGTAGTGATGGTGTGTAGTGGTAGTGTGTAGTGGTAGTGTGTAGAGGTAGAGTGTAGTGATGGTGTGTAGTGGTAGTGTGTAGTGGTAGTGGTAGTGTGTAGTGGTAGTGTGTAGTGGTAGTGGTAGTGGTAGTGTGTAGTGGTAGTGTGTAGTGGTAGTGTGTAGTGGTAGTGGTAGTGTGTAGTGGTAGTGTGTAGTGGTAGTGTGTAGTGGCAGTGGTAGTGTGTAGTGGTAGTGGTAGTGTGTAGTGGTAGTGTGTAGTGGTAGTGGTGGTGTGTAGTGGTAGTGTGTAGTGGTAGTGTGTAGTGGTAGTGGTAGTGTGGGGTGGTAGTGTGTAGTGGTAGTGTGTAGTGGTAGTGTGTAGTGTGTAGTGGTAGTGGTAGTGTGTAGTGGTAGTGTGTAGTGGTAGTGTGTAGTGGTAGTGTGTGGTGGTAGTGTGTGGTGGTAGTGTGTGGTGGTAGTGTGTAGTGGTAGTGTGTAGTGGCAGTGGTAGTGTGTAGTGTGTAGTGGTAGTGTGTAGTGGTAGTGTGTAGTGGTAGTGTGTAGTGGTAGTGGTAGTGTGTAGTGGTAGTGTGTAGTGGTAGTGTGTAGGGGTAGTGTGTGGTGGTAGTGTGTAGTGGTAGTGTGTGGTGGTAGTGTGTGGTGGTAGTGTGTACTGGTAGTGTGTAGTGGTAGTGTGTGGTGGTAGTGTGTAGTGGTAGCGTGTGGTGGTAGTGTGTAGTGGTAGTGTGTAGTGGTAGTGTGTAGTGGTAGTGTGTGGTGGTAGTGTCTGGTGGTAGTGAGTAGTGGTAGTGTGTAGTGGTGGTGTGTAGTGATGGTGTGTAGTGGTAGTGTGTAGTGGTAGTGCGTAGTGGTAGTGTGTAGTGATGGTGTGTAGTGGTAGTGTGTAGTGGTAGTGTGTAGAGGTAGAGTGTAGTGATGGTGTGTAGTGGTAGTGTGTAGTGGTAGTGGTAGTGTGTAGTGGTAGTGTGTAGTGGTAGTGGTAGTGGTAGTGTGTAGTGGTAGTGTGTAGTGGTAGTGGTAGTGTGTAGTGGTAGTGTGTAGTGGTAGTGTGTAGTGTGTAGTGGTAGTGTGTGGTGTGTAGTGGTAGTGTGTGGTGGTAGTGTGTAGTGGTAGTGTGTAGTGGTAGTGTGTGGTGGTAGTGTGTGGTGGTAGTGTGTAGTGGTAGTGTGTAGTGGTAGTGTGTAGTGGTAGCGTGTAGTGGTGGTGTGTGGTGGTAGTGTGTAGTGGTAGCGTGTGGTGGTAGTGTGTAGTGGTAGTGTGTAGTGGTAGTGTGTAGTGGTAGTGTGTAGTGGTAGTGTGGTAGTGGTAGTGTGTAGTGGTAGTGTGTAGTGGTAGTGGTAGTGTGTAGTGGTAGTGTGTAGTGGTAGTGTGTGGTGGTAGTGTCTGGTGGTAGTGTGTAGTGGTAGTGTGTAGTGGTAGTGTGTAGTGATGGTGTGTAGTGGTAGTGTGTAGTGGTAGTGTGTAGTGGTAGTGTGTAGTTATGGTGTGTAGTGGTAGTGTGTAGTGGTAGTGTGTAGAGGTAGAGTGTAGTGATGGTGTGTAGTGGTAGTGTGTAGTGGTAGTGGTAGTGTGTAGTGGTAGTGTGTAGTGGTAGTGGTAGTGTGTGGTGGTAGTGGTAGTGTGTAGTGGTAGTGTGTAGTGATGGTGTGTAGTGGTAGTGTGTAGTGGTAGTGGTAGTGTGTAGTGGTAGTGGTAGTGTGTAGTGTTAGTGTGTAGTGGTAGTGTGTTGTCGTAGTGGTAGTGGTAGTGTGTAGTGGTAGTGTATATTGGTAGTGTGTAGTGGTAGTGTGTAGTGGTAGTGTGTAATGGTAGTGTATAGTGGTAGTGTGTGGTGGTAGTGTGTAGTGGTAGTGTGTAGTGTGTAGTGGTAGTGTGTAGTGGTAGTGGTAATGTGTAGTTGTAGTGTGTAGTGGTAGTGTGTAGTGTGTAGTGGTAGTGTGTAGTGGTAGTGTGTAGTGGTAGTGTGTAGGTGCAGTGGTAGTGTGTACTGGTAGTGTGTAGTGTGTAGTGGTAGTGTGTAGTGGTAGTGTGTAGTGGTAGTGTGTAGGTGTAGTGGTAGTGTGTAGTGTGTAGTGATAGTGTATAGTGGTAGTGTGTAGTGGCAGCGTGTGGTGGTAGTGTGTAGTGGTAGTGTGTAGTGGTAGTGTGTGGTGGTAGTGTCTGGTGGTAGTGTGTAGTGGTAGTGTGTAGTGGTAGTGTGTAGTGGTAGTGTGTAGTGGTAGTGTGTGGTGGTAGTGTGTAGTGGTAGCGTGTGGTGGTAGTGTGTAGTGGTAGTGTGTAGTGGTAGTGTGTGGGGGTAGTGTCTGGTGGTAGTGTGTAGTGGTAGTGTGTAGTGGTAGTGTGTAGTGATGGTGTGTAGTGGTAGTGTGTAGTGGTAGTGTGTAGTGGTAGTGTGTAGTTATGGTGTGTAGTGGTAGTGTGTAGTGGTAGTGTGTAGAGGTAGAGTGTAGTGATGGTGTGTAGTGGTAGTGTGTAGTGGTAGTGGTAGTGTGTAGTGGTATCGGTAGTGGTATTGTGTAGTGGTAGTGGTAGTGTATAGTGGTAGTGTGTAGTGGTAGTGTGTAGTGGCAGTGGTAGTGTGTAGTGGTAGTGGTAGTGTGTAGTGGTAGTGTGTAGTGGTAGTGGTGGTGTGTAGTGGTAGTGTGTAGTGGTAGTGTGTAGTGGTAGTGGTAGTGTGGGGTGGTAGTGTGTAGTGGTAGTGTGTAGTGGTAGTGTGTAGTGTGTAGTGGTAGTGTGTAGTGGTAGTGTGTAGTGGTAGTGTGTAGTGGTAGTGTGTGGTGGTAGTGTGTGGTGGTAGTGTGTGGTGGTAGTGTGTAGTGGTAGTGTGTAGTGGCAGTGGTAGTGTGTAGTGTGTAGTGGTAGTGTGTAGTGGTAGTGTGTAGTGGTAGTGTGTGGTGGTAGTGTGTAGTGGTAGTGTGTAGTGGTAGTGTGTGGTGGTAGTGTGTAGTGGTAGCGTGTGGTGGTAGTGTGTAGTGGTAGTGTGTAGTGGTAGTGTGTGGTGGTAGTGTCTGGTGGTAGTGTGTAGTGGTAGTGTGTAGTGGTAGTGTGTAGTGATGGTGTGTAGTGGTAGTGTGTAGTGGTAGTGTGTAGTGGTAGTGTGTAGTTATGGTGTGTAGTGGTAGTGTGTAGTGGTAGTGTGTAGAGGTAGAGTGTAGTGATGGTGTGTAGTGGTAGTGTGTAGTGGTAGTGGTAGTGTGTAGTGGTATCGGTAGTGGTAGTGTGTAGTGGTAGTGTGTAGTGGTAGTGGTAGTGTGTAGTGGTAGTGTGTAGTGGTAGTGTGTAGTGGCAGTGGTAGTGTGTAGTGGTAGTGGTAGTGTGTAGTGGTAGTGTGTAGTGGTAGTGGTGGTGTGTAGTGGTAGTGTGTAGTGGTAGTGTGTAGTGGTAGTGGTAGTGTGGGGTGGTAGTGTGTAGTGGTAGTGTGTAGTGGTAGTGTGTAGTGTGTAGTGGTAGTGGTAGTGTGTAGTGGTAGTGTGTAGTGGTAGTGTGTAGTGGTAGTGTGTGGTGGTAGTGTGTGGTGGTAGTGTGTGGTGGTAGTGTGTAGTGGTAGTGTGTAGTGGCAGTGGTAGTGTGTAGTGTGTAGTGGTAGTGTGTAGTGGTAGTGTGTAGTGGTAGTGTGTAGTGGTAGTGGTAGTGTGTAGTGGTAGTGTGTAGTGGTAGTGTGTAGGGGTAGTGTGTGGTGGTAGTGTGTAGTGGTAGTGTGTGGTGGTAGTGTGTGGTGGTAGTGTGTACTGGTAGTGTGTAGTGGTAGTGTGTGGTGGTAGTGTGTAGTGGTAGCGTGTGGTGGTAGTGTGTAGTGGTAGTGTGTAGTGGTAGTGTGTAGTGGTAGTGTGTGGTGGTAGTGTCTGGTGGTAGTGAGTAGTGGTAGTGTGTAGTGGTGGTGTGTAGTGATGGTGTGTAGTGGTAGTGTGTAGTGGTAGTGCGTAGTGGTAGTGTGTAGTGATGGTGTGTAGTGGTAGTGTGTAGTGGTAGTGTGTAGAGGTAGAGTGTAGTGATGGTGTGTAGTGGTAGTGTGTAGTGGTAGTGGTAGTGTGTAGTGGTAGTGTGTAGTGGTAGTGGTAGTGGTAGTGTGTAGTGGTAGTGTGTAGTGGTAGTGGTAGTGTGTAGTGGTAGTGTGTAGTGGTAGTGTGTAGTGTGTAGTGGTAGTGTGTGGTGTGTAGTGGTAGTGTGTGGTGGTAGTGTGTAGTGGTAGTGTGTAGTGGTAGTGTGTGGTGGTAGTGTGTGGTGGTAGTGTGTAGTGGTAGTGTGTAGTGGTAGTGTGTAGTGGTAGCGTGTAGTGGTGGTGTGTGGTGGTAGTGTGTAGTGGTAGCGTGTGGTGGTAGTGTGTAGTGGTAGTGTGTAGTGGTAGTGTGTAGTGGTAGTGTGTAGTGGTAGTGGTAGTGGTAGTGTGTAGTGGTAGTGTGTAGTGGTAGTGGTAGTGTGTAGTGGTAGTGTGTAGTGGTAGTGTGTGGTGGTAGTGTCTGGTGGTAGTGTGTAGTGGTAGTGTGTAGTGGTAGTGTGTAGTGATGGTGTGTAGTGGTAGTGTGTAGTGGTAGTGTGTAGTGGTAGTGTGTAGTTATGGTGTGTAGTGGTAGTGTGTAGTGGTAGTGTGTAGAGGTAGAGTGTAGTGATGGTGTGTAGTGGTAGTGTGTAGTGGTAGTGGTAGTGTGTAGTGGTAGTGTGTAGTGGTAGTGGTAGTGTGTGGTGGTAGTGGTAGTGTGTAGTGGTAGTGTGTAGTGATGGTGTGTAGTGGTAGTGTGTAGTGGTAGTGGTAGTGTGTAGTGGTAGTGGTAATGTGTAGTTGTAGTGTGTAGTGGTAGTGTGTAGTGTGTAGTGGTAGTGTGTAGTGGTAGTGTGTAGTGGTAGTGTGTAGGTGCAGTGGTAGTGTGTACTGGTAGTGTGTAGTGTGTAGTGGTAGTGTGTAGTGGTAGTGTGTAGTGGTAGTGTGTAGGTGTAGTGGTAGTGTGTAGTGTGTAGTGATAGTGTATAGTGGTAGTGTGTAGTGGCAGCGTGTGGTGGTAGTGTGTAGTGGTAGTGTGTAGTGGTAGTGTGTGGTGGTAGTGTCTGGTGGTAGTGTGTAGTGGTAGTGTGTAGTGGTAGTGTGTAGTGGTAGTGTGTAGTGGTAGTGTGTGGTGGTAGTGTGTAGTGGTAGCGTGTGGTGGTAGTGTGTAGTGGTAGTGTGTAGTGGTAGTGTGTGGGGGTAGTGTCTGGTGGTAGTGTGTAGTGGTAGTGTGTAGTGGTAGTGTGTAGTGATGGTGTGTAGTGGTAGTGTGTAGTGGTAGTGTGTAGTGGTAGTGTGTAGTTATGGTGTGTAGTGGTAGTGTGTAGTGGTAGTGTGTAGAGGTAGAGTGTAGTGATGGTGTGTAGTGGTAGTGTGTAGTGGTAGTGGTAGTGTGTAGTGGTATCGGTAGTGGTATTGTGTAGTGGTAGTGGTAGTGTATAGTGGTAGTGTGTAGTGGTAGTGTGTAGTGGCAGTGGTAGTGTGTAGTGGTAGTGGTAGTGTGTAGTGGTAGTGTGTAGTGGTAGTGGTGGTGTGTAGTGGTAGTGTGTAGTGGTAGTGTGTAGTGGTAGTGGTAGTGTGGGGTGGTAGTGTGTAGTGGTAGTGTGTAGTGGTAGTGTGTAGTGTGTAGTGGTAGTGTGTAGTGGTAGTGTGTAGTGGTAGTGTGTAGTGGTAGTGTGTGGTGGTAGTGTGTGGTGGTAGTGTGTGGTGGTAGTGTGTAGTGGTAGTGTGTAGTGGCAGTGGTAGTGTGTAGTGTGTAGTGGTAGTGTGTAGTGGTAGTGTGTAGTGGTAGTGTGTAGTGGTAGTGTGTAGGGGTAGTGTGTGGTGGTAGTGTGTAGTGGTAGTGTGTAGTGGTAGTGTGTAGTGATGGTGTGTAGTGGTAGTGTGTAGTGGTAGTGTGTAGTGGTAGTGTGTAGTTATGGTGTGTAGTGGTAGTGTGTAGTGGTAGTGTGTAGAGGTAGAGTGTAGTGATGGTGTGTAGTGGTAGTGTGTAGTGGTAGTGGTAGTGTGTAGTGGTAGTGGTAGTGGTAGTGTGTAGTGGTAGTGTGTAGTGGTAGTGGTAGTGTGTAATGGTAGTGTGTAGTGGTAGTGTGTAGTGGTAGTGGTAGTGTGTAGTGGTAGTGGTAGTGTGTAGTGGTAGTGTGTAGTGGTAGTGGTGGTGTGTAGTGGTAGTGTGTAGTTGTAGTGTGTAGATGTAGTGGTAGTGTGGGGTGGTAGTGTGTAGTGGTAGTGTGTAGTGGTAGTGTGTAGTGTGTATTGGTAGTGGTAGTGTGTAGTGGTAGTGTGTAGTGGTAGTGTGTAGTGGTAGTGGTAGTGTGTAGTGGTAGTGTGTAGTGGTAGTGTGTAGTGATGGTGTGTAGTGGTAGTGTGTAGTTGTAGTGTGTAGAGGTAGAGTGTAGTGATGGTGTGTAGTGGTAGTGTGTAGTGGTAGTGGTAGTGTGGGGTGGTAGTTTGTAGTGGTAGTGTGTAGTGGTAGTGTGTAGTGTGTAGTGGTAGTGTGTAGTGGTAGTGGTAGTGTGTAGTGGTAGTGTGTAGTGGTTGTGTGTAGTGTTAGTGTGTAGTGGTAGTGGTAGTTTGTAGTGGTAGTGTGTAGTGGTAGTGGTACTGTGTAGTGGTAGTGTGTAGTGGTAGTGGTACTGTGTAGTGGTAGTGTGTAGTGGTTTTGTGTAGTGTTTAGTGGTAGTGTGTAGTGGTAGTGTGTAGTGGTAGTGGTAGTGTGTAGTGGTAGTGTGTAGTGGTAGTGTGTAGTGGTAGTGTGTAGTGTGTAGTGGTAGTGTGTAGTGGTAGTGTGTAGTGGTAGTGTGTAGTGCTAGTGGTAGTGGTAGTGTGTACTGGTAGTGTGTAGTGTGTAGTGGTAGTGTGTAGTGGTAGTGTGTAGTGGTAGTGTGTAGGTGTAGTGGTAGTGTGTAGTGTGTAGTGATATTGTATAGTGGTAGTGTGTAGTGGCAGCGTGTGGTGGTAGTGTGTAGTGGTAGTGTGTAGTGGTAGTGTGTGGTGGTAGTGTCTGGTGGTAGTGTGTAGTGGTAGTGTGTAGTGGTAGTGTGTAGTGGTAGTGTGTAGTGGTAGTGTGTGGTGGTAGTGTGTAGTGGTAGCGTGTGGTGGTAGTGTGTAGTGGTAGTGTGTAGTGGTAGTGTGTGGGGGTAGTGTCTGGTGGTAGTGTGTAGTGGTAGTGTGTAGTGGTAGTGTGTAGTGATGGTGTGTAGTGGTAGTGTGTAGTGGTAGTGTGTAGTGGTAGTGTGTAGTTATGGTGTGTAGTGGTAGTGTGTAGTGGTAGTGTGTAGAGGTAGAGTGTAGTGATGGTGTGTAGTGGTAGTGTGTAGTGGTAGTGGTAGTGTGTAGTGGTATCGGTAGTGGTATTGTGTAGTGGTAGTGGTAGTGTATAGTGGTAGTGTGTAGTGGTAGTGTGTAGTGGCAGTGGTAGTGTGTAGTGGTAGTGGTAGTGTGTAGTGGTAGTGTGTAGTGGTAGTGGTGGTGTGTAGTGGTAGTGTGTAGTGGTAGTGTGTAGTGGTAGTGGTAGTGTGGGGTGGTAGTGTGTAGTGGTAGTGTGTAGTGGTAGTGTGTAGTGTGTAGTGGTAGTGTGTAGTGGTAGTGTGTAGTGGTAGTGTGTAGTGGTAGTGTGTGGTGGTAGTGTGTGGTGGTAGTGTGTGGTGGTAGTGTGTAGTGGTAGTGTGTAGTGGCAGTGGTAGTGTGTAGTGTGTAGTGGTAGTGTGTAGTGGTAGTGTGTAGTGGTAGTGTGTAGTGGTAGTGTGTAGGGGTAGTGTGTGGTGGTAGTGTGTAGTGGTAGTGTGTAGTGGTAGTGTGTAGTGATGGTGTGTAGTGGTAGTGTGTAGTGGTAGTGTGTAGTGGTAGTGTGTAGTTATGGTGTGTAGTGGTAGTGTGTAGTGGTAGTGTGTAGAGGTAGAGTGTAGTGATGGTGTGTAGTGGTAGTGTGTAGTGGTAGTGGTAGTGTGTAGTGGTAGTGGTAGTGGTAGTGTGTAGTGGTAGTGTGTAGTGGTAGTGGTAGTGTGTAATGGTAGTGTGTAGTGGTAGTGTGTAGTGGTAGTGGTAGTGTGTAGTGGTAGTGGTAGTGTGTAGTGGTAGTGTGTAGTGGTAGTGGTGGTGTGTAGTGGTAGTGTGTAGTTGTAGTGTGTAGATGTAGTGGTAGTGTGGGGTGGTAGTGTGTAGTGGTAGTGTGTAGTGGTAGTGTGTAGTGTGTATTGGTAGTGGTAGTGTGTAGTGGTAGTGTGTAGTGGTAGTGTGTAGTGGTAGTGGTAGTGTGTAGTGGTAGTGTGTAGTGGTAGTGTGTAGTGATGGTGTGTAGTGGTAGTGTGTAGTTGTAGTGTGTAGAGGTAGAGTGTAGTGATGGTGTGTAGTGGTAGTGTGTAGTGGTAGTGGTAGTGTGGGGTGGTAGTTTGTAGTGGTAGTGTGTAGTGGTAGTGTGTAGTGTGTAGTGGTAGTGTGTAGTGGTAGTGGTAGTGTGTAGTGGTAGTGTGTAGTGGTTGTGTGTAGTGTTAGTGTGTAGTGGTAGTGGTAGTTTGTAGTGGTAGTGTGTAGTGGTAGTGGTACTGTGTAGTGGTAGTGTGTAGTGGTAGTGGTACTGTGTAGTGGTAGTGTGTAGTGGTTTTGTGTAGTGTTTAGTGGTAGTGTGTAGTGGTAGTGTGTAGTGGTAGTGGTAGTGTGTAGTGGTAGTGTGTAGTGGTAGTGTGTAGTGGTAGTGTGTAGTGTGTAGTGGTAGTGTGTAGTGGTAGTGTGTAGTGGTAGTGTGTAGTGCTAGTGGTAGTGGTAGTGTGTAGTGGTAGTGTGTAGTGCTAGTGGTAGTGAGGTACTGGACTCTGGATTTCTCCAATCTGGGAGCAGATCTGGCATGGAGGCAATGAGAGGATGAAATATGGTAATGGTCCAATTTTGAAAACGCACACACACACACACAGACACACACACACACACACACACACACACACACACACACACACACACACACACACACACACACACACACACACACACACACACACACACACACACACACACACACACACACACACACACACACACACACACACACCCTCCCCTATGACTGGAGCCTGTTACACTATCTGTGTGAAGCCAGACCAGACTCCCTGTCAGACCAGGGGAGAAATGAACTGAGAAGGAAATTACTATGAAAAAACAAAAAGCCTCTGTTTTTAGAATTAAAACTGGCTTCACATCTATTGGGATAGTCTTGGAGGCTTTGTGTTTTAAATGCAAGCATATACTCTGGTCTACAGTCAATGTACTTCTGTGGTCGACAGTCAGTCTACTGCTCTAGTCTACTGCTCTAGTCTACTGCGCTAGTCTACTGCTCTAGTCTACTGCTCTAGTCTACTGCTCTGGTCTACTGCTCTAGTCTACAGTCAGTCTACTGCTCTAGTCTACAGTCAGTCTACTGCTCTAGTCTACAGTCAGTCTACAGTCAGTCTACTGCTCTAGTCTACTGCTCTAGTCTACTGCTCTAGTCTACTGCTCTGGTCTACTGCTCTAGTCTACAGTCAGTCTACTGCTCTAGTCTACAGTCAGTCTACTGCTCTAGTCTACAGTCAGTCTACAGTCAGTCTACTGCTCTAGTCTACTGCTCTAGTCTACTGCTCTAGTCTACAGTCAGTCTACTGCTCTGGTCTACTGCTCTAGTCTACTGCTCTAGTCTACTGCTCTAGTCTACAGTCAGTCTACTGCTCTAGTCTACAGTCAGTCTACTGCTCTAGTCTACAGTCAGTCTACTGCTCTAGTCTACAGTCAGTCTACTGCTCTAGTCTACTGCTCTAGTCTACAGTCAGTCTACTGCTCTAGTCTGCAGTCAGTCTACAGTCAGTCTACTGCTCTAGTCTACAGTCAGTCTACAGTCAGTCTACTGCTCTAGTCTACTGCTCTAGTCTACAGTCAGTCTACTGCTCTTGTCTACTGCTCTAGTCTACAGTCAGTCTACTGCTCTAGTCTACAGTCAGTCTACTGCTCTAGTCTACTGCTCTAGTCTACTGCTCTAGTCTACAGTCAGTCTACTGCTCTAGTCTACTGCTCTAGTCTACAGTCAGTCTACTGCTCTAGTTTACAGTCAGTCTACTGCTCTAGTCTACAGTCAGTCTACTGCTCTAGTCTACAGTCAGTCTACTGCTCTAGTCTACAGTCAGTCTACAGTCAGTCTACTGCTCTAGTCTACTGCTCTAGTCTACTGCTCTGGTCTACAGTCAGTCTACTGCTCTAGTCTACAGTCAGTCTACAGTCAGTCTACTGCTCTAGTCTACTGCTCTAGTCTACTGCTCTGGTCTACAGTCAGTCTACTGTCAGTCTACTGCTCTAGTCTACTGCTCTAGTCTACAGTCAGTCTACTGTCAGTCTACTGCTCTAGTCTACTACTCTAGTCTACTGCTCTGGTCTACAGTCAGTCTACTGCTCTAGTCTACAGTCAGTCTACTGCTCTAGTCTACAGTCAGTCTACTGCTCTAGTCTACTGCTCTAGTCTACAGTCAGTCTACTGCTCTAGTCTACAGTCAGTCTACTGCTCTAGTCTACTGCTCTAGTCTACTGCTCTAGTCTACAGTCAGTCTACTGCTCTAGTCTACTGCTCTAGTCTACAGTCAGTCTACTGCTCTAGTTTACAGTCAGTCTACTGCTCTAGTCTACAGTCAGTCTACTGCTCTAGTCTACAGTCAGTCTACTGCTCTAGTCTACAGTCAGTCTACAGTCAGTCTACTGCTCTAGTCTACTGCTCTAGTCTACTGCTCTGGTCTACAGTCAGTCTACTGCTCTAGTCTACAGTCAGTCTACAGTCAGTCTACTGCTCTAGTCTACTGCTCTAGTCTACTGCTCTGGTCTACAGTCAGTCTACTGTCAGTCTACTGCTCTAGTCTACTGCTCTAGTCTACAGTCAGTCTACTGTCAGTCTACTGCTCTAGTCTACTACTCTAGTCTACTGCTCTGGTCTACAGTCAGTCTACTGCTCTAGTCTACAGTCAGTCTACTGCTCTAGTCTACAGTCAGTCTACTGCTCTAGTCTACTGCTCTAGTCTACAGTCAGTCTACTGCTCTAGTCTACTGCTCTAGTCTTCAGTCAGTCTACTGCTCCATTTTATTCCTCCAGTCTACTGCTGCAGTCTACTGCTCTCGTCTAGTCTAACCCATTGATCATGAATCCTTTACTGAAATAGTTAACACTAATGATTTAACGCAAACGTAAGAAGTAAATAAACAAATATTGAAACTCTCATCTGTATATATTGTCTTCATATAGGAACACTTGCACACGGTGCTTGGCAGTATCCCCTGCTTTTATTTAGCTTACGATATGTATCGGCAAATGATGTGTGCATTATCATCAGATAATTCCAATGCACCTGCAACATGCAAACCCAGACATGTGAGTGCTTTCCTATTTTACCATTTTAACCCTAACCCATCCACCTACAGCATTTAGCTTGTTTTCCTGACCGGAATTATGCTTGATCTTTATCCAGGCCTGCCTGCCTGCCTGCCTGCCTGCCTGCCTGTCTGTCTGCCTGCCTGCCTGCCTGCCTGCCTGCCTGCCTGCCTGCCTGCCTGCCTGCCTGTCTGCCTGCCTGCCTGTCTGTCTGTCTGTCTGTCTGTCTGTCTGCCTGCCTGCCTGCCTGCCTGCCTGTCTGCCTGCCTGCCTGCCTGCCTGCCTGCCTGCCTGCCTGCCTGCCTGCCTGCCTGCCTGCCTGCCTGCCTGTCTGCCTGCCTGCCTGCCTGCCTGCCTGTCTGTCTGCCTGTCTGTCTGCCTGTCTGTCTGTCTGCCTGTCTGCCTGTCTGCCTGTCTGCCTGTCTGTCTGTCTGTCTGTCTGTCTGTCTGTCTGGTGGTATTATAACATTCCTCCTGTCCTCTCCTGGCTCACGTCCAGCTCTGTCCTTTATTGCTGTGAAATTGATTTGACAGACTTGCTTCCTCCCAGTGTCAATGTCACCCCAGACATGATGGTTTTAGGTTATAAAATCAGGGAAAGAGCTCTATTAGACTGAATATTGAGGATGATTATCAAATCGCTGCTACCATTAGTCAGAATAGGTTGGAGGTTGGAATAGAACAGACTCAGACTCAGGAGAACTTGAAGTGTCTTTATGACGGGTATTAAGCTATTTCCTATTGGAGGTTGTACCAGTGTGTATTGACATGTCAGCCTCAGGAGGCTGAAGAAATTTGACTTGGCACCTAAAACCCTCACTAACTTTTACAGATGCACAATTGAGAGCATCCTGGCGGGCTGTATCACCGCCTGGTACGGCAACTGCACGACCCACAACTGCAGGGCTCTCCAGAGGGTGGTGCGGTCTGCAGGAAGGCCATCGAGGACAACAACCACCCGAGCCACTGCCTGTTCACCCCGCTATCATCCAGAAGGCGAGGTCAGTACAGGTGCATCAAAGCTGGGACCCGAGAGACTGAAAAACAGCTTCTATCTCAAGGCCATCAGACTGTTAAACAGCCATCACTAGCCGACTTCCACCCGGTTATGCTGCCCCATATACACAGACCTGAAATCACTGTCTCCATTCCTGATCTCTGTAACCATTAGCTCAGTGGTGTGGTGGACACAGTCACTCATATATATATACTGCATTCCTGATCTCTGTAACTGTTAGCTTACCTGTGTAATATTGATATAAACTCAGAAACACTTGGTCCTGTTTTATCAATTGCTGTGCTGATCAATGGGCTGTTCGTTACCTCTGTCAAATGAATATGGAGCTTAAAGTTGTGTATATTTGTATTTCTTTTAGCAATAAAGTTGATGACGCTACAATAATACACATTTACCTTAGGCCTATATCTAAAAATACATACAGCCTAATGATAAATATATATATATATATACATTATTTTAATAGCAGGACACTGTAAAGTCTATTATACCTCTGCGGAGTATGGATTGGAGAAGGTTTGAATCCTAAGGCACCTGTTTACAGTACAATAGACCAACATAGCTACTGTAGTAGGTAACAGCTGTGTGCTGGACAAACCTTGGTAGAGTATGGGTGAAGTAAGCATTGTGGATCTCATTAGTGGTGCATGGGTCAAATGTTTGGTCACCCGCACCCGCTCGCAATTGCTATTAACCCAGCCACCACCCCCAAACTACATGTGATAAAGTGAAAATCTGAGGTCTGCACCCGAACCAAACCCACGAATATAGAAAATGCCCTACTGTCATTTTGGTTATTTGTTAATCAACTTGTCTATAATAGATACATGCAACTTACTGAGTGTACAATGGTGTTATGCTGGACACCTACTGACCAAAAAGCATGTTATGAAATAAAAATTAAAATTCGTAATGACAAGTATTGCTGAAATAAAGGTATAAGGAAATGCAGGCAGGCACCACATTACTACAATACAAAACAGCTCAATCAAGCATCATGGTCTGGTAAGTAGAAAAGCAAAGCTTTCTTTCATTTAATTAAAAACAGCTTAAAAAGGTAATGGAATGGGATTAGTGTGGTGTGTGACGAATCCAGCACTCTCCCTGGTATGTGGTACAAATCACATTATTCTGGAAGCACCTCCTCGAAGAGTGTGAATTAGCCTGTTTGAGAAGATTTGAATCTTAAGCAACATGAAAACATTGTAGGAAGTATAATAGACCAACATAGCTACTTTTTAAATTTTTATTTTGTACTTTTATTTATTCAGGGAAGCCCATTGAGACCAGGGTCTCATTTACAATGGTGCCCTGAGGACCACAATACAACAAACTATAAATGATCTACAAATGACAGAAACTACAGCTTCAAACACCACAAATACAATCCAAACAGCTGCAATCTTCATTAAACGTATTCAGCATTAAAGTCCTAAACTGCCCTAGAGGCACCAGAGAGTCGAGATGTAGGGAGGTTGTAGGCTATTTAAAAATGGGGGACACTAAAACTGTAGGCAGATTCATCTAGATCAGTCCGGACTAGTGGCACCTCCAGAGTTAACCATCCCTGGGAGGTGTTTATTATATTTTAACAGTGAAGCGAGGTAGGTTGGAAGCTTTTTCAGCAGAACTTTGTAAACAAAAAAGGGATTAATGAAGTGATCTACTGGACTTTAATGAGGACCAGCCAACCTTTTGATACAGGATGCAGACCTACTGTAGTAGCTGAAATATGTATGCTGGAAAACCTTGGTAGAACATGGTTGGAGTAAGCATTGTGGTGCTCGTGATTCAGATCACTGCCTACTTCTCACATAAAACATAGTTTTTAGTTTTTAATAGTATTTCACGGATGAGCGACCCTGTTTGGATTGGCTGCTCAACTGACTGAACTGTTCTCACAAATAGACAAACTGAAACTCTAACAGCTCTGCTTTGAATAATGGATGCTCCTCACAGCACACAACTCTGACTGGAATAGAACAGTGTAACAGTAGAATATTCTGGAAGAGAACAAAATAACAGCAGAAGATTCTAGAATAGAACAGTAGAATAGAACATTATAACATTCTTGGAATAGAAAAGGTAGAATATAATAGAACTGTATAACATTCTGGAATAGAACAGTGAAACAGTGGAATAGAATCGTAGAACAATATACCATTCTGGAATAGAACAGTAGAATATAACAGAACAGTAGAACATTCTGGAATAGAACAGTAGAACAGAACAGAACAGTAGAACATTCTGGAATAGAAAAGTAGAAGCTCATTCAGTAACCTCTGCAGGGTTAGGCCCAGGCCAGGTGCTGTTTTATCCCTGCTATAAACACTATAACTCATATTGTAGGCTTCACTCAGCAGTTCACTAAAGTTGATCTACATCATACTGGCTGCCTTTTTCTCTTTTGAATAGGAGGATCCACTCCTCACAAGCTAACCTAATACAGATGTGTCTACCATTAGATCCTACCCTCTGTGAATGCAGCCATTCCTAACTCCCCAACATTTTTACTGCCTCTCCTTTATGTAGTCTTCAACTGCATTTTTATTGCTGAGGTAAGTGTTGCATTGGAGCGGATTTGGTAGTCTGAATTCCAGGGCCGGTAGATTGACTCCAGATGGAGGAGTGACACTGGTTAACATCATAAATCTAGGCATTAAAACCTAGTGGTCCTTCATAAATTAGAGGTAACTATTTTAACACCATTTCTCCCTTTTTACCAAAGATTTATCATAAAAGACTTGAAGTTGTTTAAAGTTGCTAAGCTACACTGCCACCGCAGTCTTACATCACACATCCTGCTGGCGTATATCATCCACATTACTCCTGTTAAAACCACTTCCTCTTCCTCCCCCTCCCCTTCCCCCTCATCCTCCTCCTCACATGTGGGCCGACTAGCGGTGTTCCTGTGACCCGGGATAGCAACTGATCCCGCATCATCTCCCTGGGAGATCCACCGCATCCCAAATTACACCCTATTCCCTATTTAGTTCACAACTTTTGACCAGAGCCATATGAACAAGTAGTGCATTATAGTGAATCAGGTTCCTAATGTCCCCGTTCACCTGGCCGTGTTTATAACTGAACTGAATGACATAGTGAATAGGGTTTCTAATGTCCCCGTTCACCTGGCCGTGTTTATAACTGAACTGAATGACATAGTGAATAGGGTTTCTAATGTCCCCGTTCACCTGGCCGTGTTTATAACTGAACTGAATGACATAGTGAATAGGGTTTCTAATGTCCCCGTTCACCTGGCCGTGTTTATAACTGAACTGAATGACATAGTGAATAGGGTTTCTAATGTCCCCGTTCACCTGGCCGTGTTTATAACTGAACTGAATGACATAGTGAATAGGGTTCCTAATGTCCCCGTTCACCTGGCCGTGTTTATAACTGAACTGAATGACATAGTGAATAGGGTTTCTAATGTCCCCGTTCACCTGGCCGTGTTTATAACTGAACTGAATGACATAGTGAATAGGGTTTCTAATGTCCCCGTTCACCTGGCCGTGTTTATAACTGAACTGAATGACATAGTGAATAGGGTTTCTAATGTCCCCGTTCACCTGGCCGTGTTTATAACTGAACTGAATGACATAGTGAATAGGGTTCCTAATGTCCCCGTTCACCTGGCCGTGTTTATAACTGAACTGAATGACATAGTGAATAGGGTTCCTAATGTCCCCGTTCACCTGGCCGTGTTTATAACTGAACTGAATGACATAGTGAATAGGGTTTCTAATGTCCCCGTTCACCTGGCCGTGTTTATAACTGAACTGAATGACATAGTGAATAGGGTTTCTAATGTCCCCGTTCACCTTGCCGTGTTTATAACTGAACTGAATGACATAGTGAATAGGGTTTCTAATGTCCCCGTTCACCTGGCCGTGTTTATAACTGAACTGAATGACATAGTGAATAGGGTTTCTAATGTCCCCGTTCACCTGGCCGTGTTTATAACTGAACTGAATGACATAGTGAATAGGGTTTCTAATGTCCCCGTTCACCTGGCCGTGTTTATAACTGAACTGAATGACATAGTGAATAGGGTTTCTAATGTCCCCGTTCACCTGGCCGTGTTTATAACTGAACTGAATGACATAGTGAATAGGGTTTCTAATGTCCCCGTTCACCTGGCCGTGTTTATAACTGAACTGAAAGACATCCGACCAGTAGCACTCACTTCCGTCATCATGAAGTGCTTCACAATCCAGGTCATCACAATGATTTTTTCAATATTTGGGTAGTAGATATATTTTCTTCCTTAGATAAATCCATCGCCAAAAACTTTAACTTCAGTACATGTAATAATATCCCAATTGCTTTAACCGGCAGGATATCTATGTCTAAATTAATATATTGCCACGTCTGAATTCCTGTAGCACAATGCTTTCCATGTCTTCCCTATCTGGATATCGGGATAAAAATCGGTTTCAAAATGTATATGGCAAGGTAAACTATCCCGGATTAAATTAACACATTTACAAAGAGGTAAAGTAGGAGAAGCAAATTGAAATTGTATTTCCAGGCACTTGAATTTAGCACCATTCTAAATTGCTTTAGACATGATTCTTCTGCACCCTGGCTGAGCATAGAGATATATATGGTGTCTCCTATTAACCTGGAAGAGCTGGTCTCTACTGATATATCCCTTAAACAATGTAAACTATGCATTGGTTCTATTATAGCTCACACAATTTCTATTTAACACAACATTTTAAAACAATGCAACATGCAATCAAAATGGCATGCCCATACTCCAACATTTCACAATAATGATTTTATTTTATCTTCATTACACTAGGCAAGTCAGTTAAGAACAAATTCTTAGTTTCAATGACGGCCTAGGAACACTGGGTTAACTGCCTTGTTCAGGGGCTGGAGGACAGATTTTTACCTTGTCAGCTCGGGGATTTGAACTTGGAAGCTTTCGGTTACAAGTCCAACGCTCTAACCACTAGGCTACGCTGCCTAGCAAGCTGGAGGGCTACCCCAGTGATCCAAATCCAAATCCGTTCCCTTACCAATATCATGGACATTAATGGTTTGAGAACATTCCAACATTTGAAAGATACCATTACCAGACAATTTTCGACCTAATTAAGTCAGCTATGCAGGCCTATGGAGTCCCATGGGAAACCTCCAATGATGGTATTTCTACATATGGTGGATGGGGACAAAGGGGGAATGGGTCAGGGTTATCTTGGTATGCATTTATTAAAATAAATGATGTTGAAACAACGTTGATTCAACCAATGTGTCCTCCCTGTGACATGCTTAGCCCACTGGGGGAAAGAGCATTCAGCATTCCTGTGGGATCAGAGAGGAGCAGGGAAAAGACAGGGTTAAGCCTGCCAGACAGACAGGCAGACAGACTGGGGAATCTACACGGGCTGGCTACGTTCTAAATGACCCTGTTCCCTGGTGTTAGGGTTAAGGGGCTGGGGTTAAGGGGCTGGGGCTAGGGTTAGAGAGCTGTGTTTAGGGTTAAGGGGCTGGGGTTAGGTTTAGGGGGCTGGGGTTAGGTTTAGGGGGCTGGGGTTAAGGTTAGGGGGGCTGGGGTTAGGAGGGCTGGGGTTAGGAGGGCTGGGGTTAGGGGGCTGGGGTTAGGAGGGCTGGGGTTAAGGGGCTGGGGTTAGGGTTAAGGGGCTGGGGTTAGGGTTAAGGGGCTAGGGTTAAGGGGCTGGGGTTAGGGTTAAGGGGCTGGGGTTAGGGTTAAGGGGCTGGGGCTAGGGTTAGAGAGCTGTGTTTAGGGTTAAGGGGCTGGGGTTAGGTTTAGGGGGCTGGGGTTAGGTTTAGGGGGCTGGGAATGGGGTTAGGGGGCTTGTTTTAGGGTTAGAGGGCTGGTGTTAGTGTTAGGGGGCTGGGGTTAGGGGGTTGGGGGGTTGGGGCTGGGGTTAGGAGGGTTTAGGAGGGCTGGGTTTAGGAGGGCTGGGGTTAGGGTTGGGGTTGGGGTTAGGGTTAGGGTTAGGGTTGGGGTTGGGGCTTGACATCACATGAAGTGTTGAGAAACATCCTCATTCAGATATGCAGCAGATCTATGACAGATGCAGAGAGAGGGCTCCATTCATCAACAGTGGCATTCTGGGAATGCAGTGTAGTCCGTGTGTGTGTGTGTGTGTGTGTGTGTGTGTGTGTGTGTGTGTGTGTGTGTGTGTGTGTGTGTGTGTGTGTGTGTGTGTGTGTGTGTGTGTGTGAGAGAGAGTGTATGTGTGTGTGTGTGTGTGTGTGTGTGTGTGTGTGTGTGTGTGTGTGTGCGTGTGTGTGTGTGTGTGTGTGTGTGTGTGTGTGTGTGTGTGTGTGTGTGTGTGTGTGTGTGTGTGTGTGTGTGTGTGTGTGTGTGTGTGTGTGTGTGTGTGTGAGAGAGAGTGTATGTGTGTGTGTGTGTGTGGGAAAGTGAAAGTGCACTGGGCTTCAACTGGTTTCCAGGATGTTTTTCACCCCAAACTAGAGAAAGTGCACTAGGCTTCAACTGGTTTCCAGGGCCATGCCGTCCTTTGTGCTAGTGGTCTATTTGTCTGTTAAAGAAACAACCTGCCCTCTGAGATCTGGTGTTGTGGAGGGTCAGGGAGAGAGTTGGAGAGAGTTTGGGGAGAACAGGTCATTCAACAACCTCCTCCAGTGTGTTAGGTGTTGAGTGGTTTTCACAGACCTGTTCCTGGTTTCCACCACTCTCCCCTCATGATTTAGGTTTCGTACTAACCCAGTCAACAACTGATGCTTGCACTTCCTCCAAAAAACTCTACCCGTTTATTTCAGTTCCTTCCCTCCATACTGCTGGAACTTTGTCCTCTGGCTCTGTTGATAAATGTGTGCATAAAGCTCTGGTCAAAGGTAGTGCACTATGCAGGGAATAGGGTGCGATTTGGGACGAAGCAGGTAATAAGCTCCACTGTACATTTATATAATGCTATTGTCTTCTCCGCAGTATTGGCTGTTCTGTAGAGCTGCTAGACCAGGCAGTTAATCAGTCAGCCAGTCAGTCAGTCATTCCGTGAACCACTCAGTCAGTTAGCCAGTCAGTCAGTCAGTGAACTATTCATTCAGTGAACCAGTCAGTCAATCAGTCAGTGAACCAGCCAGTAAGTCAGTCAGTCAGTCAGTCAGTCAGTCAGCAGCAGCGTCGCAGGACCAGTCAGTCAGCCAGTCAGCTAGTTAGCCAGTCACTCAGAGCTAGTCAGTCATCCAATCAGTCAGAGCCAGTCAGCCATCCAGTCAGGCTGTCATCCAGTCAGTCATCCAGTCACTCAGCAAACCTGCCAGTCAGCCAGTCAGTAAGCCAGTCAGTCAACCAGTCATTTAGTCAGTTAGCCAGTCAGTCATCCAGTCACTCAGCAAACCTGCCAGTCAGCCAGTCAGCCAGTCAGCCAGCCCGCCAGCCAGTCAGCCAGTCAGTCAACCAGTCATTTAGTCAGTTAGCCATTCAGAGCCAGTCAGTCAAAGCTATTCAGTCAGTCAGTTAGAACCAGTCAGTAAGGCCTCTCTTCAATGTTCCAGTACCAGTCTAGAGCTGTAGCTATCTAGTTTCTGATTGATTCTCCTCCTGTTGACAGTGACACTGGGCTGCTATAACAGATGGCTCAGGTCTGAACTTACAGGCAGCACTCATTCATCACATAAATACCGGACAACCAATCTATTCCCCATTTCCTAAATGTGCTCTGGACGCCCTCTGCCATGAGTGAAGATTTATTGAATTTCATATCGGAGTTTTTATTGAATGGGGCTGCAGATGGAGGAAGGTGTTCCTGATGAGACTAACTGAACGTAGAAATACCAACCCTGACGTTACTGCCTGTGTTTTATAATACGTGAAGTGAACATGTCTGTTTCTACATTTCTCCTCATCAATTTTCTAGCCTGGTACTGTAATTTAGTTTTTACTGTTAAAAGGAAATGACAACCATTACTCATAACAGTGAAATGACGTGAGTGACTCTATCTGTGACTACATTTCATATACAGTAGTAATGGTGGAGCTGTACCTGTGACTACATTTCATATACAGTAGTAATGCTGGAGCTCTATCTGTGACTACATTTCATATACTGTAGTAATGCTGGAGCTCTATCTGTGACTACATTTCATATACAGTAGTAATGCTGGAGCTGTACCTGAGACTACATTTCATATGCAGTAGTAATGCTGGAGCTCTACCTGTGACTACATTTCATATACAGTAGTAATGCTGGAGCTCTATCTGTGACTACATTTCATATACAGTAGTAATGCTGGAGCTCTATCTGTGACTACATTTCATATACAGTAGTAATGCTGGAGCTCTACCTGTGACTACATTTCATATACAGTAGTAATGCTGGAGCTCTATCTGTGACTACATTTCACATGCAGTAGTAATGCTGGAGCGCTATCTGTGACTACGTTTCATATACAGTAGTAATGCTGGAGCTCTATCTGTGACTACATTTCATATACAGTAGTAATGCTGGAGCTCTACCTGTGACTACATTTCATATACAGTAGTAATGCTGGAGCTCTATCTGTGACTACATTTCACATGCAGTAGTAACGCTGGAGCTCTATCTGTGACTACATTTCATATACAGTAGTAATGCTGGAGCTCTATCTGAGACTACATTTCATATATAGTGGTAATGCTGGAGCTCTATCTGTGACTACATTTCATATACAGTAGTAATGCTGGAGCTCTATCTGTGACTACATTTCATATACAGTAGTAATGCTGGAGCTCTACCTGTGACTACATTTCATATGCAGTAGTAATGCTGGAGCTCTATCTGTGACTACATTTCATATACAGTAGTAATGCTGGAGCTCTATCTGTGACTACATTTCATATACAGTAGTAATGCTGGAGCTCTATCTGTGACTACATTTCATATCCAGTAGTAATGCTGGAGCTCTACCTGTGACTACATTTCATATAAAGTAGTAATGCTGGAGCTCTACCTGTGACTACATTTCATATACAGTAGTAATGCTGGAGCTCTATCTGTGACTACATTTCATATACAGTAGTAATGCTGGAGCTCTATCTGTGACTACATTTCATATAGAGTAGTAATGCTGGAGCTCTATCTGTGACTACATTTCATATACAGTAGTAATGCTGGAGCTCTATCTGTGACTACATTTCATATGCAGTAGTAATGCTGGAGCTCTATCTGACTACATTTCATATACAGTAGTAATGCTGGAGCTCTACCTGTGACTACATTTCATATGCAGTAGTAACGCTGGAGCTCTATCTGTGACTACATTTCATATACAGTAGTAATGCTGGAGCTCTATCTGTGACTACATTTCATATACTGTAGTAATGCTGGAGCTCTATCTGTGACTACATTTCATATACAGTAGTAATGCTGGAGCTGTACCTGAGACTACATTTCATATGCAGTAGTAATGCTGGAGCTCTACCTGTGACTACATTTCATATACAGTAGTAATGCTGGAGCTCTATCTGTGACTACATTTCATATACAGTAGTAATGCTGGAGCTCTATCTGTGACTACATTTCATATACAGTAGTAATGCTGGAGCTCTACCTGTGACTACATTTCATATACAGTAGTAATGCTGGAGCTCTATCTGTGACTACATTTCACATGCAGTAGTAATGCTGGAGCTCTATCTGTGACTACGTTTCATATACAGTAGTAATGCTGGAGCTCTATCTGTGACTACATTTCATATACAGTAGTAATGCTGGAGCTCTATCTGTGACTACATTTCACATGCAGTAGTAACGCTGGAGCTCTATCTGTGACTACATTTCATATACAGTAGTAATGCTGGAGCTCTATCTGAGACTACATTTCATATATAGTGGTAATGCTGGAGCTCTATCTGTGACTACATTTCATATACAGTAGTAATGCTGGAGCTCTATCTGTGACTACATTTCATATACAGTAGTAATGCTGGAGCTCTATCTGTGACTACATTTCATATACAGTAGTAATGCTGGAGCTCTACCTGTGACTACATTTCATATGCAGTAGTAATGCTGGAGCTCTATCTGTGACTACATTTCATATACAGTAGTAATGCTGGAGCTCTATCTGTGACTACATTTCATATACAGTAGTAATGCTGGAGCTCTATCTGTGACTACATTTCATATCCAGTAGTAATGCTGGAGCTCTACCTGTGACTACATTTCATATAAAGTAGTAATGCTGGAGCTCTACCTGTGACTACATTTCATATAAAGTAGTAATGCTGGAGCTCTATCTGTGACTACATTTCATATACAGTAGTAATGCTGGAGCTCTATCTGTGACTACATTTCATATAGAGTAGTAATGCTGGAGCTCTATCTGTGACTACATTTCATATACAGTAGTAATGCTGGAGCTCTATCTGTGACTACATTTCATATGCAGTAGTAATGCTGGAGCTCTATCTGACTACATTTCATATACAGTAGTAATGCTGGAGCTCTACCTGTGACTACATTTCATATGCAGTAGTAATGCTGGAGCTCTATCTGTGACTACATTTCATATACAGTAGTAATGCTGGAGCTCTATTATAGACTACATTTCATATATAGTGGTAATGCTGGAGCTCTATCTGTGACTACATTTCATATACAGTAGTAATGCTGGAGCTCTATCTGTGACTACATTTCATATACAGTAGTAATGCTGGAGCTCTACCTGTGACTACATTTCATATGCAGTAGTAATGCTGGAGCTCTACCTGTGACTACATTTCATATACAGTAGTAATGCTGGAGCTCTATCTGTGACTACATTTCAAATACAGTAGTAATGCTGGAGCTCTATCTGTGACTACGTTTCATATACAGTAGTAATGCTGGAGCTCTATCTGTGAATACATTTCATATGCAGTAGTAATGCTGGAGCTCTATCTGTGACTATATTTCATATGCAGTAGTAATGCTGGAGCTCTATCTGTGACTACATTTCATATGCAGCAGTAATGCCGGAGCTCTATCTGACTACATTTCATATACAGTAGTAATGCTGGAGCTCTACCTGTGACTACATTTCATATGCAGTAGTAATGCTGGAGCTCTATCTGTGACTACATTTAATATGCAGTAGTAATGCTGGAGCTCTACCTGTGACTACATTTCATATGCAGTAGTAACGCTGGAGCTCTATCTGTGACTACATTTAATATTCAGTAGTAACGCTGGAGCTCTATCTGTGACTACATTTCATATATAGTAGTAACGCTGGAGCTCTATCTGTGACTACATTTCATATTCAGTAGTAATGCTGGAGCTCTATCTGTGACTACATTTCATATTCAGTAGTAATGCTGGAGCTCTATCTGTGACTACATTTCATATACAGCAGTAATGCTGGAGCTCTATCTGTGACTACATTTCAAATACAGTAGTAATGCTGGAGCTCTATCTGTGACTACATTTCATATGCAGTAGTAATGCTGGAGCTCTATCTGTGACTACATTTCATATGCAGTAGTAATGCTGGAGCTCTACCTCTGACTACATTTCATATACAGTAGTAATGCTGGAGCTCCATCTGTGACTACATTTCATATACAGTAGTAACGCTGGAGCTCTACATGTGACTACATTTCATATGCAGTAGTAACGCTGGAGCTCTATCTGTGACTACATTTCATATACAGTAGTAATGCTGGAGCTCTATCTGAGACTACATTTCATATATAGTGGTAAAGCTGGAGCTCTATCTGTGACTACATTTCATATGCAGTAGTAACGCTGGAGCTCTATCTGTGACTACATTTCATATACAGTAGTAATGCTGGAGCTCTATCTGTGACTACATTTCATATACAGTAGTAATGCTGGAGCTCTATCTGTGACTACATTTCATATGCAGTAGTAATGCTGGAGCTCTATCTGTGACTACATTTCATATGCAGTAGTAATGCTGGAGCTCTATCTGACTACATTTCATATACAGTAGTAATGCTGGAGCTCTATCTGTGACTACATTTCATATACAGTAGTAATGCTGGAGCTCTACCTGTGACTACATTTCATATACAGTAGTAATGCTGGAGCTCTATCTGTGACTACATTTCAAATACAGTAGTAATGCTGGAGCTCTATCTGTGACTACGTTTCATATACAGTAGTAATGCTGGAGCTCTATCTGTGAATACATTTCATATGCAGTAGTAATGCTGGAGCTCTATCTGTGACTATATTTCATATGCAGTAGTAATGCTGGAGCTCTATCTGTGACTACATTTCATATGCAGCAGTAATGCCGGAGCTCTATCTGACTACATTTCATATACAGTAGTAATGCTGGAGCTCTACATGTGACTACATTTCATATGCAGTAGTAATGCTGGAGCTCTATCTGTGACTACATTTCATATGCAGTAGTAATGCTGGAGCTCTATCTGTGAATACATTTCATACGCAGTAGTAATGCTGGAGCTCTATCTGTGACTACATTTCATACACAGTAGTAATGCTGGAGTTCTACCTGTGACTCCATTTCATATACAGTAGTAATGCTGGAGCTCTATCTGTGACTACATTTCATATACAGTAGTAATGTTGGAGCTCTATCTGTGACTACATTTCATATGCAGTAGTAATGCTGGAGCTCTATCTGTGACTACATTTAATATGCAGTAGTAATGCTGGAGCTCTACCTGTGACTACATTTCATATGCAGTAGTAACGCTGGAGCTCTATCTGTGACTACATTTCATATTCAGTATTAACGCTGGAGCTCTATCTGTGACTACATTTCATATATAGTAGTAACGCTGGAGCTCTATCTGTGACTACATTTCATATTCAGTAGTAATGCTGGAGCTCTATCTGTGACTACATTTCATATTCAGTAGTAATGCTGGAGCTCTATCTGTGACTACATTTCATATACAGTAGTAATGCTGGAGCTCTATCTGTGACTACATTTCAAATACAGTAGTAATGCTGGAGCTCTATCTGTGACTACATTTCATATGCAGTAGTAATGCTGGAGCTCTATCTGTGACTACATTTCATATGCAATAGTAATGCTGGAGCTCTATCTGACTACATTTCATATACAGTAGTAATGCTGGAGCTCCATCTGTGACTACATTTCATATACAGTAGTAACGCTGGAGCTCTACATGTGACTACATTTCATATGCAGTAGTAACGCTGGAGCTCTATCTGTGACTACATTTCATATACAGTAGTAATGCTGGAGCTCTATCTGTGACTACATTTCATATGCAGTAGTAACGCTGGAGCTCTATCTGTGACTACATTTCATATACAGTAGTAACGCTGGAGCTCTATCTGTGACTACATTTCATATGCAGTAGTAATGCTGGAGCTCTATCTGTGACTACATTTCATATACAGTAGTAATGCTGGAGCTCTATCTGTGAATACATTTCATATGCAGTATTAATGCTGGAGCTCTATCTGTGACTACATTTCATATGCAGTAGTAATGCTGGAGCTCTATCTGTTACTACATTTCATATTCAGTAGTAATGCTGGAGCTCTATCTGTGACTACATTTCATATTCAGCAGTAATGCTGGAGCTCTATCTGTGACTACATTTCAAATACAGTAGTAATGCTGGAGCTCTATCTGTGACTACATTTCATATGCAGTAGTAATGCTGGAGCTCTATCTGTGACTACATTTCATATGCAGTAGTAATAACGCTGGAGCTCTACCTGTGACTACATTTCATATGCAGTAGTAACGCTGGAGCTCTATCTGTGACTACATTTAATATACAGTAGTAATGCTGGAGCTCTATCTGAGACTACATTTCATATATCAGTGGTAAAGCTGGAGCTCTATCTGTGACTACATTTCATATACTGTAGTAATGCTGGAGCTCTATCTGTGACTAGATTTCAAATACAGTAGTAATGCTGGAGCTCTATCTGTGACTACATTTCATATGCAGTAGTAATGCTGGAGCTCTATCTGTGACTACATTTCATATGCAGTAGTAATGCTGGAGCTCTATCTGACTACATTTCATATACAGTAGTACTGCTGGAGCTCTATCTGTGACTACATTTCATATACAGTAGTAATGCTGGAGCTCTACCTGTGACTACATTTCATATGCAGTAGTAACGCTGGAGCTCTATCTGTGACTACATTTCATATACAGTAGTAATGGTGGAGCTCTATCTGAGACTACATTTCATATATAGTGGTAATGCTGGAGCTCTATCTGTGACTACATTTCATATACAGTAGTAATGCTGGAGCTCTATCTGTGACTACATTTCATATGCAGTAGTAACGCTGGAGCTCTATCTGTGACTACATTTCATATACAGTAGTAACGCTGGAGCTCTATCTGTGACAACATTTCATATGCAGTAGTAATGCTGGAGCTCTATCTGTGACTACATTTCATATTCAGTAGTAATGCTGGAGCTCTATCTGTGACTACATTTCATATTCAGTAGTAATGCTGGAGCTCTATCTGTGAATACATTTCATATACAGTAGTAATGCTGGAGCTCTATCTGTGACTACATTTCATATTCATTAGTAATGCTGGAGCTCTATCTGTGACTACATTTCATATGCAGTAGTAATGCTGGAGCTCTATCTGTGACTACGTTTCATATAAAGTAGTAATGCTGGAGCTCTACCTGTGACTACATTTCATATACAGTAGTAATGCTGGAGCTCTATCTGTGACTACATTTCATATTAATGCTGGAGCTCTATCTGTGACTACATTTCATATACAGTAGTAATGCTGGAGCTCTATCTGTGACTACGTTTCATATACAGTAGTAATGCTGGAGCTCTATCTGTGACTACATTTCATATAGAGTAGTAATGCTGGAGCTCTATCTGTGACTACATTTCATATACAGTAGTAATGCTGGAGCTCTATCTGTGACTACATTTCATATGCAGTAGTAATGCTGGAGCTCTATCTGACTACATTTCATATACAGTAGTAATGCTGGAGCTCTACCTGTGACTACATTTCATATGCAGTAGTAACGCTGGAGCTCTATCTGTGACTACATTTCATATACAGTAGTAATGCTGGAGCTCTATCTGAGACTACATTTCATATATAGTGGTAATGCTGGAGCTCTATCTGTGACTACATTTCATATACAGTAGTAATGCTGGAGCTCTATCTGTGACTACATTTCATATAGAGTAGTAATGCTGGAGCTCTACCTGTGACTACATTTCATATTTAGTAGTAATGCTGGAGCTCTATCTGTGACTACATTTCATATACAGTAGTAATGCTGGAGCTCTATCTGTGACTACATTTCATATACAGTAGTAATGCTGGAGCTCTATCTGTGACTACATTTCATATACAGTAGTAATGCTGGAGCTCTACCTGTGACTACATTTCATATAAAGTAGTAATGCTGGAGCTCTACCTGTGACTACATTTCATATACAGTAGTAATGCTGGAGCTCTATCTGTGACTACATTTCATATACAGTAGTAATGCTGGAGCTCTATCTGTGACTACATTTCATATGCAGTAGTAATGCTGGAGCTCTATCTGTGACTACATTTCATATTCAGTAGTAACGCTGGAGCTCTATCTGTGACTACATTTCATATATAGTAGTAACGCTGGAGCTCTATCTGTGACTACATTTCATATGCAGTAGTAATGCTGGAGCTCTATCTGTGACTACATTTCATATTCAGTAGTAATGCTGGAGCTCTATCTGTGACTACATTTCATATTCAGCAGTAATGCTGGAGCTCTATCTGTGACTACTATTTCTTAGTTCAGTAGTAATGCTGGAGCTCTATCTGTGACTACATTTCATATTCAGCAGTAATGCTGGAGCTCTATCTGTGACTACATTTCATATACAGTCGTAATGCTGGAGCTCTATCTGTGCTGGAGCTCTATCTGTGACTACATTTCAAATACAGTAGTAATGCTGGAGCTCTATCTGTGACTACATTTCATATGCAGTAGTAATGCTGGAGCTATATCTGTGACTACATTTCATATGCAGTAGTAATGCTGGAGCTCTATCTGACTACATTTCATATACAGTAGTAATGCTGGAGCTCCATCTGTGACTACATTTCATATACAGTAGTAACGCTGGAGCTCTACCTGTGACTACATTTCATATGCAGTAGTAACGCTGGAGCTCTATCTGTGACTACATTTCATATACAGTAGTAATGCTGGAGCTCTATCTGAGACTACATTTCATATATAGTGGTAAAGCTGGAGCTCTATCTGTGACTTCATTTCATATTCAATAGTAATGCTGGAGCTCTATCTGTGACTACATTTCAAATACAGTAGTAATGCTGGAGCTCTATCTGTGACTACATTTCATATGCAGTAGTAATGCTGGAGCTCTATCTGTGACTACATTTCATATGCAGTAGTAATGCTGGAGCTCTATCTGGACTACATTTCTTATACAGTAGTACTGCTGGAGCTCTATCTGTGACTACATTTCATATACAGTAGTAATGCTGGAGCTCTACCTGTGACTACATTTCATATGCAGTAGTAACGCTGGAGCTCTATCTGTGACTACATTTCATATACAGTAGTAATGCTGGAGCTCTATCTGAGACTACATTTCATATATAGTGGTAATGCTGGAGCTCTACCTGTGACTACATTTCATATGCAGTAGTAACGCTGGAGCTCTATCTGTGACTACATTTCATATACAGTAGTAATGCTGGAGCTCTATCTGAGACTACATTTCATATATAGTGGTAATGCTGGAGCTCTATCTGTGACTACATTTCATATACAGTAGTAATGCTGGAGCTCTATCTGTGACTACATTTCATATGCAGTAGTAACGCTGGAGCTCTATCTGTGACTACATTTCATATACAGTAGTAACGCTGGAGCTCTATCTGTGACTACATTTCATATGCAGTAGTAATGCTGGAGCTCTATCTGTGACTACATTTCATATTCAGTAGTAATGCTGGAGCTCTATCTGTGACTACATTTCATATGCAGTAGTAATGCTGGAGCTCTATCTGTATACTACGTTTCATATAAAGTAGTAATGCTGGAGCTCTACCTGTGACTACATTTCATATACAGTAGTAATGCTGGAGCTCTATCTGTGACTACATTTCATATACAGTATTAATGCTGGAGCTCTATCTGTGACTACGTTTCATATACAGTAGTAATGCTGGAGCTCTATCTGTGACTACATTTCATATGCAGTAGTAATGCTGGAGCTCTATCTGTGACTACATTCTGCAGTAGTGCGGGCCCGGGCCTTATGTTCACCGGAAGCATTTCAGAGAAGAAAAAAATCTGAATTTCACGCTACTGTAAAATGCTGTTTTTGGATATAAATATGAACTTGATGGAACAAAAAATGCATGTATTGTATAACATAATGTCCTAGGAGTGTCATCTGATGGAGATTGACAAAAGTTAGTGCATAATTCAAGCTGGTTTCTGCTTTTGGTGACGCCTGACCTTGAATTGAAAATGGATGTTTGTACTTTTGTGGCTATGTACTGTCCTAACATAATCTAACTTTATGCTTTTGCCGTAAAGCCTCTTTGAAAATCGAACAATGTGGTTAGATTAAGGAGATGTTTATCATTTAAATTGTGTAAAATAGTTGATTGTTTGAGAAATTGAAATTATTAAATTTTTGATGTTTTGAATTTCCAGCCTTGTTAGCAATCCCGGCTCGGGGTTCATTGCTAACCTGTAGCCCCAACAGGATATACAGTAGTAATGCTGGAGCTCTATCTGTGACTACATTTCATATGCAGTAGTAATGCTGGAGCTCTACCTGTGACTACATTTCATATACAGTAGTAATGCTGGAGCTCTATCTGTGACTACATTTCATATGCAGTAGTAACGCTGGAGCTCTATCTGTGACTACATTTCATATACAGTAGTAATGCTGGAGCTCTATCTTAGACTACATTTCATATATAGTGGTAATGCTGGAGCTCTATCTGTGACTACATTTCATATACAGTAGTAATGCTGGAGATCTATCTGTGACTACATTTCATATTCAGTAGTAATGCGGAGCTCTATCTGTGACTACATTTCATATGCAGTAGTAATGCTGGAGCTCTATCTGTTGGAGCTCTATCTGTGACTACATTTCATATTCAGCAGTAATGCTGGAGCTCTATCTGTGACTACATTTCATATACAGTCGTAATGCTGGAGCTCTATCTGTGACTACATTTCAAATACAGTAGTAATGCTGGAGCTCTATCTGTGACTACATTTCATATGCAGTAGTAATGCTGGAGCTCTATCTGTGACTACATTTCATATGCAGTAGTAATGCTGGAGCTCTATCTGACTACATTTCATATACAGTAGTAATGCTGGAGCTCCATCTGTGACTACATTTCATATACAGTAGTAACGCTGGAGCTCTACCTGTGACTACATTTCATATGCAGTAGTAACGCTGGAGCTCTATCTGTGACTACATTTCATATACAGTAGTAATGCTGGAGCTCTATCTGTGACTACATTTCATATAGAGTAGTAATGCTGGAGCTCTACCTGTGACTACATTTCATATTTAGTAGTAATGCTGGAGCTCTATCTGTGACTACATTTCATATACAGTAGTAATGCTGGAGCTCTATCTGTGACTACATTTCATATACAGTAGTAATGCTGGAGCTCTATCTGTGACTACATTTCATATGCAGTAGTAATGCTGGAGCTCTATCTGTGACTACATTTCATATACAGTAGTAATGCTGGAGCTCTACCTGTGACTACATTTCATACACAGTAGTAATGCTGGAGCTCTATCTGTGACTACATTTCATATACAGTAGTAATGCTGGAGCTCTATCTGTGACTACATTTCATATGCAGTAGTAATGCTGGAGCTCTATCTGTGACTACATTTCATATTCAGTAGTAACGCTGGAGCTCTATCTGTGACTACATTTCATATATAGTAGTAACGCTGGAGCTCTATCTGTGACTACATTTCATAAGCAGTAGTAATGCTGGAGCTCTATCTGTGACTACATTTCATATTCAGTAGTAATGCTGGAGCTCTATCTGTGACTACATTTCATATTCAGCAGTAATGCTGGAGCTCTATCTGTGACTACATTTCATATACAGTAGTAATGCTGGAGCTCTATCTGTGACTACATTTCAAATACAGTAGTAATGCTGGAGCTCTATCTGTGACTACATTTCATATGCAGTAGTAATGCTGGAGCTATATCTGTGACTACATTTCATATGCAGTAGTAATGCTGGAGCTCTATCTGACTACATTTCATATACAGTAGTAATGCTGGAGCTCCATCTGTGACTACATTTCATATACAGTAGTAACGCTGGAGCTCTACCTGTGACTACATTTCATATGCAGTAGTAACGCTGGAGCTCTATCTGTGACTACATTTCATATACAGTAGTAATGCTGGAGCTCTATCTGAGACTACATTTCATATATAGTGGTAAAGCTGGAGCTCTATCTGTGACTTCATTTCATATTCAATAGTAATGCTGGAGCTCTATCTGTGACTACATTTCAAATACAGTAGTAATGCTGGAGCTCTATCTGTGACTACATTTCATATGCAGTAGTAATGCTGGAGCTCTATCTGTGACTACATTTCATATGCAGTAGTAATGCTGGAGCTCTATCTGACTACATTTCTTATACAGTAGTACTGCTGGAGCTCTATCTGTGACTACATTTCATATACAGTAGTAATGCTGGAGCTCTACCTGTGACTACATTTCATATGCAGTAGTAACGCTGGAGCTCTATCTGTGACTACATTTCATATACAGTAGTAATGCTGGAGCTCTATCTGAGACTACATTTCATATATAGTGGTAATGCTGGAGCTCTACCTGTGACTACATTTCATATGCAGTAGTAACGCTGGAGCTCTATCTGTGACTACATTTCATATACAGTAGTAATGCTGGAGCTCTATCTGAGACTACATTTCATATATAGTGGTAATGCTGGAGCTCTATCTGTGACTACATTTCATATACAGTAGTAATGCTGGAGCTCTATCTGTGACTACATTTCATATGCAGTAGTAACGCTGGAGCTCTATCTGTGACTACATTTCATATACAGTAGTAACGCTGGAGCTCTATCTGTGACTACATTTCATATGCAGTAGTAATGCTGGAGCTCTATCTGTGACTACATTTCATATTCAGTAGTAATGCTGGAGCTCTATCTGTGACTACATTTCATATGCAGTAGTAATGCTGGAGCTCTATCTGTATACTACGTTTCATATAAAGTAGTAATGCTGGAGCTCTACCTGTGACTACATTTCATATACAGTAGTAATGCTGGAGCTCTATCTGTGACTACATTTCATATACAGTATTAATGCTGGAGCTCTATCTGTGACTACGTTTCATATACAGTAGTAATGCTGGAGCTCTATCTGTGACTACATTTCATATAGAGTAGTAATGCTGGAGCTCTATCTGTGACTACATTTCATATACAGTAGTAATGCTGGAGCTCTATCTGTGACTACATTTCATATGCAGTAGTAATGCTGGAGCTCTATCTGTGACTACATTTCAAATACAGTAGTAATGCTGGAGCTCTATCTGTGACTACATTTCATATGCAGTAGTAATGCTGGAGCTCTATCTGTGACTACATTTCATATGCAGTAGTAATGCTGGAGCTCTATCTGACTACATTTCATATACAGTAGTAATGCTGGAGCTCTATCTGTGACTACATTTCATATACAGTAGTAACGCTGGAGCTCTACCTGTGACTACATTTCATATGCAGTAGTAAGCTGGAGCTCTATCTGTGACTGGTAATGCTGGAGCTCTATCTGTGACTACATTTCATATGCAGTAGTAACGCTGGAGCTCTATCTGTGACTACATTTCATATACAGTAGTAATGCTGGAGCTCTATCTGTGACTACATTTCATATGCAGTAGTAATGCTGGAGCTCTATCTGTGACTACATTTCATATACAGTAGTAATGCTGGAGCTCTATCTGTGACTACATTTCATATGCAGTAGTAATGCTGGAGCTCTATCTGTGACTACATTTCATATTCAGTAGTAATGCTGGAGCTCTATCTGTGACTACATTTCATATACAGTAGTAATGCTGGAGCTCTATCTGTGACTACATTTCATATACAGTAGTAATGCTGGAGCTCTATCTGTGACTACATTTCATATGCAGTAGTAATGCTGGAGCTCTATCTGTGACTACATTTCATATGCAGTAGTAATGCTGGAGCTCTATCGGACTACATTTCATATACAGTAGTAATGCTGGAGCTCCATCTGTGACTACATTTCATATACAGTAGTAACGCTGGAGCTCTACCTGTGACTACATTTCATATGCAGTAGTAACGCTGGAGCTCTATCTGTGACTACATTTCATATACAGTAGTAATGCTGGAGCTCTATCTGAGACTACATTTCATATATAGTGGTAAAGCTGGAGCTCTATCTGTGACTTCATTTCATATACAGTAGTAATGCTGGAGCTCTATCTGTGACTACATTTCAAATACAGTAGTAATGCTGGAGCTCTATCTGTGACTACATTTCATATGCAGTAGTAATGCTGGAGCTCTATCTGTGACTACATTTCATATGCAGTAGTAATGCTGGAGCTCTATCTGACTACATTTCGTATACTGTAGTACTGCTGGAGCTCTATCTGTGACTACATTTCATATACAGTAGTAATGCTGGAGCTCTACCTGTGACTACATTTCATATGCAGTAGTAACGCTGGAGCTCTATCTGTGACTACATTTCATATACAGTAGTAATGCTGGAGCTCTATCTGAGACTACATTTCATATATAGTGGTAATGCTGGAGCTCTATCTGTGACTACATTTCATATACAGTAGTAATGCTGGAGCTCTATCTGTGACTACATTTCATATGCAGTAGTAACGCTGGAGCTCTATCTGTGACTACATTTCATATACAGTAGTAACGCTGGAGCTCTATCTGTGACTACATTTCATAGGCAGTAGTAATGCTGGAGCTCTATCTGTGACTACATTTCATATTCAGTAGTAATGCTGGAGCTCTATCTGTGACTACATTTCATATTCAGTAGTAATGCTGGAGCTCTATCTGTGACTACATTTCATATACAGTAGTAATGCTGGAGCTCTATCTGTGACTACATTTCATATTCATTAGTAATGCTGGAGCTCTATCTGTGACTACATTTCATATACAGTAGTAACGCTGGAGCTCTATCTGTGACTACATTTCATATTCAGTAGTAATGCTGGAGCTCTATCTGTGACTACATTTCATATGCAGTAGTAATGCTGGAGCTCTATCTGTGACTACATTTCATATGCAGTAGTAATGCTGGAGCTCTATCTGTGACTACATTTCATATACAGTAGTAATGCTGGAGCTCTATCTGTGACTACATTTCATATTCAGTAGTAATGCTGGAGCTCTATTTGTGAATACATTTCATATGCAGTAGTAATGCTGGAGCACTATCTGTGACTACATTTCATATGCAGTAGTAATGCTGGAGCTCTATCTGTGACTACATTTCATATCCTGTTGGGGCTCGGCGGCAGTATTGAGACATTTTGGAAAAAATATGTGCCCATTTATAACTGCCTCCTACACCAACTCAGAAGCTAGGATATGCATATTATTAACACATACGGATAGAAAACACTCTGAATTTTCTAAAACAGTTTGAATGGTGTCTGTAAGTATAACAAAACTCATATTGCAGGCAAAAACCTGTGAAAAATAGATCAAAAAAAAAAATGAATTTTGTGACTGTACTATTTAGTGTCATTGTTTTATAGATACCATAGTGAGAAAGGATTCATTTCGCAACACCTACGGCTTCCACTAGATGTCAACGATCTTTATAAAGTTGTTTGAAGCGTCTATGATAAACAGAGAGCAAATTAGAATCCAAGGAAGTTGACATGTTATCACTTCATTTTTTTGCGCCTGCGCATAAATCTGAGAAACGTGAGTTTTGTCTTCATTGTTTATCTAGACATAGGATAGGTTGTGTGAAAATATTACTGATGTTTAACGTTAAAAATGGACCAAAAGATTAATGCTAAACAACATTTGACATGTTTGAACGAACATAAATAGATTATTTACTAGGTTTTTTTAGCTTTTCGGCGTGATTTTACACTCCCCCCACCACGTTTTGTGGGAGCATAATGAACGCTAAGTACTTGGTGTTATTTGGACATAAATTATGAACTTTGTCAAAAGAAACCACATTTGTTCCGGACCTGGGATGCCTTCCGGACCTGGGATGCCTGCCTTCTGATGGAGATAATCAAAGGTAAGGGGATATTTACAATGTTATTATCGATTTTAGATGATGCTAACTGTATAGCATAGCCTGTTGTTCTTAGCATAGCACCCCGTTTATTGCAAAATGTGATTTCCCAGTAAAGTTATTTTGAGATCTGGCCATTCGGTAGCAATTACGAGATGATAATATATTATTCTTTGAATGACAATATTATAATTTACCAATGTTTTCGAATAGTAATTTTGTTATGTTCACCGGAAGCATTTCATAGAAGAAAAAAATCTGAATTTCACGCTACTGTAAAATGCTGTTTTTGGATATAAATATGAACTTGATGGAACAAAAAATGCATGTATTGTATAACATAATGTCCTAGGAGTGTCATCTGATGGAGATTGACAAAAGTTAGTGCATAATTCAAGCTGGTTTCTGCTTTTGGTGACGCCTGACCTTGAATTGAAAATGGATGTTTGTACTTTTGTGGCTATGTACTGTCCTAACATTATCTAACTTTATGCTTTTGCCGTAAAGCCTCTTTGAAAATCGAACAATGTGGTTAGATTAAGGAGATGTTTATCATTTAAATTGTGTAAAATAGTTGATTGTTTGAGAAATTGAAATTATTAGATTTTTGATGTTTTGAATTTCCAACCTTGTTAGCAATCCCGGCTCGGGGTTCATTGCTAACCTGTAGCCCCAACAGGATATACAGTAGTAATGCTGGAGCTCTATCTGTGACTACATTTCATATGCAGTAGTAATGCTGGAGCTCTACCTGTGACTACATTTCATATACAGTAGTAATGCTGGAGCTCTATCTGTGACTACATTTCATATGCAGTAGTAACGCTGGAGCTCTATCTGTGACTACATTTCATATACAGTAGTAATGCTGGAGCTCTATCTTAGACTACATTTCATATATAGTGGTAATGCTGGAGCTCTATCTGTGACTACATTTCATATACAGTAGTAATGCTGGAGCTCTATCTGTGACTACATTTCATATTCAGTAATAATGCTGGAGCTCTATCTGTGACTACATTTCATATGCAGTAGTAATGCTGGAGCTCTATCTGTGACTACATTTCATATGCAGTAGTAATGCTGGAGCTCTATCTGTGACTACATTTCATATGCAGTAGTAATGCTGGAGCTCTATCTGTGACTACATTTCATATGCAGTAGTAATGCTGGAGCTCTATCTGACTATATTTCATATACAGTAGTAATGCTGGAGCTCTATCTGTGACTACATTTCATATACAGTAGTAATGCTGGAGCTCTACCTGTGACTACATTTCATATTCAGTAGTAATGCTGGAGCTCTATCTGTGACTCTATCTGTGACTAGTAATGCTGGAGCTCTATCTGTGACTACATTTCACATACAGTAGTAATGCTGTAGCTCTATCTGTGACTACATTTCACATGCAGTAGTAATGCTGGAGCTCTATCTGTGACTACATTTCATATGCAGTAGTAATGCTGGAGCTCTATCTGTGACTACATTTCATATGCAGTAGTAATGCTGGAGCTCTATCTGTGACTACATTTCATATACAGTAGTAATGCTGGAGCTCTATCTGTGACTACATTTCATATACAGTAGTAATGCTGGAGCTCTATCTGTGACTACATTTCAAATGCAGTAGTAATGCTGGAGCTCTATCTGTGACTACATTTCATATGCAGTAGTAATGCTGGAGCTCTATCTGTGACTACATTTCATATACAGTAGTAATGCTGGAGCTCTATCTGTGACTACATTTCATATGCAGTAGTAACGCTGGAGCTCTATCTGTGACTAAATTTCATATACAGTAGTAATGCTGGAGCTCTATCTGAGACTACATTTTATATATAGTGGTAATGCTGGAGCTCTATCTGTGACTACATTTCATATACAGTAGTAATGCTGGAGCTCTATCTGTGACTACATTTCATATGCAGTAGTAATGCTGGAGCTCTATCTGTGACTACATTTCATATGCAGTAGTAATGCTGGAGCTCTATCTGTGACTACATTTCATATGCAGTAGTAATGCTGGAGCTCTATCTGTGACTTCATTTCATATGCAGTAGTAATGCTGGAGCTCTATCTGACTATATTTCATATACAGTAGTAATGCTGGAGCTCTATCTGTGACTACATTTCATATACAGTAGTAATGCTGGAGCTCTATCTGTGACTACATTTCATATTCAGTAGTAATGCTGGAGCTCTATCTGTGACTCTATCTGTGACTAGTAATGCTGGAGCTCTTTCTGTGACTACATTTCACATACAGTAGTAATGCTGTAGCTCTATCTGTGACTACATTTCACATGCAGTAGTAATGCTGGAGCTCTATCTGTGACTACATTTCATATGCAGTAGTAATGCTGTAGCTCTATCTGTGACTACATTTCATACACAGTAGTAATGCTGGAGCTCTATCTGTGACTACATTTCATATACAGTAGTAATGCTGGAGCTCTACCTGTGACTACATTTCATATACAGTAGTAATGCTGGAGCTCTATCTGTGACTACATTTCATATAAAGTAGTAATGCTGGAGCTCTATCTGTGACTACATTTCATATACAGTAGTAATGCTGGAGCTCTATCTGTGACTACATTTCATATGCAGTAGTAATGCTGGAGCTCTATCTGTGACTACATTTCATATGCAGTAGTAATGCTGGAGCTCTATCTGTGACTACATTTCATATACAGTAGTAATTCTGGAGCTCTATCTGTGACTACGTTTCATATACAGTAGTAATCCTGGAGCTCTATCTGTGAATACATTTCATATGCAGTAGTAATGCTGGAGCTCTATCTGCGACTACATTTCATGTACAGTAGTAATGCTGGAGCTCTATCTGTGACTCTATCTGTGACTAGTAATGCTGGAGCTCTATCTGTGACTACATTTCATATTCAGTAGCAATGCTGGAGCTCTCTCTGTGACTACATTTCATATACAGTAGTAATGCTGGAGCTCTATCTGCGACTACATTTCATATTCAATAGTAATTCTGTAGCTCTATCTGTGACTAGTAATTCTGTAGCTCTATCTGTGACTAGTAATGCTGGAGTCTGGCAGTAGGAGTGGCATGTAACCTCACTGTAAAGGAACGTTCAGAACTCATAAATGATAAATGCCAGATGCCCCGAATCAGCATGTTGTAAGTGAGAGCAGCTTTTCACATCCTCCAACACATGTCAGTCAGTGTTGGATTTCCTCTATATGATCTATTCCTTCATCATGCTGACAGTAGACACTATCTCCATATGATCTATTCATCATGCTGACAGTAGACAGTATCTCCATCCATATGATCTATTCATCATGCTGACAGTAGACAGTATCTCCGTCCATATGATCTATTCATCATGCTGACAGTAGACAGTATCTCCATCCATATGATCTATTCATCATGCTGACAGTAGACAGTATCTCCATCCATATGATCTATTCATCATGCTGACAGTAGACAGTATCTCCGTCCATATGATCTATTCATCATGCTGACAGTAGACAGTATCTCCATCCATATGATCTATTCATCATGCTGACAGTAGACAGTATCTCCATCCATATGATCTATTCATCATGCTGACAGTAGACAGTATCTCCATCCATATGATCTATTCATCATGCTGACAGTAGACAGTATCTCCATATGATCTATTCATCATGCTGACAGTAGACAGTATCTCCATCCATATGATCTATTCATCATGCTGACAGTAGACAGTATCTCCATCCATATGATCTATTCATCATGCTGACAGTAGACAGTATCTCCATCCATATGATCTATTCCTTCATCAGCTGAGACAGTATCTTCTCCGTATGATCTTCTGCAGTGGTAAATGTTAATAGTGGGGGGCTTTTGAAGAGGGATCTTCTAACTTGGTCTCATTCAAAATCCTGAAATGTAGATACTATACAGGTTCTAGAAATCTCCTCTCATATCCACTGGCACTATGTAGTCTGTATGTTAATCTGATGATAATCTGGAAAACATGTTGTAGAGATCCATGACATTACCAGAGGACACAGAGCCTCATACAGAAAGTTACTCAGGACAGTTATATGACCCAAATGGCTTACAGATGGAAGGATGCAGGGATTGATAGAAGGTTGAAGTGTCGTTGAGTTGATTCTGTAGACTGGCGGCAGAGCCAAGAGTGTTAGACTGTAGGGAGCACAGAGTTAGACTGGAGGGAGAACAGAGTTAGACTGGAGGGAGAACAGAGTTAGACTGGAGGGAGAACAGAGTTAGACTGGAGGGAGCACAGAGTTAGACTGGAGGGAGAACAGAGTTAGACTGGAGGGAGAACAGAGTTAGACTGGAGGGAGAACAGAGTTAGACTGGTAGACTGGAGGGAGAACAGAGTTAGACTGGAGGGAGAACAGAGTTAGACTGGAGGGAGAACAGAGTTAGACTGGAGGGAGAACAGAGTTAGACTGGAGGGAGAACAGAGTTAGACTGGAGGGAGAACAGAGTTAGACTGGAGGGAGAACAGAGTTAGACTGGAGGCAAGTATCGTCCTGTTGGTTGTGGTATTATATTGCTGAATAGCAATTTATTTTCATGAACTGAAGTTCAATTTAAACAGGCGAATAACAAGTGGCTACCTGGCTAATACCTACTCACAAGGATTCCTAAATCATTGCTAAGAATAATGAAAATGACTGCAGTTTCTACTGGTCATAGTTTTCAGGCTGGTTGTATTGGTGCTAGCTAGGTACCAAGCTAAAGCTAGCTACCCCAGAAGTCGGTTGAACAAATGATGCTTTATTACCAATACGGTATTGTAAACACATCGTTCGTGGCCGGTGTTTGCTTGTTTATACAGCTCTGACAGTGCTACTGTATCTTTTTTGACACGCAAAGACCCAAACGGCGTTCCGTAGTATGTATGTCGTGAAGCTAATAGCAGTGACGCCATTACTGTATAGCTCCAGTAGGGCAACATCTAGCCTATTATGTGGATTAGTGTCCGGTTTGGAAGGCATCTCCCAATGTCCTCCACTCCTCAAGCAATCCATTCCTCCAGCCGGCTACCTCCGAACATTCATAGACAACGTGCGATCCATGTGCGCTGATGGCCAGAGAACTGATCTCTCTGCCTGTCTGGTCTGGTCTGTCTCTCCAATTCTTGTACAGGTGCCCTCGCCACTCTCTCTCTCTCTCCCGGAGCTTTGCTCGCCTACATCATCCTCATACATCTCTAATTTTTGATTGGTCTATTTGATTAGTGACTTTTAGGGCAATAAACAAACACGACGCTGTTGTTCATATTGCTGATGTCTACCATTGGCTTTTACAATGTTGGTGATACTTTTAGAGCCCATTGCACTGTGAATGAGGAAATATATGATTGTTTCTCCCTCGACTATTGTGAGAAACCCCACGCTTGCTCCGGAAACGCACATGAGAACTATGCATATTTCTCACCAAAAATATGGGAGAAATTGGACTCTTGCGCTGACATGTCAGGACTGTTCTCTTGGTACTTAACCATGTCTCTGGACTTTACACATGTCCTGAAATATGTGGCGTTAAAGACTCTGGTGACTATGGATTCTCATTAGAATGGAATTAGAATGGAATAGAATGGAATTAATCCCTGATGTTGAACTAGCCTTTTCTTACTTCCACAACGCATTCCACGATGTATGCAACAGGCCCCTTTTAAAAAATTCAGGATTAAGGACAGAGAGAACCCTTGGTTTACTAAGGAACTTACAAAAATCATAAGGGAACGAAATGCTATGTGGGCTAATGTAAGAGGGACTGGTTTGGCAGATGATTGGATTGCTTTTTAAATGTCTTCGAAATATGGGTGTGGCTATGATCCATAAATTCAAAGCAGACCACTACCTGAAATCTACTTCACATAATTTAAATAATCCATCCAAATTTTGGCAAGTAGTGAAAGGTTTGGAATGCAATAAAGATACACAGCTTCCCAAACAATTGTTGGTAGACACACAGATTGTAACTGAGAGAACCTCTATTCTGAAAGCCTTGAATCAGCATTTTTTAGATGCAGGCAGTTTATTTGAAAAGGTCAAAGGTATAATTGAGCCCCCTATGAATTTACCTGACACCCCTGTGCACTCCTTCACCAGGTTCTCCCTTACATCCTTCTCTGTTTCAGAATTATGTAAAGTCCTGAAAGAAATTGATGGAAATAAATCCCCTGGCCCTGATGAACTAGACCCCTGCCTCCTACACCGAGCTGCAGACATCATTGCTCCCCACTTAATATGTAATATGATGGTTATTGTGGTATTATATAGTCCTGATGGTTATTGTGGTATTATATAGTCCTGATGGTTATTGTGGTATTATATAGTCCTGTTGGTTATTGTGGTATTATATAGTCCTGTTGGTTATTGTGGTACAGTATTATATAGTCCTGTTGGTTATTGTGGTATTATATAGTCCTGTTGGTTATTGTGGTATTATATAGTCCTGTTGGTTATTGTGGTATTATATAGTCCTGTTGGTTATTGTGGAACAGTATTATATAGTCCTGGTGGTTATTGTGGTATTATATAGTCCTGATGGTTATTGTGGTACAGTATTATATAGTCCTGATGGTTATTGTGGTATTATATAGTCCTGATGGTTATTGTGGTATTATATAGTCCTGGTGGTTATTGTGGTATTATATAGTCCTGTTGGTTATTGTGGTATTATATAGTCCTGGTGGTTATTGTGGTATTATATAGTCCTGGTGGTTATTGTGGTATTATATAGTCCTGATGGTTATTGTGGTATTATATAGTCCTGATGGTTATTGTGGTATTATATAGTCCTGTTGGTTATTGTGGTATTATATAGTCCTGGTGGTTATTGTGGTATTATATAGTCCTGATGGTTATTGTGGTATTATATAGTCCTGATGGTTATTGTGGTATTATATAGTCCTGATGGTTATTGTGGTATTATATAGTCCTGGTGGTTATTGTGGTATTATATAGTCCTGATGGTTATTGTGGTATTATATAGTCCTGATGGTTATTGTGGTATTATATAGTCCTGGTGGTTATTGTGGTATTATATAGTCCTGTTGGTTATTGTGGTATTATATAGTCCTGGTGGTTATTGTGGTATTATATAGTTCTGATGGTTATTGTGTTACAGTATTATATAGTACTGATGGTTATTGTGGTATTATATAGTCCTGATGGTTATTGTGGTATTATATAGTCCTGTTGGTTATTGTGGTATTATATAGTCCTGGTGGTTATTGTGGTATTATATAGTCCTGATGGTTATTGTGGTATTATATAGTCCTGGTGGTTATTGTGGTATTATATAGTCCTGATGGTTATTGTGGTATTATATAGTCCTGGTGGTTATTGTGGTATTATATAGTCCTGATGGTTATTGTGGTATTATATAGTCCTGGTGGTTATTGTGGTATTATATAGTCCTGTCGTTATTGTGGTACGTTTATATAGTCCTGGTGGTTATTGTGGTATTATATAGTCCTGTTGGTTATTGTGGTATTATATAGTCCTGATGGTTATTGTGGTATTATATAGTCCTGGTGGTTATTGTGGTATTATATAGTCCTGGTGGTTATTGTGGTATTATATAGTCCTGGTGGTTATTGTGGTATTATATAGTCCTGATGGTTATTGTGGTATTATATAGTCCTGGTGGTTATTGTGGTATTATATAGTCCTGATGGTTATTGTGGTATTATATAGTCCTGGTGGTTATTGTGGTACAGTTATATAGTCCTGATGGTTATTGTGGTATTATATAGTCCTGTTGGTTATTGTGGTATTATATAGTCCTGTTGGTTATTGTGGTATTATATAGTCCTGATGGTTATTGTGGTATTATATAGTCCTGTTGGTTATTGTGGTATTATATAGTCCTGATGGTTATTGTGGTATTATATAGTCCTGGTGGTTATTGTGGTATTATATAGTCCTGATGGTTATTGTGGTATTATATAGTCCTGGTGGTTATTGTGGTATTATATAGTCCTGATGGTTATTGTGGTGTTATATAGTCCTGGTGGTTATTGTGGTATTATATAGTCCTGTCGTTATTGTGGTACAGTATTATATAGTCCTGGTGGTTATTGTGGTATTATATAGTCCTGTTGGTTATTGTGGTATTATATAGTCCTGATGGTTATTGTGGTATTATATAGTCCTGATGGTTATTGTGGTATTATATAGTCCTGATGGTTATTGTGGTATTATATAGTCCTGATGGTTATTGTGGTATTATATAGTCCTGGTGGTTATTGTGGTATTATATAGTCCTGGTGGTTATTGTGGTATTATATAGTCCTGGTGGTTATTGTGGTATTATATAGTTCTGATGGTTATTGTGTTACAGTATTATATAGTACTGATGGTTATTGTGGTATTATATAGTCCTGATGGTTATTGTGGTATTATATAGTCCTGGTGGTTATTGTGGTATTATATAGTCCTGTTGGTTATTGTGGTACAGTATTATATAGTCCTGATGGTTATTGTGGTATTATATAGTCCTGTTGGTTATTGTGGTATTATATAGTACTGATGGTTATTGTGGTATTATATAGTCCTGATGGTTATTGTGGTACAGTTTTATATAGTCCTGTTGGTTATTGTGGTATTATATAGTCCTGGTGGTTATTGTGGTACAGTATTATATAGTACTGATGGTTATTGTGGTATTATATAGTCCTGATGGTTATTGTGGTACATTATTATATAGTCCTGATGGTTATTGTGGTATTATATAGTCCTGATGGTTATTGTGGTATTATATAGTCCTGGTGGTTATTGTGGTATTATATAGTCCTGATGGTTATTGTGGTATTATATAGTCCTGATGGTTATTGTGGTATTATATAGTCCTGTTGGTTATTGTGGTATTATATAGTCCTGATGGTTATTGTGGTATTATATAGTCCTGATGGTTATTGTGGTATTATATAGTCCTGATGGTTATTGTGGTATTATATAGTCCTGATGGTTATTGTGGTATTATATAGTCCTGATGGTTATTGTGGTATTATATAGTCCTGATGGTTATTGTGGTATTATATAGTCCTGTTGGTTATTGTGGTATTATATAGTCCTGATGGTTATTGTGGTATTATATAGTCCTGATGGTTATTGTGGTACAGTATTATATAGTACTGATGGTTATTGTGGTATTATATAGTCCTGATGGTTATTGTGGTATTATATAGTCCTGATGGTTATTGTGGTACAGTATTATATAGTCCTGTTGGTTATTGTTGTATTATATAGTCCTGATTGTTATTGTGGTATTATATAGTCCTGATTGTTATTGTGTTATTATATAGTCCTGGTGGTTATTGTGGTATTATATAGTCCTGATGGTTATTGTGGTATTATATAGTCCTGTTGGTTATTGTGGTATTATATAGTCCTGGTGGTTATTGTGGTACAGTATTATATAGTCCTGGTGGTTATTGTGGTATTATGTAGTCCTGATGGTTATTGTGGTATTATATAGTCCTGATGGTTATTGTGGTATTATATAGTCCTGATGGTTATTGTGGTATTATATAGTCCTGATGGTTATTGTGGTATTATATAGTCCTGATTGTTATTGTGGTATTATATAGTCCTGTTGGTTATTGTGGTATTATATAGTCCTGATGGTTATTGTGGTACATTATTATATAGTCCTGATGGTTATTGTGGTATTATATAGTCCTGATGGTTATTGTGGTATTATATAGTCCTGATGGTTATTGTGGTACATTATTATATAGTCCTGATGGTTATTGTGGTATTATATAGTCCTGTTGGTTATTGTGGTATTATATAGTCCTGATGGTTATTGTGGTACAGTATTATATAGTCCTGGTGGTTATTGTGGTATTATGTAGTCCTGATGGTTATTGTGGTATTATATAGTCCTGATGGTTATTGTGGTATTATATAGTCCTGATGGTTATTGTGGTATTATATAGTCCTGGTGGTTAGTTCTGATGGTTATTGTGGTATTATATAATCCTTTTTGGTTATTGTGGTATTATATAGTCCTGATGGTTATTGTGGTGCGGTATTATATAGTCCTGATGGTTATTTTGGTATTATATAGTCCTGTTGGTTATTGTGGTATTATATAGTCCTGATGGTTATTGTGGTATTATATAGTCCTGATGGTTATTGTGGTATTATATAGTCCTGATGGTTATTGTGGTATTATATAGTCCTGATGGTTATTGTGGTACAGTATTATATAGTCCTGATGGTTATTGTGGTATTATATAGTCCTGGTGGTTATTGTGGTATTATATAGTCCTGATGGTTATTGTGGTATTATATAGTCCTGATGGTTATTGTGGTATTATATAGTCCTGATGGTTATTGTGGTATTATATAGTCCTGGTGGTTATTGTGGTATTATATAGTCCTGATGGTTATTGTGGTATTATATAGTCCTGATGGTTATTGTGGTATTATATAGTCCTGTTGGTTATTGTGGTATTATATAGTCCTGATGGTTATTGTGTTATTATATAGTCCTGATGGTTATTGTGGTATTATATAGTCCTGGTGGTTATTGTGGTATTATATAGTTCTGATGGTTATTGTGTTACAGTATTATATAGTACTGATGGTTATTGTGGTATTATATAGTCCTGATGGTTATTGTGGTATTATATAGTCCTGTATGTTATTGTGGTATTATATAGTCCTGGTGGTTATTGTGGTATTATATAGTTCTGATGGTTATTGTGTTACAGTATTATATAGTACTGATGGTTATTGTGGTATTATATAGTCCTGATGGTTATTGTGGTATTATATAGTCCTGGTGGTTAGTTCTGATGGTTATTGTGGTATTATATAATCCTTTTGGTTATTGTGGTATTATATAGTCCTGATGGTTATTGTGGTATTATATAGTCCTGGTGGTTAGTTCTGATGGTTATTGTGGTATTATATAATCCTTTTGGTTATTGTGGTATTATATAGTCCTGATGGTTATTGTGGTATTATATAGTCCTGATGGTTATTGTGGTATTATATAGTCCTGTTGGTTATTGTGGTACAGTATTATATAGTCCTGATGGTTATTGTGGTATTATATAGTCCTGATGGTTATTGTGGTATTATATAGTCCTGATTGTTATTGTGGTATTATATAGTCCTGTTGGTTATTGTGGTATTATATAGTCCTGATGGTTATTGTGGTACAGTATTATATAGTACTGATGGTTATTGTGGTATTATATAGTCCTGATGGTTATTGTGGTACATTATTATATAGTCCTGATGGTTATTGTGGTATTATATAGTCCTGATGGTTATTGTGGTACAGTATTATATAGTCCTGGTGGTTATTGTGGTATAATATAGTCCTGGTGGTTATTGTGGTAATATATAGTCCTGGTGGTTATTGTGGTATTATATAGTCCTGTTGGTTATTGTGGTATTATATAGTCCTGATGGTTATTGTGGTATTATATAGTCCTGTTGGTTATTGTGGTATTATATAGTCCTGTTGGTTATTGTGGTATTATATAGTCCTGATGGTTATTGTGGTATTATATAGTACTGATGGTTATTGTGGTATTATATAGTCCTGATGGTTATTGTGGTATTATATAGTCCTGATGGTTATTGTGGTATTATATAGTCCTGTTGGTTATTGTGGTATTATATAGTCCTGTTGGTTATTGTGGTATTATATAGTCCTGATGGTTATTGTGGTATTATATAGTACTGATGGTTATTGTGGTATTATATAGTCCTGATGGTTATTGTGGTATTATATAGTCCTGATGGTTATTGTGGTATTATATAGTCCTGGTGGTTATTGTGGTATTATATAGTCCTGATGGTTATTGTGGTATTATATAGTCCTGTTGGTTATTGTGGTATTATATAGTCCTGGTGGTTATTGTGGTATTATATAGTCCTGATGGTTATTGTGGTACAGTATTATATAGTCCTGTTGGTTATTGTGGTATTATATAGTCCTGATGGTTATTGTGGTATTATATAGTTCTGATGGTTATTGTGGTATTATATAATCCTTTTTGGTTATTGTGGTATTATATAGTCCTGATGGTTATTGTGGTATTATATAGTCCTGTTGGTTATTGTGATATTATATAGTCCTGTTGGTTATTGTGTTATTATATAGTCCTGATGGTTATTGTGGTATTATATAGTCCTGGTGGTTATTGTGGTATTATATAGTCCTGGTGGTTATTGTGGTATTATATAGTCCTGATGGTTATTGTGGTATTATATAGTCCTGGTGGTTATTGTGGTATTATATAGTCCTGATGGTTATTGTGGTATTATATAGTCCTGATGGTTATTGTGGTATTATATAGTCCTGATGGTTATTGTGGTATTATATAGTCCTGGTGGTTATTGTGGTATTATATAGTCCTGATGGTTATTGTGGTATTATATAGTTCTGATGGTTATTGTGGTATTATATAATCCTTTTTGGTTATTGTGGTATTATATAGTCCTGATGGTTATTGTGGTATTATATAGTCCTGTATGTTATTGTGGTATTATATAGTCCTGGTGGTTATTGTGGTATTATATAGTTCTGATGGTTATTGTGTTACAGTATTATATAGTACTGATGGTTATTGTGGTATTATATAGTCCTGATGGTTATTGTGGTATTATATAGTCCTGTATGTTATTGTGGTATTATATAGTCCTGGTGGTTAGTTCTGATGGTTATTGTGGTATTATATAATCCTTTTGGTTATTGTGGTATTATATAGTCCTGATGGTTATTGTGGTACAGTATTATATAGTCCTGTTGGTTATTGTTGTATTATATAGTCCTGGTGGTTATTGTGGTATTATATAGTCCTGATGGTTATTGTGGTATTATATAGTCCTGATGGTTATTGTGGTATTATATAGTCCTGATGGTTATTGTGGTATTATATAGTCCTGTTGGTTATTGTGGTATTATATAGTCCTGGTGGTTATTGTGGTATTATATAGTCCTGATGGTTATTGTGGTATTATATAGTCCTGATGGTTATTGTGGTATTATATAGTCCTGATGGTTATTGTGGTATTATATAGTCCTGATGGTTATTGTGGTATTATATAGTCCTGGTGGTTATTGTGGTATTATATAGTCCTGATGGTTATTGTGGTATTATATAGTCCTGTTGGTTATTGTGGTATTATATAGTCCTGTTGGTTATTGTTGTATTATATAGTCCTGGTGGTTATTGTGGTATTATATAGTCCTGATGGTTATTGTGGTATTATATAGTCCTGATGGTTATTGTGGTATTATATAGTCCTGTTGGTTATTGTGGTATTATATAGTCCTGTTGGTTATTGTGGAACAGTATTATATAGTCCTGATGGTTATTGTGGTATTATATAGTCCTGATGGTTATTGTGGTATTATATAGTCCTGATGGTTATTGTGGTATTATATAGTCCTGGTGGTTATTGTGGTATTATATAGTCCTGGTGGTTATTGTGGTATTATATAGTCCTGATGGTTATTGTGGTATTATATAGTCCTGTTGGTTATTGTGGTACAGTATTATATAGTCCTGATGGTTATTGTGGTATTATATAGTCCTGATGGTTATTGTGGTACAGTATTATATAGTCCTGATGGTTATTGTGGTATTATGTAGTCCTGATGGTTATTGTGGTATTATATAGTCCTGATGGTTATTGTGGTATTATATAGTCCTGGTGGTTATTGTGGTATTATATAGTCCTGATGGTTATTGTGGTATTATATAGTCCTGATGGTTATTGTGGTATTATATAGTCCTGTTGGTTATTGTGGTATTATATAGTCCTGATGGTTATTGTGGTATTATATAGTCCTGATGGTTATTGTGGTATTATATAGTCCTGATGGTTATTGTGGTATTATTTAGTCCTGATGGTTATTGTGGTATTATATAGTCCTGGTGGTTATTGTGGTATTATATAGTCCTGGTGGTTATTGTGGTATTATATAGTCCTGATGGTTATTGTGGTACAGTATTATATAGTCCTGTTGGTTATTGTGGTATTATATAGTCCTGGTGGTTATTGTGGTATTATATAGTCCTGATGGTTATTGTGGTATTATATAGTCCTGATGGTTATTGTGGTATTATATATAGTCCTGTTGGTTGTTGTGGTATTATATAGTCCTGATGGTTATTGTGGTATTATATAGTCCTGATGGTTATTGTGGTATTATATAGTCCTGATGGTTATTGTGGTATTATATAGTCCTGTTGGTTATTGTGGTATTATATAGTCCTGATGGTTATTGTGGTATTATATAGTCCTGATGGTTATTGTGGTATTATATAGTCCTGATGGTTATTGTGGTATTATATAGTCCTGATGGTTATTGTGGTATTATATAGTCCTGGTGGTTATTGTGGTATTATATAGTCCTGATGGTTATTGTGGTATTATATAGTCCTGTTGGTTATTGTGGTATTATATAGTCCTGATGGTTATTGTGGTATTATATAGTCCTGATGGTTATTGTGGTATTATATAGTCCTGATGGTTATTGTGGTATTATATAGTCCTGATGGTTATTGTGGTATTATATAGTCCTGATGGTTATTGTGGTATTATATAGTCCTGGTGGTTATTGTGGTATTATATAGTCCTGATGGTTATTGTGGTATTATATAGTCCTGATGGTTATTGTGGTATTATATAGTCCTGATGGTTATTGTGGTATTATATAGTCCTGATGGTTATTGTGGTATTATATAGTCCTGGTGGTTATTGTGGTATTATATAGTCCTGATGGTTATTGTGGTACAGTATTATATAGTCCTGTTGGTTATTGTGGTATTATATAGTCCTGATGGTTATTGTGGTATTATATAGTCCTGTTGGTTATTGTGGTATTATATAGTCCTGATGGTTATTGTGGTATTATATAGTCCTGATGGTTATTGTGGTATTATATAGTCCTGATGGTTATTGTGGTATTATATAGTCCTGTTGGTTATTGTGGTATTATATAGTCCTGATGGTTATTGTGGTATTATATAGTCCTGATGGTTATTGTGGTATTATATAGTCCTGATGGTTATTGTGGTATTATATAGTCCTGATGGTTATTGTGGTATTATATAGTCCTGATGGTTATTGTGGTATTATATAGTCCTGGTGGTTATTGTGGTATTATATAGTCCTGATGGTTATTGTGGTATTATATAGTCCTGATGGTTATTGTGGTATTATATAGTCCTGATGGTTATTGTGGTATTATATAGTCCTGATGGTTATTGTGGTATTATATAGTCCTGATGGTTATTGTGGTATTATATAGTCCTGATGGTTATTGTGGTATTATATAGTCCTGATGGTTATTGTGGTATTATATAGTCCTGATGGTTATTGTGGTATTATATAGTCCTGATGGTTATTGTGGTATTATATAGTCCTGTTGGTTATTGTGGAACAGTATTATATAGTCCTGATGGTTATTGTGGTATTATATAGTCCTGATGGTTATTGTGGTATTATATAGTCCTGATGGTTATTGTGGTATTATATAGTCCTGGTGGTTATTGTGGTATTATATAGTCCTGATGGTTATTGTGGTATTATATAGTCCTGATGGTTATTGTGGTATTATATAGTCCTGATGGTTATTGTGGTATTATATAGTCCTGATGGTTATTGTGGTATTATATAGTCCTGATGGTTATTGTGGTATTATATAGTCCTGTTGGTTATTGTGGTATTATATAGTCCTGATGGTTATTGTGGTATTATATAGTCCTGATGGTTATTGTGGTATTATATAGTCCTGATGGTTATTGTGGTACAGTATTATATAGTCCTGTTGTTATTGTGGTATTATATAGTCCTGATGGTTATTGTGGTATTATATAGTCCTGGTGGTTATTGTGGTATTATATAGTCCTGATGGTTATTGTGCAGTATTATATAGTCCTGTTGGTTATTGTGGTATTATATAGTCCTGGTGGTTATTGTGGTATTATATAGTCCTGTTGGTTATTGTGGTATTATATAGTCCTGATGGTTATTGTGGTATTATATAGTCCTGATGGTTATTGTGGTATTATATAGTCCTGATGGTTATTGTGGTATTATATAGTCCTGATGGTTATTGTGGTACAGTATTATATAGTCCTGGTGGTTATTGTGGTATTATATAGTCCTGATGGTTATTGTGGTATTATATAGTCCTGATGGTTATTGTGGTATTATATAGTCCTGATGGTTATTGTGGTATTATATAGTCCTGATGGTTATTGTGGTATTATATAGTCCTGTTGGTTATTGTGGTATTATATAGTCCTGTGGTTATTGTGGTATTATATAGTCTGTGGTTATTGTGGTATTATATAGTCCTGTTGGTTATTGTGGTATTATATAGTCCTGATGGTTATTGTGGTATTATATAGTCCTGATGGTTATTGTGGTATTATATAGTCCTGATGGTTATTGTGGTATTATATAGTCCTGATGGTTATTGTGGTATTATATAGTCCTGATGGTTATTGTGGTATTATATAGTCCTGGTGGTTATTGTGGTATTATATAGTCCTGTTGGTTATTGTGGTACAGTATTATATAGTCCTGATGGTTATTGTGGTATTATATAGTCCTGATGGTTATTGTGGTATTATATAGTCCTGATGGTTATTGTGGTATTATATAGTCCTGGTGGTTATTGTGGTATTATATAGTCCTGTTGGTTATTGTGGTATTATATAGTCCTGATGGTTATTGTGGTATTATATAGTCCTGTGGTTATTGTGGTATTATATAGTCCTGTGGTTATTGTGGTATTATATAGTCCTGTTGGTTATTGTGGTATTATATAGTCCTGATGGTTATTGTGGTATTATATAGTCCTGTTGGTTATTGTGGTACAGTATTATATAGTCCTGATGGTTATTGTGGTATTATTAGTCTGTGGTTATTGTGGTATTATATAGTCCTGATGGTTATTGTGGTATTATATAGTCCTGATGGTTATTGTGGTATTATATAGTCCTGATGGTTATTGTGGTACAGTATTATATAGTCCTGTTGGTTATTGTGGTATTATATAGTCCTGATGGTTATTGTGGTATTATATAGTTATATAGTCCTGATGGTTATTGTGGTATTATATAGTCCTGATGGTTATTGTGGTATTATATAGTCCTGATGGTTATTGTGGTATTATATAGTCCTGATGGTTATTGTGGTATTATACAGTCCTGATGGTTATTGTGGTATTATATAGTCCTGATGGTTATTGTGGTATTATATAGTCCTGATGGTTATTGTGGTATTATATAGTCCTGGTGGTTATTGTGGTATTATATAGTCCTGATGGTTATTGTGGTATTATATAGTCCTGATGGTTATTGTGGTATTATATAGTTCTGATGGTTATTGTGGTATTATATAGTCCTGATGGTTATTGTGGTATTATATAGTCCTGATGGTTATTGTGGTATTATATAGTCCTGATGGTTATTGTGGTATTATATAGTCCTGATGGTTATTGTGGTATTATATAGTCCTGGTGGTTATTGTGGTATTATATAGTCCTGTTGGTTATTGTGGTATTATATAGTCCTGATGGTTATTGTGGTATTATATAGTCCTGATGGTTATTGTGGTATTATATAGTCCTGATGGTTATTGTGGTATTATATAGTCCTGGTGGTTATTGTGGTATTATATAGTCCTGGTGGTTATTGTGGTATTATATAGTCCTGGTGGTTATTGTGGTACAGTATTATATAGTCCTGATGGTTATTGTGGTATTATATAGTCCTGATGGTTATTGTGGTATTATATAGTCCTGATGGTTATTGTGGTATTATATAGTCCTGGTGGTTATTGTGGTATTATATAGTCCTGTTGGTTATTGTGGTATTATATAGTCCTGGTGGTTATTGTGGTATTATATAGTCCTGTTGGTTATTGTGGTATTATATAGTCCTGTTGGTTATTGTGGTACAGTATTATATAGTCCTGATGGTTATTGTGGTATTATATAGTCCTGATGGTTATTGTGGTATTATATAGTCCTGATGGTTATTGTGGTATTATATAGTCCTGTTGGTTATTGTGGTATTATATAGTCCTGGTGGTTATTGTGGTATTATATAGTCCTGATGGTTATTGTGGTATTATATAGTCCTGTTGGTTATTGTGGAACAGTATTATATAGTCCTGTTGGTTATTGTGGTATTATATAGTCCTGATGGTTATTGTGGTATTATATAGTCCTGTTGGTTATTGTGGTATTATATAGTCCTGATGGTTATTGTGGTATTATATAGTCCTGGTTGGTTATTGTGGTATTATATAGTCCTGATGGTTATTGTGGTATTATTTAGTCCTGATGGTTATTGTGGTATTATATAGTCCTGTTGGTTATTGTGGTATTATATAGTCCTGATGGTTATTGTGGTATTATATAGTCCTGTTGGTTATTGTGGTATTATATAGTCCTGATGGTTATTGTGGTATTATATAGTCCTGATGGTTATTGTGGTATTATATAGTCCTGATGGTTATTGTGGTATTATATAGTCCTGATGGTTATTGTGGTATTATATAGTCCTGATGGTTATTGTGGTATTATATAGTCCTGATGGTTATTGTGGTATTATATAGTCCTGATGGTTATTGTGGTATTATTATATAGTCCTGATGGTTATTGTGGTATTATATAGTCCTGATGGTTATTGTGGTATTATATAGTCCTGATGGTTATTGTGGTATTATATAGTCCTGTTGGTTATTGTGGTATTATATAGTCCTGTGGTATTGTGGTATTATATAGTCCTGTGGTTATTGTGGTATTATATAGTCCTGATGGTTATTGTGGTATTATATAGCCCTGTTGGTTATTGTGGTACTATATAGTCCTGATGGTTATTGTGGTATTATATAGCCCTGTTGGTTATTGTGGTATTATATAGTCCTGATGGTTATTGTGGTATAGTATTACATAGTCCTGGTGGTTATTGTGGTATTATTTAGTCCTGATGGTTATTGTGGTATTATATAGTCCTGATGGTTATTGTGGTATTATATAGTCCTGTTGGTTATTGTGGTATTATATAGTCCTGATGGTTATTGTGGTATTATTATATAGTCCTGATGGTTATTGTGGTATTATATAGTCCTGATGGTTATTGTGGTATTATATAGTCCTGGTGGTTATTGTGGTATTATATAGTCCTGATGGTTATTGTGGTATTATATAGTCCTGATGGTTATTGTGGTATTATATAGTCCTGATGGTTATTGTGGTATTATATAGTCCTGATGGTTATTGTGGTATTATATAGTCCTGTTGGTTATTGTGGTATTATATAGTCCTGTTGGTTATTGTGGTATTATATAGTCCTGATGGTTATTGTGGTATAGTATTATATAGTCCTGTCCTGGTGGTTATTGTGGTATTATTTAGTCCTGATGGTTATTGTGGTATTATATAGTCCTGATGGTTATTGTGGTATTATATAGTCCTGTTGGTTATTGTGGTATTATATAGTCCTGATGGTTATTGTGGTATTATATAGTCCTGATGGTTATTGTGGTATTATATAGTCCTGATGGTTTTTGTGATATTATATAGTCCTGATGGCTCGAAGACAATGTTCTGAAGGACTTTGTTAACTAGCCAGGCACTAACTTGTCTCTCTCTTCTCAGTAAATTAATGGCAAATGGATAAATGGGCGATAATTGTGCAGATTACTTTACAATTGAATTTAGATGAGGCCTAACTGAATGATCAGGAGGGTGAAGAGATTAATTTAATTTAGAAATACAATAGTGTAATGAGTTTGTGTTATGCCTACTTATCAGCTTTGTTTAAAGCAAATAATTTGAGCACGTGCCATGCAGGTTGATTTTATTTTATTTTAAGTTTTAGTTTGTAAAAACAAGCTGTTATGGGACTGTATTTTTTTACTATAACTCTATTACTTATCAAATGTATTGTAAGGAAATGAAAACATGCCAAGTGCTGCAGTCGGCCTTTACAGTAATGCGGAACATATCCTTGACTCTATCCAAGATGATGAGCGAAGCGAAGCAAATGATGCAAGCCCACTGAATGACTGACAAATGGATGAATGGGCAATAATTGTGCTCCTTACTTCACAATGTAATTTAGATGAGGCCTAACAGAATGATAAGGAGGGTGAAGAGGTTGATTTCATTTAGAAAGACAATAGTGTAATGAGTTTGTGTTATGCCTATTAATCATCTTTGGCACTCATGTTAATAATTTGACTTGGGAAACAAACGATGCCAGTCTGCCTGCACAGTCGGCCCATTAGACTACACCTAAACTATACCGAAACTAATTTCAAACATTAAAAAAAGTTTGCCTATACGCTTTAGTCACACAGGTGCCATTTTGAAACGAAACCGAGCATTAGTGAGGTCGGGCACTGATGTTGGGCGATTATAAGTCTGGCTCGCAGTCGGCGTTCCAATTCATCCCAAATGTGTTCAATTGGGCTGAGGTCAGGGCTCTTTGCAGGCCAGTCAAGTTCTTCCACATTGATCTCAACAAACCATTTCTGTATGGACCTCGCTTTGTCATGCTGAAACAGGTAAGGGCCTTCCCCAAACTGTTGCAACAAAGCACCAAATTGTCTGGAATGCCATTGTATGCTGTACCGTTAAGATTTCCCTTCACTGGAAATAAGGGGCCATGAAAAACAGCCCCACACCGTTATTCATCCTCCACCAAACTTTACAGTTGCCACTATGCATTGGGGCAGGTAGTGTTCTCCTAGCATCCGCCGGACTGCCAGTTGGTGAAGCGTGATTCATCACTCAAGAGAAAGGGGTTCCACTGCTCCTTAGTCCAATGGCGGTGAGCTTTACACCACTCCAGCCGACACTTGGCATTCCGCATGGTGATCTTAGGCTTGTCAGCCATGGAAACCCATTTCATGAAGCTCCCGACAAACATTTCTTGTGCTGACGTTGCTTCCAGAGGCAGTTTGGAACTCGGTAGTGAGTGTTGAAACCGAGGAAAGACAATTTTTAACACTCGGCGGCCCCATTCTGTGAGCTTGTGTGGCCTACCACTTTGCGGCTTAGCCATTGTTGCTCATAGACGTTTCCACTTCACAATAAAAGCACTTACAGAGGACCGGGGCAGCTCTAGCAGGGCAGAAATTTGACGAACAGACTTGTTGGAAAGGTGGCATCCTATGACGGTGCCACACTGAAAGTCACTGAGCTCTTTAGTAAGGCCATTCTACTGCCAATGTTTGTCTATGGAGATTGCATGGCTGTGTGCTCGATTTATACACCTGTCAGCAATTGGTGTGGCTGAAATTGCTGAATCCACAAATTTGAAGGGCTGTCCACATTCTTTTGTAAATTTAGTGAATCTTATTTAACAGCATTACTGAATGCATTCAGGCATTGTTACATACAACCTTTTTAGCTAAGTAGTTAGAAAATATTCCCTGTTGTTGCTGAGGCAGTGCTTGTCATCTTGGTTCAAGTATGGTTTCACAGTCAGTATGAGGTCGTTTGGCTCAATGTGAAAGAAGGATCCGTCAATAATTCAGCTAGCTTGCTGGTCAGTTAGGTAAAGGGGAGTGTCAATTGAATATGGTAGTGTCTACATGCAAATTAGGATAAGACTACTTTAGAAAAAGCCAGATAATGTGCTTGGATGCAGGACTTCGAATGGGAAGTGTGATGGTATTCATTCTAGTAGTGCGCTAGGATGCCACGAACTGCACAATCCACAAATGGAAGGTACTGTTTGTGTGTAAAACATACCCAGTTTCCCTTTTCATTTGCATCCAGAATAATAAAACATTTTATTAATCAATAGCCACTTTCGCTGAATTGACATCCCATTATATTCATCCTGTTTCAGTTCGCAACATGATTTCAAATCTGCTTGCTAAACTCGCTGCTGAAATGCAAATGATTCATGGATTCTCAGTTCGATTTAATAGACCCACAATGATATGGAATTTCAGTTAGATTTAGTAGACCCAAATGGAGTAATGTTGGCCCTACCAGACTGTTAATATCAAAAAACTCAAACATCACTACAGAAATCCATACATTTTCGTTGTACTGCTTTTGTTTTCTGCCTTGTTCTAGACTTAGTTAATATCCTTAGTCTTAGTTAATATTATCTTACATTTACATTTACATTTAAGTCATTTAGCAGACGCTCTTATCCAGAGCGACTTACAAATTGGTGCATTCACCTTATAATATCCAGTGGAACAACCACTTTACAATAGTGCATCTAAATCTTTTAAGGGGGGGGGGGGGGGGTTAGAAGGATTACTTTATCCTATCCTAGGTATTCCTTAAAGAGGTGGGGTTTCAGGTGACTCCGGAAGGTGGTGATTGACTCCGCTGTCCTGGCGTCGTGAGTGAGCTTTGTTCCACCATTGGGGTGCCAGAGCAGCGAACAGTTTTGACTGGGCTGAGCGGGAACTGTGCTTCCTCAGAGGTAGGGAGGCGAGCAGGCCAGAGGTGGATGAACGCAGTGCCCTTGTTTGGGTGTAGGGCCTGATCAGAGCCTGAAGGTACGGAGGTGCCGTTCCCCTCACAGCTCCATAGGCAAGCACCATGGTCTTGTAGCGGATGCGAGCTTCGACTGGAAGCCAGTGGAGAGAGCGGAGGAGCGGGGTGACGTGAGAGAACTTGGGAAGGTTGAACACCAGACGGGCTGCGGCGTTCTGGATGAGTTGTAGGGGTTTAATGGCACAGGCAGGGAGCCCAGCCAACAACGAGTTGCAGTAATCCAGATGGGAGATGACAAGTGCCTGGATTAGGACCTGCGCCGCTTCCTGTGTGAGGCAGGGTCGTACTCTGCGAATGTTGTAGAGCATGAACCTACAGGATCGGGTCACCGCCTTGATGTTAGTGGAGAACGACAGGGTGTTGTCCAGGTTCACGCCGAGGCTCTTAGCACTCTGGGAGGAGGACACAAGGGAGTTGTCAACCATGATGGCGAGATCATGGAACGGGCAGTCCTTCCCCGGGAGGAAGAGCAGCTCCGTCTTGCCGAGGTTCAGCTTGAGGTGGTGATCCGTCATCCACACTGATATGTCTGCCAGACATGCAGAGATGCGATTCGCCACCTGGTTGTCAGAAGGGGGAAAGGAGAAGATTAATTGTGTGTCATCTGCATAGCAATGATATGAGAGACCATGTGAGGATATGACAGAGCCAAGTGACTTGGTGTATAGCGAGAATAGGAGAGGGCCTAGAACAGAGCCCTGGGGGACACCAGTGGTGAGAGCACGTGGTGCGGAGACAGATTCTCGCCACGCCACCTGGTAGGAGCGACCTGTCAAGGTAGGATGCAATTCAAGCGTGGGCCGCGCCGGAGATGCCCAGCTCGGAGAGGGTGGAGAGGAGGATCTGATGGTTCACAGTATCAAAGGCAGCAGATAGGTCTAGAAGGACGAGAGCAGAGGAGAGAGAGTTAGCTTTAGCAGTGCGGAGAGCCTCCGTGACACAGAGAAGAGCAGTCTCAGTTGAATTCCCAGTCTTGAAACCTGACTGATTAGGATCAAGAAGGTCATTCTGAGACCTTCCGGTTTGGAGCGAGCAGTCGCACCACGCTTCGCTCCACAGGTAATATTCCACTTCGCTACATTACAACGGCTTGATTTGTTTGATCTGAGCAATTCTTCTTAGCTAGCTACATAGCCGTCTTTGTATCAAAGATAATTGTGTAGTTTAGAGTAACTGAGTAATTATCGAGGCTAGCTATCTTCGTCCTCCTAACGTAGTCAACACTGCTAGCTGCTAGCTAGCTAGTCATCACTGTTAGCTAGCCAACTTCTACCGACTAGCAGCACCGCAGAAACTATTACATTACAACGCAACGACTTGATTAGTGTGGTGTTAGTGTTAGTTAGCCAGCTACATAGTTGTCTGTGCTGTCTCTGTATCTAAGATAATTGTGTAGTTTGAGTTTGAGTATTATCGAGGTGTGCTAGCCAGCCGCGACGCGGCGCCAGACTTACTCAACACACCTAGTCATCATTAACCCACTGCCAGATAGCCATCCGTTACCGACTAGCAGCGCTGTAGTTACTAATACTTCACAACGGAACGATTTGACTAGTGCAGTGTTACCTAGCTAGCTACCTAGTTGTCTTTGTCATAGTTTGATAATTGTTCATTGATAATTGTTAGCTAGCCAGCCATCGAGGTTAGCTAGCCAGCTATTTCCGTCCCCCGCGACGCCATTTTTCCTAACCTAGCCAACTATTACCGACGAGCAGCATTGTTGAAACTAAATACACTACAAGGAACGTCTTGATTAGTGTTATGTTAGCTAGCTAGCTACAAAGTTGCTTTGTATCATGACAAGGTGTAGTACTGAAACTACCGAGGTTACCTAGCCAGCTACACGTTCAAAGTCAACAACGCAGCCACTGCTAGCTAGCCTACTCCACCAGCCAGCAGTACTGTATCATTTTAGTCAATAACATTTTTGCAACGTAAGCTTAACTTCCTGAACATTCGAGACGTGTAGTCCACTTGTCACTCCAATCTCATTTGCATTAGCGTAGCCTCTTCTGTAGCTTGTCTACTATGTGTCTGCCTATCCCTGTTCTCTCTCCTCTGCACAGGCCATACAAACGCTCCACACCGCGTGGCCGCTGCCGCTCTAACCTGGTGGTCCCAGCGCGCACGACCCACGTGGAGTTCCAAGTCTCCGGCAGCCTCTGGAACTGCCGGTCTGCGGCCAACAAGGCTGAGTTCATCTCTAGAAAGTGAAAGTGGCTAGCAGCAGAGACAGAAGAGGAAAATGTAGAGAGGAGGGAGTGAAAGGATGCCAGGTCCGCAGGGAGGCGAGTTTTCCTCCATTTCCGCTTGGCTGCCCGGAGCCCTGTTCTGTGAGCTCGCAGTGAGTCGTCGAGCCACGGAGCAGGAGGGGAGGACCGAGCCGGCCTGGAGGATAGGGGACAGAGGAAATCAAAGGATGCAGAGAGGGAGGAGAGGAGGGTTGAGGAGGCAGAATCAGGAGATAGGTTGGAGAAGGTTTGAGCAGAGGGAAGAGATGATAGGATGGAAGAGGAGAGAGTAGCGGGAGAGAGAGAGCGAAGGTTGGGACGGCGCAATACCATCCGAGTAGGGGCAGAGTGAGAAGTGTTGGATGAGAGCGAGAGGGAAAAGGATACAAGGTAGTGGTCGGAGACTTGGAGGGGAGTTGCAATGAGATTAGTGGAAGAACAGCATCTAGTAAAGATGAGGTCAAGCGTATTGCCTGCCTTGTGAGTAGGGGGGAAGGTGAGAGGGTGAGGTCAAAAGAGGAGAGGAGTGGAAAGAAGGAGGCAGAGAGGAATGAGTCAAAGGTAGACGAGGGGAGGTTAAAGTCACCCAGAACTGTGAGAGGTGAGCCATCCTCAGGAAAGGAACTTATCAAGGCGTCAAGCTCTTTGATGAACTCTCCAAGGGAACCTGGAGGGCGATAAATGATAAGGATGTTAAGCTTGAAAGGGCTGGTAACTGTGAGAGCATGGAATTCAAATGAGGAGATAGACAGATGGGTCAGGGGAGAAAGAGAGAATGTCCACTTGGGAGAGATGAGGATTCCAGTGCCACCACCCCGCTGGCTCGATGCTCTAGGGGTATGCGAGAACACGTAGGCAGACGAGGAGAGAGCAGTAGGAGTAGCAGTGTTATCTGTGGTAATCCATGTTTCCGTCAGCGCCAGGAAGTCTAGGGACTGGAGGGTAGCATAGGCTGAGATGAACTCAGCCTTGTTGGCCGCAGACCGGCAGTTCCAGAGGCTGCCGGAGACCTGGAACTCCACGTGGGTCGTGCGCGCTGGGACCACCAGGTTAGAGTGGCAGCGGCCACGCGGTGTGGAGCGTTTGTGTGGCCTGTGCAGAGGGGAGAGAACAGGGAAAAAGACAGACACATAGTAGACAAGCTACAGAAGAGGCTACGCTAATGCAAAGGAGATTGGAATGACAAGTGGACTACACGTCTCGAATGTTCAGAAAGTTAAGCTTACGTTGCCAAAATCTTATTGAATGGCCAATCCATATCATTATCTGTTCTTTGACCCTAATGGTGTATTGAAATAAGTCTTAGGTCTTCTTGTCTAACTTCTCTTTTTACTTGGTTTCCAGGTGGAGTTCTCCTCTTAAAGTCCATTCATGGAGACGAAATGCAACAATTATTTCCTTGAGAGTCCGAAAAGTGGGCGGACATGAAGTCCAAGTTGGACCACGTCTTCTTTGAGCACTTCCTGCCAGCCCTGTGTAGGTACAGAGAAAGAAGAGCCACACTGGTAGGAAGAGACGGGCTACCCTGGTGGTCCTACCATGGTGCCATGGTTATAATAAATCATTGTGTATACTTGATTCATTGATTTACATGACTTGACTTTGAAATGTGTTTATAATTCCAGTTTTATGATTGAATCTTAAAATATTGCTATAATTGAAATTAGCCTATTTGATTGAAGCTTGAGCTTTTAATGAACTGTGTTTATAATTCTTGTGAAATGATTGACGCTGGAGACATGCATTTTGATGATTAAATAATGAAAAAGGGGGGACAAACATATTAATGCCCATGATTTTGAAATGAGATTTTCGACGAGTGTCCACATATATTTGATCATGTACTGTATATACAGTACCAGTCAAAGGGTAGTTTAGTGCAAGGAAACTAAAAATATTTGTGTCCTGAGATCCTCAAAAGGTTCTACAGCTGCACCAGCGAGAGCATCCTGACTGGTTGCATCACTGCCTGGTACGGCAACTGCTCGGCCTCCGACCGCAAAGCGCTACAGAGGGTAGTGCGTACAGCCCAGTACATCACTGGGGCTAAGCTTCCTGCCATCCAGGACCTCTACACCAGGCGGTGTCAGAGGAAGGCCCTAGAAATTGTCAAAGATCCCAGCCACCCCAGTCATAGACTGTTCTCTTTACTACCGCACGGCAAGCGGTACCGGAGTGCCAAGTCTAGGACAAAAAGGCTTCTCAACAGTTTTTACCCCCAAGCCATAAGACTCCTGAACAGGTAATCAAATGGCTACTCGGACTATTTGCATTGTGTGCCCCCCCCCCAATCCCTCTTTTACGCTCTTTTACGCTGCTGCTACTCTCTGTTTATCATATATGCACAGTCACTTTAACTCTACATTCATGTACATACTACCTCAATTGGCCCGACCAACCACTGCTCCCGCACATTGGCTAAGCGGGCTATCTGCATTGTGTCCCGCCACCCACCACCCGCCAACACCTCTTTTACGCTACTGCTACTCTCTGTTCATCATATATGCATAGTCACTTTAACCATATCTACATGTACATACAACCTCAATTAGCCTGACAAACCGGTGTCTGTAGTTAGCCTCACTACTGTATATAGCCTCTCTACTGTATATAGCCTCTCTACTCTTATAGCCTCTCTACTGTATATAGCCTCTCTACTGTATATAGCCTCTCTACTGTATATAGCCTCTCTACTGTATATAGCCTCTCTACTGTATATAGCCTCTACTGTATATAGCCTCTCAATAGTTTATAGCCTCTCTACTGTATATAGCCTCTCTATTGTATATAGCCTCGCTACTGTTTTTCACTGTCTTTTTACTGTTGTTTTATTTCTTTACTTACCTATTGTTCACCTAAAACCTTTTTTGCACTATTGGTTAGAGCCTGTAAGTAAGCATTTCACTGTAAGCTCTAGAACTGTTGTATTCGGCGCAAGTGACAAATAAACGTTGATTTTATTTGAATACAGTCATCCAGGTTGGATGGGAGGGAAAGGCTAGTTTAGTGGAAGGAATAAGGTAGCCCAGGTTGGATGGGAAGGAAAGGCTAGTTTAGTGGAAGGAATAAGGTAGCCCAGGTTGGATGGGAGGGAAAGGCTAGTTTAGTGGAAGGAATAAGGTAGCCCAGGTTGGATGGGAAGGAAAGGCTAGTTTAGTGGAAGGAATAAGGTAGCCCAGGTTGGATGGGAGGGAAAGGCTAGTTTAGTGGAAGGAATAAGGTAGCCCAGGTTGGATGGGAGGGAAAGGCTAGTTTAGTGGAAGGAATAAGGTAGCCCAGGTTGGATGGGAAGGAAAGGCTAGTTTAGTGGAAGGAATAAGGTAGCCCAGGTTGGATGGGGGAAAGGCTAGTTTAGTGAAGGAATAAGGTAGCCCAGGTTGGATGGGGGAAAGGCTAGTTTAGTGGAAGGAATAAGGTAGCCCAGGTTGGATGGGAAGGAAAGGCTAGTTTAGTGGAAGGAATAAGGTAGCCCAGGTTGGATGGGAAGGAAAGGCTAGTTTAGTGGAAGGAATAAGGTAGCCCAGGTTGGATGGGAAGGAAAGGCTAGTTTAGTGGAAGGAATAAGGTAGCCCAGGTTGGATGGGAAGGAAAGGCTAGTTTAGTGGAAGGAATAAGGTAGCCCAGGTTGGATGGGAAGGAAAGGCTAGTTTAGTGGAAGGAATAAGGTAGCCCAGGTTGGATGGGAGGGAAAGGCTAGTTTAGTGGAAGGAATAAGGTAGCCCAGGTTGGATGGGAAGGAAAGGCTAGTTTAGTGGAAGGAATAAGGTAGCCCAGGTTGGATGGGAAGGAAAGGCTAGTTTAGTGGAAGGAATAAGGTAGCCCAGGTTGGATGGGAAGGAAAGGCTAGTTTAGTGGAAGGAATAAGGTAGCCCAGGTTGGATGGGAGGGAAAGGCTAGTTTAGTGGAAGGAATAAGGTTGCCTACTTTTTAAAAAGGCCTCTGGAATCAGTTGATCCATTACTCTTTATTCTAACTCAGCGCTGGACACAAAGGGGTTTTATTGACAGTGTAAGTAAAAGGTAGCTGAATTGTCCAGGAGGGATAGGGTTTCGCATTTCAATTAAATGAAATACTGAACCCAGGCCTGAAGTGTAGTGCCAGCAGCAGTCACAGGGAGGGGGAGAGAGAGGGAGAGCTGGGGGGAGAGAGAGGGATAGAGAGGTGGAGAGAGATGGAGAGGGAGGGGGGATAGAGTGGAGAGAGGGAGGGAGAGAGAGCTGGGGTGACAGGGAGGGAGAGCTGGGGGGAGAGAGGGAGAGCGAGAGGGAGAGCTAGGGGGAGAGAGAGGGAGAGCTGGGGATAGAGGGATGAGGAGAGAGAAGTGGATAGGGAGGGGGGGAGAGAGAGGGAGTGCTGGGGGGAGAGAGAGGGAGTGCTGGGGGGAGAGAGAGGGAGAGCTGGGGGTGAGAGAGAGAGAGAGAGAGAGAGAGAGAGAGAGAGAGAGAGAGAGCTGGGAGAGAGAGCTGGGAGAGAGAGCTGGGAGAGAGAGCTGGGAGAGAGAGAGCTGGGAGAGAGAGCTGGGAGAGTCTATGGCCAGTCCCTACAGTATGGTTAAAAGAGGGAGTTGGCAGAGAGTGATTCATGTTCAATTTCACAGAGAGCAGCCAGTGCTCTAGAACCATTTTAACACTCCTGATAAAGATATTGATTATAACAAACCTTCAGTCTCATGGGAAAAGCCTTTTAGTCTCCTGGTAGAATATGTATTCATATGGCAGAATCACTCCACAGTTCAGCGAGGAGTCTAAGATGTGAAACTCATATGTTTTACTGTTCAGGGAAAATGGTCTGGTTCCACTGGAATAACTAGAGATTATGTAATCAGATGTTATTCATGGTACTTATGTACTGTAAGAAAGAAGTACCATGAATAATCTGGGGAATCAGAACTAGCCTGGTCCCAGATCTGTGTATGATCTTGCTATTTTGGCATGACAATTAGTGACATGACAAGAACTTGGCATAATGCACAAACAGGTCTGGGACCTGGGCTAAAGGACTAACAGGTCTGGGACCTGGGCTAAAAGACAAACAGGTCTGGGACCTGGGCTAAAAGACAAACAGGTCTGGGACCTGGGCTAAAGGACAAACAGGTCTGGGACCTGGGCTAAAGGACAAACAGGTCTGGGACCTGGGCTAAAAGACTAACAGGTCTGGGACCTGGGCTAAAAGACAAACAGGTCTGGGACCTGGGCTAAAGGACTAACAGGTCTGGGACCTGGGCTAAAGGACTAACAGGTCTGGGACCTGGGCTAAAAGACTAACAGGTCTGGGACCTGGGCTAAAGGACTAACAGGTCTGGGACCTGGGCTAAAGGACTAACAGGTCTGGGACCTGGGCTAAAAGACTAACAGGTCTGGGACCTGGGCTAAAGGTCAAACAGATCTGGGACCTGGGCTAAAGGACTAACAGATCTGGGACCTGGGCTAAAAGACAAACAGATCTGGGACCTGGGCTAAAGGACTAACAGGTCTGGGACCTGGGCTAAAGGACAAACAGGTCTGGGACCTGGGCTAAAAGACAAACAGGTCTGGGACCTGGGCTAAAAGACTAACAGGTCTGGGACCTGGGCTAAAGGACAAACAGGTCTGGGACCTGGGCTAAAGGACAAACAGGTCTGGGACCTGGGCTAAAGGACTAACAGGTCTGGGACCTGGGCTAAAGGACAAACAGGTCTGGGACCTGGGCTAAAGGACAAACAGGTCTGGGACCTGGGCTAAAGGACTAACAGGTCTGGGACCTGGGCTAAAAGACAAACCGGTCTGGGACCTGGGCTAAAGGATAAACAGGTCTGGGACCTGGGCTAAAGGACTAACAGGTCTGGGACCTGGGCTAAAGGACAAACAGGTCTGGGACCTGGGCTAAAGGACTAACAGGTCTGGGACCTGGGCTAAAGGTCAAACAGATCTGGGACCTGGGCTAAAAGACTAACAGGTCTGGGACCTGGGCTAAAGGACAAACAGGTCTGGGACCTGGGCTAAAGGACTAACAGGTCTGGGACCTGGGCTAAAGGACTAACAGGTCTGGGACCTGGGCTAAAGCTGCTGGCTAATGTTTACATTTAAAATATGTATCTTACTCAGCACCAACTTCATGACCAATGAGACCTGACTGCATTGTGCACATGGCAGAGAGCTCCTGGTGAAGAGAACACCTAATCTGGACTGATGTGGTGAGGTAGTGAGGAGGACTGCTGATCTGATCTGATGTGGTGAGGTAGTGAGGAGGACTACTGATCTGATCTGATGTGGTGAGGTAGTGAGGAGGACTGCTGATCTGATCTGATGTGGTGAGGAGGACTGCTGATCTGATCTGATGTGGTGAGGTAGTGAGGAGGACTACTGATCTGATCTGATGTGGTGAGGAGGACTGCTGATCTGATCTGATGTGGTGAGGTAGTGAGGAGGACTACTGATCTGATCTGATGTGGTGAGGTAGTGAGGAGGACTACTGATCTGATCTGATGTGGTGAGGTAGTGAGGAGGACTGCTGATCTGATCTGATGTGGTGAGGAGGACTGCTGATCTGATCTGATGTGGTGAGGTAGTGAGGAGGACTACTGATCTGATCTGATGTGGTGAGGTAGTGAGGAGGACTACTGATCTGATCTGATGTGGTGAGGTAGGGAGGAGGACTGCTGATCTGATGTGGTGAGGTAGTGAGGAGGACTGCTGATCTGATCTGATGTGGTGAGGTAGTGAGGAGGACTGCTGATCTGATCTGATGTGGTGAGGTAGTGAGGAGGACTGCTGATCTGATCTGATGTGGTGAGGTAGTGAGGAGGACTGCTGATCTGATGTGTCCTGTGTGGCTCAGTTGGTAGAGCATGGTGTTTGCATGGTGTTTGCATGGTGTTTGCAATGCCATGGTTGTGGGTTCGATTCCCACGGGGGACCAGCACGGGAAAAGAATGTATGAAATGTATGCATTCACTACTGTAAGTCGCTCTGGGTAAGAGCGTCTGCTAAATGACTAAAATGTATGTAGTGAGGAGGACTGCTAATCTGGACTGATGTGTGGTTGCCTTTTTTGTGTCATAGCAGCGGTAGAGGCATCACCGAACTGCTTGCTACACGTTAGCTGTGGAGGACTACCAAGTCCAGGCTACAGAGAGACTGAGCTGACGACGACATCAGGACTAGCAAGACAACACCTGGCCTCACAGACTACAGAGAGACTGAGGACGACATCAGGAGCAGCAAGACAACTCCAACACCATCACCTGGCCTCACAGACTACAGAGAGACTGAGGACGACATCAGGAGCAGCAAGACAACTCCAACACCATCACCTGGCCTCACAGACTACAGAGAGACTGAGGACGACATCAGGAGCAGAAAGACAACTCCATCACCATCACCTGGCCTCACAGACTACAGAGAGACTGAGGACGACATCAGGAGCAGAAAGACAACTCCAACACCATCACCTGGCCTCACAGACTACAGAGAGACTGAGGACGACATCAGGAGCAGAAAGACAACTCCATCACCATCACCTGGTGTCACAGAAGATAATGAGTTGCAGCCTTATATCAGCATCTTCTCAACCATGAAGACAGTTCCAATCTAGGACAGTTCCTATTGAATTACCTATAGAATATAGTATCTAGGAATGTTGCTATCCAGAGGCCGGTGGGTTTGTGACTGCAGGCAGCAGCTGCCATTGTGTAACTGATTGCATTAAACAGAAGACAGTAGGCTGCCACCACCTAACCCCCCCCCCCCAGCTCTGTAGCTCCGTCCATCAGGCCATCATCCCTGTGACAGAGAACATATTGAACATGAGCTTCACTCAGACAACTCACCCACCTCCTGCTGCTGCCTCCTTCTCTTCTTACCGCTAACATGTCCCAGCTTCACACTATAGCACTGTCCTCTGTCTTCCTCTATTCTCCCTGTGACACCTTGAGTTAACACTGCCTCAATGAGACTTTAGAGAGAGAGAGGTGGACCACTCAGCTAGAATACAGCCAACCAGAGCCATCTACATATCCACTGGAGCCTGAGAGAGAAGGAGGAGGAGAGGAGGAGAGGAGGAGAGGAGAGGAGGAGAGGAGGAGAGGAGAGGAGAGGAGGAGAGAGGAAGAGAGGAGGAGAGGATAGGAAGAGATGAGGAGAGGAGGAGGAGAGGAGGAGAGGAGAGGAAGAGATGAGGAGAGGAGAGGAGGAGGAGAGGAGGAGAGGAGAGGAAGAGATGAGGAGAGGAGAGGAAGAGATGAGAGGAGAGGAAAAGATGAGGAGAAGAGAGGAGGAGGAGAGGAGGAGAGGAGGAAAGGAGGAAAGGAGGAGGAGAGGATTGGAGAAGAGAGGAGGAGAGGAGGAAAGGAGAGGATTGGAGAAGAGAGGAGGAGAGGAGGAAAGGAGAGGAGGAGAGGAGGAGACGAGGAGAGGATTGGAGAAGGGAAGAGAGGATGGGAGAAGACAGGAGGAGAGGAGGAGGAGGAGAGGATTAGAGGAGGAGAGGAGGAGAGGATTGGAGAAGAGAGGAGAGGAGGAGAGGATTGGAGAAGAGAGGAGAGGAGGAGTGGATTGGAGAAGAGAGGAGTGGAGAGGAGAGTAGAGGAGGAGATGAGGAGAGGAGAGGAGGAGATGAGGAGAGGAGAGGAGGAGATGAGGAGAGGAGAGGAGAGGAGAGAAGAGTACCCTGAAGTGATATTGTTGAGGATGAGTTTAAATGGGACCAGCCGTACGACTGCTCAATGGTCAATTAATAACTGAACCTGAACTATCGCGAACTGACCCTCCGCAAACCCACTAGACTATATATACACACCATATACACACTATACACTATATACACACCATATACACACTGACCCTCCGCAAACCCACTAGACTATATATGCACAGCATATACACACTATACACTATATACACACTGACCCTCCGCAAACCCACTAGACTATATATACACACCATATACACACTATACACTATATACACACTATATACACACCATATACACACTATACACTATATGCACACCATATACACTATATACACACTGTATACACACTCACTAGACTATATACACACTATATACACACTATATATACACTATATACACACTATATACACACCATGTACACACTGACCCTCCGCAAACCCACTAGACTATATATGCACACCATATACACTATATACACACTGTATACACACTCACTAGTCTATATACACACTATATACACACTATATATACACTATATACACACTATATACACACTGACCCTCCGCAAACCCACAAGACTATATATGCACACCATATACACACTATATACACAGTATATATACACTATATACACACTATGTACACAATATGTACACACTATATATACACCATATACACACCATATACACACTATATACACACCATATACACTATATATACACTATATACACACTATACACTATATACACACTATATACACACTATATACACACTATATACACACCATATACACACTGACCCTCCGCAAACCCACAAGACTATATATGCACACCATATACACACTATATACACAGTATATATACACTATATACACACTATGTACACACTATGTACACACTATATACACACTATATATACACCATATACACACCATATACACACTATATACACACCATATACACTATATATACACTATATACACACTATAGACTATATACACACTATATACACACTATATACACACTATATACACACCATATACACACTGACCCTCCGCAAACCCACTAAACTATATATGCACACCATATACACAAATCAAATCAAATTTATTTATATAGCCCTTCGTACATCAGCTGATATTCTCAAAGTGCTGTACAGAAACCCAGCCTAAAACCCCAAACAGCAAGAAAAGCATGTGAAAGAAGCACGGTGGCTAGGAAAAACTCCCTAGGAAAAACTCCCTAGAAAGGCCAAAAACCTAGGAAGAAACCTAGAGAGGAACCAGGCTATGAGGGGTGGCCAGTCCTCTTCTGGCTGTGCAGGGTGGATATTATAACAGAACATGGTCAAGATGTTAAAATGTTCATAAATGACCAGCATGGTCAAATAATAATAATCATAGTAGTTGTCGAGGGTGCAACAAGCACGTCCGGTGAACAGTTCAGGGTTCCATAGCCGCAGGCAGAACAATTGAAACTGGAGCAGCAGCACGGCCAGGTGGACTGGGGACAGCAAGGAGTCATCATACCAGGTAGTCCTGAGGCATGGTCCTAGGGCTCAGGTCCTCCGAGAGAAAGACAGAAAGAGAGAAAGAGAGAATTAGAGAGAGCATATTTAAATACACACAGGACACCGGATAAGACAAGAGAAATACTCCAGATGTAACAGATTGACCCTAGCCCCCCGACACATAAACTACTGCAGCATAAATACCGGAGGCTGAGACAGGAGGGATCAGAAAACACTGTGGCCCCATCCGATGATACCCCCGGACAGGGCCAAACAGGCAGGATATAACCCCACCCACTTTGCCAAAGCATAGCCCCCACACCACTAGAGGGATGTCTCCAACCACCAACTTACCGTCCTAAGACAAGGCCGAGTATAGCCCACAACGATCTCCGCCATGGCACAACCCAAGGGGGGGGCGCCAACCCAGACAGGAAGACCACGTCAGTGACTCAACCCACTCAAGTGACGCACCCCTCCCATGGACGGCATGGAAGAACACCAGTAGGCCAGTGACTCAGCCCCTGTAAAAGGGTTAGAGGCAGAGAATCCCAGTGGAAAGAGGGGAACCGGCAAGGCAGAGACAGCAAGGGCGGTTCGTTGCTCCAGCCTTTCCATTCACCTTCACACTCCTGGGCCAGACTATACTTAATCATAGGACCTACTGAAGAGATAAGTCTTCAGTAAAGACTTAAAGGTTGAGACTGAGTCTGCGTCTCTCACATTGGTAGGCAGACCATTCCATAAAAATGGAGCTCTATAGGAGAAAGCCCTACCTCCAGCCGTTTGCTTAGAAATTCTAGGGACAATTAGGAGGCCTGCGTCTTGTGACCGTAGCGTACGTGTAGGTATGTTCGGCAGGACCAAATCGGAAAGATAGGTAGGAGCAAGCCCATGTCATGCTTTGTAGGTTAGCAGTAAAACCTTGAAATCAGCCCTTGCCTTAACCTGTTAGGGCTAGGGGGCAGCATTTGCACGTCTGGATAAAAAAAATGTACCCGATTTAATCTGGTTACTAATCCTACCCAGTAACTACAATATGCATATACTTATTATATATGGATAGAAAACACTCTAAAGTTTCTAAAACTGTTTGAATGGTGTCTGTGAGTATAACAGAACTCATTTGGCAGGCAAAACCCTGAGACATTTTCTGACAGGAAGTGGATACCTGATGTGTTGTATTGACTTTAAACCTATCCCATTGAAAAACACAGGGGCTGAGGAATATTTTGGCACTTCCTATTGCTTCCACTAGATGTCACCAGCCTTTACAAAGTGTTTTGAGTCTTCTGGAGGGAGATCTGACCGAACAAGAGCCATGGAACGATGATGTCCCATTAGACACCTGGCGCGCAAGTTCATGTTGGGTACCCTCGTTCCAATACGTTATAAAAGAGTATGCATTCGTCCACCTTGAATATTATTCATGTTCTGGTTAAAAAAGGCCCTAATGATTTATGCTATACAACGTTTGACATGTTTGAACGAACGGAAATATATTTTTTCCCCTCGTTCATGACGAGAAGTCCGGCTGGCTTAGATCATGTGCTAACAAGACGGAGATTTTTGGACATAAATGATGAGCTTTTTTGAACAAAACTACATTCGTTATGGACCTGTGATACCTGGAAGTGACATCTGATGAAGAGAATCAAAGGTAATGGATTATTTACATAGTATTTTCGATTTTAGATCTCCCCAACATGACGTCTAGTCTGTATCGCAACGCGTATTTTTCTGGGCGCAGTGCTCAGATTATTGCAAAGTGTGATTTCCCAGTAAGGTTATTTTTAAATCTGGCAAGTTGATTGCGTTCAAGAGATGTAAATCTATAATTCTTTAAATGACAATATAATATTTTACCAATGTTTTCTAATTTTAATTATTTAATTTGTGACGCTGACTTGACTGCCGGTTATTGGAGGGAAACGATTTCCTCAACATCAATGCCATAGTAAAACGCTGTTTTTGGATATAAATATGAACTTGATAGAACTAAAAATGCATGCATTGTCTAACATAATGTCCTAGGAGTGTCATCTGATGGAGATTGTAAAAGGTTAGTGCATCATTTTAGCTGGTTTTATGGTTTTGGTGACCCTGTCTTTGACTTGACAAAACATTACACACAACTCTTGTAAATGTACTGTCCTAACATACTCTAAATTTATGCTTTCGCCGTAAAACCTTTTTGAAATCGTAAAACGTGGTTAGATTAAGGAGATGTTTATCTTTCAAATGGTGTAAAATAGTTGTATTTTTGAAAAATTTGAATTTTGACATTTATTTGGATTCAAATTTGCCGCTCTTGAAATGCACCTGCTGTTGATGGAGTGCACCACGGGTGGCACGCTAGCGTCCCACCTAGCCCATAGAGGTTAACAGGAAGCCAGTGTAGGGAGGCTAGCACTGGAGTAATATAATCAAATTTTTTGGTTCTAGTCAGGATTCTAGCAGCCGTATTTAGCACTAACTGAAGTTTATTTAGTGCTTTATCCGGGTAGCCGGAAAGTAGAGCATTGCAGTAGTCCAGCCTAGAAGTAACAAAAGCATGGATTAATTTTTCTGCGTCATTTTTGGACAGAAAATTTCAGATTTTTGCAATGTTACGTAGATGGAAAAAAGCTGTCCTTGAAACAGTCTTGATATGTTCTTCAAAAGAGAGATCAGGGTCCAGAGTAACGCCGAGGTCCTTCACAGTTTTATTTGAGACGACTGTACAACCATCCAGATTAATTGTCAGATTCAACAGAAGATCTGTTTGTTTCTTGGGACCTAGAACAATCATCTCTGTTTTGTCCGAGTTTAAAAGTAGAAAGTTTGCAGCCATCCACTTCTTTATGTCTGAAACACAGGCTTCTAGCGAGGGCAATTTTGGGGCTTCACCATGTTTCATTGAAATGTACAGCTGTGTGTCGTCCGCATAGCAGTGAAATTTAACATTATGTTTTCGAATGACATCCCCAAGAGGTAAAATATATAGTGAAAACAATAGTGGTCCTAAAACGGAACCTTGAGGAACACCGAAATGTACAATTGATTTGTCAGAGGACAAACCATTCACAGAGACAAACTGATATTTTTCCGACAGATAAGATCTAAACCAGGCCAGAACTTGTCCATGTAGACCAATTTGGGTTTCCAATCTCTCCAAAAGAATGTGGTGATCGATGGTATCAAAAGCGGCACTAAGATCTAGGAGCACGAGGACAGATGCAGAGCCTCGGTCTGACGTCATTAAAAGGTCATTTACCACCTTCACAAGTGCAGTCTCAGTGCTATGATGGGGTCTAAAACCAGACTGAAGCGTTTCGTATACATTGTTTGTCTTCAGGAAGGCAGTGAGTTGCTGTGCAACAGCTTTTTCAAAAATTTTGAGAGGAATGGAAGATTCGATATAGGCCGATAGTTTTTTATAATTTCTGGATCAAGATTCGGCTTTTTCAAGAGAGGCTTTATTACTGGCACTTTTAGTGAGCTTGGTACACATCCGGTGGATAGAGAGCCATTTATTATGTTCAACATAGGAGGGCCAAGCACAGGAAGCAGCTCTTTCAGTAGTTTAGTTGGAATAGGGTCCAGTATGCAGCTTGAGGGTTTGGAGGCCATGATTATTTTCATCATTGCGTCAAGAGATATAGTACTAAAACACTTTAGTATCTCCCTTGATCCTAGGTCCTGGCAGAGTTCTGTAGACTCAGGACAATGGAGCTTTGGAGGAATACCCAGATTTAAAGAGGAGTCTGTAATTTGCTTTCTAATGATCATGATCTTTTCCTCGAAGAAGTTCATAAATTTATTACTGCTGAAGTGAAAGCCATCCTCCATTTGCGAAGGCTGCTTTGTAGTTAGCTTTGCGACAGTATCAAAAAGAAATTTCGGATTGTTCTTATTTTCCTCAATTAAGTTGGAAAAATAGGATGATCGAGCAGCAGTGAGGGCTCTTCGATACTGCACGGTACTGTCTTTCCAAGCTAGTCGGAAGACTTCCAGTTTGGTGTGGCGCCATTTCCGTTCCAATTTTCTGGAAGCTTGCTTCAGAGCTCGTGTATTTTCTGTATACCAGGGAGCTAGTTTCTTATGATAGATGTTTTTAGTTTTTAGGGGTGCAACTGCATCTAGGGTATTGCGCAAGGTTAAATTGAGTTCCTCGGTTAGGTGGTTAACTGATTTTTGTCCTCTGACGTCCTTGGGTAGGCAGAGGCAGTCTGGAAGGGCATCAAGGAATCTTTGGGTTGTCTGAGAATTTATAGCACGACTTTTAATGCTCCTTGGTTGGGGTCTGAGCAGATTATTTGTTGCAATTGCAAACGTAATAAAATGGTGGTCTGACAGTCCAGGATTATGAGGAAAAACATTTAGATCCACAACATTTATTCCATGGGACAAAACTAGGTCCAGAGTATGACTGTGGCAGTGAGTAGGTCGAGAGACATGTTGGACAAAACCCACTGAGTCGATGATGGCTCCGAAAGCCTTTTGGAGTGGGTCTGTGGACTTTTCCATGTGAATGTTAAAGTCACCAAAAATTAGAATATTATCTGCTATGACTACAAGATCCGATAGGAATTCAGGGAACTCAGTGAGGAACACTGCATATGGCCCAGGAGGCCTGTAAACAGTAGCTATAAAAAGTGAGTGAGTAGGCTGCATAGATTTCATGACTAGAAGCTCAAAAGACGAAAACGTCATTGTTTTTTTTTTTTGTAAATTGAAATTTGCCATCGTAAATGTTAGCAACACCTCCGCCTTTGCCGGATGCACGGGGGGTATGGTTACTAGTGTAACCAGGGGTGAGGCCTCATTTAACACAGTAAATTCATCAGGCTTAAGCCATGTTTCAGTCAGGCCAATCACATCAAGATTATTATCAGTGATTAGTTCATTGACTATAACTGCCTTGGAAGTGAGGGATCTAACATTAAGTAACCCAATTTTGAGATGTGAGGTATCACAATCTCTTTCAATAATGGCAGGAATGGAGGAGGTCTTTATACTAGTGAGATTGCTAAAGCGAACACCGCCATTTTTAATTTTGCCCAACCTAGATCGAGGCACAGACACGGTCTCAATGGGGAAAGCTGAGCTGACTACGCTGACTGTGCTAGTGGCAGACTCCACTAAGCTGGCAGGGTGGCTAACAGCCTAATGCCTGGCCTGCACCCTATTTCATTGTGGAGCTAGAGGAGTTAGAGCCCTGTCTATGTTCGTAGATAAGATGAGAGCACCCCTCCAGCTAGGATGGAGTCTGTCACTCCTCAACAGGCCAGGCTTGGTCCTGTTTGTGGGTGAGTCCCAGAAAGAGGGACAATTATCTACAAATTCTATCTTTTGGGAGGGGCAGAAAACAGTTTTCAACCAGCGATTGAGTTGTGAGACTCTGCTGTAGAGCTCATCACTCCCCCCAACTGGGAGAGGGCCAGAGACAATTAATTGATGCCGACACATCTTTCTAGCTGATTTACACGCTGAAGCTATGTTGCGCTTGGTGACCTCTGACTGTTTCATCCTAACATCGTTGGTGCCGACGTGGATAACAATATCTCTACACTCTATACACTCGCCAGTTTTAGCTTTAGCCAGCACCGTCTTTAGATTAGCCTTAACGTCGGTAGCCCTGCCCCCTGGTAAACAGTGTATGATCGCTGGATGATTAGTTTTAAGTCTAATACTGCGGGTAATGGAGTCGCCAATGACTAGGGTTTTCAATTTGTCAGAGCTAATGGTGGGAGCCGTCGGCGTCTCAGACCCCACAACGGGAGGAGTATATAGTGTATACACACTATATACACACTAAATAAACGCCATATATACACTATACTAACACTATATACACACTATATATACACTATATACACACCATTTACACACTATATACACACTATATATACACCATATACACACCATATACACACTATATACACACTATATATACACTATATATACACCATATACACACTATATACACACTATATACACACTATATATACACTATATACACACCATATACACACCATATACACACTATATACACACTATATACACACTACATATACACTATACACACTACATACACACTACATATACACTATACACACTATATACACACCATATACACACTATATACACACCATATACACACTATATACACACTATATACACACTATATACACACTATATATACACTATATACACACTATATACACACTATATACACACTCACTAGACTATACATACACACTATATACACACTCACTACACTATATATACACACTATATACATGCTATATACACACTCACTAGAATATATATACATACTATATACACACTATATATACACTATATACACACTATATACATACTATATTCACAATCAGTAGACTATGTACACACTATATACACACTCACTAAACTATATATACACACTATATACACACTATATACACACTATGTACACACTATATACACACTCGCTAAACTATATATACACACTATATACACACTATATACACACACTCACTAGACTATATATACACACTATGTACACACTATACACTATATACACACTCACTAGACTATATATACACACTATATACACACTATATATACACTCACTAGACTATATATACACACTATATATACACACTATATAAACACTATATACATACTATTTACACACTATATACACACTATATACACACTCACTAGACTATATATATACACTATATATACACACTATATATACACACTATATACATACTATATACATACTATTTACACACTATATACACACTATATACACACTATTTACACACTATTTACACACTATTTACACACTATATACACACTATATACACACTCACTAGTGTAAAGGGTGTGTGCTGGTGGCAGGGAAGTCAGGCGCAGGAGAACAGTTAGTTAGTGTGTACATACTATATACACTATATATATATATATATATACACTAACAAGACTATATATACACACATTAACTAGACTATATATACACACTATATACACACTCACTAGACTATATATACACTATATACACATATATACACACTAACTAGACTGTATATACAAACTATATACACACTATATACACACTATATACACACTCACTAGACAATGTATACACACTATATACACACTATATACACACTAACTAGACTATATATACACACTATATACACATTCACTAGACTATATATACACACTATACACACACACATAACACACATGCAAATTACACACATACATTTTTAATCTCATCAAATGCCTAGTCACTTTACCCTGCCTTCATGTCCATATCTACCTCAAATACCTTATTATTACCTATCCTGATGTCTAGTCACTTTACCCTGCCTTCATGGCCACATCTACCTCAAATACCTTATTATTATCTATCCTGATGTCTAGTCACTTTACCCTGAATTCATGTACACATCTACCTCAAATACCTCCTACCTTTGCACATTGATCTAGGTCTGGTACTCCCTGTATATAGCTCCACATTGATCTGGTACTCCCTGTATATAGCTCCACATTGATCTGGTACTCCCTGTATATAGCTCCACATTGATCTGGTACTTCCTGTATATAGCTCCACATTGATCTGGTACTCCCTGTATATAGCTCCACATTGATCTGGTACTCCCTGTATATAGTTCCAAATTGATCTGGTACTGGTACTCCCTGTATATAGCTCCACATTGATCTGGTACTCCCTGTATATAGCTTCACATTCAAATCAAAATCAAAATCAAATAAAATGTATTTATATAGCCCTTCTTACATCAGCTGATATCTCAAAGCGCTGTACAGAAACCCAGCCTAAAACCCCAAACAGCAAAGTAATGCACGTGTAGATGCACGGTGGCTAGGAAAAACTCCCTAGAAAGGCCAAAACCTAGGAAGAAACCTAGAGAGGAACCAGGCTATGAGGGGTGGCCAGTCCTCTTCTGGCTGTGCCGGGTGGAGATTATAACAGAACATGGTCAAGATGTTCAAATGTTCATAAATGACCAGCATGGTCAAATAATAATAATCACAGTAGTTGTCGAGGGTGCAACAAGTCAGCACCTCAAGAGTAAATGTCAGTTGACTTTTCATAGCCGATCATTGAGAGTATCTCTACTGCTCCTGCTGTCTCTAGAGAGTTGAAAACAGCAGGTCTGGGACAGGTAGCACGTCCGGTGAACAGGTCAGGGTTCCATAGCCGCAGGCAGCAGTGACGGGCAGCGCCGGCCAGGTGGACTGGGGTCAGCAAGGAGTCATCATGCCAGGTAGTCCTGAGGCATGGTCCTAGGGCTCAGGTCCTCCGAGAGAGAGAAAGAAAGAAAGAGAGAAAGAGAGAATTAAAGAGAGCATACTTAAATTTACACAGGACACCGGATAAGACAGGAGAAATACTCCAGATATAACAGACTGACCCTAGCCCCCGACACATAAACTACTGCAGCATAAATACTGGAGGCTGAGACAGGAGGGGTCAGGAGACACTGTAGCCCCATCCGATGATACCCCCGGACAGGGCCAAACAGGTAGGATATAACCCCACCCACTTTGCCAAAGCACAGCCCCCACACCACTAGAGGGATATCTTCAACCATCAACTTACCATCCTGAGACAAGGCCGAGTATAGCCCACAAAGATCACCGCCACGGCACAACCCAAGGGGGTCGCCAACCCAGACAGGAAGACCACGTCAGTGACTCAGCCCACTCAAGTGACGCATCCCTCCTAGGGACGGCATGGAAGAACAACAGTAAGCCAGTGACTCAGCCCCTGTAATAGGGTTAGAGGCAGAGAATCCCAGTGGAGAGAGGGGAACCGGCCAGGCAGAGACAGCAAGGGCCGTTCTTTGCTCCAGAGACTTTCCGTTCACCTTCACACTCCTGGGCCAGACTACACTCAATCATAGGACCTACTGAAGAGATAAGTCCTCAGTAAAGACTTAAAAGGTTGAGACCGAGTCTACGTCTCTCACATGGGTAGGCAGACCATTCCATAAAAATTGAGCTCTATAGGAGAAAGCCCTGCCTCCAGCTGTTTGCTTTGAAATTCTAGGGACAATTAGGAGGCCTGTGTCTTGTGACGGTAGCGTACGTGTAGGTATGTACGGCAGGACCAAATCGGAAAGATAGGTAGGAGCAAGCCCATTGTAACGGGTGTCGTAGTGATTGGACCAAAATGCAGCGGGAGTGTGTATACTCATCTTCTTTTTATTAGGCAGAAAGAAGGAAAAACAAAACAAAACACATGTACACAAAAACAACGACAATAAACAGTCCTGTAAGGCTTACAGCTATACAAAGAACAACTACCCACAAAAGCCCCATGAAAAACACCCCTACTAAAAATGACCTTCAATTAGAGGCAACGAGGAACAGCTGCCTCCAATTGAAGGTCAAAACGATAAACTAGACATAGAAATAGAAAAACTAGAAAATAGAACATAAAAATACAAAACATAGAACACAACCCAAAAACCCCGACAACACAAAACAAACACACCCTTGCCACGTCCTGACCAAACAACAATAACAAATTACCACTTATACTGGTCAGGACGTGACACCCATGTAATGCTTTGTAGGTTAGCAGTAAAACCTTGAAATCAGCCCTTGCCTTAACAGGAAGCCAGTGTAGGGAGGCTAGCACTGGAGTAATATGATCACATCTTTTGGTTCTAGTCAGCATTCTAGCAGCCGTATTTAGCACTAACTGAAGTTTATTTAGTGCTTTATCCAGGTAGCCAGAAAGTAGAGCATTGCAGTAGTCCAACCTAGAAGTAACAAAAGCATGGATGAATTTTTCTGCATCATTTTTGGGCAGAACATTTTTGATTTTTGCAATGTTATGTAGATGGAAAAAAGCTGTCCTTGAAACAGTCTTGATATGTTTGTCACGTCCTGACCACAGTAAGATGTTATTTTCTATGGTAGAGTAGGTCAGGGCATGACAGGGGTGTTTATCTATGTTTTGTATTTCTATGTTCATGTTCTAGTTTTGTATTTCTACGTTGGTTTTGTTTGGGATGATCTCCAATTAGAGGCAGCTGGTCCTCGTTGTCTCTAATTGGAGATCATACTTAAGTAGGGTTTTTTTTCCCACCTGGATTTGTGGGAGATTATCTTTGAGTAGTGTATGTATGTTTCACCTCTGCGTCACGGTTTGTTGTTTTGTTTGGTTTGTTGTTTTTGTTAGTTCAGTTTATTGTTTATGTATTGCATAGTTTCACAGTGAAAATAAAATGTGGAACGACACACGCTGCACTTTGGTCCGCTTCTCCTTACGCCGACCGTGACAATGTTCTTCAAAAGAGATCAGGGTCCAGAGTAACGCCGAGGTCCTTCACAGTTTTATTTGAGACGACTGTACAACCATCAAGATTAATTGTCAGATTCAACAGAAGATCTCTTTGTTTCTTGGGACCTAGAACAAGCATCTCCTGTTTTGTCCGAGTTTAAAAGTAGAAAGTTTGCAGCCATCCACTTCCTTATGTCTGAAACACAGACTTCTAGCGAGGGCAATTTTGGGGCTTCACCATGTTTCATTGAAATGTACATTTCCGCATAGCAGTGAAATTTAACATTATGTTTTCGAATGACATCCCCAAGAGGTAAAATATATAGTGAAAACAATAGTGGTCCTAAAACGGAACCTTGAGGAACACCGAAATTTACAGTTAATTTGTCAGAGGACAAATCTTTCACAGAGACAAACTGATATCTATCTTTCTATTACTAACCTGTTCAACCTCTCTTTCATATCATCTGAGATCCTCAAAGGTTAGGAAGCTGCCGCGGTCATCCCCCTCTTCAAAGGAGGAGACACTCTAGACCCAAACTGTTACAGACCTATATTTTATTTTACCCTGCCTTTCTAAGGTCTTCGAAAGCCAAGTTAACCTGTTGAGGACAGACGTTCCGCTAGCGGAACCCCGTTCCGCCTGCGGAACCCCTAGCCAACAGCCAATGGCATCGCACGGCGCGAAATACAAAACCAACTAAAATACCACAATTCAATTTTCTCAAACAATCAACTATTTTACACCATTTTAAAGATAAGACTCTCGTTAATCTAACCACATTGTCCGATTTCAAAAAGGCTTTACAGCGAAAGCAATACATTAGATTATGTTAGGAGAGTACATAGACACAAATAATCACACAGCCATTTTCCAGCAAGCATATATGTCACATAAACCCAAACCACAGCTAAATGCAGCACTAACCTTTGATGAGCTTCATCAGATGACACTCCAAGGACATTATGTTATACAATACATGCATGTTTTGTTCAATGAAGTTCATATTTATATAAAAAAACTGCTTTTTACAATAGCATGTGATGTTCAGAACTAGCATACCCACCGAAAACTTCCGGTGAATTTACTAAATTACTCATGATAAACATTCACAAAATACATAACAAATATTTATCGGCCATCACGGCTAGCTATTTTGACATCCGACAACTTCGGGGTCACCTAAACTCAGAATTACTATTAGAAAATTTGGATTAACATTGCTGTTCTTCATCAGAATGCACTCCCAGGACTTCTACTTCAACAACAAATGTTGTTTTGGTTCCAAATAATCCATAGTTATATCCAAATACCTCCATTTTGTTCGTGCGTTCAGGTCACTATCCGAAGGGTAACGCGCGAGCGCATTTCGTGACAAAAAAATTCAAAATATTCCATTTCCGTACTTAGATGCATGTCAAACGCTGTTTAAAATCTTTTTTTCTCGTAAAATAGCGATAATATTCCAACCGGGCAACATTGTATTTATTCAAAGGCTGAAAGAAAAAAATTGAGAGGTCTTGTGAACGCGCATCTCCAGTCTCACTGTCCCCAGGCTGACCACTTACAAACTCTGCTGCTGTACTTTGCCCATTCCACTTTCTGGTGTCTTTAGAGAGCCAATGGAAGCCTTAGAAAGTGTCACGTTACAGCACAGATGATGTAATGTCGATAGAGATGCAACAGAAGGACAACAAATTGCAGACAGGGCACTTCCTGTATGGAATCTTCTCAGGTTTTGGCCTGCCATATGAGTTCTGTTATACTCATAGACACCATTCAAACAGTTTTAGAAACTTTAGAGTGTTTTCTATCCAAATCTACTAATTATATACATATTCTAGTTTCTGGGCAGGAGTAGTAACCAGATTAAATCGGGTACGTTTTTTATCCGGCCGTGAAAATACTGCTCCCTATCCCAAAGAATTTAACAAACAAATCACCGACCATTTCGACTCCTGTCCCTCCGTCAAGGCTCCCATATAACGGGCCAACCTGAGATGGCGATCGAGTTTCTGGAATGAGGAGGCCCTTCAGGGAGCATTCCAGCTAGCTCTCACTGAGACCATCAAGGACGAGTTGAGGATGAGCCTGATGGACTCGATGAGCTCATCTCTCTCGCCATCCGCATTGACAACCATCTCCATGAGCGTCGGAGGGAGAGGGCAGGTAAGGCTGCATGCCCCATAACATCTGCTTCCTTGCCTTGTTCTCTTTCCCTGACTGCATCCCTTCCCAAGTCTATTCCAGAACCTGAACCCATGCAGCTCGGCCGGGTCCGTCTCTCTCCAGAAGAGAGGCAGCGGCGAATTAGCACCAGGAGCTTCCTATACGGTGGCAAGGTTGGTCACTTTGTCTCCACTTGTTCCCTTGTATCCACCAAAATTGGTGGTTCGGCGGTGGTGGGGGACATACTGTTGAGCCAAATCACCTGCTCGTCTCCCCCTGACCCCTGCTTGACAGCTCCCCCGTGTGGAAGAGCCAGGCCTTTTCTCTGCCTACTCTCATCGACTCGGGCGCTGAAGAGAGTTTCCTGGACCGTGGTGTTGTTACCCAATTGGGCCTGGACCCTGTTCCACTCAATTCACCCCTCGATGCCAATGCTCTCAATGGACAGCTCCTCGCCCGTGTCTGGTAGAGAACTGTCCCTGTCATCCTGCATCTCTCTGGAAACCACCAGAAAATGATCAGTTTCCACATAATCGACTGCCCTCACTCTCCCCTGGTTCTTGGCCATCAATGGTTAAAGCTGCACAAACCTCAGATCGACTGGACCGCCAGAAGGGTAACCACTTGTAGTTCATTTTGTCACTCTAATTGTCTACATTCTGCCCTTGCCGCTGCCTTATCTGTGCCCCAGTCCATTCGAGTCCCAGTCCCCAGTCCTCCTGACCTGTCATCAGTTCCTCCAGAGTATCACGATCTAGCTCCTGTGTTCAGCAAGCACCACTTCCTGTCTCTGCCGCCTTATCGGCCATACGACTGCGCTATTGACCTCCAGCCTGGAGCTCCTCTCCCCTGTAACCGGTTGTATAACCTCTCTCGCCCCAAACACAAGGCTATGGAGGGGAACATCCAGGATTCCCTGGCTGTAGGTCTTATCAGGACTTCTTCCTCTCCTGTGGTTGCTGTTTTTTTATTTGTAAATAAGAAGGATGTGTCACTGAGGCCGTGCATAGACTTCCGTGGGCTGAACAATATCACAGTGAAGAAAAATTATCCTTTGCCACTCTTCAGCTCGGCTTTTGCCCCCCTCCATGGTGCCACGGTGTTCACCGAACTCGACCTTCTGAATGCCTACCAACTTGTTCGCATCAGAGAAGGGGACGAGTGGAACAACTCGTGCCCTGAACACACCACTTGGCCACTGAGTATTTGGTAATGCCTTTTGGTCTTACGCCCCTGCTGTTTTCCAGAACCTAGTCAATGATGTGCTGATGGATGTGATTGGATACGGGCCTGATGAGCGCTGCCAGGGGCCCCGCCGTCACATTCTGGAAGCCTCACTCTTACGGGATTTCCATACCTTACACCCAGATAAGCCAGGTGGTGCCTTTCGGGGGGTGGGGCTGGGGGTTCTCCCCTCTCTCTCTGTGTGGGTGTGTCTAGTTGTGCGAGTGGAGACAGGTGTGCTGGAGACAGAGCAGATCCCCACCAGCTGCAACCTGTTCAGACTTCTCCTCCATCCCTCAGCAGGCTTCAATATACCACAGTACAGAGTTTCCCTGCCTCAGCAGGCTTCAAGACACCACAGTTCAGAGTTGTCCTCCCTCTCCAGGCTGCAAGACATCACATTACAGAGACCCCCTCCCTCCCTCAGCAGGCCTAAAGACATCACACTACAGTGTTCTCCTCCCTATGCAGGCTTCAATACAACAAATAACTACATTTCCCAGCCTCCCTCAGGACGTTTCAAGACTCACTGTACAGAGTTCTCCTTCCTCCCTCAGAATGCTTCAACTTTTCCACTGTTCATGGTTCTTCTCTCTCAGCAGGTTTCAAGACACCGCCGTTCAGGGTTGTCCTCCCGTCCCTCAGCATGCTTCAAGACACCGCAGTACAGAGTTTCCCGTCCCTCAGCAGGCTTCAAGACACCACAGTACAGAGTTTCCCTCCCTCAGAAGGCTTCAAGACACCACAGTACATAGATCGCCTCCCCCCCTCAGCAGGCTTCAAGAGAGTACAGATACATTTTAACTCCCTCAGCAGGCTTCAAGACACCACAGTACAGAGTTCTCCTCCCTCCCTCAGCAGGCTTCAATACACCACAGTACAGAGTTCCCGTCCCTCAGCAGGCTTCAAGACAGAACAGATATACTTTAACTCCCTCAGCAAGCTTGAAGACAGCACAATACAGAGTTATCCCCCCTCCCTTAGCCTGTTGGGTCTAGGGGGCAGCATTTGCACGTCTGGATAAAAAAAATGTACCCGATTTAATCTGGTTACTAATCCTACCCAGTAACTAGAATATGCATATACTTATTATATATGGATAGAAAACACTCTAAAGTTTCCAAAACTGTTTGAATGGTGTCTGTGAGTATAACAGAACTCATTTGGCAGGCAAAACCCTGAGACATTTTCTGACAGGAAGTGGATACCTGATGTGTTGTATTGATTTTAAACCTATCCCATTGAAAAACACAGGGGTTTAGGAATATTTTGGCACTTCCTATTGCTTCCACTAGATGTCACCAGCCTTTACAAAGTGTTTTGAGTCTTCTGGAGGGAGATCTGACCGAACAAGAGCCATGGAACGGTGATGTCCCATTAGACACCTGGCGCGCTACTTCATGTTGGGTACCCTCGTTCCAATACGTTATAAAAGGCTATGCATTCGTCCACCTTGAATATTATTCATGTTCTGGTTAAAAAAGGCCCTAATGATTTATGCTATACAACGTTTGACATGTTTGAACGAACGGAAATATATTTTTTCCCCTCGTTCATGACGAGAAGTCCGGCTGGCTTACATCATGTGCTAACGAGACGGAGATTTTTGGACATAAATGATGAGCTTTTTTGAACAAAACTACATTCGTTATGGACCTGTGATACCTGGAAGTGACATCTGATGAAGAGAATCAAAGGTAATGGATTATTTACATAGTATTTTCGATTTTAGATCTCCCCAACATGACGTCTAGTCTGTATCGCAACGCGTATTTTTCTGGGCACAGTGCTCAGATTATTGCAAAGTGTGATTTCCCAGTAAGGTTATTTTTAAATCTGGCAAGTTGATTGCGTTCAAAAGATGTAAATCTATAATTCTTTAAATGACAATATAATATTTTACCAATGTTTTCTAATTTTAATTATTTAATTTGTGACGCTGACTTGACTGCCGGTTATTGGAGGGAAACGATTTCCTCAACATCAATGCCATAGTAAAACGCTGTTTTTGTATATAAATATGAACTTGATAGAACTAAAAATGCATGCATTGTCTAACATAATGTCCTAGGAGTGTCATCTGATGGAGATTGTAAAAGGTTAGTGTATCATTTTAGCTGGTTTTATGGTTTTGGTGACCCTGTCTTTGACTTGACAAAACATTACACACAACTCTTGTAAATGTACTGTCCTAACATACTCTAAATTTATGCTTTCGCCGTAAAACCTTTTTGAAATCGTAAAACGTGGTTAGCCTGTTGGGTCTAGGGGGCAGCATTTGCACGTCTGGATAAAAAAATGTACCCGATTTAATCTGGTTACTAATCCTACCCAGTAACTAGAATATGCATATACTTATTATATATGGATAGAAAACACTCTAAAGTTTCCAAAACTGTTTGAATGGTGTCTGTGAGTATAACAGAACTCATTTGGCAGGCAAAACCCTGAGACATTTTCTGACAGGAAGTGGATACCTGATGTGTTGTATTGACTTTAAAGCTATCCCATTGAAAGACACAGGGGTTTAGGAATATTTTGGCACTTCCTATTGCTTCCACTAGATGTCACCAGCCTTTACAAAGTGTTTTGAGTCTTCTGGAGGGAGATCTGACCGAACAAGAGCCATGGAACGGTGATGTCCCATTAGACACCTGGCGCGCTACTTCATGTTGGGTACCCTCGTTCCAATACGTTATAAAAGGCTATGCATTCGTCCACCTTGAATATTATTCATGTTCTGGTTAAAAAAGGCCCTAATGATTTATGCTATACAACGTTTGACATGTTTGAACGAACGGAAATATATTTTTTCCCCTCGTTCATGACGAGAAGTCCGGCTGGCTTACATCATGTGCTAACGAGACGGAGATTTTTGGACATAAATGATGAGCTTTTTTGAACAAAACTACATTCGTTATGGACCTGTGATACCTGGAAGTGACATCTGATGAAGAGAATCAAAGGTAATGGATTATTTACATAGTATTTTCGATTTTAGATCTCCCCAACATGACGTCTAGTCCTCAGCAGGCTTCAAGACACCACAGTACAGAGTTCTCCTCCCTCCCTCAGCAGGCTTCAATACACCACAGTACAGAGTTCCCGTCCCTCAGCAGGCTTCAAGACAGAACAGATATACTTTAACTCCCTCAGCAAGCTTGAAGACAGCACAATACAGAGTTATCCCCCCTCCCTTAGCAGGCTTCAATATACCCCAGTACAGAGTTCCCATCTCTCAGCAGGCTTCAATACACCACAGTACAGAGTTTCCCTCTCAGCAGGCTTCAATACACCACAATACAGAGTTTCCCTCCTGCAGCAGGCTTCAAGACACCACAGTATAGACCTCTCCTCCCTCCCTCAGCAGGCTTCAATACACCACAGTACAGAGTTTCCCTCTCAGCAGGCTTCAATATATCACAATACAGAGTTTCCCTCCTTCAGCAGGCTTCAAGACACCACAGTACATATTTATCCTCATTCCTCAGAAAGCTTCAAGACACCACAGTACAGAGTCCCCCTCTTTCAGCAGGCTTCAAGATACCTTAGTGCAGAGTTCTCCTTCCTTTCCTCAGCAGGCTATAAAAAAACACAGTACAGAGTTCTCCTCCCTCCCTCAGCAGTCCTAAAGACACCACAGTACAGAGTTATCCTATTTCTCTCAGTAGGCTTCAATACACCACAGTACAGAGTTCCCATCTCTCAGCAGGCTTCAATACACCACAGTACAGAGTTTCCCTCTCAGCAGGCTTCAATACACCACAATACAGAGTTTCCCTCCTTCAGCAGGCTTCAAGACACCACAGTATAGTCCTCTCCTCCCTCCCTCAGCAGGCTTCAAGACACCACAGTAAGGAGTTACCGTCCCTCAGCAGGCTTCAAGACACCACAGTACAGCGTTACCGTCCCTCAGAAGGCTTCAAGATACCACAGAGGTCTTACTGTGGGACTGGAGAACACAGAAGGTAATGGTAGGCCCACACAGAGTGGTTAAACTCCTGGATACAGACAGGGAAACTTCTGTCATGGTGACGTACAGAGTTCACTTCGCTGCTCTCGCAGGATAGCGTAGCAGGCTTCAGAACACTGTAAATCCATGATGTAATCTGTTGTATATCACAGACTGAGAGTGGTTGGAGAGCAGAGCTCCACCAGAGGACTGGAGAGGAGTCAGAGTGAATGATGTGTTGATGAGGTTAATGGAGGGGTTCCCACACACATTTGGTGGAAACAAGAGTATGATAAATGTTTCCCTCTTTTGAATATTACTCATGTTTATGACAAAAATGGAAGCAGCTGCAATCAGATCTTATCAGAAGAATAATAATGTCTATTTGTTTGGATTTCATTCTTGAATCTCTTGTTTTTTACTTGGTATGGTTAACATACCCTTTTCATACACCAAGGTGTGAGTGCCATTTCACAGGTATCCTATTGGTTAGAGCGTTGAGCCAGTAACCAAAAGGTTACTAGATCGAATCCCCAAGCTGTTGTTCTGCCCCTGAACAAGGCAGTTAACCCATTGTTCCTAGGCCGTCATTGAAAATAAGAATTTGTTCCTAACTGACTTGACTAGTTAAATTAAAAAAAGTCAAAATGTAATACGTCCTCCATCCTTCTTTAATGAACTGGTATGTTTTTCATTCCATTTGATTTACTGTGGCTACATTCTCTCATTTGCTTGAGAAAGACATCAACATCTATTGCTTAAAAGCTCTTTCATTTAGCTAGTGAATACATTTCTCCTATACCTCTGTGTGATGTCAGTACTGAGGGTTTCTCTCTACTCCCAGGGCAGTAACATTCAGCTGTAGTATGTTTCTCTCTACTTCCAGGGCAGTAACATTCAGCTGTAGTATGTTTTTCTCTACTTCCAGGGCAGTAACATTCAGCTGTAGTATGTTTCTCTCTACTCCCAGGGCAGTAACATTCAGCTGTAGTATGTTTCTCTCTACTCCCAGGGCAGTAACATTCAGCTGTAGTATGTTTCTCTCTACTCCCAGGGCAGTAACATTCAGCTGTAGTATGTTTCTCTCTACTCCCAGGGCAGTAACATTCAGCTGTAGTATGTTTCTCTCTACTCCCAGGGCAGTAACATTCAGCTGTAGTATGTTTCTCTCTACTCCCAGGGCAGTAACATTCAGCTGTAGTATGTTTCTCTCTACTTCCAGGGCAGTAACATTCAGCTGTAGTATGTTTCTCTCTACTTCCAGGGCAGTAACATTCAGCTGTAAAGCTGCTTCAGAAAGAGCCATGTCCCTTTCACGCTCAACAAATTACAGCTAATCTGTCTCCTGAGCCCATTTGTTCCTGGTTTTGAGGTGTATTTTTATGTGTACCATATTAAAACCAGAGTGACTCAGTAATCTGAAAGTTCTTTAACTCAGCAGGGGAATCAGGAGGCTTGATAGAATCATTATTTTTTCCACGTTGTTGTGTTACAGCCTGAGTGGGGTACTAAGCTGACGTGTGTTTTAAGATGGTCATGTAAATACAATATTTGATTTATATTTTTCTATATATTTGATAAAATATTGAATTTGGTCTTTACTATTTTAGCCGTTAGATACAGTGCCTTGCGAAAGTATTCGGCCCCCTTGAACTTTGACCTTTTGCCACATTTCAGGCTTCAAACATAAAGATATAAAACTGTAATTTTTTGTGAAGAATCAACAACAAGTGGGACACAATCATGAAGTGGAACGAAATTTATTGGATATTTCAAACTTTTTTAACAAATAAAAAACTGAAAAATTGGGCGTGCAAAATTATTCAGCCCCTTTACTTTCAGTGCAGCAAACTCTCTCCAGAAGTTCAGTGAGGATCTCTGAATGATCCAATGTTGACCTAAATGAATAATGATGATAAATAGAATCCACCTGTGTGTAATCAAGTCTCCGTATAAATGCACCTGCTCTGTGATAGTCTCAGAGGTCCGTTTAAAGCGCAGAGAGCATCATGAAGAACAAGGAACACACCAGGCAGGTCCGAGATACTGTTGTGGGGAAGTTTAAAGCCGGATTTGGATACAAAAAGATTTCCCAAGCTTTAAACATCCCAAGGAGCACTGTGCAAGGGATAATATTGAAATGGAAGGAGTATCAGACCACTGCAAATCTACGAAGACCCGGCCGTCCCTCTAAACTTTCAGCTCATACAAGGAGAAGACTGATCAGAGATGCAGCCAAGAGGCCCATGATCACTCTGGATGAACTGCAGAGATCTACAGCTGAGGTGGGAGACTCTGTCCATAGGACAACAATCAGTCGTATACTGCACAAATCTGGCCTTTATGGAAGAGTGGCAAGAAGAAAGCCATTTCTTAAAGATATCCATAAAAAGTGTTGTTTAAAGTTTGCCACTAGCCACCTGGGATACACACCAAACATGTGGAAGAAGGTGCTCTGGTCAGATGAAACCAAAATCGAACTTTTTGGCAACAATGCAAAACGTTATGTTTGGCGTAAAAGCAACACAGCTCATCACCCTGAACACACCATCCCCACTGTCAAACATGGTGGTGGCAGCATCATGGTTTGGGCCTGCTTTTCTTCAGCAGGGGCAGGGAAGATGGTTAAAATTGATGGGAAGATGGATGGAGCCAAATACAGGACCATTCTGGAAGAAAACCTGATGGAGTCTGTAAAAGACCTGAGACTGGGACGGAGATTTGTCTTCCAACAAGACAATGATCCAAAACATAAAGCAAAATCTACAATGGAATGGTTCACAAATAAACATATCCAGGTGTTAGAATGGCCAAGTCAAAGTCCAGACCTGATTCCAATCGAGAATCTGTGGAAAGAACTGAAAACTGCTGTTCACAAACGCTCTCCATCCAACCTCACTGAGCTCGAGCTGTTTTGCAAGGAGGAATGGGCAAAAATGTCAGTCTCTCGATGTGCAAAACTGATAGAGACATACCCCAAGCGACTTACAGCTGTAATCGCAGCAAAAGGTGGCGCTACAAAGTATTAACAACCTCTTGAGGATACCCTAGGATAGGGGGCGCCACAGCGCATTTTGAAAAAATAATATAATTGTTTGATTTGGATAGAAAACACCCTAAAGTTTCTAAAACTGTTTGAATGGTGTCTGTGAGTATAACAGAACTCATATGGCAGGCAAAAACCTGAGAAGATTCCAAACAGGAAGTACCCTCTCTGACCATTTTAACCAACTCCATAAGCAAAGAAGAAAATGCGCACCCAGAAGCGGCAATCCTAGTGGCCGGGGACTTAAATGCAGGGAAACTTTAATCAGTTTTACCAAATTTTTACCAGAATGTCAAATATGCAACCTGAGAAAAAAATCCTAGACTACCTTTACTCCACACACAGAGATGCATATAAAGCTCTCCCCCACCCTCCATTTGGCAAATCTGACCATAATTCTATCCTTCTGATTCCTGCTTAGTGGTTCGAGCGTTAAACTAGTAACCGAAAGGTTGCTAGATCGAATCCCTAATCCCTGAACAAGGCAGTTAACCCACTGTTCCTAGGCCATCATTGCAAATACGAATTTGCCTAGTTAAATAAAAAAATAAAAACCAGTGACTCGCTCAATACGGAAGTGGTCGGATGCTACACTACAGGACTGTTTTGCCAGCACACACTGGAATAGGTTCCGGGATTCACCCAATGGCATTGAGGAGTACACCACCTCAGTCATCGGTTTCATCAATAAGTGCATTGATGACATCGTCCCCACAGTGACTGTACATACATATCCCAAACAGAAGCTATGGATTACTGGCAACATCCGCTAAAGGCAAGAGCTAACGTTTTCAAGGAGCGGGAGACTAATCCGGACGCTTATAAGAAATCCCGCTATGCCCTAAAATAAACCATCAAACATGCAAAGCGTCAATACAGTACTAAGATTGAATCCTACTACACCGGCTCTGATGCACGTCGGATGTGGCAGGGCTTGAAAACTATTATGGACTACAAAGGGAAACCCAGACGCAAGCTGCCCAGTGATGCGAGCCTACCAGACGAGCTAAATGCCTTTTATGCTCGCTTCGAGGCAAGCAACACTGAAGCATGCATGAGCGCACCAGCTGTTCTGGATGACTGTGTGATAACGCTCTCCATAGCCTATGTGAACAAAACCTTTAAACAGGTCAACATTCACAAAGACGCTGGGCCAGACGGATTACCAGGATGTGTACTCAAAGCATGCGCGGACCAGCTGTCAAGTTTCTTCACTGACATTTTCAACCTTCAACCTCTTCCTGACCGAGTCTATACCTACATGTTTAGAGTAGACCACCATAGTCCCTGTGCCGAAGTAAGCGACAGTAACCTGCCTAAATGATTACCACCCTGTGGCACTCACGTCGGTAGCCATGAAGTGCTTTATTAGAATGGTCAAGGCTCACATCAACAGCATACCCCCGAGACACCCTAGACCCACTCCAATTAGCATACTGCCCCAATAGATCCACAGATGATGCAATCTCAATTGCACTCCACAAAGGCCCTTTCTCACCTGGACAAAAGGAACACCTATGTGAGAATGTTGTTCGTTGACTACAGCTCAGCGTTCAACACAGTAGTGCCAATGAAGCTCATCACTAAGCTAAGAAGTCTGGGACTAAACATCTCCCTCTGCAACTGGATCCTGGACTTCCTGACGGGCCGCCCCCAGGTGGTGAGGGTAGGTATCAACACATCTGCCATGCTGATCCTCAACACTGGGGCCCCTCAGGGGTGTGTACTTAGTCCCCTCCTTTATTCCCTGTTCACTCACGACTGAGTGGCAAAACTTGACTCCAACACCATCATTAAGTTTGCTGACGACACAACAGTGATAGGCCTGATTACCGACAACGATGAGACGGCCTATTGTGAGGAGGTCAGAGAATTGACAGTGTGGTGTCAGGACAACAACCTCTCCCTCATTGTGAGCAAGACAAAGGAGCTGATCGTGGACTACAGGAAAAGGTGGGCCGAACAGGCCCACATTCTCATCAACGGGGCTGTAGTGGAGCGGGTTGAGAGTTTCAAGTTCCTTGGTGTCCACATCACCAACAAACTATCATGGTCCAAACATACCAAGATAGTTGTGAACAGGGCGTGACAAAACCTTATCCCCCTCAGGCGACTGAAAAGATTTGGCATGGGTCCCCAGGTTCTACAGCTGCCCCATTTAGAGCATTCCTGACCGGTTGCATGACCACCTGGTATTGCAACTGCTCGGCACCTGACCGTAAGGCGCTACATAGGGTAATGCAAACGGCCCAGTACATCACTGGGGCCAAGCTTCCTGCCATCCAGGACCTAATATGATAGACGCTGTCAGAGGAAAGCCCATAAAATTGTCAGAGATTCCAGTCAACTAAGTCATAGACTGTTCTCTCTGCTACCGCACGGCAAACGGTACTAGAGAACAAAGTCTAGGACCAAAAGGCTCCTCAACAGCTTCTACCCCCAAGCCATCAGACTGCTGAAAAATTAATAAAATCGCCACCGGACAATTTACATTGACCCCCCCCCCCCCCCCCTTTTGTACACTGCTGCCACTCTCTGTTTATTATCTATGCATAGTCATTTCATCCTCACCTACATGTACAAATTACCTCAACTAACCTGTACCCCCACACACTGACTTGGTACCGGTACCCCCTGTATATAGCCTCGAGATTGACTCTGTACCGGTACCCCCTGTATATAGCCTCCACATTGACTCTGTACCGGTACCCCCTGTATATAGCCTCCACATTGACTCTGTACCGTAATACCCCCTGTATATAGCCTCCACATTGAATCTGTACCGGTACCCCCCTGTATATAGCCTCCACATTGACTCTGTACCGGTACCCCCTGTATATAGTCTCGTTATTGTATTACTTTTTATTATAACTTTTTATTTTAGTCTACTTGGTCAATATTTTCTTAACTCTTCTTGAACTGCACTGTTGGTTAAGGGCTTGTAAGTAAGCATTTCACGGTAAAGTCTCCACTTGTTGTATTCGGCACATGTGACAAGTAAAGTTTGATTTGATACAGGCGTCCTTCCTAACGCAGTTATCTGAGAGGAAGGAAACTGCTCAGGGATTTCACCATAATGATAATGGTGACTTTTAAACAGTTGCAGAGTTTAATGGGTGTGATATGAGAACTGAGGATGGATCAACAACATTGTAGTTACTCCACAATACTAAAATAAAATTATTCCAAAGCATGCATCCTGTTTACAACAGCACTAAAGTAATACTGCTACAAAATGTGGCGAAGCAATTAACTTTTTGTCCTGAATACAAAGTGTTATGTTCGGGGCAAATCCAATAGAACATATATATATGAGTAACACTCTCCATATTTTCACGCATAGTGGTGCATTTAATAAATAAAGATCTTTAGGGTTACGGTATATTTTGGAGTGTTATACATTTTCATAAACAATGTGGGAATGTGTCATGTTATGGGAATGCTTGTAATCGTTGAGGATGGGAGTTTTTCAGGATAAAAAAAAGAAACAGAATGTATCTAAGCACAAGCAGTATTCTATAGGAAAACCTGGTTCAGTCTGCTTTCCACCAGACACTGGGAGATTAATTCACCTTTCAGCAGGACAATAACCTAAAACACATGGCCAAATCTATTTAATAAGATTTTAATTATAATAGAATCTAATCTAAACTTCAAGTGCTTCAGTCCATTCCTCTCTAGCCATGGATGATGTGGTTATGATGATATGAAAAAAGGTTATGGGTTTGCATCTAAAATGACACCCTACTCTCAGAGCTCTGGTCAAAGTAGTGCACTAAGAATAGGGCGCCATTTGGTATAACGTCTCACTGTGGACTGCTGTCTCTATATGTCCCAGGGCTTCTGATATCAGGCACTATGCATGCAATATGTATGTCTTTTTAATATTTAATAACATCACCCTCTGTCTGTCAGTTCTTTATAATGACAGCCAATGACCTCTGACCTTTAATAAACTCAATTGACATGAAGCATTAGACAGGGAACTGGGTCTTCGCTTTACTGATTTAGAAATGAAAATATTAGCATTTATATTTGGTTTGATATGAGGTTTGGAGGTTGCCTGGCTAAAATGGCAAGACTCAGCTCATGGTCTGGTGTAAGCCAGGCTAGCTGGAGGCTCATTGGTTCCTTTAGCTCTTGAGGAGTCTGGTTCTTGTGGTGGAGTGTAGTTGCTGTGGTGTGTAGTTTTTGTCGTGGAGTGGAGTTGTTGTCGTGGAGTGGAGTTGTTGTCGTAGAGTGTAGTTGTTGTCGTGGAGTGTAGTTGTTGTCGTTGTCGTGGACCACTCAGCCCCTACCCAGATGGTCATGCGCCATAGTAATTTTATCTCTCTCTCTAACTACTCTCTCCTCTTCCATCCTATAATCCATCCCCTCTGCTAAATCCTTCTCCCTTCTGTCTCCTGATTTTGCCTCTACAACCCTACTCTCCTCCCTTTCCGCATCCTATGACTCACACTGTCTCCTTTCCTCCCGGCTGGCTTGGCCCTCCCCTCCTACTCCGTGGCTGAGTGACTCATTGCGAGCTTACGGAACAGGGCTGCAGGCAACTGAGAGAAAATGAGGAAAAACTAAACTTCCGGAGGACCTATCATTCTTCCATTCCATCCTCTCTACCTTCTCTTCCTCTGTACTCTCTGTTAAAGCCACTTTCTACCACTCTAAATTTCAAGCTTCTGCCTCTAACCATGGGAAACACGTTTCCACCTTCTCCTCCCTCCTTAATCCTCCACCCCCTCCCCCTCCCTCTTCCCTCTCTGCGGACAACTTTGTCAACCACTTCGAAAAAAGGTTGACGACACCCGCTACTCATTCACTCAGCCTAATGAGTCCACTCGTCTCACTCACACAGAACCACCCTACGCCTTGACCTCTTTCTCTCCTCTCTCACCAGATGACCCTGTGACTAGTGAAGTCTAGCCGCAAGACAATCCTGCCCGCTCGACCCCATCCCCTCCTCCCTTCTCCAGACCATCTGTGGAGACCTTCTCCAATTCCTCACTTCCCTCATCAACTCATCCCTCACCACTGTGGGCTGTGTCCCCTCTGACTTCAAAATGGTCCGACTCGCTCCCCTCCTCAAGAAACCAAAACTCGACTCTGATGTCAAACTATTGACCTGTATGCCTTCTTTCTTTTCTTTCCAATATACTTGAGCGTCTCTGATCAACTTTCTCGTTATCTCTCGATCTTCTGACACCCAAATGGCGACCCGCATCTCTGCATGCCTGGCAGATATCTTGGATGTCAGCCCACCACTTCAAACTCAACCTTGACAAGACGGAACTGCTCTTCCTCCCGGGGAATGCCTGCCTGCTCAAAGACCTAGAATTCACAGTTGACAACTCCACATTGTCACCCTCCCAGAGCGCAAAAAACCTTGGCTTGACCCTGGAAAACACCCTGTTGTTCTCTGCAAACATAAAAGCATTGGACTGCTCATGCAGGTTCTTGCTCTACAACATCCGTAGAGTACGACCCTACCTCACACAGGAAGAGGAATGTCCATAGAGTACGACCCTACCTCACACAGGAAGAGGAACGTCCGTAGAGTACGACCCTACCTCACACAGGAAGAGGAACGTCCGTAGAGTACGACCCTACCTCACACAGGAAGAGGAATGTCCGTAGAGTATGACCCCACCTCACACAGGAAGCGGCGCAGGTCCTAATTCAGGCACTTGTCCTCTCCAGTCCAGACTACTGCAAAATTGATGTTGGCTGGGCTCCCCGCTTGTGCCATCAAATCCCTGCATCAAGAGGATAATATGGACTTGGTCTTTTACCAAATAGTGCTATCTTCTGTATACCACCCCTACCTTGTCACAACAGACTGATTGGGTCAAATGCATTAAGAAAGAAATACATTTCACAAATGAACTTTCAACAAGGCACACCTGTTAATTGAAATGCATTCCAGGCGACAACCTCATGAAGCTAGTTGAGAGAATGCCAAGAGTGTGCAAAGATGTTGTCAAGGGAATGAAGGTGGCTACTTTGAAGGATCTCAAATCTAAAATGTATTTTGATGTCTTGAAAAGACAAATATTTTGGCTCCATGGCCAGGAAACTCCCCAGACCTTAATTCCATTGAGAACTTGTGGTCAATCCTCAAGAGGCGGGTGGACACAAAAAAAAACACAAATTCGGACAAACTCCAACCATTGATTATGCAAGAATGGGCTGCCATCAGTCAGGATGTGGCCTAGAAGTTAATTGACAGCATGCCATGGCGGATTGCAGAGGTCTTGCAAAAGAAGGATCAACACTGCAAATATTGACTTTTTGCATCAACTTCATGTAATTGTCAATAAAAACCTTTGATACTTATGAAATGCTTGTAATTATACTTCAGTATACCATAGTAACATCTGACAAAAATATCTAGACACTGAAGCAGCAAACTTTGTGGAAATTGATATTTGTGTCATTCTCAACTTTTGGCCCGACTGTACATGCATGCATACATACTGTAGATACTCTACATAGTGTTAGTACATATAAACATACACAAAAAGTGTACAAACATACATACATACATACACACACACACACACACACACACACACACACACACACACACACACACACACACACACACACACACACACACACACATAAATATGTACAATACATACATAAAAACATACATACTGTTAGCACATATGAACATACATACAAACTGTACATACATGCACACACACACACACATAAATATGTACAATACATACATCAAAACATAAACACACACACACACATAAATATGTACAATACATACATAAAAACATACATACATACATACATACATACATACATACATACATACATACATACTGTTAGCACATATGAGCATACATACAAACTGTACATACAGGCATACACACACATAAATTTGTACAATACATACATAAAAACATACACACACACACATAAATATGTACAATACATACTTAAAAACATACATACATGCATACATACATACATACATACTGTAGATACTCTACATACTGTTAGCACATATGAACATACATACATACACACACACACACACCACACACACACACACACACACACACACACACACTACATAAATATGTACAATACATATTCTATATACATACATACATACATACATACATACATACATACATACATACATACATACATACATACATACATACATACATACATACTGTAGATACTGTAGATACTGTAGATACTCTACATACTGTTAGCACATATGAACATACATACATACATACACACACACACACACACACACACACACACAGATACATACAT